>NC_090931.1:1028642482-1029267482 GCF_040938575.1 Ambystoma mexicanum | reverse complement strand
CCAGAGTGGGTGTCCCAACTGGAGTGCCAGGTCCAGAACTTGTCCCAGGATCTGGGTTGCATGTTGAGGGCTCAGCAGAACCCTCAGATGAACATTGGGGCTCAGAACTCCACAAACCAAGTGTCTCATACTACAGAACAATGACGGTGAGAGAACCCCGAAAACCCACCAGTTCCAAAGGAGGAGGCACGCGGGTAAGTGGGGTGTAAAGCCTTAAAGGAAGCTTCCTTCCCCACTTGTGAAAAGCCCCTGGAAACCCAGGAACCGGAACCAAATCTCCTGCCCCCGAAAGTCTGCAACCTAAGGAACAGAGGGCGGGTAGGAGAAATAAAGGACCTAAAAAGACCCATTTTGTGGAGGAGGTTAGTGTCCTCCAATTTGAAGTAGAGGGGTCCTCAGAGGACCCTAGGAAACGGATCTTCTCCTTCAGGAATGGGGGAACTCCTCCTGAAGAAAAATGGGTCCCGAGAGATCCTAATAAAGACTGGATAAATGTGGGGACTGAGTTAGAACCAACCATCATTGAACCTCCAAAAACAGGGGGGCATCCCAGAATCAGAACCAAAGGAGCCCAAAACTCCCCCGCTATCCAACTGCCATATTTTTCTTACAGATCCCCAAGTTCCCACACAGAATCCTGCCCAAACTACCCCTGTGTCAAAATCCAGAATCAAGAAACTAACACACCAACTGGCCCAAAATGCACATTATCTTTGCCCCCTTGAGGAGGAGGGAAGATTTTATGCCCCGGTCCAAGTACAAGGGCAATGTACATTTTTGGCACTGGTGGACACTGGATCCCAAGCCACTCTTCTGTCAAAGAGAGCCTTTGATCAGCTGAATTCAGGAAGGGGGAGAGATACCAAATCCCTCTCACTTCCTGGACAACTTCAGAACTTCGATGGGAATGAAATTCCTGTCGAGGGGACTGCAGATTTTGGAAATTAAAATTGGGCGACACAAGGTGAAACATCCGGTCACAGTCGTGACTCCGGCGGGCACACCATGTTTACTATTGAATGACATCCTGCGTAGGTTGTCTCCCCTAATAGACTGTGTAAACAAGGTCCTCTGGACCCAGACTAACCGACGAATAAAATTAAAACATAGTGTCAACCATGTTAGTTTAAATGGCACATGCCACATTGTTGAACATAAACAGGACCATAATTAAGTTCCATTTTCAAAACAACCAAATCCCTGTGTGACAGTAATTGCAGTAGGACAACAAACTGGTGATGGGAATTCCTCTCCATTTGTGAAAATCAACCTTCCAGTTTCAAGTGGCATTCCACACTGGAAGGAAACACTCTGAAATTCTATACTAATTCACAATCAGAAAATACCCCTTCCATAGTCTAAAATGATGAGAAACCAGCTCAAAGCTTAACTGACATTCAGAAGATTAGAGAACAGTTGTTCATCCCTATTCAGTTAAAATGAGGGGAAGGACTCTGTTCTTGCCCGAGTGTGCGTGAACAATGGTAACAACGGTAAGAGCTTCATCAGTGAAGCCATGTTTCGGAAACTCCCAGAAGATCCAGCCATTCCTACATTTAAATTGATAGACAAATGGGAAATGGATCTTGAAACCCCCAATTCCAAACATCTCCGGCCTAGGTGTATCCTCAAAATTGTTATAGGCAACAAAAGTATAGTACATAACTGTTGGGCCATGCGAGGTGTCCCTGCTGCATTCTATTTAGGCAGTGACATTCTCAATCGCTTTGCCATTAGTTTGGACATGATAAACTTCAAAGCCTCGTCCCGATTAGGGGGATACCCATGGACTGTGATGATTCAGAAAAAGAATTTCGGTAAGCTCAACTGCTGCCGTATGCAGTTGAAGTTCAAATTGGAGAGTAAGTCACCATCCCAGAACGGACCCAACTATTCCCGTTTAAAGCCTATGTTCACCTTAATGCCCATCTCCAACAGCAAGGGTTGGGGTTAAACACAACAGCATTAGTCAATATAGAACACAACACCATTCCAATAGTGGTGGATAACAGCGACCTTAGGATTATCACTCTGGGCGCAGGCAACATTATTGGAATGGTGGTTCATGACCGACATTTTTCCATATATTTATGTATTGAACTGATAGGACCAATCCCCAATAACTGTTTTGACAGTGATAGCGACAACGACACAACACCAGACAGGATCTTCACCCGGCATGGGGGGAATTTCTTGGTGTACTCTTCCTGCCCTTATCGTAAGGAAGTTGTGACCTGTGACTTCAGGAGGGATGAGGTGATCTACCAAGTCCATATGGACTGCCTTTCCTGCCTGGAACCCTCAGTCCAGGTAAATACTTTAACCAGGGACTTCTCCACCCAGCTGGAGGAGGCCGCTGAGATAGCAAAACCAGAATTCTTTCTGGGCTTCAGGCAAATAGTTGAAGAGAGAGTCAACCTAGCTGATGCCATATGACTGTGGTCGCACCGAAATCCATACTTCAACAATTCCCACAGACTCTGGCATGACTCCAGTGTTTGTGAAGCAATACCACTTGCCTCTCGCATCCATGGAGCCCCTCAAAGAAATAATTAAAAACCTTGAGTCCTGTGGGATCATTCGTCCAGTCCACAGCACCTTTAATAATCTGGTGCTGGGGATTTTAAAACCAAACGGCCAATGGAGACTCTGTGCTGACCTACGGGAGCTAAATAAACGGGTCCACACATCCTGATGGCCTCTTCCCTACATTGACCAAGGGCTGGCCCAGATCCAGGGGTTAAGGGTATACACTGCCATTGTCGTGACCAATGGGTATTGGACCATAGCTGTCAGTAGGGAGGACCAATACAAGCTGGCCTTTACCTTTGGGGGCAGCAGTACACCTGGACCCAGACTCCCTTCGGTTACATCAACTCCGGCAATTCATTTAATATCTTCTTACACAAGGCCATGCCGACTTGGGTGAAAGGGGTAACCTGGCCTATGTAGATGATGTTCTAATCAAAAGCTCAACTGTGGAGGAACACATAGTGGAAATCCCTTATGGTCTGACACAGTTGAGGGCTGCCGTAGCAAAATTATCTTTCCAAAAGGCACAGTGGTGCAGGACCTTTGTCGATTTCTTGGGACATGAGGTAACTCCGGATGGTCTCTGTCCCCAGGAAAAGAAAGTGGAAGCACTTCTGAAACTAAAAGACCCCACAACTCTGCGTGAGCTAAGGAGCTTCCTTGGACTGATTAATTACAGCAGAAAGTTCATTGACGATTAAGCAGAGATCACAAGACCCCTGATCCATCTGTTGAAGGGGGGGTCAAGTGGGAGTGGGGTCCAGAACAAGCCAAGGCAGTAAGACAACTCAAAAGAAGCCTTTCACAAGCGCCTTGCCTAGCTTACCCTGTCAAAAACAAGGAGTTTTTCTTGGAGACAAAAGCATAACAAGGTCAATAAAATCATCTCCTATGCAAGCAAGATTTTATCCTCTGTGTAGGAAAAATGCACCTATTGTGAGAAGGCACTCCTGGCAACAGTGCAGGCATTGAAAAATGACCACCCGTTCATCCAGGGAGAACACATCATAGTGGAGACTCTGCACCAGCCTCTGCAATATCTTCAAAGTGACAGAATCTGAGCCGGAAATGTGAGTAATTCCCAAATTACTTCCTGGATTCTGTCAATGCAAGGCTTTCCTGTGGAAGTCAGATATGGCCAAAACAAGAAGAGTCCCCTCGCGCAAGTTCTGGCTGATATGCATGATTGTGCCAGAGAAAACTGTCTCGAGGACGAAAGTCTTAAAATCCAGTACAACATGGAGGAATACCTGAATTCCCCACAAAAAGTCTATGAAGAAGACAAGTGTGAGGGAATGCCCACTGTCTATGTGGATGGGTGCTCCTACCATGTTGACAATAGGGAAAGGGAACTAGTGGCCGGCATTGGGAAGGCCTGGGTGAATGATGCCCCGCAACCCTCTGCTGGGTACAAAATTGGTCCCAGTAGTAGTCAGGTGGCAGAGCTGATGGCAGTCCATCAAGCCATTCTCACTGCTGTCCAACACCAACTCCACGAACTGGTCATAATCATTGATTCAGATTATGTCTGGAACGGGTTCGTGGAGCACCTGGTTAATTGGAAAACCAGAGGCATTCTATGTGCTAACAAAAAAACCACTAAAACATGGAAATTTGAATTCAAAATATTGATGATATGGTCACCTCTAGTGGGATGACCATCTACTGGAAAAAGATCCAAGGGTCATTCCAAAGTAGAGGGACCAGACAAAACTGGAAATGTCTTAGCTGATCAGCTGGCCAAAACCAGAGCCATCAAGGGGATCTCCTTGAGATCGAGTCCCTGTTGGGGGAAATGCAGGTCCCTGCTATCACTAGGTCCCAGACAAATGCTCACAATGAACTCTCAACTTCCCAGTGGAGTAAGTAGACCCCAGATGCTGATTCAATCACAGCTCAAAAAGGGGATCCAATCATTGGTAAGTTTTATCAACACATTGAGGACCCTAAGAACTTTCCCCTGATGGATACAGATTGTATTGGGAAGGAGGACCACAGAGTGTTAATGAAATGTCCAAAAATGTTCCCAATCGAAGACGGTTTGTTGGTGAGGAGATCCATATCTGGCTGTGACCAATGGGTGGTCCCTACCTCATTCTGAAGCCTAATGCTAAGTCACACCCATGATGCTGCCACAGCCGGTCATCGGGGGTTTCATACTATATTAGAAATCTTGAGAGAGGTTGCATACTGACCAAACATGGAGCAGGACCTTGACAAATACTTGAAGGGGTGTCTTGTGTGTGCACAATTTCAGCCAACATCACTCACACACAGTGCTCCCTTCCAAAAGAGGGGGATCAGACTGCCTTGGTCAGATTTACAAGTAGATTTCATCAGGCCCGTGATTCGCTCCTCTAGGGGGAACAAGTACATGTTAACCGTAACATGCTTGTTTACTAAGTGGGTGGAATGTTTCCCGCCCCAAATTGCAAGGCAGAAACAGCAGCTGCCCTGATGATCAATCACATCTTCTCACGTTTTGGACTACCCCAAAGGATTGAGTCAGACCGAGGTAGTCACTTCACTAGCGAAGTGATGGCAAAGATGTGGGAGATACTTGGGGTAAAAAGAAAACTACACATTGCATACCGGAAGTCCTCTAGTGGTCGAGTTGAGAGGTACAATAAAATCATTGTGAGCATATTAAAAAAGTTTGTGTCAGACTCTGGGCCAAGTTGGGATATTCAATTACCCCTTGTCCTGATGGCTATCAGATCTACCCCTTCTTCTGAAACTAAAATGTCTCCATTTGAGCTGATGACTGGACGAAGGACGGCGCTACCCCAGCATATGCTCTATAGGGCCCAAGAGCAGACATTGATCAATGCCTCCACAACTCATGAGTATGTTGAGAAAACATCTTCAACATGATTTTGTGTATGCTCAGCAGAATCTAGAAAGATCTGCAGACAGTATGAAGACTCACTATGACTTTAAGACAACCAAAAAGGAATATCAAGTAGGAGACAGGGTCCACTTGTACAATTTCCAAAGGAACCAAGCCAAGGAGCACACATTTATGCCCAGCTGGTGGGGACCTTTTGAAATTGTGGACAAAATCTCACCAGTCGCCTACAGAATCTGCATCCCCAAGGGTAATTTGACAGAAGGGGAAGACGAGTGGGTCCACATAAACCAGCTAAAGAGTTGCCATCCCAGGCATGCTTTGCAGCATATAGAAGAGCCTGCAGAAAACCCCATAGGAGAGAATCCAGAAACCTAGGAAATTGTTAAGTTGTCATTGAATACATGAGAGGAATATTTAAAGTGTTATTGAATACATGCAAGGGATATTTTAAATTGTTATGTAATACATGCAGGGAATTTTGTAAATTGTCACTGAATGTGTCTATCCCACTGCTGAAATCCCCATTGGAGCAGTAGTGGGAAAATGTTTATAACTGGGTTATGTTCTGTTTTCTAGTATTGGCACTAAGTACACCTAATCACCAAGGAGGACCTCCTCGGGGACCCGGGAGGAAAAACCAAAGAGATCCAGAGTGGCGCGCCACACTGAAAAAGAAAGCATGAGAGAAGACGGGGGTATTGTTCCTATTCCAACCAGCGCCGGCGAGGAGAGCAAGTTGCATCAATCGCTGACGGGAGAAGAACCTACACCGGAGGAAGCCAATGCTCTTCACATGGACAGAAAGAAAAATCCCACATGCCTGACTTCCCCACAACTGGAAGTCAAGCTGTAGTCGGGGGGGGGCTTTTCTGGGATATTTTTCCCATTCCGATGTGCCCTACTGCATCACTTTACAAATGGGGAAAGAAACAGCCCAGAATGGATTGTTTTTCTGACCCCTGTGCATGCAAAAATTTGCAAAACTGCGTATGGGTCACAATCACAAAAGGCTGCACACCCCTGCTACACACAGTCAAAGCAGGGGGGACAGAATTCCCACTGCAGGAGCATGCCAGTGGGTGCTTTTGCATTTAAAATGAAGCATGGCCACAGAATTGGGCTAAAAACTGAAAATGCCTTTTAAAATGCAGCTTTGCAACCTTCAAAGTGCTGTTTTGGTGCTAGATCAATTTTATTTTCCAGTGAACCATTGGTCCTGAAATTACGGATCATCCAGTGTTGGATTGAGGGGCTCAGAGGAGCCGGGCCTCACTGACTGACAGCAGCTAAGAAATGTGTTTCATGAAAAAGGCAGCCCAGAAACATTGTTTTCAGTTCGACAGGAAAAATGCGGCTAAAAAAGGCAACATGTGGGGGCGTGGCCAGGAGCGCCAACGATGTGGCTGCTCCTCTGATGGCCTCCGTTCAGGACCTGTGGCATCCGACAAAAAGCTAATCCTTCCGCGGTTATCCAGTGATGATTTCCCCACCAATGGCTACATTAACGGCAGTGGCACTTCGACAAGCTAGAGGGGCTCCTGGACCCCCAGGAACTCCTGAGGCGGACAGGATTTGTGTGTGCCCCCTGGCCCAGAGGGCTGTCTCCAAGATGGCGGGCGGGAGAAGCTGACTCCGTCTGACGTTCAGAGAGGTGGTGGGGGAGCTCTCCTGGGAGTCGCTGCGGCTGGGAGATTACTCCAAGGAGACCTGGAGGGGAGGGTGGCCGAGCGAAAGGTCCTGTGAGTCCAGTTAGAGGCCGGTGGCTAAGCGGGATGACAAGCTGCCTTCTCCCCCTCTCTAAACACACGTGAAAGCCATGGCGAGGCACCGAGAACCTGCATGCCCCCCTCTGCTGTCTGACGGCCATGGAGAGGGAGAAGCACCATCTCCTGGCGAAAACGAAACCCATGCTACTCCTAGGGAGACTGACAGACACAGATCCTGGGACTCAGCAGACACCCCCAGGACCGTGTCACCGTCTCCAGCCTGCACCTGATGCTGAGCCTTTATGACCCCCCGCCGGCAGCGACCCTGGGGCTCTGGATGTGAATAAGGTGTGAGGGGGGAGAGCTTAGCGGTGGCAAGATCCACACTTGGACCCCAAAGCGCCATACAAGAGACTCTTCCCCCAACTATATCTGGCACTTTGTGCTCTCTGAGACACCCCTTACATGCCGCGGAGCTGGAGGAGGCAGAGGGGCAGACAGAGGGGCAACACTAATGAGGCCCCGAAGTCAGCTTCTGAACAGCAGAAACGAAAACCTCACCCACAGCCTGCCGCCACTTAAAGAAACCTGATCCAGCAGCAGCACCCAGTTAGGTGACCCTGTGTGCTACAGGTGCTGCCCGGGTCTTTGAGCAGCACCGCCATTGGACATCACCACTCTCGCTGTGGGCGCGCACTGGGCTTTCTGGTCTGGCGGCTTCCTGGGGTGCCCCGTCCCATGTCCCTCACACCAGTGACATCCCACAACTGACCGTCAGCTACAGCAGCATAGGGGCCTCCCTCCCCGGGCCCTTCGGACACTCCCGGCTGAGTTACAGGACCGAAGCAGCGCTCCACCTGAAAGCTTACCTGCACTACCCTGTAGCTCCTAAGCAGCTCCAGCCACGCTGACTCCCTGGTGGCATGCACACTCTAAGCCCCCCAACCTGGAAGCTTCCTGGGGCACTCCGGCCCACTCTCCTCCCCCCTCAGGTCACTGGCGATCTGAGGATCAACCTTACCAGCGAGGAAAAAGCATCCCACCTCCACCCAGCGCCAGTTAGCGGCATTGGGGACCTTGCTCCGAGAGGTACTCAACGGCCTGCCCTAGGGTGCTTCCTACAACTAGCCACCAGGCCTCTAGCAAGCCGGGACCCCAAAGAGCTGCTTACTGGAACCCCCCCTGGTTAAACCTCCGACTCCCAGAAAATCACAGCTAAGGGTCCCCTTCTTACATCAGCTGGCAACGCCAGGGCCCCGGGACAAGTCCTCCCAATAACAGACGCCCCCGCCCCGCACAAGAGTCATCAGGCTTGGGCTAGCTGCCGCATGTTTTCATCCAAGGAAAACTGACAACCACAGCGTTGGAAAACGGGGGTGGAGTGGGCCGCCCTCTGAAACCAGCCGGCTCCTCCAGCAGAACCAAAGCTGACGCAAGAGTCCCCGAATGGGGCATCAAGAACGATGACGAAACTCTTCAAAGCAAACAAAAGCTCAGACATCTCCACCATGCTGCTGGTGGCGGACAAGACTAAGAGGCCGGACCCCCCCAAACACACCCCACAGAAGACTTCTGAAGAGCAGGGAAAGCTGGCAACTAAGGAAGACATCCAGGGCTTCATGCTAGCCATTAAAGCAGAGTTCAGATCCTGCATGGCTGAGCTCTCCACGAAGCTGGAACAAACAGATCAGAGAGCCATAGAGGCCGAGCAGAGGCTAGGCGAGGTGGAGGACCTGACCTAGAGCCACGATGCAATGCTGGTAGAGATGCAACGAGCGATCCAGGCGCTGCAGAACAGGAGTGAAATCCTGGAATTTAAACAGGAGGACCTGGAAAACAGGGCCCTGAGGAACAATCTTCGTATTTGAGGGGTCCCCTCAACAATACAAGATAAAGACCTGCCAGAATACATATGCAACTTCTTTCAAGTCCTGCTCCCACTCATGGACAAGACCCAACTCATCCTAGACCGCACCCATAGACTGTGCCCAAGGTGTGGGGTGGACTTGGACGCCCCATTGGATGTGATAACAAGGTTCCATTTTTACACCACCAAAGAGGCTATCTCGGCATTAAGCCACACCAAAGATGAGCTGTCCTTTCAGGGCGCCTCACTCCAGATATACCAAGACCTCTCCCTTATAACTCTACAGAAAAGAAGAGCCCTCAAACCCTTAACCCTATATCTGCAGAACCAGCAGATCCGGTACCGATGGCTATTCCCCAGAGCTCTCCAATTCACCTACCAGGGAACCCAATGCTCAATAAGCCACCTGAAAGATGCAGAGTCTATTCTGCACCCAGTCTCTCCTGGGAACTCGCCCACTCGCAGCCCACACTGCCCACTGGAGGAGCCAAACCAGCCTCCCCGGAAACAGCCCCAGCCTGCTTGGTCCAGGGTGCAGAGGCACCAGAAGATGAGATAGACCTGCTATGACCAACGATCGGGAATCAACCGGCCGCGGAACTAAAGAGGGAAATAACGATGCTGCGGGCCCCAAGCGGTCCATGCCCCACTCCGAGGTGTATGCCATCAATCGACCCTTGGAGGCAAACTCAGTTATGTTCTATTGTCCTGGCACCGTTGGCTAGAGGGACAGAGAAGGCCCGGTTGCCCATGGGAGATGCCAAACCGAAAAAAACGGCCTCCCGCATTACCACAAGTTTACTCTCCCCTTCATTACCACTATCATTAACACCTCATTTGAATCCTGCATAGTACCAGTTACACTTAAAGAAGCATGGCTCTCCCCCTTCTGAAACAACCCTCATTTGACCCATTGATTGCAACAAACTACTGCCCTATGCCCACCGTACTATTCTTACTAAAAATCCTTGATAGAGGAGCTTATCTTCAAATTCAAACCTATCTTGAACAACACCATATTCTTAGCTTCCGATCATGCCATGGAACTGAAGCAGCACTTCTCGAAATGACTAACCATAGCAACGATCTCTGCGACTCTGGCAAACTTGCCCTCCTCCTCTTACTGAACCTCTTTGCTGCCTTTGACCTGGTTGACCACTAAACCTTCTGCCACCACCTCACTTCGGCAGTCAACATCTCCCACATTGCTACCAAATGGATCCATCTTTTCTAGCTGACAGTTCCTCTCATGTCTACATTGGCAATTCGACTCCCCTCGTACCCCTGTCTCATGTGGAGTCCCTCAAGGTTCATGTGTATCACCTACCTTATATAATATCTAAACCAAACCTCTCTGGACATCTCCTACACCAACTATGCGGACGACACCCAGATCCTTATCCCTCTTCCAGCAAACTGCCTTGAGGATAGCTCAATCTCAACACCATATATGAAACTATCCAAACTTGGATGGCATTCCGCATTCTCTGCCTGAAGGACAACACAGCCGAGTTCCTAATCACTGGTGCTCAAACAACCCTTTAAACATACCAGAGCAGGTGGCTGTAGCTTCTCTGTTAAAGCCCCTCGCCTCTGGAACTTCTTGCCGCTGGCACTCTGTGCTGATCCCCCCCTTCAAATCCTTCAGAAAAAAACGAATGTCTTGGCTCTGTAACTGAGTTTTCTTTTCATCTCAGATGTTTGACACCTTCTGCTCATCTTCTTGTACTTCACACTACCAACGCCCAGTTGCCTGCGGGTTAGTGCGCTCTTCACAAATGTAAAAATAAATAAATAAATCATTGTTTCTCCAGACTCACCCCAATCTCTTTTTTTGCTCTTAAGTGAAAGGATGATGTTAGCAAACCATCCATTTGCACAATATGTGCCACATGAGTTAAATTCCTTCTGTTAAGATGGATTTCTGAACTCTGACCAGGACGGCAGAGGTTCAGAAGGCCAGCCTAGTTTCTTGGAATAGGGTAATCTCCGGACAAGCCAGACCAATCTGGGTAGCTATGGCAGGCGGTCAAGACTAGGTCTCAGGAGGGGTGAGGGTGACTGAAGGACCTCAATGAGCACACTCAGCAAGGACACTTACAAATTACTCCAGACAGGTGTTATATCAAAAATATAGACACATTTATTACAAGGCCTTTGTAACATAGACCATAGCAAAAGAATCACAGTAACATTAAGTAAACCAACACACCACTATCAATACAATGTATATACAAGATCATTGGGGTCTAAAGTAGTTAAATGCACGAAATATGTTGACAACCTAGATGGGAAGGAAACAGGAAGTGCAGATAGTATTTAGGCCCCTTCGAGATCGACAACACACCTAACTAAGAGGCAGTCCAAGCCCGAAGAAGAGAGTAGCATTGTGCTCAAAGGTACATGCAATGCAAACGCACGCGGTTATTCCAATGGGCAAAAGAGAGTCTATTTAGGGGTCTCTAGCAGCTCGGGAAGGTGGATGAGGCAATGAAGAACAAGTTCCCACTATTCAGGGAGGACCACCACTTGAAGGCAGAGGCAGTTCCAGAGAGCGGGATGGAGTCGCTAGTTCGCACTAGCAGTGGAAAGGAGAGGGGTCCTCAGGGGCCACTCATGCGTAAAAGGAGCCCTTGGCACCAGTGGCCACTGGTTAGTGTTGTAAGTACTCACCGGTCCCAGGCACACTTGGACCCAAACTTCATTCGGGTTGCAGGTTCGAATGCAAACAAAATGACGTCCCTGCAGCTTTCAGTTCCTGAGATACAGTGATGATTCCCAAATGGGACAGTGGTGATTTATCCACTCCGGGTGGATGTAATCGACCGAGTTTCACTGCAGCAGGCTTCAGGGGCAAGAGGGTCCCAAATGCAGCATACTTGCAAAAGATGTTGCTGTGGCAGGGCAACATGGTAACCGCGTTCACTCTGGTCCTGGCGCACTTGTCTCACTTCAGACCTGGGAATGCCAAGTATACGAAATTCAGTGTGAGGGTGCCCGGGGACACAGAGCTAGCAATATACCAAGTTTCGAGGGCCTCTTCGAAACGATGGCAGAGACAGAGCAAAGGTCCTGCATAAACTGGTCAGCCCACTGGTTGGCCCAGGGACACTTCTGAGAAAGCTTACTTGCAGGTTTTGGTGAAGGTGCCGAGAATAGTTGGTCCCACTATTCCAATTGGTCGAAGCGTCATCGCAGACCTTTTAGGATGACCAGATGCAGAGGGATCCCACGGGACGACAGCAGGCTCAGGGTGCCAAACCTTCCAGCGGGTCACCAGCAGTTCCCCGACTCGGCTTCGTAGTTGCAGGATACTTGGATCCTATCCTTTGTTCAGTGAGAACTCAGGAGATCGACATTGTAGGGGTGTTTTTGGCCTCCTCTTATCCAAAGTTCCCTTTGTGCCAAAACGAAGAGGACCCAATGGGAGATCTGCTCACAAACACACACTCTATACGTGGACCAATCACGGACCACAGTGGTCCCAGTCATTCATGGCACTCCAGACTCTCTGGCACTCTCAGGATGTGTATTGGACTCAGACATTCCAGCCCACATCCCGGAGGCACACACACAAGGCATGCAGAGGCCCGTGAAAGCATTGGGTTTTGTGGGAGAGTGCAAGACCAAATAAGGACTGACCCGGGTCGACTCGACCTGGGGACGATGAAGGGGCAAGATGGCCAAAGGACAGGACAAAGAACCTTGTGGCATGGCCATTTTGGAGCCAGGCCACCTATTTGTGCCAAATGCGGTGAACACGGTTAACATGGCAGGAACAGGTTAAAAATAATGTGAAAATATGGCTTCCACCAGTCCTGTCCATGACACATTGCACAGTTCAAAAAAAGTCCAACAAGAGTATCTAGGGCCTTTGGAAAATGACTATTGACCCAAGTGTGCTGTATGGTAAGATACATTGCACACTTGTTACATGTTGCACAAAAGTTGCTTCTCTGGCAAAGTCGGACAATGGTGTCTAAACAGCAGCAAAAAGTTTGGGGGTGTACACATGGAAGGAAAATGACATACAATTATGAAATCTTTCCTAACACCTTCAACAGGCTACGGTGATCTCGCTCTTAAAATAACCTTCAATAGATGTGTCGGTGTTAGCCAATTTTCACCTTATTGTTTGCTTCCCTTTTCTATGAATCTATTAGAGTCTCTAATAGCCGCTCTTCTTTCCTCTTTTTTTGAGTCGTCTTCTTTCTTTGACCCCCTTCAGTCAGGGTTTTGCCCTGGTCGAGGCACTGAGAGTGTCCTAGTGTCTGTGGTCGATGATCTTACTATGCCAGCTGATCAGGGCTGTGTGGGAGCCCTGATATTATTAGATCTGTCAGCAGCATTCGACATGGTCGACCACGCCATCCTGCTATCTCACCTACAGACTGCTGGCCTGTCAGGGTCCGTCTTGAGCTGGTTTACATCTTTTCTCTCTGATAGGGGTCCGTCTTGATCAGGATCTGGGTACAGTGGTCCTTGTGTTCCGGGAATGTCTGTCGGCAGTAGGAAACAGGATGAGTGCAAATTGGCTGAAGATGAATGGGGAGAAGACCGACATCTTGCTGGTGGGTTCTTCTCTGGCCTCTGCTGAATAGTCGGCTTCTTTTTGGCCTTCATCCTTGGGTGACTTTTCCACTCCGATGAAGGTGGTTAGGAATTTAAGGGTCCTATTGTCATCTGATCTATCAATGATACCGCAGGTCAGTGCGGTCTGTAAGACTGGTCAATTCTTTCTCAGGGTTCTGCGCCGAGTCCTGCCTTTTCTGCCTGAATGTTCGCAGCCTTTAGCGGTGTCCTCCCTGATCACTAGTCGGATCGACTATTGTAATGCACTTTATCCGGTAAGATAGCTCAGGGGGTTGAGCGCTTGCTGCTGCGATCTGAGCATGAACTGCAGGTCGCAGGTTCGAATCCCGGCAAGGCCAACTCAGCCTTTCATCTTTCCGAGGTCGTAAATGAATACCAATTTCGGTTCGGTGATAGTGTATGTAAATATATGCTCTCCATAGCGCTTTGGTTAAAAAAAAACTTTATAAATAACACATCATAATCATTATCTGCACAACCTATTGGGCTGGTGCACCGCTTGCAGCTTTTGCAGAATTTGGCTGCTCGGGTTGCATCCTCCTCTCCCTATGGAGCTCATATAAGTCCGGTACTTCGGGCACTCCACTGGCTTCCAGAGGCACAGAGGATTCAATTCAAGGCCTTATGCTTAGTACACCGTGCCTTTTTTAAGCAGGGACCTGAATACCCGAAGGACACATTTCTTTCTTATGTTTCTGGCAGACCGCTGCATTCCAGTGATGCCAACTTAGTGGTTGTCACAAAGGTTGGCCGGGTCTGTGTAGGAGGGCGGGTATTTTCACATGCTGCCAGTAGACTATGGAATGGGCTGCCCTCTGGCCTTAGAGCCATGGCAAATCATCTCCAATTCAGGAAAGCTCTGAAAACGTTGCTAATTTGCCCATTAATTAATTGGTACCAATATCCAGCCCTAATACATAGACATGGACCTAGCCTTGAAAAATGTTTTTCATGCACACACACAAGGGAGCCAAATAATGAATCCATTGTCATCCTGCAAAATATGACATCCCATCATACGAGTTTGCACCTTCTTCTTTGAGGGGAAATTATTTGAAAAACAATGGCATTCCTGTCTCCTAAAACACACCTTCAAATTGACACTTTTCTCAGATAATGGGACACATTCTATTCCATTAAATTCGAAACCTGCGAGGTAGCCACCATGGCACTCCAGGTCCCGATGGCAATTGCATACGCCTGCATGCATGAGTAATTTAAAAACAACATTGTCGACCATACATGCTGTTTTGGCAGAAGCAAGAAATTGCATACATCACAATTGATGCAGCAGTATGTGTCATTTATTGATTAATTGGGTACGCTGTGGTATCGGCCTTATCTATGAAATGTCACTTTATGAAAGGGAAAAATGCACATATTGAATCCATGCACATATGCATAGTGAAAAAAAGGTTGACTTCGAAATCTTGTCACAAATGTTTTAGTTCTAATGGCAAACCGCGTGAGACAGGGGGATGTGCAACGAATTCAAACGTTGCTAAAACATAACCTTCATGTTCGATTGTTTTTATAAAACAAATCAAAATAATTTTATATAAAAAAGAAAAAATACTGATAGTGGTGTACGCATTTTCCCAGTACTGAAAAGCATTTCCGTGAATATTATCTAATATTTGCAGCTGTTCATATAATCAAGGTCTTTATGTGCGCGACTCAGAACATAGTGTTCTCATAATAGATAATATCATGGCTAGCGATTCATAACTGTAGAGTGTGCATCAAGTTAAAATAACTTAAAGTGAAACATCTTCCCAAACATACATTCACAGAACACTCACTGCCAGTCTTTGCAATAGAAACGGGTGACATCCACCGTGTACAATTGTTAGAAACTTCCCATGACACTGAAAACAGGTTTTTATTTAAATGAATACAGCATAAAGGGGCAAGCAATATGAACGGGCATTTGCAGTCATTTCTCTAGTGACCTCGGCTCAGTGAAGTCAGTAAGCTTGACTACTTGTTAACAAGGCAGAGCCCACATGTCTGGGGCTGCTGTTGATACTCTCTCCGGAGGAGAATGTTATCCCGGGACTGTGCTTGTCGGGGGGCCAGGCCTGATATGGACAAATGGACATGTCTCCTCTGCTGTGGAACAGGGGGCGAAAATGTGATCTCAGACCTGGTCTCAGACCACAGTGACTGGCCACTATCTCACAGAACAGGCTACATGGCCTCTTTCGTTGTCAGCAGGGGGGCCCTCACATGTTGTACATGTTAAACAGACTCCTGCCCAACACACTAGACCTGTACCCTATTTTAGCATTACACATGACTTAGTGGAAATGCTTGTGAAGAGTGAAATATGAACACCTCCCCAGCCGTGAGTGACGGGCAACCAGTTATCATGGACGTCTGCCAAACCTGGCCGGACAAACCGCCTCTTGTTCACTTCTTCTTGGTCATGGAGACCCACTGCTCTCCCTGGTCAAAGTGCACTGGCGTAGATGAGTGTGAGCAACATACTAACACCCCTGATATAATAAAACAATGTATAGATCAATGTGTATCATTTCATTTAATGTTTTTGAGCTTTATTTCGTCAATTGCCATAAAAGCATATGATATGATATATGATAGTTTATTTATATAGTGCCTATACACAATGTGTTTCAAAGCGCTTCAAGGCAAGGGAGGGAACAATGGAAAATATGACATTTCAGATAGTGCAAGTGATGACAGAAGAGAGGGGGAGAGTAGGAAGGAAATGGAAACAGACAGGCGACTACCGTACTAGGCCTGATGAGATTTCTGGTACAGCCAGAGAAAAACAAAAGGTTAGGGAGAGGGGTGCAAAACGGGAGGGGAGGAACAAAACAAACGACTATCGTGCTAGGCCTGATGACATTTCAGATAGTGCTGGAGGGGAGGGGGGACAAGTAAGGGGATGGGGGAGGAGACAGACAAGGTTGCTATCATACTAGGCCCAGGGACAATTCTGATAGAGTAAGTGCATAGAAGAAAGTAAGGGGAGGAGGGGAGGAGATAGGAAAAGGGAGAAAGGGAGAGGAGGAGAAAACAGAGAGTAAGCAGTCAAAAAGATCAGAGAAGCAAGAGGGGAGAGTGAATACAATTGCAGAAGTCAGTAGTAACACATAATGTTGCAAGCCAGGATACAGGATGAAGATGGGAACAGCATGATTCAGGGCCACCATGAGTACAAAATGCAAAGGAAGTCCAGCATTAGAGTTGAGCAAGGGTGATGCACTGTGAAACAATGAAGTCCATAAATGTCGAGTCCAGCATTGGCCACAAGACTGTGATGGTCAAACCAGAATGTATCAGGACAGACTACTGCAGAAGTAGGCCGGAGGTGGAGCGAGGAGGATCAAGGTAGAAGCAACAGGCAACACCTGTGTGCGAGAAGGGTGTGGGGCACAAGGGAACATCACGGGGGGATCAGAGGCGGTGGGGATGGCCTCCGGGGAGAAAACACATGTTGTTGCATGCTTACATGCAGTCTGAGCAGGGGTTTGGGCTCTGGGTCCTCCTGGTCCGAACAGGTCCAAACAGGAATTGCCACTTCTTTGTCTACCCTTCACTTCGGACATCCGGGCGAGAGACACCCTTGATCTAAGAGTTAAGAGAAGGAAGGAAGACGCAGGGCTAAGAAGGTGGGTGGTGCTTAGGCCAGGTGACCTAGATCCACTTGCACCTACTCTCCATCTGCAAAGGAAAAGCGGCTGGAGAGCTCATTAAGTGTCACGCACTCCACTCCCTCTGGGGGTCCCATTCCTCATCCCCATGCCCCGAACACCCCTCGCCCTCTTGCCCGGTTCTGGGACTCACAGGTTGTCTCTTCGCCCCAGTTGCCAAGGCGCCGACTGCCACAAAGCTTGGGTCGGCATGCTCTTTGCACGTGGAGACGTCTACCGCCCTGGCGTCTTCCGTGTCGGCTGCTAGACCAACTTCTTCCGCGTCACATGACCGCCGCCTTCCGCTCACGTGTTTCTGGACTACACTCACGTGATGCGCTCGCGGGTCATGTGACTGAGAGGAATTAGCAGCGCCAGTATTTAAACGGCTCTGTTGCGCGGCTTCGGTGCTTCACAGCTGTTTCTTCGGATTTCTGTACGGCGCTACATACCTTTTGTTTCACACCTTTTGGATCTTGACCTCGGATTTGTTTCACGGACTGGCAACGGATAACCCTTGGCTTTGGTACTTGCTTTTGGATCATTATTATTACGACCACGGACTGCTTAACGGACTCCTTCTACGTTCCGCCCTTCTTGTGCAGATTCTGGCATCAGGTGGGCCCAGCACTTGCAACCTTGCTGGGAAACTTACATTCTGGAAGAACAGCTTTGCTGGGTCTCGGAACCTCCTCATAGGTTAAACCGCCACTCCACAGACACCTTTTGGTAAGACCGTTCCACTTACTTGTTGATTGGTTGATGAAACTGTTTTGGCTTGGCACTTAACCGGTGTTTCCTCTTCAGTGGTTCGGGGTTCCACGAGTACCGCAGTTCCGGAAAGAACATCTCCCACCTGTGGCCTCAAAGGCGGCACAGAGAGTGACTTTGATTCTCTCTGTGCGGCACTTGTGGACAGAGGACTCTTTGGCTACACGACAGTCAAGACACAACAGACTGTGAAGCCATCCTGTCGTGTAGCTATGGAGGGATCTGCGGATGACCCCTTGACCACTATGGTTCAGGCCATAACCGTGTTACGTGCGGTCATGGCCGCAGCTAATACAGCCATTCACCAACGCTTGGATACCATCCAGAGTGCTAGACATCCTCTACCCTCAGAAACTGAGTTTGGGGATACCCCACCAGGCCCCTCGCCCGTCCAACCTCCCGTTCCACCCCTTCCTAACCCCGTCCCCGTAGTACTGCCCTCTCCTTTTCCTGTGGCTGCCCCTGATAGGTATCATGGGGATCCCGGCAAGTTTAGAACCTTTTTGAATCAATGCAAATTGCATTTTTTGTGTAGACCCATGGCTTTTCCAGACGCCACCTCTAAGGCAGCTTTTACTCTTTCTCATTTAGCAGGCACTGCTGCTGCCTGGGCCAATCCACTTCTGGAAAACAACAACCCAGCCCTTTACGACTTTGATTTGTTGGTCACTGAGATGTCACGAGTGTTCGATATGCGCCATAAGGTCCAGTGCCGAGACCTGGAACTCCTGGACCTGGGGCAGGGTAGGGGGTCTTTGATCGAACACATTACTAAGTTCAATCAGCTTGCAGCCGAGACTTCCTGGCCTGAATCCAAAAAAGCAGTTGTGTATTATATCGGCTTAAACAACGCCATGAAGGATCCCCTTGCGGTTGTTCCCTCATTACCAACCTCTTACCATGATCTAGTCGATTTAACTCTGCAATTGGACGCCAGACGTTCTGAACGCAGGGCTGAGGCCGGTCTCCAGCACACCACTTTCCCATCTCCTTACACCTCGGCCCCCTCAAACACCAGTTCTGAACCCATGCAAATCGGGGGCATCAGGAGTCTGATCACACCCATAGAAAGGGAACGTAGGAGGGTGGACAATGCTTGCTATTATTGTGGTCTACCTGGCCATTACGTGAAGGAGTGTCCTCGTCGCCCCAAGCTAAAACCATCGGGTTTTCGGAGTGCTCGACCCTAGACTCGGGGACCGGGTTGAGCGCTCCCTGTCAGACCCCGAACCTTGTCTTTGCTTTCGGCCACATCAGACCCATATATGTGCAGGCCATTTTACAACCCACACCTGACATCTCACACCCAGTTACGATTATTGTAGATTCCGGGGCTACAGGTAATTATGTGGACATCACACTGGCCCAAACCCTGAACCTACCTCTGCTAGCCAAAACCCGGCCGGAACCAGTACAGGCAGTGGATGGGAGTGCCCTGGTTTCCGGACCAATCAGACAGCAGACCGCCCCGATGCTCTTGATCATACAGGCTATACACAGGGAGACCCTGAGTTTCGACCTCATCTCAATGGCCCAGTTCGGTGTAATTTTGGGAATACCTTGGCTAAGGGAGCACAACCCCTTAATTGACTGGAAAGAGGGTTCGGTGCATTTCGAATCCGATCTCTGTCAACATTTCTGTCTAACCACAGCCACCACTATTGAGACACCCGCTCAAGCATTGGGGGTCATGGCTCAATTATCTCTAGAGGATTCCCTTGCCCCCTCCACAGAACACCACACGGTTTGACTGGTCTCCACACTCATTCCGGCTCAACATCATGACTATCTTGAAGTGTTCAACCATGGTTCATCAGAGGTTTTACCGCCACATCGCCCGTACGACTGCCCAATAGATCTGGTTCTGGACAGCACTATCCCCACAGGTCGTATCTACTCCTTGTCTCCTACTGAAGATCCAGCCCTCAAAGAGTACATTCAAAAGTCCCTCCATCTGGACCACATACGTCCTTCTACACCCCCGGCAGCGAGTCCCATTTTCTTTGTCCCCAAGAAGGAGGGTGACTTACGGCCTTGTGTGGACTACCGCAGACTCAATGCCATCACCAAGAAAGACCGCTACCCCATTCCACTAATCACGCCCCTATTGGACTGTCTCACACATGCCACTGTCTTTACCAAATTAGACCTCTGCGGTGCCTACAATCTGGTCCATGTGCGTTCCGGGGACGAATGCAAGACCGCTTTTTGTACTCGCTATGGCTTGTATGAGTATACGGTCATGCCGTTCGGTTAGTGCAACGCTCCGGCCACGTTCCAGAGGTTCATGAACGATATCTTTTCTGACATCCTGGACGTTTTTGTGGTGGTCTACTTGGATGACACCCTGATATTCTTCCAGACCATGAAGGACCACGTACAGCACGTCAGGGAAGTATTGTCTCGCCTACGGACGCACTCTTTGTTTGCCAAACTTGAGAAGTGCCAGTTCCATGCCGATTCCGTAGAGTTTCTTGGTTTTCACATCTCGTCGGAAGGGCTAGCCATGAACAATTCCAAGGTTCGCGCAGTGCTGGATTGGCCAGTCCCCGATTCATTGAAGGCACTCCAGTCTTTCCTTGGTTTCGCTAACTCTTACAAGCGATTTATCTCCGGGTTTTCTTCTTTGGTGGCTCCCCTCACTTCTCTGACTAGCCCTCGCACACCTTTTCTATGGACGGACACACATCAACAGGCCTTCGAGGCTTTAAAGACAGCATTCACTACTGCCCCCATCTTACAGCACCCAGACCCAGAACTGCCATTCATAGTGGAAGCTGATGATTCATCCTTTGCCTTAGGTGCTGTATTGTCACAGACTTGCCCTATCTCAGGTCGCCTTCACCCTGTGGCCTTCCATTCCCGTAAATTCACAGATGCCGAATCCCACTATAACGTGACCGAAAAGGAACTACTGGCGGTCATGGATGCCTTCTGTGTTTGGAGGCATCACCTCTTGGGTGCTAAGCACCGTGTCACGGTTTATTCTGATCACCAGAACTTACAAGACCTGGCTTCTCTGAAGTGTATCAACAGGAGGCAGGTCAGGTGGCATCTCTTCTTTGCGACCTTCGACTTTGTGATCAAACATCGCCCGGATAATACCCATGGTAAAGCCGATGCCTTATCACGTTCCCCTGGGGGGGTGGCCTTGCCGACATTTCCAGACACCCTTCTGGACGTCGGCAAAGTGGTTTGTTTGTGTACTCCAACTCTGCCCTTACTTGACGCGATACGGGGTTACTTCACACCCAGGCCAGTTGTCTGATTGGGATTTGGTGGTTCACGATGGTCTCGCCTTTGTTTCTGATCGTCTATTCATGCCTACGGTAGACAACCGCAACATGGCCTTGGAATGGTCTCACGACGCCCCGGTTCATGGTCATCCTGGGCAGAAACGCACTTTGGCGCTGCTGAGAAGGTGGTGCTGGTGGCCGTCTATGAGAAAGGACGTTGAATCTTACGTCAACGCATGTGCAGTTTGCGCACAGTGTAAGCACCGTAGGGGTCACCCTGTGGGTCTCTTGCTTCCTTTACCTGTTACTCCCAAACTGTGGCACACCTTGACCATGGATTTCGTCACTGACCTACCCCGGATCCGGGGCTTCGATACCTTGTGGGTGGTCATCGATTCCTTTTCCAAGATGGCTCGTTTTATCCTTGTAAGGGCATTCCCTCGGCGCCTACACTGGCCCGGTTGTTCTTTGAGAATGTCTTTTGTCTTTTCGGGCTTCCCTCGGTTCTCATCTCGGACAGGGGTTCACGATTCACTTCACGTTTCTGGCGGGCCCTGACTAGGTTGCTCGGGATGGACGTTCGTTTCTCCTCAGCATATCACCCTGAGACGGACGGTCAGACCGAGCGACTGAACCAGACGCTGGAGCAGTACTTACGTTGTCTGACCCTACAGCTGCAGTCTTCCTGGTTGAGCGTACTGCATCTTGCGGAATTCACGTACAACAATGCTGTCCATTCTTCCACTGGTTTCTCCCCGTTCTACGTACTTTATGGTCAGCACCCTCGTGTTTTGCCCTTCACGGATTTGCCTACTTCTGCCAATCCAGCTGCCCTTGCATGTGTTAGGGACCTGGCCTCCGTCCACGCTCAGGTGTCGACTCATCTTGTCGAAGCCCAGGCGTCCAAGAAGGCGCAGGCGGACATGAAACGGGTGATGGCCCCGTTGTATACTGTGGGATCCTGCGTTTGGTTATCCACCCGACATCTGCACTTGGTGGGTTTTTGCAAGCTTCTACCTCGCTTTGTGGGTCCCTATACGATTACTCGTGTTATCAACCCTGTGTCTTATCGACTTGCTCTCCCGGGTTCCTTGCGGCTTCACCCGGTTTTCCATGTTTCTCTGCTCAAGCCCTGTCCCGCTCCCACACGGCTTCGCTCTCCTGGGGCCCCGGTGTCTCTATCCACTCCGGATGTTTTTGAGGTCTCTGCCATTCTGGGTTCCCGTATCTCTAGGGGGCGTCTCCAGTACCTTGTTGATTGGTCCGGATATGGCCCCGAGGAGCGGGGGTCCCGGCTACTGATGTCCAGGCTCCCCGTTTGGTGGCACGTTTTCATAAGGACCATCCCTCGTGCCCACGGGGCCATGGGTCTTTGGGGGGGCTCTGTCACGCACTCCACTTCCTCTGGGGGTCCCATTCCTCATCCCCGTGTCCCGAACACCCCTCGTCCTTTTGCCCGGTTCCGGGACTCACAAGTTGTCTCTTCGCCCCAGTTGCCAGGGCGCCGACTGCCACAAACCTTGGGTCGGCATGCTCTTTGCACGTGGAGACGTCTACCTCCCTGGCGTCTTCCGTGGCGGCTGCTAGACCGACTTCTTCCGCGTCACATGACCGTCGCATTCCGCTCACGTGTTTCTGGACTACACTCACGTGATGCGCTCGTGGGTCATGTGACTGAGAGGAATTAGCAGCGCCAGTATTTAAACAGCTCTGTTGCGGGGCTTCGGTGGTTCACAGCTGTTTCTTCGGATTCCTGTACGGCGCTACATACCATTTGTTTCACACCTTTTGGATCTTGACCTCGGATTTGTTTCACGGACTGGCAACGGATAACCCTTGGCTTTGGTACTTGCTTTTGGATCATTATTATTATGACCACGGACTGCTTCACAGACTCCTTCTACGTTCCGCCCTTCTTGTGCAGATTCTGGCATCAGGTGGGCCCGGCACTTGCAACCTTGCTGGGAAACTTACATTCTGGAAGAACAGCTTTGCTGGGTCTCGGAACCTCCTCATAGGTTAAACTGCCACTCCACAGACACCTTTTGGTAAGACCGTTCCACTTACTTGTTGATTGGTTGTTGAAACTGTTTTGGCTTGGCACTTAACCGGTGTTTCCTTTTCAGTGGTTCGGGGTTCCACGAGTACCACAGCTCCGGAAAGAACATCTCCCACCTGTGGCCTCAAAGGCGGCACAGAGAGTGACTTTGATTCTCTCTGTGCGGCACTTGTGGACAGAGGACTCTTCGGCTACACGACAGTCAAGACACAACATTAAGTAGGGAAAAAGAGCAGCAACCTAGAAGGCACCAGGTGGGCGGTGACCTAGATCCACTTGCACCTGCTCCCCATCTGTTTTATTCATACATCAATAAAACATCTTACAAATATACCCCATAAGACTATAATATACATAATCCTAAAACTAATAGCACATTCTAACACCATATATACAAAATGTAAACATATCCATGAAATACGCCTACAGTGCTCACATTTAACCTTTAAATGTTCCAGCTAAACAACTTTCAGTGCTTAATCTTAATAACATTATTGTACTTCATCTCCAAATACAGGAATATTCGTTTTTGATGTGCTATAATTACTTTGCGGTCAAACCCGTGTGCTTTCCCTTGTGCTCAAGGGGTGAATTCACATAGCTTTTTCCAGGAGAACGCTTAACTGACTCATGGAAAAAGTACTGACTAAATCACGAGTACTTTAATCCAAATTCATAAAAGGATGTTTTAAAGTTCTATTGCTTTACTCTAAAACCAGCAAAAGTGGGTATTCCTAAACTCCAGCTAGGGTGATGTGTGTGTGTCAAGTGGATAGAATACTGTAACGCCTATTGTTAGGAAAGGTGACCTGGGCATGGGTTCGGATGAATGCCTAAATGATCTGCCAGTATAATCTGTAACTCAGGAAATACTTCTTACTGCACTATCGATGTCAAGACAACGTAGTCTAAAGTACCTAGTGCAGACTCCAACTAAACTAAATGTTGATGGCTTGGAAGGTCCTGAATGAAACCTAACCTCTGGTATTGTTGTGGACAATCGTCCAGATCATTGTTTTTCATCTTGACTCGCTGTGACAGAAGTGGAAAGACCAGATGCAATTCAGGCTTGGTCCCTCCCAAAAGGGACACTTCAGCATGGCATACTAGGTCACATATGTTCTGCCCAAGACCACAATAAACCTCAGACATATTTGGGCCTTGTTGACCTTAATCAGTGAGATGTAGCTTGGGTCTGTAGGCACAGCGAACATGGTTGCTATGTCTAGTCATCCCCTCCCACTAGGGTGACATCTACTAAACCCGAAGGTCGATGGCCTAAACGTGATGAATGAATCACAACGTCTGGGCAACTCTCCAGCCTGCTATGCCCTTACAGAGGGGCATAGACTGTATGTCGATCATGCTCGGTCCACATAAAAAGTCCAAATCCAACTGCCAGGTCACATCTAGTCTGCATGAGACCACATGTAACCCCAGAGCTTCTTTTGCCTGATAATGTGATGGTAAGTAGGATGGGTGTACCCACATGTGGGTCTGAAACGCTACTGTGCTGAGAGTTCCAAGCAACACCTTACTGTTGCTGCTCAATGAGACTGAATCAATTCATGAAATTGCTTTAATGTTACACTGCGCAAGCATTTTGTATTGCATTATGAGCTACACTCTCCTGACACGTCATGGTATTTGGTTTGTCTGTGATTCATACTGCTCTTATTCGATGTGATGAGCAAATGCTAGCAGATCTAAATTAGAAATGTAATAGGCAAATATAACAGGGACTGCATATATGAAGGTAAAAAAGTACACAAGTAGAAAAATGACATGAAGAACTGGTTTCATCTTTCAGTTGCTCTTTGTTAGCACGTTATTATTTTAGGCTTGCTTATAAGGTACAATATACTGCACCAATATCACATATATGCACCCATACCTCGCGTGTGCTGTGTGTCACCTGTGCAGTCGTTATCATTTTCTAAAATCACTTTTGAAAAACGAGGCATCACAAACAAGTGTCAATGCAAACTCACACATATTCTTTGTGAAATAGACAGAGCACAAACACCCAGCACATCATCAATGTACTAAGATTCTCTCAGACACTTACAGGAATGGTTCGGTCAAAAAATGTTATTGTCCCTATGGGTTGGCCATGTGTTTTTAAGCCTAAGTCGCTCGATTTTAGAAACATTTCCTATGGACCTTACCTGAGTTTTCGTCCATTAAATGCACACGAAAATAGGCATCAGGGCACTGCCATTTTGTGATAATCCTATCACTTGCCACATCGCCCTGGCTGACCTGCTTTTGCGACACTAAATCATATCCCCCGCCCCTGAGCCTGTCATCAGCAGACGCGTACCGCCCATTTCACAACGCCAAAGCACGTCTCGTGTCAACATTCGCTGCGCTTCAGCTAATGACGTGTCTCCATGGAAATGGCAGGACACCTCTTTCCTCAATAAGTATAAACAGACCGTTTCACAACACACAGCAGCATATTTTCGATTCCATTCCTCTCTCTGTGTTACTTTGAGTATTCTGTGACTCGTTTCTGTGCTCTGGTCAGCTACCTTCATTGCTTGTAGCCCGTGTGAAGAGATACCAGTACCACCACTATAAATTATTTTAGTTTAACACACAATGGCTACAATAATTCCCTACATGTACGAGCCTGAGTATACCGAGGAGGAACTACTGGAAAGGGAAACACGCGAAAACTATGGGTCTTCGGACGGCAGTCTTCAGCGATTCAACAGCTGAAGAGCCTGGACCTAGTCTCATGGACGGTGTTTCCACCTGGTGCATATGCAATCGGTGCAAGCTAATGCAAACCGAGGACGAGAACTGCTGTTGCTGTGAAAACTCGGGATGTGTGGCCTACATTTTCGGAAGGCGAGCCACGACCGCAATGCATCACTGAGCTGCCAGACTTCAGGGCCGCCTGCCTCACACGGTCTGTTTTGAGGATAATGATGGTGCTTATGCACGAACTTCGCGCAACTGTTCGTCCTTGTAATCCGAGTAACGAGTAAGTATACTTGCTTGTCATGCCACTCCTATTTCATGGTCTTCTACTATATCCAAAATTACATATACATATCATTGTAATGCATGAAAGTCGTTCAATAGTGTGCAGTGTCTAGATAGCATTTGTCCGAGCAGAATGCCATTAGTTACAAGAATTGTCATTGACAACAAACGTTTATTAAACGTATCTTGGTCATTTAAAAACAGTTTGTTTCATTCCTTTTCACAGGTGGTACAGGCTGGTGGCCTATCGTTCCTTTACATGGTGGCTTCACGGGAGGCTTGGACACCGCGTTCGAAGAGTAATACCCGCCTGTGCTGTTCGTGCCATAAGAGAAACTTTCCCAAGTGGCAGCGGTCAGTAGAGGGGATTTTCTCTCGCTGTGCTGCAACCTGACCTGTACAATGTGTAAAGTCTTATATTTTTGTGTCATCAAAATAAGATACAAAATAAAACACCACATATATTTTAACAACGGTTGTTTCGATTTTTTAAATGAATCAAGTATGTCTCCATTCAAGGATGGACGTCAGACATATGTGTTCCGAATGGGCGAAGGTCAGGTCGCTGTGAAGCAGGGTGGTCACTATCTAAGCTAACATAATATATTCTCAATAATGCATGCACTAAATAACACTTGTTCAAAGTCTTTCAGTCGTTTATGTCTCTATAAAAGTCACACATATATCTATACTATCAATTAACATTGGATTATACAGGCCTTAGGTTAAGGGTCTTGACCACTATAATACACTGTTTGAAGTGTGGGTCTGTGCTCACAAGAATCTCCGGTATGTGGCATTTGTTATTGATAGGCAACGATATACTGCATTAGGAGTCTAATGTTAGTTGGGGATCTGCTAGGTGGGCTTCATGGCGTGGTCAGTGGTCTGGCACATGAAGAGAATACCTTGCAGGGACACAGGATCAGAATGGCAGTAAGTTTCCACTGGCGAGGGTGCGTGGGCAAGGACATGTTTGTGGAGATGAACAAGCTATGTGCTTAGTTCAGGCTGTTTCACATGCAGGACAGTGATCTCAGAGGAAGAGTGTTACATTTATTAGCTGTTGCAAATACCTCTGGAGTTTTGCAGTCAGAGTGGGAACGAGGGTGGGGGCCATGTGCTCTGCGCAGTGAGGGCTGGTCAGCAAGATGGAGTGGAAAGGGGGTACAAAAATGGATGCCCCGTGTCCTGCTCAGTGGTCCCATCTACGCAAATGTCAACCAAAGTTAACATCACATAAGGGCAAGGGGCGAACCCACTACTGGAGGCACTTGGTCTGAGTTTCTACTGAGACGTAAAGGATGAGAGGGGCCTGGTGGCCCCTTGCTCCCACACACTTGCCTGCATGCCCACCGGCCCATCCATCCCACCCCCCTCTATCAAAGGCGGTTCGCACCTGGGGATGAGCGCTGGCATGGGGGGCTGTCACGGGTGCAAACGGCCAAGGTGCCAAACAGCATGTACACTTCAAAAGATATCCCACGCCCAGGGGCCATCGCTCACATGGCCTCCTCAGACCCTGTGTCTCCAGGCAGGCCTCCCCTGATGCAGGCCGCCCCCCTGCAAACCACATAATACCACGATATACACACGTCATTCATTCACAAACACACCCCTGTTTCTAATACTTTATAAACCACTTGATATTTCTCATGAGAACATCTTTGTGCGTTGCAAGTCAACTCCTGAACCTTCTACCTGAGAAGCACTGAGATCTATGCTAACCTGCTCGTTGTCGTGCTATCTGTGACCGCTTCGAGCAAACTCGTCAGTGTGCTATCTGTGGCCATCTACCTGTTCTCCTGCAACATACTGCTCGGCCTGCTGAATCCAACTGTTTGTTGGTCAAGGTAAGGCCAAGTACCCTAGTCATGTTTTGGTCATTTTTACATTTCTATCTATTTGCGATTACAGTACCCAATAGTGCTATGGTCATTGGTCTCATTGCTATTGACTTGAGTTTCAATTGTCATGCTATCAATAGATCTATTTATTTTCATCTGTGTCAATTGTCATCGAATTGCATCCTTCGGGGGTCCAGTCTATAATGTAAATATGTTTCTTTCTCGAGCAAGACAGAACATCCAAGGGACGAGTCACATGTTCAGAGTTTAGTCACATCATTTAAAAAATGTCTGTAACTTATGCAAATACTAAGCCGCACATGATGAACTGGTATAGTTCCGGCGATCAAAACAAACCTTGCATTGAACATGGTATGGTTCATTTACTTTTTTATGACATTTTTATTCATCAAGGTTTTATAATAATCTTGATATTTACTTTTCAGAATTTTCAACAATGCCTGCCTGATCGATTAGCGGTTGCCCTTCGAAGACCCATGCTAAATCTGAAGGCACTACAATGCATGTATTCCCTAAAACTGTTGATCGAATAAGAGAATGGGTCAGACATTGCGGATATCCACCAGAAGAGCTTTAAAGTAGAGTCCAGCAAGTGTTTGAGGACAAGAGGGGTGATCGATACCGCATCTGCAGCCGGCACTTTTCCTCGAACATGTACGCCACATCTTGGGTAACAAAGAAGAATAAACGGCGAACGACACGAAAATTGCTCGCAAACGCTATTCCAACTCTATTCGTCCACATTCCGCCACTTGTGAGTCAAGTGTCCGGATTTAGCTTTAGGCCTTGAGGTAGTGTGTAGGTAGCCTAATGGATTCATTGATATTTTAGGTGTTGTGTCGCATGTAATACTTTCATTATTGATATGATTGTATAGCTTTTTGAATAATGACATTTATCAATAAATTATTTTTTGATTTTATAACCCCCAAAAGGAAATCTATTTATGAGCACAGGGCACTGTGCTATATTGCGCATTTTCAATTGAATTATTCTCAAGTATTCTGTCGGTTTACATGGCAATTTTTTAATATTTTTTAATATTTGCATTCATTATCAAACAATAATTTACCTTTACATCTGCTTGACTATCCAATGAATCTGAAGCAAGAACATTCTACATCCGTGACGTGCCCGCAGTTATCAACCACTTCTAGCGCGTATCAGGTAATCATACTTGGCTATTCCGCTACAAACTTGTTTTATGCATGTCAAGTAATAGTTTTTTATGTATTGTGTGATTATTTTACCAATTGTTTGGTTAGTGCTTTCCAATTGATATACACCTTAGTTGTCGTCCCCTGGTGTTTGTTTTCATTTATAATTAGTGTTATCCATACTAATGCAAGTACTGTCTTTCAGAGAGATGCTGAAGCATCCACCACATTGAAAACAGCCCTAGATGTTCTTCAGCAGCACGAGGTATGGATACTGACAGCTCCATCGACCGTGATCATCAGGACTGGAACACTTGTCATTTGATTGTTCTACACCATGTTTCATTCGTGGTTAGCCATTGATATGTACCTGTGCGGTCGACCCCAAGTGTGTGTTATGTTTTCAATATTGTAATCCTTACTAATGCATATACTATTTTTCAGGCAGTTGATGGAGTGTCAACCCCTGCACTTGATGCGGAGCCTGACATTCAAGTAATTCCAGGGGAAGTGGAAGCAGGACCACGGGGATACGAATTGGCGCAACAGCTTTCGGAAGTGCGCACCACATTTACAACATCCATAGATATTCTTCAGCAGCACGAGGTATGGATACTGACAGCTCCATCAAGCATGATCATATAACGTGATTCCATTTGCTATACTTTCTTCCCTATTAACGCAAGTACTGTGTTTCAGGGAGACGATGGAGATTCCACTACAATCACAAGATCCCATTTAGATGATGCAGATGTAAAGAAATCGGATAAATAAGTCGATTAAATCTGATCATATTTAAATATTCCTTGATTCTTTTAGACAATGCATCATTTGTGGTTATCTCTTTATATGTACCTGTGCCGTCGACCCCAAGTGTGTGTTATGTTTACAATATTGAAAACCATACTAACGCAAGTACTGTGTTTCAGGGAGTTGCTGATGCCTCCTCTCCAATCCAATCATTCATGGCAGTCCATGTAGAGCCAGAGGTATGGATACTGCCAGTTCCATGGAACTAGGTCATCAGAACTCGAATACGTGTCATTTGATTGTTCTACACAATGTTTAATTTGTGTTGAGCTATTGAGATGTACCTGTGTGTTCGTCCTCACGTGTGTTTTATGTTATCAATATTGTGATACATAGTAATGAAAGTACTATGTTTCAGGGAGTCGATGGAGCCTCATTCCGTGCTGTCTATGCGGATACAGAAAATATAGTTGTTGCAGCGCAAGAGGAAGGGAAGAGATGCAGAAACAAATCGGAGCTACAGCGTGCAGATGTTGAAGGTCGAGTCAAGAAAGTTGCAAAGAAAAGAAATAAAAATAAGGTTAGTTACAAACAGTTCATAACTTTCAAATTTCTTTTTGCTGGGGACTATTTTATGTGTTTTCCAATCAATTGTACTATACTATATCTTGTGTTTAAACTGAACATCCCTTTTCCAATCTGTCCTGTAGTTACCCGTGGGTTTACGAACTATACATACACAGACAGTGAAGCGAATGAGAGATGTTGCTTGCCAGACCATTTACACTATGGAGGAACTATTAATTCAGACGCCGCGTGTTGAGACTAGAGATGCTCATTTCCAATGGCCAGAACATGAAATGAATGTGTCCAGAGAATCCAGTGAAGTTGTAACGGACCATTGCTACAGTGTGACTGCACCACCACAAGAAGATGATACTGAATGTATTGAGGATAGCTCGGAAGTAGTCGCAGATCAATTCACACAATCTACACCCGGCAAAAAATTGTCACCAAAAAAGCTGTCGACAATGTTGTGTTCTCCCATCAATGTTGAAGTAACAGATGTTGAAATGACAGAGAATGAACCAGTAGCATCATTCACCAACGCATCAGAACCTGATATCGGCGATATTTCTTTCAGTTGTGGTGAAATGTCCTCAACGATGCAGTCTGAAACAAGTGTGACACCGGATGACAGTCTAATGAAAGAGGGCAAATACATAGTATTCGACAGTTGTTTGATGGATATTATAAGTATGCTGAAATGTGGGCATTCCGTCAGAGGGAAAGTATGTCGGAGACCATTGATTCGTGTGACTCGTCAAAAACAAGGCAGTAACATCAAAATACATGCCGCCTGTAGATTAAATCATGTGTTCTCATGGTCTGCACAACCGATGCTGGGGAAGCTGCCAGCAAGCAATCTACTGTGTGCAGCTTCATCACTTTTTAGTGTGTCCAGTTTTAGAAAGTTAGAGTCTTTCTTTCAGTTTGTGGGACTTCATTTCATTTCTAAAATGCATTTCTAAAATGCAGTACTACAAATACCAACATAATTATCTGTTTCCGGCCAATAGTGATGCTTGGAAAATTGAACAATTGTCTCTAGCAAGTACATTCGAAAGGAAACGATTCAGGCTAGCCGGCGATGGACAATGCGACAGCCCTGGATTTTCTGCCAAGTAGTGCACCTACCACTTTCAGGACATGGATAGCTTTGTAAGCAATTCTGGATACTTTGATTTAGACACTAAATTTCCTCTGAACGGTCTGACATCCTTTTTACCACATAAACCCTGTTCTTTGATGACTTCCAACCCATCACACACAAGGATTGTATACACTAATTGTGCACAGCAGAATCAGCAGGTAAGGCTGGATCGCCATACTCCACAAATAACACCTCACCATCTTGCATTTCGAGGAACAAGACTGCAACACAGACTGTGAATCCCTCCTTATGAAATTTCTCATCAAACCCTCTCTTAACCCGGCCTCTTACTTATATACATTCCTCCTCCTCCTAGCTACAACAGAACCTTCACTGATGCCCAATGCGACACCTGAGTGGCCATCCTGATCGCCAACCCCTCTCTCTCCATGTATGGTTCTATGCCCCTCATAACCCCATGACAAAACCACTCCTGGACAATCTTGAAGCCCTCAACATGACTCTACTGATATCATGTGCCACACACACCACAGGACATACCCTAGATGCACTCTTCAGCTCCTCAAATCTGATCTCCACGCCCACTGACCACTAATATGGACAGACCACACAGCCATCTTTTTCTCACTATCGACTTCAATCCCTCCTCCCTACTGGACTAACCATGGACCGTACACCCACTTACCAATGTGGAACAAGGTCATAGTAACTCCAGACTTGGCTGACTCCCTGCTTGCCTCCCTTCCCAATCTCCCTCTCCAGGGAGTGATGCCGTCCATCAGCCATTTTGACCTATGGTTCTCCAATACCCTCAGACTGCTCACCTCCTCCAGGGATCTGTGCCCCTACACCGACATGAGCTTTTTCAAAATAATCTTTTCATCTGACATTTTGGGGGAAAAAACGAATCAAAATCTTTTTATTTTATATATAGCCCCCCACGCTCCTCCTTCCCTATATTATAAACCCTACTCCAACCCCCTCTCGCCTCTTGTAAACCCTTGCCCCACCCCCCCAAATATTTAGATGAGTTTTTTTAAAGCAATTTTGTTGAAAAAATTTACTTTGAAAAAACTATTGAAAAAACCACATCCTGGAACGCAGATGGCAGGCCGCCCCATCTCCCCAGAATAGAGCTGCTTACGCCAGTCAGATGAAAGCCTACATGGCAGAAATTCAGAAGGCAAAAAAGTCCTTCTTTTGGAACAGTTAGAGATTCTGTTCCAGGTGAAGGATACACTAGCAAGAAACTTCACAACACAAGGAGATGGCTTATGAAGATCTTTGGGGTCCTTTCAATGAATTGTATGGAAACTGATGGGTTAGTCTTGGGGTGTGCGTTAGGCATTTTAGATTGTGTTATGAGGGGGCGGGTTAGGGGTGTAGATGTGCTTTTCTTGTCTTTTGTTTTGTCTTGTCTTTTTGTGTTGTCTAGTCTGTTTGGCTAAATCTAGTTATATCTTAATTGTATTTGAGCTTGGTTGTGTTTTTGCTTAGTGGCGATGGATTCACAATGGTGATTCATTTTGATTGTACACATTGGTTATTATACTTGTACATAGTTCAAGCTCAATTTTTGGTTGCTATTTGTTTTGATTGAAATTGATAAATAAAGTAAATAAAAAAATAAAATTAAAACAAAAGAAACTTCACAAGATCATCTCAGAATTCAAGGCCCCACACAGCACTTCCTCCCTCTCTCTCATCTCTCAAGCACTCTGCGATGCCCTCTCAGACCACTTCCAAAACATATCTGTTGAAAGAAAAGGCACCATCGATGCTAAATTAGCAGCACTCCCGCAATGACTGCCTGCACCCTTGTCCGACCTCACAAACCATCCCACCGTACACCCTATCTTCTCCTCCTTCTCTTCAATCTCCATCTCTCAACCTGAATTCTGGAAGCCACTTGCTAGCAGCTGCCTGTCTGTATCCCCAGGGATCCAAGCCCTCCCCCCTCCTTAAAGATATTGGGCCTTATTATGACTCTGGTGGTAGCCGTTGCGGTAAACACTGGCACGGCTGCTGCCAGAGTCATGCATTTTCCAGCACCCAGGAATGGGCAATTACCCTGGCGGACCCGGTAATTGCCCATTCCCGGGCGCCAGAAAATATCAGTCCCCATTCCCATTTGAGTCCCCATTGGACTCAATGGGAATGCGGAGGCTGGTTGCACCGGCACCTTTCATCCGTCGAGGTCTGCATGCGGGTGCCATTCCGCCCATCAGGTCAGACCCGGCGGGCTGAAAATCTCCCGCTCGCAGAACTCGTAGTTTGCTGGTCCAGGAACAACAGTACCGGCAAGCTTACTGGTACCGTTGTTTCTGGAATGGCAAACTTATAATGAGTCCCATTCTCTTGTTAACCTGTGAAGGCAGCATCACTAGATCTATCATTGACTCTTCCATCATCTCAGGCAATTTCCCAGCAGCTTTCAAAGCATCGCATATCAAGCCCTACTCAAAAAACCCTCACTTGACCCATACTTTCGGCCAATTACAGACCTATCTCTAACAACCATTTCATAGCCAGACCTATTGACCGAATGACCTACTCCCAGCTTTGCCTCTTCATAGAATCCAACCTCCTCCCCAACGCCACCCTGTCCAGCTTCAGACCCCTTCGAGGAACAGAATCATCCCAAGTTTCCAACTGGGATGACCTCAAAGAACTGCAGACTCAGAAGGCTGTGCTGCACTTATCCTCCTCGACCTCTAAGCAGCCTTTGACACTATCGACCGCCACACCCTCATTAATTGATTGATATTTTATTTATCTCACACTCGTGCACAAGTGTTTCAGAGCGCCACCAGACAAGGGAGGGGAAACAAGAGAGAACAAAAAAACGATGTTGCTAGGCCCAGTGACATTGAGAATGAACAAGTGCATGGGAGAGGGGAAAAGTGCATGGGAGGGGGGGGGAGTGAAAAGTGCGGAGCAAAGAAGAAAACAGATAAATACAAATAAATAAATAAATAAAGGACAAAAAACAGTGGTAGTACTTTCAGCAAGTGGCAAGTGATGGTTTTAAGACAGCAGACAGGGTATGTCTGATAAGTGTAGGAGGTAAAAAGGGGGGACTGTATGGATACAAATACAGAACCCATTGCAAGGGGTGGCCCGGAGGCAGTATGGGAGGGTGGCAGGGTGCTGAGAGAGAACATATCAGCAGGGGGCAGGGGGGCGAAGGCAGAAGCAAAGAGGAAGGTCTTGAGGTGCTTCCGGAACCAGAGATGTTTCTCCTCAAGTGGCAGGGAGACTGTTCCAGAGGGAGGCCCCAGCCGAAGACAGAGATCTACCCCCAGAGGGAGTTGGAGGTAGAGGAGCGAAGAGCTTGAGAGGGGAGGTATTTGCGCAGGGGTAGCTAAAGGTATTTTAGACCCAGGCCCCAGAAAGCCTTGTGGACCATGCAAAGGGTTTTGAATGTAATACGTGCATCCACTAGGAGCCAATGGAGAGACTTGTTTGGTATTAAGGACACAGCACCAAGGTGGGTTTCCCTTTCCTGTAGGGGAGGCATAGTATCACAAGTATGGCACTGACACAAAAGATACAATTTGTAAAACCTTTAATAACTTTGGGGGGTTTGGAAAATCTCCTACTTTTCCCTATAACTAGGATTGGAGTTGTCTTGACCATCAAATAATAGAGAACAGTCTTAGTTATGTAGGTCAAATCAAAATGGCCTATGCTAACAAAACCTAATGCCTGCCCTATCTCTTGTACACAAGTGTGTGAATGAGCTATGTATATAAAAGGAAAATCAGTGATTCGGCAAAGAATAAATGTGGCTGAATCAGCTCTCCTCCCCACGTTTAGACAGCACGGAATAAGGCAGTCTCTGTAGACAGGATGACATACTCTGGCTCGGGCTTTAACACTGAAAGAGTTCAGAACGTGGGTTGAGGCCCGCCTGACCTTCCCACATTAAAGGCTCTTGTTCCAGTTTTTCCCAAAAACGAAACAAAAAGTTCACACCGGTTCCCCTCTGTCGGGCTCAGGCCTGTTAAAAAACAAACATTCAACGTTGGTCCCCCTCTGCCGGGATATGACCTTTCCCAGTTCAATGTTGCTCCACCTCTACTGGGCTCAAACTGTTCACAGTTCAACGTTGGTCACCCTCTGCCAGCTCAGACCATTCACAGTTCAACAACACTTGCCGGGGATTCCTTCCCCAAAAAACTTTTTACACTTCGGGTCTCCCTCAGTCGGCCTCAGATTACTTTTTGGATGTCGAAGACATTCGAATGTGCGAGGCTTTCTTTACAGACCACTGCAGGGCCAATTCAACTCAAAATTCAATGTTCAGCTTTTCCTCTCCCTTTTTCTTGGGGTTAACTTTGTTCACTTTCGCTTTTACAGTTCATTCACTTTTATCTCTACAAACAATGCACCTTTCACAGCGACTTTCGAGTAGGCTACTCCCTTTCGCCGCACCACTCCGTTACTCAGTATTGCTGATTCCACAGCTATCCTTACTTTAAAGTTCATTCACAGGTCTGCCTTTCCTCACCTCTCATCCACACAAATGCAGCCTTCACTTCACTTTACTGATGAGGCCAAAACATGTGTCTGGGGTTGCTGTTGGGACTCTTGTTCAGTGGTGAATTGCTTAGCATTTCAGTGCTGGACTGCCAATGAGAGTGGGACTAGACTGATATGCATATAGCTATATCTCTTTGTCATGACCACTGTCAGGGGCCACAAGCCGTGCCACAAGCAAGCCCCCACATCTACTCTGAGGGCCTCGAGACTTCTGTAAAAAGGCTCCTGGAACCAGTCCTGGCGCATCTGGCACAAGGCTCATGTACTGTAAGGTGATACTTACCAGCTTTACTTTCAATTGACTACATGGGTCTTTAAATCCAAAATGGAAGCAACCACACAGCCTAGTTCTCAAGAACCAAGCCATGCGGTCTAGTGTTCTGGGTGAGGCAGATCTGGAACTACTTTCCCTGGTACTACTTTACCTGCGCTATATAATACACACCCTGACTCCATGACGCTTCGTGTTATTCTGCAACCAGCAGCGTGATGCCCACTGTGTCTAGCTACTGGTCTTCAGCATCTTCCTTTAGTCCTGCAAGAACAAGAACAAGATTATTCTGTTTTACCTGAGAATACAGCATCCAGCACTCAGCATCTCATCCGGGTTGCAATCTGTGGAACCGAGAGAAGAAGAAACATCACTCACCTGTGAGTACTAGCTTAAAGACTTCCGGCGAACCGCTACCACAGCTGCTGATCGAACATCGGGACCTGCAATAACGGGAAAAGGAAAAAACAGTATTAGAGCATGCGCGCTTCCAGCCGGAGCACCACAGCAACATCCTGCAAAGGAAAAGGAGACAAATTCAGGTTCGCTTTCAATATACAACAACCGCACAGCGCTTAAATTACCTTAACGGATTCCAGGGGCCAGTTTTTCATCGCACTCTTATCCATTCGCAGCAACACAGCGGCCTGTAAGGAGAAGAAGAAGAAAACACAAGTTAGCTTTAAAAGACAATAAAGGCACCACGCTTCACACTTTCTCTAACCTAAAAACGTGCCTCTCCATTCCGCATGCCAGCAGCAAAAACTTCACACCTGAAAAGAAGGTGATAAAGACATTAATGGAATTCCACCACAAACAGAACAAAGACTTACAATTAACAAACCTACCTGCCTATCAGCAGATTCGGGGTCACAGCAGGCCTGGGCCCAAGGAAGGCGCACTACACCAGTGAAGCAACTCGGGCAGCTCGCCAACAAATGTCAAGCACCACTGCACATGAAACGCAGGACGGATAGCTCACCCTACAAATAACTAAAGTGAGAAAGAATCAGTGGAAAGGGAACCGGTCAGAGGGAGGTGGGAGATTCACCCATTAGAGACAGTTATCACAAATCCTTCCTTCTGTAGTTGCAGATTAATTATTCAGCACTGGGCAACTACGCATCCAGGGTTCCAGATCACAGAGCCTTCCAAGCGCTCCCAGGGATATCAGGTGTGCGTAACACTCTTCTGTGAAAGGTACAGTGAGCTAAAACATGTTTGTAGGCCCTCCCGAGTGGGAACCTTCCAGAGAACAATTTGGCCATGTTCGCTTTCGGTGGAGGGGCTCTGAGACCTTTTTTAAAATTGGCAAAAATAAGCATCTTTCAATATAGGGGATACAGTTTGCTTACTTATGTCATTATACCTCCTGAGGAAAAGAAAAAAATACAATGTGACTGGAGTGCACCAGGGCAAAACGGGCAAATCCTGTCGTCAAATGGGTCCTTGCTCAGTGCACAGTTAATATTCAGTGAATTAAATAATAGCCTAGTGCTGACTAATCTCTGAGCCATTAAAAGTAAGGTAAGTTGTGGGCCATGAAATAATTTCCAGCAGTCTATTCATGGGTTTTACCAGTTCAGTTTGTTTTCTTATTAATTCATAATAAGCCCGTTTGATTTTAGTAATCACAGCCATGTCAAGATTCCTAACGGGCTCCAAAAAATTCTCATCATTAATTGAGCAATAACCTCTGAGGTAGGCAGACGTTACTTGTCAGGTAATGGCTGAGGGCCTGAGTCACAGGCCTGTGTGTAGAGTGAGCCTTAACTTGGGCTCTGGCACGGTTGCCTGCCCATTCAGACCCCACTACCAATGAGGTTATAGCATTTAGTACCTCAGCAAGATTACTGAAATGCCAATAGCTATTTCATTAGGTTGAGAGATGATGCGCTTGTAATTGCTCAATTTAAAAAGAACTATAAAACAAAATGGCTTACATGGATCGAGGGAGAAGGATACCACACACAGTCCCTTCTCCCTTACGATGATGGCCATTTCCATGGAGGGTAAGAAACGGGACAGCTAGACTGGAGGTGAGAGGATGACAGGCAGCGCAGGCACAGATGTGTGAGCAGATGGTGTGGGAAATTTATTAGGAGTAAACACTCGGGGCAGCGAGCGTAGTCCTTTGCCGTGGGATGCAAGATGGAGGCATCCGGCAAATGCCATTACATCACATCTCAGGTGCTAATACACAATAATTCTCTTTTGACAAAGTTAATCCAGGGAACACACATACATCTGTGACTGTGCCACATTTCCTCCAAGACGGTCTGCGATAAACATGCCTGAAGAAATCAGCATATTTAATATAACTCATGCTGAATTTAATTTCAAAGAGTACTAGGCAGTGATAAAAAGGCCTAAACGAATTTTACAGAACTGGTTCTGGGTTGTTTTAAGCCGTTTACTATTACTAAAACTTCACTCTCCTGGGCAGCAAGGTTCAACAGATGCACATTTTGTGCCAAAGGCTATCAATATCATTCCAACCAATTGGACCTTAAAGCTTCTTGCAAACTTGTAAATACACTTAACTGCTTGTGACATTCTAAATGCTGGTTTCCCAACTCTCCAAAATGCTAAGGGCCATACATTTTTGTCAACTTTCAACATTCTTCTTGTTGTGTCATCTCCAATTTGTTACTTTAGACAGCCAGCAAGACCCCACAGAGACTGCTGCAACTGAATCAGCTGAAGATATAGATTATTGTTTTATAGGTAAACTGCTGAGAAAACACTCCATGCCTTCAAATTAGATTTGTCAGATCCTTATGTATAGATGCATTCATAGAGCATATAAGGACATGTCTATCAGGCTACAGTCAATTGTTAAATGTATCTCTATACCTTAGTCACTGGACTACACTGTTATGATCTGTTGCAACAGATTCTGCTAAAACCCCCACTTGAAAAAAATATATTTGCTACCCTTTCATGAGCCCTATAGACCAGTGCTGTCTGTGATATTTGTTTGCTGCTCAATCACAAATAGAAGTCATTGTTTTGCAACAATCAACCAATGTTTGTGATACTTTGTCGTGAATTGAAGGTCTTATAATAGTTGATTTGTGGGTCAACATCAAAATCACATTCCTTCAAAAGAGGTTCTCATGAGCGTGTTTTGCAATTACGAGTTGTGAAGGAGGTGTCATCACGCCTGAAGGCACAAACGTACACATACATCAAAATCTCAGGTTTTAAAATGTTTCAGTTGAATAACTGTGGCAGCTCAAAAGAAGGAGTGGAACACTTGGAAGACATACGTTTCTTTAAAAGAAATCAAATCATAAGTAGAAGACCTAGCTTTCCCTATCACTATCGTGTTAACCGCCCGTTCAAAGGGCTGGAACGGGTGCTAACAGCCCGGGGCCTGAGTTAAAGGCCCAAAGTGAAGAGAGTGTGTTTTTGACAAAGCGTCCCATTCACAGAAAGAAAAGACTGTTCAAAGATGGCCGCCATGGAATGCGAAGGCAGGGCTCCATACGGAGTCCCTCTTCCCTTTCCATTGAGGCCATCAGGGGTAGTGTACACGGAGCGGCAGAAGCTGTGGTGGTGGCACTTGCCACTGCTGCAAAGAGATAAGTGGGGATAGATAGGAATATAAAAAAGGAGGAGACTGAGGGTGGGGGGAGATGGTGGATGGGGAAGCTGGCCATCAGGCAGCATGGAATGCAAGCTAAGATCGCTGGTTCAGCCCGCATTCTTAGCCACCCTATTGTCTGGCTCCCCTAAGCAAGTTGCTAATAAAGGGAGTACCGTACCTATCCAAAGAAACTAAAGGTGCTTGTCCATTGTCATAAAGTCCAAAAGAAAATATGTCCACGTTCCAAACTATCCTATCTGGCCCTCCACTAATGTTAACTAACTTAAATAGGAGAAGGGAATGATTTGCCTTTGCCTGGTCTCTCCTCCAGTTCATTCAATATTGCAATTAATTATACACCCGCTTGGTAGAACAGAAAGTCTCTGTGGTCAGCTCTTGTAGCTCCTCAAGAACACTATCTACCTTGTTTTTCTCTTATTCTCCTTTTTATAATGTCCTTCAAGATAACATTTCTCAATACTCAGGTTATTATTTGGAGTTTCTTTCCAGGCCTTCCATCTGGGAGTACTTGATCAGGGTTATCCTCTGCCCCTTTCTAAGCTACTATTGTCATCAGTCCTCAGTCTTATAATATCTCTGATCTGACTGGATATTTCTATGCTGTATCGATTAAGTGCCTCGCTCCTAGGCTTTTGACCTCTGGGATGAGAATTGTGTTGCTTATTGTTAATACAACACTTTTGTGAACTCAGCCCTTCTCCTCTAGGCTTTTCACTTCTTACTGCACTCAGTTGTGCACTTGACAACTCATCCTTTGTACTGAGACGAGGTGATAGCTTCAAATAATAAATCTCTTCCCCCTCTCAATCACTCATTATTTATCTCCAACTCCCATCACATAACTTTAGCCCTGCCTTCTTCTTTGTGTGACTGAGACGAGTTTTCTCAGAGTGATAGCGATATTGCTCGGGCCTCCTCCTGTACTGTTCTCTTTCTCAGCTTCTCAGCACTTTGAGGATCACAATATCAAAGAAAGCATGTGTCCATCTACATTGTGATAGTACAGTTTGGTTAATTTCCAAAAATAATCACTTACTTATTCTACATCACTTTATACCCTATATTCAATTTAAAGAAGCAAAGGCAGGCTCCAATGTACTGTGTAAGTATGAGATATTTACATGTATGGTACGTAGAAAAGCAGAGTTGTCACATTTCACAATGTTAATTCAAACATCGTTTGAGGACCACAGAATTGAATGAAGCATAGCTCTGGCAAACGAGGAAATCATGGGCTTTCTTTCATGATCTCACCTCCAAAGGGCCACAGGCATAAATTAATTGTTATATGTAAATATGATTCATGATTTTCGGGTTAGTGGTGGTTTAATTTGTAATAAACGTTATGTTGAATGACCAAGAGATATTCCCTGATGAATGTTAGCATATATAGCCCAAAGACAGAAACATTTTGGAAATGCAAGGACACTTGAATATAGAGTTTTGGGAATTGATTGTTCTTGAGGATTTCGCGCAATTTTCTGTGTGTTGATTCATTATTACTGAGAATTGGTGGTGGTGTATATTTCTTTATCTATTCACAGTGAGACGCCTATATGATGAGGTGTAGAAAATGCACTTTCAGAAATAAGTGTGGTTTAGTAACGGAATTAAATATTATTAGGAGTAAATACATTTTAGTATTTTGATTTTGTTTTGTAATTTAGAAAATAAACAACTCATTTAAAAAGTAGCATTCTACATTTGGAGGATTGCTCTTACTCAGGTAATTAACATTGGTCTAATACCAGGTTTGGTAAGAGCTCTGGAAATGTTTCCTGGGGGTCTTGTAGAATTAAAGTGTTAATAATTGATGTCATCAGTGATATAATCTGTGATGTTATCATTGTGGTCATATTCTGCGCAACATGAGGAGCAAAGTTAATGTGGACTTGCTTCAAATGCGAATGATGATTTTCAAGGGTTTTGTTGCATTAAATCGGACCACCTTACCTCTCTCTAAACAAAGATTTAACCAATGAATTTCAAAGTTGTGTTGCTATGTTTTTTCATGTTAAATCTGAACCTTAACCCTCTCTTACCTAAAGTTTAATCACTGACTTCCAAGTATTTTGTTATACTATAGATTATTTAGGGCCCACTACCCAAGGCCTTGTCCACTGTATTTGTTGCTCCATTATGTTTCTTTGTGGCCTTCAGCCATGGCCATTTGTCACGGCTGAACTGTACATGTTGCACTTGGCCATGGCCACTGAAAATGTTGCACCATTACTTTCTTTGGGGTCTTTTAGCTGTGGCCACTATACATGTTGCAGTAATACATTTATTTTGTGCCCATTAGCCATGGCCTTTGGCTGTGGCCACTGTACATGTTGCACCAATAGGTTTTGTTGGGGCCCACTAGCCCTGGCCCACTAACCCTGTCCTTCAGCCATGACCACTGTACAGGTTGAACAATAGATCTTGTTGGGGTCCACTAGCCCTAGCCTTTGTCCGTGGTCACTGTACATGGTGCACCACTTTTTTCTTTTGAGGCCCACTAGCCATGGCTTTCGAACATGGACACTATACATGTTGCACTAATATGTTTAATTGGGGCCCACTAGCCATGGCCTTTGGCTGTTGCCACTGTGCATGTTGCACCAATAGGTTTTTGTTGGGGCCCACTAGCACAGGCCTTCGGACGTGGCACTGTACATGTTGAACAATAGATTTTGTTGGGGCCCACTCGCCCTGGGCCAGTGTGTGGAATCAGAAAATACAATATTAAGGCTTTTACACCATGCAAAGAGAAATACACCAACACAGGCTTGTAAAGATTCCCAGAATCTTTATTGCAATACTGAACAGTTTACAAAACAAATTACACAAATAGCTATTTGGCCGTCAGTACTTCACAGAGACCACCAGCAGGTGCAATGTGAGCAGTGAACAGTAATTGCTAGCTGGACATCAGCATATTTATACAGTTTCTTCATAACGATGTCCAGCCTCCTACAAGTTAATCATGTACTGGGCTAGGGTTCGCGTCAGGTTCATTCCTAATTAACATAGCTTGTGCATGCGGTTTACTTCTTAATACATTTACTAACAAATACTATTATTCTCTGGGTTTAACTTTACACTTTTTACACATTTGCTTCAATGCAGGTCAAATAGATGTTTTGCATGTCATGTTTAAATAGCGTTATCATTCTTGTATACTTGTAGGTTAACATCGCTGATTCAAGTAATCCCCTGATCCCGAGGTCAACAAAGGACAAGGTCTACATGACCCTAACATGTAGCCCGCAGGCAGGTTGGACATTAACTCACCAACAGAGGTTGAAGAGGTTAAAGTATGAACAAGAGAACGCATAAGCAGCCATGGATCTACCATTCGGAAGTTTGAAACAGGAGCCATCACAAAATAGCTCTCCTTGTGAGCTATTCAAAGGCGTATCTTTCAAATCGATTCTACCTTTAGTCTCTTGCTCTGTAGTGTAAAGGCAATCGTGTGACGTTTCGTCACCATCAACAGTATCTTGCGGGACAGGTAAAAGTTCAGCCGGATTTAATACACAACACCTCTGAATTTGAATGTGGGGAGCAAACAAGATCAATTTGTATCTTGTCAATCGTGCGGAAGTAAGGTGTTGCATTTGAGTTCTATTTAATAGAATATCTACAGAGTGAGGTACCATTAGGGTTAACGCATGACCCAGGACCATTCCCTCGCTCTGTTTTACAGATGCAGCAGCAGCAGCGACAGCTCTCAAACATCTCGGCAAAGCGCATGCAACAGGATCAAGGACGGATGAGAAATGGCTGCACAGCCTATTCTTCCCTCCATGTTCCTGCGTTAACACAGACAAAGCACATCCATCACGTTCATGCACATACAACACAAAGGCCTTTTCATAATTTGGAGTTCCTAAAACCGGCGCCGAACACAGCGTGGTTTTGAGTAAATCAAATGCTGTCTGGTGTTCCAAAGTCCATGGCAATGGCAAAGAAATGCCCTTCTTTGTCAAAGCCAGCATTGCTTTACAGGCCGATTCATGGAATCAATGTGCGCCGAAAAAACGGCACACACGTGCGAAAACGTGCGATTCGCAGTGAAATAGCGAAAATCGCAGTGCAAGTGCGATTATCGCACAGAAAATATCGCACATCTATTCATGGAAGTCCGTGCACGCGCAAAATGTGGGATGTGCGCTGAAAAACTGCGCGGCGCATGCTGACGCACGCTGGCGCACAGGTCACCGAACGCTGTGCGATAAGGCCACAGCGAATTCGCACATAGCGTGGCGCACATAACAAAAGTAGGCGTAACACGGGGCGTTACACGCAGAATGGGGAACAACTCGTGAAAATGTGGGCGTCACGGGGGAAGTACAGGAGGCAAGTGCGCAGAACGCCCACACGCTCGCCTACAACACGTATTCATGGAATCGAACAGGGAAAAACAGCGCACAGCCAAAGACGCGCACAGGCCCATACATGTCTGCCACACGAAAGCAGGTGATAGCGTCCCTGCACAGGAAAAAAATGTGCGCCAAAGTTCCACACGCGCGAGAAGTTCCACACGCGATCGGGCCTAGGGGAGCGTGTGCATGTATCTCAGAGGTGTGCGAGAAGTCCCACACGCGATCGGGCCTGGGGGAGCGTCTGCGTGTATCTCAGAGGTGTGCGAGAAGTCCCACACGCGATCGGCCTGGGGGAGCGTGTGCATGTATTTCAGAGGTGCGCGAGAAGTTCCACACGCGATTGGCCTGAGCGCGTGTTTTCCAGGGGTGCACGAGAAGTTCCAGTGGGGGGCGCACAGGCCATTCGCATGTGGAACTTCTCGCGCACCCCTGAAATACACGCACCCAGGCCATTCTCGTATTGGACTTCTCGCGCACCCCTGAAATACACGCACACGCTACCCCAGGCCAATCGTGTGTGGAACTTCTTGCGCACCCCTGAAATACATGCGCCCAGGCCATTCGCGTGTGGGACTTCTCGCCCACCCCTGAAATACACACGCCCAGGCCATTCACGTGTGGAACTTCTCAAGCACCCCTGAAATACACGCACCCAGGCCATTCGCGTATTGGACTTCTCGCGCAACCCTGATATACACGCACACGCTCCCCCAGGACAGATCGCGTGTGAAAATTCTCGTGCACGCGTGTTCCCGGAACCCGTAATACGCGTTCCCCGCTTTGCGTTTGCTGTTTGCCAGTCCAGTAAACTGGTACAGGGTTGGCGCAGCCCTTTGCGATGGTTTGGCGATCTTGATGGCTTTTCCTTGCGCGAGGGCGTTCTTGGGGGCGTAACTGGCGCTGCTGCAGGGTCGCTGCGCCACTCTGCGCCACGTCTGCTTTTGGATGCAAGAATCCATGAATACACTGTGCGCGGAAATTGATTTTATCGCACGCGGCTGGCGTAGACATTCGCACGGGCACGCTGTGCGCCAACCGCGTGCGACACTTTTGTGAGGAATTACATGAATCGGCCTGCTAATCGTTAACGAAAAGTTAGGGATCCACAATCTACAGTAAGAAGCCATACCTATCAGAGCTCTAACTTCCTTCTGCGTATTTGGGACAGACATGCCAGAAATAGTTTTTATTTGTTCAGGTGTCAACCTTCTTCCCTCCTTTGACAGGAGATAGCCTAAATAGACGACCTCCTGACAACGATATTGGAATTTTTTGAGTGAAGCTTTGTGGCCATGTTTTGCTAGATGACAAAGCAACAACATGGTGCCTTCTTTACAGGCACTCTCAGAATCAGCAGCCAAGAGGAGATCATCTACATACTGTAGTAGCATGCAAGTAGTAGGCAACTCGAGAGTATCGAGTTGCTCTTTTAATGCTCTACTATAAATACTTGGACTCTCAGTGTACCCTTGTGGTGCACGAGTGAATGTGAACGAGCGTCCACCCAGGGTAAACGCTAACAAATACCTACTATCCTTGTGTATAGGAATACTGAAAAACGCATTTTTGAGGTCAACAACGCTAAAGTGAGTGGCAGAAGCCAGAATCATAGTTAGTATTGATGTTACATCAGGTACAATGGGAAATTGAGGAGCCACAATTTTGTTAATAGCACGCAAATCAATTATAAACTGAAAAGGAATCGCATTATCACCTTTTTTGTACACCGGCAAAATCGGGCTGTTACACAAAATACCTGTAATTTCCTCAATTACTCCACGATGTACAAAATCAGAAACTATACATTTCAAAGCCTGTTCGCCTTCAACTGAGATCTTATATTGTGGAATGCGAGGCAGTTTTACTCCATGTTTCAGAATGATTTTAACAGGTTCAATTTGAAGAATGCCCACATCATTATCATCAATTGCCCATAAGCATTCCGGAATGTTACTGAATTCTGGCGGTAAAGGTCGAGTCAAAAATTGAGAGGCAAGTGATTGCTGAGGTGAAATTGTTAACCGAACTCTGTCCGAGGAGCAATGTATTACTGCATTCAATTCCTTCAACAAATTTAACCCCAGAAAATTCTCCCCACAGTTTGTAGTAAGTAGAAATGGACACTGCTCCGTGAAGGGACCCACTGTTATCGGTACTGGCAAAGAGACTGGACAAACTACAGGTGTGCCTGAAAACCCTACGGAAACGTTGGATTTCCCTGACAGGGGAATGTTTGGAACCCGTGAATGTTCAATGGAACACTTTTGTGCTCCCGTATCTACCAAAAATAGATGCTTCCTATTTCCCACCGCTATCTCAACATAAGGACCTTTCTGATGAACGGGAATAGGCGTTGGTTCCAAATCCTGCTTCGGGCAATCCTAACGAAACAGAATGTTATCAAAAGGAACTTCTTCAGAGACGTCCGCGGCAGAAGGATGATCAAAAATGTTTCTATTAACCACACTCGATACTTGTTTTGCCTGTGAAAAAGGTTGCTGTGATTCTGGCGTAAACTGACCTCTACCAGGGCCCCCTACACCTGGGCGACCTCTGGATCGTCTACCCATGTTCCCAAATGACCTTTGCTGCAAGGTCGGACATTGTGCGCACCAGTGGCCTTCCTGTCGACAATAGGCACACTGGTTAATAGTTACAGGAGCCAGAGGCATACTTCCCTGTGGAACGTATTGACCTCTAAATTGCGTATTACCTCCTCTAGGGCTTCTAACGATCTGTTGTAATAGTACTTTTGATTTCAGGTCACCCTTTCTTTTCTCAAGTTTTTCCTTTTCATTATTCACACGATTTTCATAGTACTGAGCCATGTGCAGTACTTCTGATTGAGACTTCGCCTGCCAAGCGCTTTCGGAGGACATAATCTGTAACTGGATTTCAGGCAGCAATCCACGTACACATTTGTCGACAAACAGCCTTTTCCTAGACTCCGTGAGTAAGTCTTGTCCACTGAAATCTGAAAATACCTGTTCGAACTGATTGAAGAAATCGGTAGCACCTTCAGACTTTCCTTGGACACTGGCCGTAAGCTTGTCCCAAATGATTCTTTTTTCAGGAACTATAGTTTTTAATTTTACAATAATCCTATCAGGCAAAGTTAATATCACTTGAGGTGGTCTCTCGCCAGCTGGTCTTTCTCTGTCGAGCCTAACCATGTTATCCCATGTTTCTCCTAACCCAGGTACATCATCTACAGTCCTAATCTGTTTCCACAAATCAACTGGCAGGAGTACGGGAAATAATAAATCAATATCGCTTAAGGTGAATACCGATGATTGTAAGACCGACTCTATTTCTTTATAGAACCCCGTCGGATTCTTTCTTATATCAGGAATAGATTGCTTTATGGTGTTCACTTCTTGTATCGAGAACGGGACGTGAGCAAACTGCGATACATAATGTGCAGGAATGTCCACAGCGACTATACCTCGTGCAGCATCGGCCGCAATCTCAACTTTTGGGACAAATGTCGGAGTGACCTCTCTCATAGGCAACTGAGAAGTAGGTAGCTGCGAACGCTTACTAAGCAACAGAGCCAAATCAAGCGCTAAGGCAGTCGAAGAGGTATCAATCGAAAAGGCTCTCTTATAAACACCCAATACTTCTGCGGGACAACAAATCTTTCTTTTTACACACTCATTCTGCAGGTATTCTACCATAACCTGTATCACTTTCTTTTGCATTTCTAACGTATACTGACTATACGTGTCATATACTTCGTCTGGAGTTATCGACATATCCAAAATCCATCTTATCGCATCCTTTGTACAAATTTGCGCTTCCTCATCTACCAATTCACGGCGAGGAGAAAACCGTTTCTGTAAAAATATAGTACCTAAACTATCACCATTAGTTTCTTCATTCTGTAACTCTTCCAACTACTTCCTATACACAAAACTCTTCTTCACATGCTCATGTACTTTCTCTGCAGTATCCCTAGACAATGCTAAGGTATTCAAATCCCGTAACCCTTGTGGGACATCTACATCGTTTAATCTAACCACATTATGCTCAAATGAATTCCTAACCCTTCAATAAAAACATTTTTCTCAAGAATACTTTTTAGATTTTTGAGTGTGGAAACAACATCAACTTGTTCACCCTTCTCCATACAATGTTTATCCCAAGCAATTAATTCATTCTTTTTATCTGGGGGACACAGTATTACGAGTCACAACCCTTGATCCCGTTCCCTGGTCTATTACAAGCGATGCGGAATCACTTGGAAGAGGGAGCGTAGGCACATTCTGAATATCAACAAGTGGAGGCAAGGCAGCAGGCAAAGGAGCGACGGCTGGAGGAACAACAGGAAGAACAACAGGAAGGACCGGGGGTCTATAGGAGGAGGAATAACGACAGGAAGGGGCAAAACACCAGGAGGAGGGACGTACGGGGTGGCGCAGAGGCAACGGGCCTTCGTTCATGCAAAAGTTTGTTAATCAATTCATCGGACGTATGAAAATCTTTTGAAGGGTACATTTTCTGAATGCCTAATTGAAATGCTCTGTCCGTGTTCCTAACTGATTCCAATTGTTTATTTCGATCATATAACAGTGCCTTTTCGGCATTCGTCATATGTCGACGCCTATGTTTCTCTCTACTCTTTTGTTGCTGCAAAGCTTCTGTTTTCCAACTGTGCAATGCGTCAAATGCTGCAGGTCTAGCCTTTTTCTTTACCAATACAGACTCTAAATATTCTATACGAGGGATTTCAAAGCTACCATTGGTTGGCCACCGAAGATTAGAGTTGTGTCTAGTCTGTCTGTGCCAAATATCATTAAATGCTATACTACCAAAGCCTTTCTTACAGTAAATAGTACATGCCGGCGACGCCTCCTGTGGTTCGGGACGGCTATCTTCCAAAGATTGTCTGTCGCTGTGGAATAATGCCCTGAAGCAGGCAGACAATTTCCCAGGCATATCAGAATTCTGGTGTTACGTGGTCAAATAATTGTGCTTGCGAGTACAATGCGCCAAATTCTAATTGTCAGGGTTAAATTAAGAATCGGGTCATGATTCACCTGACCAAAGGACTGGGAGGCCTGATCGGGTTACTAAGGACAATTCTAAGGACCTACGTGTCCTGTGATTTCGGCAAATTTACCCACCTCGATATATGGACCCTCGCCAAGACGTCGTCTCGGGCCACAGCTCACCGTTCAGGGATCGGATTGTGCTGTTCTGTCGAGGAATTTGCTTCTCGTCCAGAGGGGCCTTTTTGTTGACACGTTCAGATCCCGGTCCGATAGCTGAGCCAACCTTCAACGAGACGAAGTCAATCTTGAGGGTCCCTATTCGGGCGCCATCTGTGGAATCAGAAAATACAATATTAAGGCTTTTACACCATGCAAAGAGAAATACACCAACACAGGCTTGTAAAGATTCCCAGAATCTTTATTGAAATACTTAACAGTTTACAAAACAAAGTACACAAATAGCTATTTGGCTGTCAGTACTTTACAGAGACCACCAGTAGGTTCAATGTGAGCAGTGAACAGGAATTGCTAGCTGGACATCAGCATATTTATACAGTTTCTTCATAACGATGTCCAGCCTCCTACAAGTTAATCATGTACTGGGCTAGGGTTCGCGCCAGGTTCATCCCTAATTTACATATCTCGTGCATGCGGTTTACTTCTTAATACATTTAATAACAAATACTATTATTCTTTGGGTTTAACTTTACACTCTTTACACATTTGCTTCAATGCAGGTCAAATAGATGTTTTGCATGTCATGTTTAAATAGCGTTATCGTTCTTGTATACTTGTAGGTTAACATCGCCGATTCAAGTAATCCCCTGATCCCGAGGTCAACAAAGGACAAGGTCTACATGACCCTAACATGTAGCCCGCAGGCAGGTTGGATATTAACTCGCCTACAGAGGTTGAAGAGGTTAAAGTAAGAAGAGAACACAGTTCGGCCATTTTAGGCTACATGGTGACTTTGCACGACAAACTAAAATGGCGGCTTTAACCTAAAATGGAGGCTTGGTTAACTTAAGGTCATGACCTTGCGATGCAGATTTCCTCACAAAGCGACTGGGCATAGGCCAACATTTACAATGGAGACGAAACAATATTATATCAGTTTCGACAAGTGTGCAGATGGACCTCTGATCACCTTAACCCAATCGAGGCCCACCACTTAAGAATCAAGTGCACCTTTGTCCATTAAGCAGGTTTATTGTACAAACAGCCGTGAGGACCTAGATGACTTTAGGGTCAAACTAACCCGAGTCTCCCTGAACCACACAAGTTGACACTTTTCATACATTCTGTAACAGAAAAAACACTCCCACATATTTTATAACAAGCCACCCCCCCGCACACAAGTGATCAAACCTATACAAAAGCAATGCAATCTCCTTTAATCTCACACTCCCATTGGTCACATTCACTTATCTACCATCATCAGCTCAAATTCATAGCACACCCCTTTCCTGGAGTCTTCCGTGGTAGGACACAATGTCATCACATAGTAACACATTTGAACACAAACATAATTCATTAAAAGTTAAAGAGGGGGAGAATAAAGAGGTTCCATTTGAACTGTCAATGGGCCTCATTACGACCCAGGCGGAAAACCATGGTGCTAATAGCACCATGGTCCATGCCGGTAACTTACCGACTCCGCCATGGAGAAAGGGGGAATTACCACCCCATTACAAGGTTGGCAGGGCGGTAATTCCCCCTTCCTCCATGGCCCTTCCCCATTCCCATTTTTGCCCCATAGGGCTCAATGGGAATGGGGAAGGCGCTAAGTACGGTACCGCAAATTGCGGTACCGTACTTAGCACTAAGGTCCCTTTGCGGGTCCCTACTTTAACGGCTGGTGTAGATCAGCCGTTAAGGTCGGGTCCCGCCAAGGGACCTCGTAATCAGGCGCTAATGGGTTATCGGCGCTGCAGCCTTTTACGGCGCCGTTAACCCATTAGCGCCAGGGTCGTAATGAGGCCCAATAACTATCTCACCCGCCCAGCATTGCTGGTGTCCTTGAAACACTGTAATCTAAATGACTACCAATTCCACATGCATGGCCTCTTGATACAACCTGAGAATATAATTGAAATGCATGAAGTATTGGTCAACTCTTGCCTTAAGTGTCCCTTCACTCAGGTCTATTACTTAGCCACAAATAAATGGCCAGATTCCCCATGACAATAATAAGCAAGTTTCCATGAACTTTAACAGATTGCATCTCCTTTCCGTAATAGTCCCAAGTATTAAAAACCCCTGTGCCTGCCTGTAGCTGGCCATATGATATTGTCATAGCTGCCGTTTCCAATCCTCCTTGCTAAACCATTTTTCCCAGTTACACAGCGTTCCCTTCACAAACCCTGGTTACACGGCCAGCCCAAACTATGGAAGAGCACACGGCATACATATATTACATATTCACCATGTACCCCAAACTGTCCAAAACATATGTCCCTTGAGACCCTCATGCATGTATATCGGTGCATGCATGTCTAAAACTACTGCATCCTGTAAACAGTGGTTTCTTCATGACAAATCTCCTTTCTCGCATTCACATTATGAAGCTCCTGGTTGCCCAGTTTCTGGTTGCTACGTGGCAATCACACCTATATTACGCTTATATTTCATCAACCGGTTTTATAATTATCTTGCTGCGCGTGTGCAAATCTAAATCTGTCAACTTAAACACAAAGTAACACTAAAAGTAGCACATAACCTATTCTCATTAATTACACTAGATACATGATATGATAGGTCTTTTATAACGCACCTGTACACAAGTGTTTCTAGGCGCGACAAGACAAGGGAGGACAAGACAAGCGATCTTACTAGGCCTTGTGTCATTTATACCAATCAAGTGTGAGAACGAGAAGTGCAAGGGCAAAGGGAGGGGGAGTGCAAGGGAGAAACAGGGCACAATTCTCTGAGTAAGTGCAGCCAGGGCAGCACGGCTCTGGGTAGTGCAAGGAGAACAAGGGACTGTAGGGTTACAGTTACAGCCCCTAAGTGCATGGTAGGCCCGCAGGCAGTGCAATGGTGACTGATCAAGAAAGAGCCTGGTACCCAGTGAGACTCTAAGGGTAGCCAAGCAACAAGTCGGTACAGCAGACAGGTAGGTCAACAGGGGAGGGAGAGAGAGAAAGCAGAGGAGAAGAGGAACATTTTGAGCTGCTTCTGGAACTTCAGGTGGTCCAGGTCAAGTTTGAGAGGGGCAGGGAGGCCAGTCCAGAGGGAGATACCTGCAGAGGAGAGAGATCTACCCCCACTCTCTGCCTGGAGAAGCTTCTAACCCTTAGGACTCGAGATGGAAGGTATTTTGGAAGGGAGAATTGGATATTGTCACTCACCGGATTGAATGCATGATGATCCCGCAGAGACCCGGACCTGACTTGATTGCAGAGCCCTAGTTAGAACTAAACCAGGGCCTCCTCTCTGTTGAGGGATAAAACTCTTGTCAATGATATGCCCCCAGAATGATCTAACTAGACAGGCAAGGGAGGCCAATCATTTAAAAGAGCAGGAGCACGCACCGCTACAACCACCAGCTGCAAATGAATAAACACTGTTAGTACTTTAGGTGGAGGCAATGACTAAGTTCAACTGGGTATGACTTGGATATACCTGAACTATGGTGGCTTGATTTTCTTATAAGATTCCCCACCCTAGTTATCCTAGAGAAGAGAAGACGGTTAACTACCTGTCTATTGGATGGGAGTGAAGAACAACCAGTATAAAAGGGAAAGGGTGTGAGGGGGAGAGGGAAGAAAAAATCCAGTGGCAGTTTATGTGTTCTTACTGTGTTGTTCTGGGACGGTAAGGTGAACAAGAATGTACCACAACGAAGGGATACAATAACAAAGGGGGTAGGTTAGTACAGGGGCTATCCTGACGGAATGAGGAGCGCACTAGGGTCGGGGTGGTGCACGTTACTGAAAAGCATCCCTAGGTGCACGTATTGATGTTGATATTGATATTTTATTTCTATCACGCCCATACACAAGTGTTTTATAGCGTGACAAGGCAAGGGAGGGGAACAGGGGAGAACAAAACAGCGATCTGACTAGGCCCAGTGACATTGAGAACGCGCAAGTGCATGAGAGAGGGGGAGGGGAAACGTGCATGGAAGGGGGGAGAAGTGGAAAGTGTGAAGCACAGGAGAAACAGATAAATAACAATAAATAAATAATAAAGGCAACAAACAGTTTTAGTGCAGCCAGCAGTTTGCAAGTGCTAGGTTTAAGGCAGCAGACAGGGTAGGTCTGATAAGTGCAGGAAGAAAAAGGGGGGGGCTGTATGGGTACAGATACAGACCCCAGTGCAAAGGGTGGCCCAGAGACAGTGCGGGAGGGTGGTAGGGTGAGCAGGTACCTGAGCCCGGAGGACAGAGGGTGGCCAGGTGCACAGTGCCAAGAGAGAACAGATCAGCAGAGTAGAGGGGGAGTGAAGGTCTTGAGGTGCTTCCGGAACCGGAGATGGTTATCCTCAAGTTTTAGACTGGCAGGGAGGCTGTTCCAGAGGGAGGCCCCAGCCGAAGACAGAGATCTACCCCCAGCTCGTTTCTTTGAAAAACAACTGACCCTGAAGGAGTTGGAGGTAGAGGAGCAAAGAGCTCGAGAGGGGAGGTATTTGCGGATGGATAGCTGAAGGGATTTTGGACCCAAGCCCCAGAAAGCCTTGTGGACAATGCAGCGGGTTTTGAATGTCCTTGCATCCACTCGGAGCCAATGGAGCGCTTTCAGAGCTGGAGAGATACGATCCCAGGCATTGAGGCCAAGGACAAGTCTTGCAGTCCTGTTCTGGATTAGTTGCAGAGGGCGGAGAGTAGAGGCAGGTAGATTTAGAAGGAGGCTGTTACAATAGTCCAAGCTAGAGAGAACCAGAGCTTGGGATACCATGAGCTTCTGGGGGAAGGAGAGGAAAGCCAGAGTACCTCTGAGGTGGTGCAGTCTGCCCACAGACCTCAGATATGTGGGCAGAGAAGGAACGGGTGGAGTCAAAGATGACCCAGAGGGTGTTAGCCTCGCAGGTGGGGGTAGGAGGAGCACCAAGGGTAGCCGGCCAGAGAGTGAGGGCAAAGGATAGTGAATGTGTGCCGATGAGGAGGATCTCCGTCTTGCTGGCATTCAGACAAAGATCATTGGCGGCACACCAATCTTGAATGGCAGTTAGGCAATCAGAGATGAGAGAGGGAGATGAGGTGGCAGAGGGCAGCCTGAAAATGAGTTGAGTGTCGTCAGCGTAGCACTGGAAATTTGAGAAGAAAGTGGCAGCAGTGGGTGAGAGTTGCCAGGTATTGGTTGAAAAGCCAGGGCGAGAGGTTAGACCCCTGGGGAACACCACAGGTAGAGAGGAAGATAGATGAAAGGAAGGACCCAAGTTGGACCTGGGTGGGTCGATCTGAGAGGAAAGAGGTCAGCCAGGCCAGAGCTGACCAGTGATACCTAGGTTTTCATGGAGATGGTTGAGCAGGATGGTATGGTTGACCTTGTCGAAGGCAGAAGAGAGATCAAGGAGGATGAGGACACGTTAGAGTCAAGGTTGGAGAGCAGATCTTCACGGATGTTCAGGAGATCAGTTTCCTGCTTCTGGTAGCTCTGAAGCCAGACTGGTGGTCATGTGACAGCCAACAGAATTGGAATGAAGGTTAAGCTGATAGATGACCAACATTTCCAGGAGTTTGCCAAGAAAGGGAGTAATGGAAATTTGGGCGATAGCTAGCTGGACAAGAAGGATCAGCTGTTGGTTTTTTGAGAAGAGGATGCACAAAGGAGTAAAGGAGTGCTTCAGAGGGGAGGGGAAGGATTCCAAGGCAAAGGAGTGGTTGCAAAAATCTGCAAGGGCCGGAGCGAGGGTGTCAATGTGGTCCTTGATGGTTTTAGAGGAACAGGGATAAACCTGCTTTGATGAGGCTTTCATAGATCGGACTTGTCTAGCGACCCTGTCAGGGGAGAAAAGAGGAAAGGACGAGAAGGATGGTGGGGGGTGGCTAAAGGATGTTAAGCAACTTCACTTCAACCTTACAGCTAAGTCAATGCCTAGTCTGGGATGCTGAGGGAAACCCTTATTGATATATTTTTAGGTCCAGTTCATATACTCTGGATGACATACCACCCCTCTCTTAGAATCCCCCTGACCCCACTGAGCCAAGAAGTAGGTCTGTTTTTGCAAATTTAAAAGGTTTATTTGAGAAATATAACAATATATATCTATCACACTTCTATAATAAATTAATATTGGATATCACACTTAAAATATGACAGTGATCAACAATGGATAATGTTCTACTGGCAAACTGATTTGGTTACTTAGAAGTAGTATAGAGGATGAGGTAGCTGAAATGCTTTATGGTTTCAAGGAAATGCAAGGTGGAATAAATGCAGTACAGAAATTAAACTGATATGGTTTCACAAGAGATAATATGTTCACTTTTCCCCTGGTGGCAATTCACCCCCCCACCCATATGCAATGCAAGGAGATGGAAGTAACACACACAGTCTTCAGGAATACAATCAAATACAATACGCAATTCAGTTCCCCCCCCCAGCAAGCTTAGATAACAGGTATGCTTTTTAAAACACGGGCAAGAGTGCTTTGTAATGTGGTGGCAAGGAAGTGAAAAATGCTAAAATTGCTTTTAATTCCCTATAAGAGGTTCAGGGTGAGTGGTAGACACTTTAAATCAGTTCAGGTCAGCCCTAACAATGGTTCAGGGATGGTTATTAGGTTGCAAACGAATTTTAGCACTTCAGGCAAAAGCGGCTATCTTTTTACAGATGACGAAATCAGGCCAAATCGCAAATCGTGGTAAATTTTGTGAGTGCGTAAATTGCAATTACAGCAAAAGTAATTGTTGGAAAGCCTAGAATCTCAGCTTTAAAATTAAAGTTAAATTTCATTCCTAGCCCAAACGGTTAAAAAGATATGGACGATTTAATAAAGGTAGTTTTTCGGATTTAAAGTAAACTCCAAATGACAGGTGACAGCTTGCAGCTGCAGAATTGACAGGTGACAGTTGTGCAGCTTTAAAAATGACAGATGACACGATTTCTAGGAGGCTGTTCTAATTAGGTTAAAATAGTTTGGATTAGATTATTTTAACTAAGAGATTGGGTTCTGCACAGTTCTGGCTCACTCCTAATTTTGAAATGAATGGGCCTCGTCACGGATCTGGTCAACACGTCCAGCGGCGGTTCTCTCTGCTCGGCGGGTCAATCAGGCACCAGTTCTGCTCACAGCAATCCGGATCTCTGGTTCTGCTCACAGCGGTCTGGGTCTGGTCTGCGGTTCCGGCAAAAATTCTTGGCAAAGAATTCAAACAGCTCGCCCGGCTGTTGAATAGTTTGGTTAGGTTTGCTGGATTCTGAAGGCCTGCTGAGAATACTTTTGCTTGCAGTGGGCCTTCTTGGTTCAAATTTCTGTAGTCTCTTTTTAGCTTGGAAGTCTAAGTGTTGGATCTCTGGATGTGAAGTTGTCGGTCAGCACGCTCCGCAGCAAATGGAATTGAATGTCTCTACCTGTCCCAGCAGTCTCTTTTTATGTGTTTTAAAAAGTGGGTAGAGAGGCTAGCATCACTAAGCCTGCCCCTCTCTTGATTTGATAGGTCACTAGATTCTTTGGTCCCTGATTTGGGAAGGGATAGTGTGTCAGAGTGATGTCATTTTTATGACCTGCAGAAATGACACTCCCCTGGTCAATGTGCACACAAATCTATTCCTGATCCAAATACATATTTCCCAGGTACACAGTTGTTTGACATCACATACACACATCATATATTACTAAAGATAGTCCCTGTCCCGACTCTGGCGTTTCTAGGAGCTTGCATTCAAAAATGGCAACTTATTTTCGATTTTAGTGGGTTTTGCAACATTGGTTTTTCATCAAAAATTATACAAAGGTACATTTCCCTTCCACATATATCCCAGTAACTTTCCATGTCTCTAGCTTAAATACAGTGTCTACAATATTCATAATTAGCGGGGTTTTGCCCCAGAACATGGTACAAATCGGAGTTTGGACTCAAATCGTGAGGGCATTTTCCATACTAAGACTCTCAAAGTTGTACATTCCTGTCATTTGGTTACAATAAGTTATCACCGTTTCTATAAAATATATATTTGTTGCAATTCAACTCCCCAAAGTGTTTGGGTCCGCCTCCAGAAGTCTGGGTGGGTCAGTGATCACATGTCTCTCCTTGCTGGCAGAGGGCTGTTGACAGGAAACACTCAAAATTAACATACCCCATTCAACTGAAAGGGGCTATTGTCTCTCTCCTCCAGGCTGAAGGGGAAACCCCCTCCCTCTCACTCAGAAGGGCCATGTGATATCCTGCCTCCTGTTGTGAGTCTCTGGGGTGTTAAGAGTTCTCAGCCTCTTGGCCTCTGGGAACAGCAGGTGGCTAAGATTTTCAATTAACCAACAAGCTTTGAAGTCCCTGCCCCTCTTGCAACTCCTAAATACAGTTTCCCTGTCAGAGTTTAGACAGCTAGCGCCGCCTTGGGGAATTTGTCGGTACTGCATCCATTTTTGAGTTGTCTTGAATTTGACAGGAGATTTTTGCTATTATTTTGATAGGCATCCTTACAGTAGAGTGGTGATGTGGAACCCCCCACAAGAAGGTTATATCTTTGGAGTGGTCTTGTGCCAACAGCGCAGTTCTCCTGGACTCTGGGATGGAATGATGGGCGGCGGCAGCTCATCCCCACATCTACCCAGTCTATTGATTCAGCATGGGTCAAAACCCTTGACAAACCCCCCCGCCCAACTGCGCTTTGATTTGAGTCGAGGGAGGTCGGGTGCAAAGGATGTTTTGAGCCCTGTGCTGGTATGTCCGCATTATCTTCTTCCAATTCTGTAGATGGCACAGTTCAGTATCTTTTCCTCCACCCTGTTGGATCGATCGGTTCTCCTGGCCGGTCCTGATGGGAATATTGGGTGGTACCCCGGGCCCCTCAGGTCTTCGCTCCCAGTCCCCAGGTTGCCCTCCTTGGTCAGTCTCCATGGTTTCCTCTCTCCTAGGATGATAAAGCAAAAGCGACAATACACATTCCTAGACATTTTTCCACAACTATTAATGGTGTGTCGAACATGTACATTTTATACATCCGAATGCATTTTGCAGTCTGATTTTAAAAACAATATATAACAGGGAACATTTACATTACGTTACTATATTTTTGATATGTGGAATATTTTAGAGTTTGAACTGACTTACTCTGGAGCGGCCCCCTCTGGTATTGCAGAGGACTCCTCCAGTTGCTGCAGGGTGTGCCTGGGATGGCAACACTTTAACTGATTTATATGTACCCACTTGTCTTCCCCCTCTGCCGAACTGCCTTTGGGGATGCGGATCTTGTACGCTACTGGGGAGATCTTGTCTATAATTTCAAACAGTCCCTTCCATGTAGGCAAACATTTTCGCTGTTTGGCCTGGTTCCTTTGGAAATTGTATAGATAGAACCGGTCCCCCACAGTATATTCCTTCCTGGTGGTCTTCAGGTCATAGTGGGTCTTCATGCTATCAGCTGATCTTTCTAGATTCCGCTGAAGATAGGCAAAAGCATGTTGGAGGTGTTTCCTTAAATTCTCCACATACTCATGAGTTGTGGAGGCATTTATCAATGTTTGCTATTGGGTTCTGTAGAGCAAATGCTGGGGAAGCACCATCTTGCGTCCAGTTATCAACTCAAATGGTGACATTTTAGTTGCAGATGAAGGGGTAGATCTGATGGCCATTAGGACCAGAGGTAATCGGATATCCCAACTTGGCCCAGAATCTGCCACAAACTTTTTTAAAAAGCTCACAATGGTCCGGTTGTAGCGTTCTACTGCACCAGAAGAAGCTGGCCTGTAAGCAATATGTAGCTTTCTTTTGAACCCCAGTATCTCCCACATCTTTGTCATTACTTCACTGGTGAAGTGGCTACCTCTGTCAGACTCAATCCTTTGGGGTAGTCCAAAACGGGAAAAGATGTGGTTAATCATCAGGGCAGCTGCTGTCTCTGCCTTGCAGTTTGGGGCCGGGAGACATTCCACCCACTTGGTAAACAAGCATGTAGCGTTCAACATGTACTTGTTTCCTCTAGTCGAGCGAATTACAGGGCCTACAAAGTCGATTTGCAAATCTGACCATGGCAGTGTCATCCCCCTCTTTTGGAGAAGTGCACGGTGTGTGAGGGATGATGGCTGAAATTGTGCACACACAAGACACCCCTTCAAGTACTGGTTGAGGTCTTGCCCCATGTGTGGCCAGTATGCAACCTCTCTTAAGATTTCCAGTGTTGTGTGAAACCCCCTATGGCCGGCGGTGGCCGCATCATGGGTGTAACTTAACATCAGGCTTCGGAATGAGGTAGGGACCACCCACTGATCATGGCCAGCTTGGGATTTCCTTACCAACAAACCGTCTTGGATTCGGAACCTTTTTGGACATTTCATCAACACTCTTAGGTCCTCTTTCCCAATGTAATCGGTATCCGTCAGGGGAAAGTTCTCAGGGTCCTCAATGTGTTGGTAAAACTTACCAATTATTGGATCCCCCTTCTGAGCTGTAAATAAATCAGCATCAGGGGTCTCCTTACTCCATTGTGCAGTTGAAAGATCATTGTGAGCATTTGTCTGGGACCTAGTGATAGCAGTGACCTGGATTTCCCCCAATAGGGACTCTATTTCTATTAGCTCCCCTTGGATGGCCCCGGTTTTGGCCAGCTGATCAGCTAAGTCATTTCCAGTTTTGTCTGGTCCCTCTACTTTGGAATGGCCCTTGATATTTTTCCAGTAGATGGTCATCCCATTCGAGGTGACCAGATCATCAATGTTTTGAATTAACTACCCATGTTTCAAGGGTTTGTTATTAGCACATAACATGCCTCTGGTTTTCCAATTAACCAGGTGCTCCACGAACCCGTTCCGTACATAATCCGAATCTGTGATTATGACCAGTTCGTGGAGTTGATGTTGGACAGCAGTGAGGATGGCCTGATGCACAGCCATCAATTCTGCCACCTGACTACTTCGGGACCGATTTTGTATCCAGCGGAGGGTTCTGGGGACTCATTCACCCAGGCATTCCCTACGCCGGACACCAGTTCTTTCTCCCAGTTGTTGTCAACATGGTACGAGCATCCATACACATAGACAGTGGGCATTCCCTCACACTTGTCTTCTTCAAAGACTTTGTGTGGGGAATTAAGGTATGCCTCCATGTAGTCCTTGATTTTTAGACTTTCGTCCTCAAGACAGTTTTCTCTGGCACAATCATGCAAGTCAGCCAGACCTTGCGCGAGCGGACTCTTCTTGTTTTGGCCATATCTGACCTCCACAGGAAAGCCTTGCATTGACAGAATCCAGGAAGTAATTCGGGAATTACTCACATTTTCGGCCCGGATTCTGTCACTCTGGAGATATTGCAGAGGCTGGTGTGGAGTCTCCACTATGATGTGTTCTCCCTGGATAAACGGGCGGTAATTCTTCAATGCCCACACCGTTGCCACGAGTGCCTTCTCACAATCGTTGAATTTTTCCTCTACAGAGGATAAAGTTTTGCTCGCATAGGAGATTACTTTATTGACCTTGTCATACTTTCGGTATAATACTGCCGTCAAGCACGTATTAGAGAACCCTGTCTCCAGGAAGAACTCCTTGTTTCTGACAGGGTAAGCTAGGCAAGACGCTTGTGAGAGGCTTCTTTTGAGTTTTCTTACTGCCTCGGATTGTTCTGGACCCCATTCCCACTTGACCCCCCCGTTCAAGAGATGAATCATGGGTCTGGTGATCTCTGCTTAGCCCTCAATGAACTATCTGCTGTAATTAGTCAGTCCAAGGAGGCTCCTTAGTTCCCGCAGAGTTGTGGGATCCTTCAGTTTCTGTAGTGCTTCCACTTTCTTCTCCTAGGGATAGAGACCCTGAGGAGTAATCTCATGCCCCAAGAAATTAACACGGGTTCTACACCACTGTGCTTTCTGAAAGGAAAGTTTTGCTCCGGCGGCCCTCAACTGCGTCAGAACATAACGGATCTCCACTATGTGTTCCTCCACAGATGAACTTTTGATGAGGACATCATCTACATAAGCCAGGTTACCCCATGTGTACTGCTGGCTCCCAAAGGTAAAAGGCAGTTTGTATTGGTCCTCCCTACTGACAGGCACGGTCCAGAATCCATTGGTCAGGTCTATTGCAGTGAATACTTGTGACCCCTGGATCTGGGCCAGCTCTTGGTCAATGTAGGGGAGAGGCCATCGGGAAGTATGGACCCGTTTGTTGAGCTCCCTAAGGTCGGCGCAGAGTCTCCACTGGCCGTTTGACTTCAATATTCCCAGCACCGGATTATTGAAGGTGCTGTGTACTGGACGGATTATTCCCCGGGACTCAGGGTTCTTAATTATTTCAGTAAGGGACTCCATGGATGCGAGAGGAAAACAATAATGCTTCACAAACACTGGAGTCATTCCAGGGTCCGTGGGAATTGTTGTGGTGTGGATGTCGGTGCGACCACAGTCATATGAGTCTACCGCAAAGAGATCTTGGAAATCCAAGAAAACTTGTTTCAACTTTTGCTTCTGTTCCAGAGTCACACAGGCATCAGCTAGGTTGACTCTCTCTTCCACCATCTGCCTGAAGCCTGGAAAGACTTCTGGTTTGGCTATCTCAGCGGCCTCCTCCAGCTGGGTGGAGAAATCCCTGGTCAGAGTGCTGATTTGGACTGGAGGCTTCAGGTGGGTAAGGCAGCCTTCATGGACCTGGAAAATCACCTCTTCCCTCCTGACGTCACAAGTCACATCTTCCTTACCATAAGGGCAAGAAGTGTACACCAGGAAGTTCCCCCCATGCCGGGTGGAAATCCTGTCTGGTGTTGTATTGTCCTCACTGTCACTGTCAAAACAGTCCTTGGGGATTGGTCCTAACAGTTTATTTCCTAAATCAATGGAAAAATGTCGGTCATCACCCGCCATTCCAATAATGGTGCCTGCGGCTAGAGTAATGCTCTTTAAGTCGCTGTTATCCACCTCGATTGGAATGGTGTCATGTTCTATGTTGACTAATGGAGTTGGGTTTACCCCCAACCCTTGCTGTTGGAGAGAAGCATTTAGATGTATGTAAGCATCAGGGTTTTTCAATTTTTGTCCTCTTTTAACTTTCACTTCCAGGGAGATTTGTCGGGTCCTTTCTGGGATGGTGACTTCCTCTTTAATCTGAATTTCAACTGCATAAGGTAGCAATTGAGCTGACATAAATGCTTTTTCTTGATCATCAAAGCCCATGGGATTATCCGCTAATCGGGACCAAGCTTTGAAGTTTATTAGGTCCAAACTAATGGCGAAGCGATTGAGAATGTCACTTCCTAAGTAAAAGGCGGCAGTGACGTCTCGCACAACCCAACAATTATGGTCTTCTTGTCAATGGAGATTTTGAGCATACACCTGCTTGGCAGGAGATGTTTGGAATTGGGTGTTTCCAGATCCATTTCCCATTTGTCTATCAGTTTGAATGTGGGAATGGCTGGATCTTTTGGGAGTTGGCGGAACATGGCTTCGCTGATGAAGCTCTTACCGTTGTTCACACACACTCGAGTGAGAACAGAGTCCTTCCCATCATTTAACTGAACAGGGATGAACAACTGTTCTCCAATTTGCTGAATATCAGCCAGGCTCTGAGCTGATTTCAAATCTTTCTGGACTATAGGAGTGGGAGTGTCTGATTGTGGATTGGTAAAGAATTTCAGAGTGTTTCCTTCCAGTGTGGAATACCACCTTAAACTGGAAGGAAGGTTGATTTTCAGAAATAGAGAGGACCCCCCATCACCAGTCTGTTGTCCTACTGCTATTACTGTCACGTCTGGAATTTGGTTGTTCTGGAAGTGAAATTCTACTTGGTCAGATTTTTGTTCAACAATGTGGCAGGTGCCATTTAAACTAACATAGTTGACACTCTGTTTTAATTTTATTGGTTGGCTAGTCTGGGTCCAGAGGACCTTGTTTACACAATCTATTAGGGGTGACAACGTTCTCAGGAGGTCATTCCCTAGTAAACAAGGGGTGCCCTCTGGAGTCACTACTATGACCGGGTGTTTCACCTTGTGTCGCCCAATTTTAATGTCCAAATCTGCCGTCCCTTCGACGGGAATTTCCTTCCCGTCAAAGTTCTGGAGTTGTCCAGGAAGAGAGGTGAGAGGAATACGGTAATTCTCCCCCTTCCTGCATTCAGTTCATCAAAGGCCCTTCTGGACAGAAGGGTAGCTTGAGATCCAGTGTCCACCAGCGCCAAAATTGTACCCTGCCCCTGTACTTGTACCGGGGCATAACATCTTCCCTCCTTCTCCTCAAGGTGGCACAGATAATGCACATTTTTGGACAACTGGTGGGCTAATTGTCTGGTTTTGGACATGGCGAGAGAAGAGATTTGGGCAGAATTCTGTGGAGAGTCTTGGGAATCTGAAAGAAAAAGTTGGCAACTGGAGATCAGAGCCATTGTGGGTTCCCCTGGTTCCGGTTCTGGGCTGCCCCCCCCCTCTTTGGAGGCAGTCACCAGGATGGGTTTGAACCAGGGGATTTCGGTATTGTGGGTTCTGGGATGAGATGATGGGCAGCGGTAGCTCAGTCTCCATATCTCCCCAGTCTGGATTGGAATCCCTTCGGACCCATTTTTCTTTGGGAGGAGTTCCCCCATCTCTAAAGGAGAAGATCCTTTTCCCAGGATCCTCTGAGGATCCCTCTCCCTCAAATTGGAAAACCTGTACCACCTCCACAAAGTGGGTCTGTTTGGGTCCTCTGTTTCTCCTACCCCCCCTCTGCTCCTTGGGAGGCAGGCTTTCAAGGGCAGGAGATTTTGTTTCCGGTTCCTGGTTTTACAGGTGCTGTTTACAAGTTGGGAAGGAAGCTTCCTCCAAGGCTTTACACCCCCCTTCCCCTTGTGCCTCCTCCCTGGGAACCGGTGGGTTATCGGGGTGCTGCGCCGGTCATTGTTCTGGAGCACCAGGTCCAGAGTTTGGGGCATTCTGCGGTGGCATGCTCATCTGAGGGTTCTGTTGAGCCCTCAGTATGTGACCCAATTCTCGTGCCATATTTTGGACCTGGAGCTCAAGTTATGAAACCCGCTCAGGCTGATACGGGGCTCTATTTTCTCCCCTGGGCTGATCCCGGGAAGGGTAGCTATCCCTTCTCTGGTAATACCCCGGATGGGGAAGATTTGGGTACCCCTCCACCCTTGGCCTCCCCTCTCCCGGATTAGGTTGTCTGGGCTCAGGGAATTGGGGAAAGAAGGATGGATGGTTTTGGGGTTGGAAATTGGGTGGATACCTGGGATAAAAGTTCTGCCCATGATTTGGTGAATTTCTGCCCTCCTGGGGGACGTTAGGAGGGAAGTTCCCTGGGCCAGGTGCTTGGCTGGATCACCCCCCTTGGGCTGGAGGAGTCCACACATAACCCAGGATGGGTCGGTTTCCCTTGTAGCCGGGACTTACATAATCAGAGGAGTGAGGGACCCCATTTGTGGGACTACCTCCTCGACTCCCTGTCTGTGACTGGCCCGAGGACTTTCTGGGCTGTGAATTATTTGGTGCAGGCAGGTTTTTAGGCCCCCCATCTCCAAATCCAAAACAGGGGTGACCTTTACCTCTGCCACCTTGGCAGCAGCAGGGGTGCTGTTGGTTTTGGGGTTTTTCTGCGCATTATTTTTATTTTCAATGGGCTTCTGCACCTCATAGATCCGGGTAGCCTGTTCAATGAGCCAGTCTAAAGATCTTTTCTCATGAAAATCTCTCACGAGCTGGGTCATTATGTATTTGGGTAAGGCATGGAAAAACGTATTGATAAATTCTCTGCTATCCGTGCGCACCCTTCTGGTGGTCTGCGCAAAAGCACGCTTAATTCTTGCACAAACTCTTGTGGGGCCTGATCCTCCCCACATTGCAAACTGTAGGCTGCCTTGTGAGCCTCTTGAGGATTTCTCTGCACAGAAAAATGTTTCAAGATGGCCGCCCTGTATGTGGACCACCTTGAATGGTTTTGATCCTCCAGACCTGCAAAGAAACTGGAGTATTCTGGTGAAAAGGTCCATTTGATGTACTGGATGCAGCTACTGCTGTCCTTCAAATGGAAAGTCTCCATCATTTGCTCATAGAGCTCCAAGTGTTCCCAAACAGAATACTTGGCGTTCTTATGATAAGGCGTGATGACACTCTTCATTGCCTTTATTTGTTTCAATGGGTCCTTAAGCAAGGCCTTTTTTTGCCTTATTGGCCTTTTTGGTTCGGGTAACCCTGGCCATTCATCCTCTGACTCAGAAGCACTGCTCCCAGAGGTGCCCGTCTGATCTTCCAGGTTTTCCCGGATTCTGCGAGCCTGGGAATGGCTGGCAGAATGTGGGGACCTGGTCTCCTGTGTCCTGGAATGCTCAGAGGAGTCTTCAGATCCGTCCTTGCTGCCAGGATTTGATGGGTACCTCACCACTGACCTAACTGGGCAGAGGTTTTCAGGATGCCCTTAATGGGCCTACTCTCCTGGGGTTCCCCACTAAATTGCACTGTGCTTGGGTGCCCACACCCGGATGCCCGCTCATCCATTCCTGGGAGGTACTGGCCTATGAGCCCCATACTTCTAGCTGGATAGTAATCTGCCATCCCCGTGGCCCTGGGCTCATGTGCACGAGGGGACATGGGGGTGGCAGAGTCCAGGGACTGGGAGAGATGAAGGCCTCTGGTACTAGGGCTCCTGAGGTTATGCTCAGGAGTTTCTCTTTCCCAGTGAACCTCATCTCTATCCGCCCCTGTTCCCTGTTGCAATGCAAGAGCCTGCGCTTTCAGTTTCTCAGTTAAGGCCTTACTAGACTCTATCAGTCTCTCCTGCATCGCTACCTGTTGCTGGAGCCTATCATTGTGCTGGCAGAGAGCCTCATTCTCTCTCTGTGCCTCCTGATTGGTCCTGGAGTACTTGGCCAGTCTTTTCTGCAGGAGGGTTACCTCCTGAGCTGTGTCCCTATTGGCCTGCTCCTTTCTTGCCAGAGCATCCTCCACCCTCCTGGTGTGCTCTAACAAGTTCTGGTGTTCTTTTTGGATGTCACCCAGTCCCTGGAGGGCCAGGTGATTTTCTTCCATTTTCCTTTTTAAGTGGCAGACTTCCTGGCCTAAGGTATCCCTTTCCTGAGTAAGAGCCTGCATCTGTGCCGCCAGGTCGTCCCTTTGCCTTTGGAAGGCACCAGCTTTCTGGTGCTCCTGGTCAAACTCTGCCTGGGTATCCAGGTCTTTCAAAATCAGTTTATTGCTCTCTGCCTTCTCCCTATCTAGGTGGCTTTGCAGGGTGACTACCTGCTCAGCACATGCCCTATTGAAGTCTAACTGTTGCTCCAGCTTTTTCTGGCTCTGCAGTAGGGAGTCCAAACCTTCTTGGTACTCCTTCTGCAAGACCATAAATCTGGTATCCTGGTCCGCCTTTTCCTGTTGCAGCACATCCATATCCTCCTTTATTTTAGTGATGTGCTGTCAGCTGTCCTTTTCTGACTCCTGGCACCTGAGCAGCCTCTGCTCAGAAGAGTCCAGATCAGATTGGGCCTTCTCTAACGCCATCTGTTGCCTATTTGCCAGATCCTGGACTTCAGCACATTTGTCCTGCATGGCTCCCATATATAGGTACAAATATGCCGCTATCCTGGCAATCTTATTATGTTCATCTTTGGCTTTAGGGGCCATATATAGTTCACTCAGGGCCACATGTAGGGGACCCTGATCTCTCCATTTATCTGACAATGTTTCAGTGACCTGTTGCGCGATTGCCTGCAACCAGACCGTTTGGTCCTGATGAGTCCACTCACCTCTCACAAATCGCTTATGTAAGAAGTGCTCTCTGGCTATTTTGATGTCTACCAGTGTCGAAATTCTGGAATTTGAGTTCCTTCCTGACTTACAGAAGTTTGTATTTTATTTTGCAAAACAGACCGTTTCCTTAGAGCGTTCCTTTGAGGAGTGCTTTACAGCGTAACACAGCGTGGTGATCCGACCGGATGTATGTCTCCTGTCAGTTAGCACACTGTATTAATCTGCACAAGTGATAGATCTAACCCAGAATCTCCGGCTACGAGCCCCCACTTTGTTAAGTGACTTCACTTCAACACTACAGCTAAGTCAATGCCTAGTCTGGGATGCTGAGGGAAACCCTTATTGATATATTTTTAGGTCCAGTTCATATACTCTGGATGACAACCCTTATATAACACCACTCTCTTAGAATCCCCCAGACTCCACTGAGCCAAGAAGTAGGTCTGTTTTGCAAATTTAAAAGGTTTATTTGAGAAATATAACAATATATATCTATCACACTTTTATAATAAATTAATATTGGATATCACACTTAAAATATGACAGTGATCAACAATGGATAATGTTCTACTGGTAAACTGATTTGGTCACTTAGAAGTAGTATAGAGGATGAAGTACCTGAAATGCTTTATGGTTTTAAGGAAATGCAAGGTGGAATAAATGCAGTACAGAAAATAAACTGATATGGTTTCACAAGAGATAATATGTTCACTTTTCCCCTGGTGGCAATTCACCCTCCCCCCTATATGCAATGCAAGGAGATGGAAGTAACACACACAGTCTTCAGGAATACAATCAAATTCAATACGGAATTCAGTCCCCCCCCCAGCAAGCTTAGACAACAGGTATGCTTTTTAAAACACGGGCAAGAGTGCTTTGTAATGTGGTGGCAAGGAAGTGAAAAATGCTAAAATTGCTTTTAATTCCCTATAGGAGGTTCAGGGTGAGTGGTAGACACTTTAAATCAGTTCAGGTCAGCCCTAACAATGGTTCAGGGATGGTTATTAGGTTGCAAATGAATTTTAGCAGTTCAGGCAAAAGCGGCTATCTTTTTACAGATGACGAAATCAGGCCAAATCGCAAATCGCTGTAAATTTTGTGAGTGCGTAAATTGCGATTACGGCAAAAGTATAGGGAATATCAAGTTGCTTCTAAGTTCCTTGGAAAGCCTAGAATCTCAGCTTTAAAATGAAAGTTAAATCTCGTTCCTGGCCCAAACAGTTAAAGAGATACGGAAGATTTAATAAAAGTAGTTTTTCGGATTTAAAGTAAACTCCAAATGACAGGTGACAGCTTGCAGCTGCAGAATTGACAGGTGACAGTTGTGCAGCTTTAAAAATGACAGATGACACGATTTCTAGGAGGCTGTTCTAATTAGGTTAAAATAGTTTGGATTAGATTATTTTAACTAAGAGATTGGGTTCTGCACAGTTCTGGCGGATACTCACTCGGATACTCACTCCTAATTTTGAAATGAATGGGCCTCGTCACGGATCTGGTCAACACGTCCAGCGGCGGTTCTCTCTGCTCAGCGGGTCAATCAGGCACCGGTTCTGCTCACAGCAATCCGGATCTCTGGTTCTGCTCACAGCGGTCTGGGTCTGGTCTGCGGTTCCGGCAAAAGTTCTTGGCAAAGAATTCAAACAGCTCGCCCGGCTGTTGAATAGTTTGGTTAGGTTTGCTGGATTCTGAAGGCCTGCTGAGAATACTTTTGCTTGCAGTGGGCCTTCTTGGTTCAAATTTCTGTAGTCTCTGTTTAGCTTGGAAGTCTAAGTGTTGGATCTCTGGATGTGAAGTTGTCGGTCAGCACGCTCCGCAGCAAATGGAATTGAATGTCTCTACCTGTCCCAGCAGTCTCTTTTTATGTGTTTTAAAAAGTGGGTGGAGAGGCTAGCATCACTAAGCCTGCCCCTCTCTTGATTTGATAGGTCAATAGATTCTTTGGTCCCTGATTTGGGAAGGGATAGTGTGTCAGAGTGATGTCATTTTTATGACCTGCAGAAATGACACTCCCCTGGTCAATGTGCACACAAATCTATTCCTGATCCAAATACATATTTCCCAGGTACACAGTTGTTTGACATCACACAACACATCATATATTACTAAAGATAGTCCCTGTCCCGATTCTGGCGTTTCTAGGAGCTTGCATTCAAAAATGGCAACTTATTTTCGATTTTAGTGGGTTTTGCAACATTGGTTTTTCATCAAAAATTATACAAAGGTACATTTCCCTTCCACATATATCACAGTAACTTTCCATGTCTCTAGCTTAAATACAGTGTCTACAATATTCATAATTAGCGGGTTTTGCCCCAGAACATGGTACAAATCGGAGTTTGGACTGAAATCGTGAGGGCATTTTCCATACTAAGACTCTCAAAGTTGTACATTCCTGTCATTTGGTTAAGTGTTTGGGTCCGCCTCCAGAAGTCTGGGTGGGTCAGTGATCACATGTCTCTCCTTGCTGGCAGAGGGCTGTTGACAGGAAACACTCAAAATTAACATACCCCATTCAACTGAAAGGGGCTATTGTCTCTCTCCTCCAGGCTGAAGGGGAAACCCCCTCCCTCTCACTCAGAAGGGCCATGTGATATCCTGCCTCCTGTTGTGAGTCTCTGGGGTGTTAAGAGTTCTCAGCCTCTTGGCCTCTGGGAACAGCAGGTGGCTAAGATTTTCAATTAACCAACAAGCTTTGAAGTCCCTGCCCCTTCTGCAACTCCTAAATACAGTTTCCCTGTCAGAGTTTAGACCGCTAGCGCCGCCTTGGGGAATTTGTCGGTACTGCATCCATTTTTGAGATGTCTTGAATTTGACAGGAGATTTTTGCTATTATTTTGATAGGCATCCTTACAGTAGAGTGGTGATGTGGAACCCCCCACAAGAAGGTTGTATCTTTGGAGTGGTCTTGTGCCAACAGCGCAGTTCTCCTGGACTCTGGGATGGAATGATGGGCGGCGGCAGCTCATCCCCACATCTACCCAGTCTATTGATTCCGCATGGGTCAAAACCCTTGACAAGGAGGGTCAGCAAGCACAGATGGGGAGGGTCGAGGAGGGGTGAGGGTGGAAAGGGTGGACAGGATGTCCTGGGTTTTTGAAATGAAGTGAGAGGCAAGGGCCTTGCAAAGAGCCTGGAATGGCAACAGGAGGGGTAGAAACTACGGCAGGGTTGGCAAGCTCCTTGCAGATTTTAAGAGTTCGGCCGAGTTGTTAGATGCCGCAGAGACACAGCTTGCATTTGGACTCTCTTCTTGGTAAGGACAGAGAGTCGGTATTGCCTTTGTAGCAGGCAACAGGCTAGTTTGTCAGAGGATGAACAGGAAGTCCTCCATTTCCTCTCAGGCGCCCTACACTTACGTATAAGAGTAGCTAGGTCAGAGTCATACCAGGAATTGCACTTGGCTTTGGACTTCAAATAGATCCTCATGACAGGGGCAAGAGCATCAAGATTTTCAGAAATGGAAGAGTAGGACACAGACAGGGCTTTGTCATGATGTGAGACAGCCAAAGTTGGAGGGGGGGGGAAGTGGCAGCAAAAGCCTCAACTGACATACACTTCATGGGCCGGATGTCCGAGAAGGTAGGTGGCAGTGTTGGGGTAGGCTTGGTTTGGGGGGAAGAGAGGGAGAGATGAGAGGAGAGGAGGGAGTGATGTCTCCAGGAGAGAGGAGTGGTCAGAGGGATGGAGAGGGGGAGGTCCGAGAAGATCAAGACATCGACTGTGTGCCCTGCAGAGTGAGTCGGGCCAGAGGGGAGAGAGGACAGGGAGAGGGAATCGCAGAGGTCACAGATGAGTACAGAGGAGGAGCAAGGAGAGTCTAAATGTATATTGAGGTCACTGAGGAGGAGGAGTTGAGTGGTGGAGACCAGGAGGGAGGAGGAGAGGTCTGCCCACTCAGAGAGAAATTAGGTGATTTGACCAGGAGGCTCGTAGATGGTAACCACAGTAAGAGAATGTGTAGGCGAGAGAGAAAGCCTACAGACAAGGTATTCAAAAGAGGAGTAGGTCTGAGTGGGAATAATAGAGGCAGGAAACCACTCAGGAAAGATTAGGGCTACCCCCATCCAGATCAGGAGGCTCTGGGTGCGGAGAGGATCTTGTAGCCATCAGGGAGGAGAGTGTCAAAGCTCGTGACAGAGCTGGCCATGAACCATGTCTCAGTAAGACCACGGACATCAAGGTCTAGTTCTTCAAGGAGGTGGCAATGTCAGAGGAGTTAGAGGATTGTTTGACAGCAGAGCGAGAGTTGAGAGTAGCAATATGAAGAAGGTTGGCAGCCTTAAAGACCTTCCGGGGAGGGATACGTCCTGCAGAGGAGAAAGAGCCCTAGGAGGGGCAGAGGAGGAGGAGGAGGAGGAGAGAGTGGGCAAGGTAGCCAAGTGGGGAGAAGAGGGGACAGCAGGAGATGAGAGGAAATTGATGAGGTAAGGGAAGCGCCTATCAAAGAGGAGGACATTGACCTGAGAGCCTTGGACCATGACAGTGCCATTTAGGTAGACATTAATGATTACTTTAGAGGAGTTGAAGGAAGCCATGAGAACTTCTCAGCGAATGCCACCATTAATGGTAGAGGAGGAGATAGGGTAGAGCACAGAGACCATATGAGGAGTCCATAGATCTGGCGAAGGAACGACAAAGAGGATGTTGGTGAGGGTCTGTCTGGCGGAAGCATTGGAGTAGGTGTCGGCGATAGGAAGACCAGGATTAGAGGCCAAGATATCCTTTTTGAACTTCTTCCCACCAGACTTAGTGAGAAGGGAAGGATAGTCAATGGAGAAGCAGTTGGAAAAGATAGGAGAAACAGAAAGCGCCATTGGGATGGAAGTGAGGAGAGGATGGAGATACTGGGGGGCTAAGGCAGGTAGGTGTGGGACAAAAGAGAGTGGTGAGGTCACTGGGCTGGCAAGTTACAGAGAAGAACCTGTATACAAGCAAAATACAGAGAATTTTGTAATGGGCAGCAAGATTTGACTTTTTATCACAAAGCAAAAACAGCAAGATTTGACTTTTTATCACAAAGCAAAAACAGCAAGATTTGACCTTTTAGCACAAATCAAAAACAGCAAGATTTGACTTTTTAGAACAAAGCAAAAACAGCAAGATTTGACTTTTTAGCACAAAGCAAAAACAGCAAGATTTGACTTTTTTTATCTTGGAATCGGATGTTAGCAAAGGGTTTTAGGAAGCACTGTGCATCAGGATGACAACATGGGAGTAACAAGCAGAAACAACAGTGATACTCAAAGGCGGTAGGAGTGAGTCCATAAGGAGAGAACTAACCCATAGTTCTGGAGGAGGTAAAGTCAGGGCAGTCCGGATTTCTTAGAGGAGTGAGGTGGCAGCATCATTGTGGTTAAGGTGCAGGAAGGACCCCAATTAGCATTCCGGAAGCGGACAGAGAGCAGACAGGGGCCTTAGAAGTGGGCCTTGCTGAGAGGGCTGGCTGAAGCCTGCCGGTCCCTGATTGGATGGAAAAAAACACTCAGCATCCAATGGGAGTGCAGCACAGGGAGAGGTGGTTCAGCCCAGCCTGCCTACACAACAAAGAAAACCACAGCGGCCATCTTGGAAGGGCCAAATAACTGTCAAATAAGCAAGCAATAGTGGGAAAAAACGTGTGCTTTCAAAATAGCAAGGCAGTTCCAGATATTAAAAAGCTCAAAAAATTGCAGCACGATGAAAATGCCAAATAAATCTGGCCTTTCCAACAGTTTTATGCAAATTTCATTTTTTTTTCTTTTTCTTCTTTTTTTTTCCAATTTCAATTTTTCAGGATCAATAATTCCCCTGGAGGTGCAGTAATGCACAGAAAGTGCACCTGCCTAATGGAATGGTCAGCAGCCAGGCACAAACTCCACATATGCAGGAGAACAGATGGCCAGGAGGGTGGAAACAGGTGGAAACACGACCTCACTCTCAGTACAGATGGAAGTCCTCCAAAACACTGATGCAGCATAGATAACGAGTCACAAGGATAAGAGTCAAATGGCAGAGCAATGCAGACAATACATACAACTGGGCGGGAGTAGATCGATTGGGTAATAGGTAACAAACAAGACTAGAGTAATATTTGCTGTTGTGATCAGAAGACAGTCCGTTTAAGCAGGCAAGAGATCCGGTACACATGAGTTTCACCAGTAAAGATGTAATCAGAGGCAGTCCGTGTAAGCAGGCAAGAGAACCGGTACACAGGAGTTTCAGGCAGTAAACACGTAATCAGAGGCAGTCCGTGTAAGCAAAAGGAAGGTCTGGTACACAGGAATAGGATTAAAAAAGGACGAAGATGAAACTTCACAAAAAATGCCAGAATCAACTCCAATTGGAAGCAGCGTTCTGCGTCCTTCATGGTGTTTTGAGTGACCCAAAGTGAGGCTCTGGGTTCTCAGTGGAGGCAGCGGGGACACAGTGCAGGGGAGATGGGAAACGTAGTCCAGATCCAATGCAGGAAACAGCAGCCACGGCAACAGCTGGTTTCCATGGCAGTTTCCATTGCCTATGGAACAGAGCTGAAAAGCGACAAATCCTGTGACAAAAGAGGGTACTAGGCCTCTTGAATGGATTCCGGACAGCAGGTTAATAGTGCACTTTCATCCTGCGGGGTACCAAAGAGCCCTGAGCCGTAACAGATATAGTGCCAGCCCCGGCGCCAGAAAGCCTTGTGTAAAATGCAAAGGGTCCTGAACTTGATCCTGCAGCCACCGGGAGCCAGTAGAGAGATTTCAGGGCTGGAGAGATACGATCCCTAGGAGTGAGGCCAAGTATAAGTCTTGCAGTCCTGTTCTGGATTAGTTGCAGAGGGCAGAGAGTAGAGGACAGCAGCTTGAGAAATAGGCTGTTGCAGTAGTCCATCCTGAGCAAGAGAGGAGAGGAGGCTGAGGGGAGTCTGATGGAAAGCTGAGTGTCATCCGCATAACACTGAAAGTTAGAGGAGACTTAGAGATCAGGTGGGCCAAAGGGCCCAAGTAGAGGTTGAAAAACCGGGGTGAAAATATAGAGCCCTGGGGAAGGCCACAGGTAGAGAGAGAGGTGGTGGAGAGAAAGGGACCCAGTTGGACCTGGGAGGGGCGGTCCATGAGGAAGGAGGTCTGCCACTCCAGGGCCTGATAGGTGATGCCCAGGTTCTCATTGAGTCAACTGATCAGGATGACGTGGTTGACAATGTTTGAAAGCAGAGGAAAGGTCAAGAAGGATGAGGACAGAAGGAATGCTGAAATCAAGGTTAGAGAGCAGATCTACACAGGTGTTCAGGAGAACAGTTTCCGTGCCTCTGGCAGCTATGAAGCCAGACTGATGGTCGTCCTGAAGACAATCAATAGATTCAGTGTGGAGAGTAAGCTGGAAGATGGCCAGCTTTTCCAAGAGTTTGCCCAGGAAAGGGGTGATGGAGATTGGCTGACAGTTTGCCGGGCAGGTAGGATCGGCAGACGGCTTCTTGAGGAGGGGGTGTGAAGTTGAAACATTGTGTTAATATCACGTTCCCCCAGTCATCAATATGGCACATGCAATATGAACCTCTCCTTCTTATGGACCTCTACTGACCACCCCAACATTCCCCCCTTTGTTTAATACTTTAATTAATAACCCAACATCTTGTTCTTTAAAACAATCTTCTCTGTCAAATAAACATATGCAACCATCTCTCACATCTGTTCCAGTATGGGCATACTCCTCTGCTGAACAAACCCAATTCATCACCCCACTATTTCCGCAATCTGACCGTTGCTCTACACCATCATCCCATTTTGGTGGAGGACATAAGACAGCTTCAGTCTGAGTACCCATGTACTCATTAGGAGGCACAAATGTACAGCAAGTGCTCCCTATTTTCTGGCAGACTCCCCCCTCCATAGCTGTTAGAAGGTCAAGGATATAGCGGTTCTTTAATGCAATGAGCGACAGGGCCCATAGTTCTTCCTTGATGCCACTAAAAGCTGATTTAAAGGAATTCACAAATAACAAAGGTTTGCATTGGGTTACCTGCAACCACTTGGCATTTCCAGCAGCTTGGATGATTCCAGGGCCCAAGAGAGAGACAAAGACAGTTTCAGTTCAGTTGAACAGACGATACTGCTCAGAAATGTTCATCAGAGATTTTGAAGATGTTGCTGAGACATAGTTTGATTACTTGGTATGTTGCAATAGTTCCTCTTCTCCATTATCAGACAACATCATTGGGGTGTCCAAATATGATACAAGGGATGCAAGAGGCACAGGGGACAAAGGGGGCACAGAGGTTGCTTTGGGCATAGTGTGGGCGAGCACCAAGTGTTCTTCAGGAATAACAAGGACAGGCACATGTAGCATATTGAGACTGCACACACCCGCTTGGCTGGTTTTTCTGGCTCCTGAGCCATGTCAGATATTTTAAATACTTCTGCCACACATTTCCACATTCTTGATTTATACACGCCACCGCTTCTTCTGAAAGCCCCTCATCCCTCCAGTTCTGCAACTCTTAACCCCTTGCTCCCATCGATACTTTACTATAATGGCCCCTTTTAAGTTCAACTGGACTCTTTGAGTTGAATGCACATTCTTCTGCTCCTTGCGATCTGTAGCTAAACATTCTTCATCAACAGGTAAAATAGATGTTGTGACTGATTGCCCTTGAAACTGCCTTGGGACCTTGCACAGAGCTAGGTGCACTAGACACAGTGCCTTCGCTATTTCATCTGGGATAAAAACTATAGGTACACAAGAAGTATGATGGATAAGAGAGCAGATGTAGCAACATCATGCAGATCTCATTCTCTCCCCACTCTCCTCATATGGCTATACCATACATTGTCTGTTGCAAAAAAAAATGTGCATCCATTATCACATCTAACTTTACATCATCCTCATTGCGCAGGATATCAGCACCACCATTCCTCTGTGACCTCAATAATATGTCATCAAATTCTAGATAAATTGATAATATTGACATTCATATTGTCCGTTGTACTGGAACAAAATAACAGAAAATTAGAAAAACATATAATCATCTGTTCTAATGTTCATTTTAAATCCAACTTTTGTTTTATCCTTAAGAAATAACAATTATTGGTTTTTGATTGTTCCCCCTTTTCTACTGGAATGGACTGCAAATCCTTAAGTCATACTTAACTTTGAGCCTGCTCCTGCTCTTGTCCCGTTGTAGGGACGCCATTATCCCATTGTACTTCGCTGTTGTGGACCCATCTCTTGCTGCCCTCCACCTTCACAGCAGATGGAGTTGCAAAAATGACACAGTATGGCCCATGGAATCGCTGTTCGTTCCTGTGACAAAGGTGTGGATGGAGACCAGGTTCCCAGGGAACAGTTGTTGCTGGTGCAAATCATCAGATTCTTTGCTGCTTTCTCCTGTAGACTTTTGGTGAGAAGACACAACCTGTGAGGATATAAGTCTGACACTTTTGTTAAGACCCTAAGGTACTCCCTAAACTCTTCACCAAGAATCTCTGATAATTTATGTGCATCTGATGCTGTGTGTGCAGGTGAGAGTAGTGCGTAACCTACGCCGCCTACGCCCAGTCACAATCTCATGATGATTTAGGTGGTGATCTTTCCTTGGCTGATTCCTCAAATAAAATAGAAAAATGTGCAAGCAATTGCACCCATGTTTATGTAAATCGCTGCATAGTTGCCAAAATAGAGGCTTGAAAACACCATTTAGCCTTTCTACTCTCGTTTGGCCTAGGTGTGGTACACCAAACACAACTTGTGATTAATCCCCAAGAGTGAAGTAATCTTTGTAAATAAGACATTAAAGAAGTTTGTCCCATTGTCGGACTATAAGGACCTCACAAATCCTCCACTGTGGAAATACCTTCCACACCAAAAATGTTGCTGCAGACATAGCATCAGGGTGTACGCAGGGACCAGCCTCAAGCCATCAGGCAAATGGGCAAAAAACAACTATGAGGTAATGATAATTGTTACATTTGTGAACTACATCTATCTAATCAATATGGAGTTCCTGAAATGTCCCAGATGGACTCAGAAAAACTCTCCCTACTGACACATGGGTTTTCCCAGATTGAATTCACTACAAACTGTGCAGCAAATCTACTTACCTGTTCTTAGAGGTTTGATATAAACCACCCTTCCCTAAGCTCTGCTGCAATTTCTCACCGAAAAGTGTGCAATGGGTAGTGTAGTTGCTCTAGAGCCACAAGAAGCAGCTCTACAGGCCTTACTACCTTCCCCGTAAGCCCCATTCTCCACAGAAAATCCATGGGCGAGAGGGCACATCCCTTCTTTGCCCAGAGCTCCTTTTCATCCTTACTCCCGCCCTTATGCACAAAGGCATATATAACATGGCCCCCTTTTACCTTTCTCAAAGAATAACCAAACCTATCACAACCAGACCCACAAGAACGTCTTGCACCATCCGAATCTCCACTCCTAAGACCCAGAGTGTTCGCACAGGAAGTGCCAGCTTCCCTGTCATGGACTGGAACACATTACCACCTCATATTAGAAGCATTGAGTCACATTTAGCCTTCCGTAAAGCAATAAAAATTATGTTGTTCGTATAAGCTTAGCACTATTGGGCCCAGTGCTTCCACCTAGGCTGCATGCTTCTCCCATCCCATACTCATTGCTCTGTATGATTTACTAAACCTGTAACCACCAATGTATGTAACCTTATGAACTCGTCCTGTCATGCTACACGCTCACTGTAACCATGAGCAAAGCATTCTTCCTGTAACTAAGACACTCTCTCGCAACAGCGCCTCAATGCCCTTGGGCTGTCAGTGCGCTTTACAAATCCAAAAAATAAAATAAATAGGGGCCCTCTCTTGCATCTTCATAATTTGAAGGAAAGGGACTGCAGTGGATGGGGCTGGCAACTGTACCTGCTGGGACTCAATTTCCATTTTCGGGGAATCTGTAAATAGCAAGTATGTCTGCATCATTTCTAATCGCCATGGGTTTAGTACAGTTAGTATGCACAGCACCTTCAACAATCCCTACCGCTGTAGATAGTGTTATCGCTTGAATGAATATGGACAGCAGTGCAGCATGCTTGACAGAGGTCCCGTCAGATCTCCTAAACACTTTTCTCTGCCATATTGACAAGCCCGAACGCACAGTGGAGGATACATATGCAGAGTCAGAATAAATAGTGACTGCCTTCCCCTTACTCATTTCTAGTGCCTATATAAGTAACACAAGCTCTGCTGCTTGTGCCGAGTAATGTGAAGGCAACCGTTTCTTCAGCCTGACATGGTATTCCCCATCCACAAGGCCCACAATGGCCGCACTCATATGCCTCTCACCAGTGTCCTGATTGATTGTGCAGGACCCATCAAAAAGTACTCACCTCCTTCCAATGCATACTCCTTAACACTCGTCCTCTCTTCCTCTTCTCCCTCATACATCACACAATCGTGAACAATATGATCATGCTTTACTCGCCCAGCTACAAATGTTGCAGGATTGACTGGGTAACACCGTAAAATGAATGGATGCATTTGTTTGAATAATCTCATACCCAAGACTCTCTGGGTGATCAAAGTTGACTTGGACTGATCCAGGATCGCAAAGACTGCATGCTCCATGTAAAATGTCACTGGCAACCCATAGTAACGGTTGAAGACTATTGAATTAGAAAAACCGCAGCCACTAAAGCTTGTTCACAAAGAATGGTCCTTGCATCACTGGGCCTAGGAGTCCGCTATTGTATGCAGAAGGTTTATGGCTTAGAGATGTTTGCTGGGCCAGGACCACTGTCATCACTTGCACATATAGTGAGCAAACAGATCAAATGGTTTCTTGTAATTCAAGGATGCCAAGACCAGAGCATTGCTGATCGCAGCCTTGAGTTCCCAAAAGCAAGTCACCATCTCCTCAGACCATTCTATCTGACCCTTCACCTTTTGCGCTCCCTTAAGCTCCTGCAGTAAGGGCCTCGTGTAACTACAGTAGTCAGAAATCCATGATCTACAATAGTTACAGAGTCCCAAAAACTGCTGCATTTGTTTTATTGTGACTGGCTGAGATGCATTCTGAACTGTGGTGGTTCTCTCCGGTATTATTTTCCTTCTTGCAATATCACTTGCCCCAAATGTACTACCTCTTTCTAGCAGTAATGCAATTTTTCCTTGTCCACTTTGTACCTCTTCTCTGCAAGCAGGGTGAGGAGCATTACACTTCTCTTCTGAAGTGCTGCAAACTAGTAAGTCATTCACATACTGAATTACTGTACTGGACACATGCACATTCTCTAAATCCATTTGAAACACCCTATTGAAAATACTAAGAGATTCACAGTACCCCTGGAGCAACCTCATATACTCTTATCTCTGATCAGGATACATAAATGCTATGAGGATGAGAATCGGGATGTAAGGGGACCGAGAAAAATGCATTCTTTAGATCCATCACCATGAAGTGGGTCGACCCAGTAGGGATATTACAGATAATGGTAACAGGATTCAGTACCACTGGGAATTCTGACTCAACAATATTATTGAGAGGGTGCAAATCATGGATCATCCTCCAACTGGACCCCTTTGATTTCTTCAAAGAGCAGATACCCGTGTTACACGAGGACACAGAAGGTTGTATTATGCCGTCCTTCAATAACGCCATAATGGTCTCATAAATCACTTCATCAGCCTCTCTAGACATGGGGTACTGCTTAACCCATGGTAGTATTGCACAAGGTTTCAATTTTGTCCGTACCTCTCCAACACTCTTTAACAGCTCCTCATCATGAGGATTGCTGGTTCATAAATGGTCCGGCACCTTCTCCAAATCCTCCTTCCAATACTACAAGGTCTTTCTAACTATGAGCATGGTCTGTGGTACTTCTCTTTCCTCTAGCGCTATCTGGCAAGGCCCCCAATCTCAAAGACCATCTCCCATGGGCCTTGAGTGTCTTCGAACAACTGCTTGTCAGACACATCCCTTAGCAATAAGGTTTGATTGATGCACAAGATTGTGCGTCACTCTCTGCCTTACTCATCAGTGCCTGAGATAACCACCCTGTCCCCCTGGAATTCAGCTGGCCAAAAAATAAATTCAAACTGTACCTGCCATGTCTGATCTCTGATTCCCATGACCCAACTAACCATGACTCCATAAAGAAACAACGCTCAATGTACAGGTACCCCCCTTATCGCGCTATCACTACAAAATGCATTTAAAAGCACTACTTCTCTTACTGGATAAAAACCTGGAGTCAAAAACACTATGGGCCTCATTACGATGTTAGAGGTATGGGGTTACCGGCACCGGTAAGGATGCTGGTGCCAGCAACCCCTTACGTCTGTATTCCGAGGTCCCTTAGCGGGTCCCGCTATGGGCGCCTGGTTAGCGGGAGCCGCTAAGGGACCAGGGAGCTATTAACGGGCCTGTTATTAGCTCCATCCCATTCCCATTGAGCCCTATGGGGGCTCGAATGGGAATGGGGAATGGTTCTCAGAATGGGGACTTACCGGGTCCTCCAAGGTTGGAATGACCCGGTAAGTTCCTATTTCGAGAACCCGGACCCGGAATGCGGTAAGGGGGTAGCCATGGTGCTAATAGCACCATGGCTACCTCCTACCTCGTAATGAGGCCCTATATCTTCCTCTGTGAAGGCAATCGACATGTGAAGTCAGCTAAGAAGATCTCTGCCTAAGAGATTTACTGGGGTATCTGTGCAATACAACAAAGGAGAAGATCAATTTTGTGTACCTCCCTTATTACATAGATCCTTGTGTAAGGATCTGGCAGGATAGCCCCAGAGAATCCCTGTGTGTCCATTGTTTTGCCTGACATGGGGAACTCACCTTCCCTGATGAAAGAATTTGTAGTCCCTATATCAGCCTTAAATGAAAATGTTTAGTAACCTACCTGTACATCTATCCAGGGTTCTATTCAAGATCGGCATTAACAGATAGGACTGAACACATCAGAGATCAGAGTGGGCTGTCACACTCTGGGAATTTTAAGGAACTCATGGTGGCAACAGTAAAGACAGACACACATGATCACAGTTCAAGGGTGTTTATTGAAGAATGAATGCAGGGTGGAAAAATGCCTAACCTAAACCTAAATCTAAGATGGGAGCAAGCGTCAACCATCAAATGAAAAATAAGGCAGTCCACTAATGTGTCAAATAAAAGGGTCTATGCTAGAAAAAACCTATTAATATACTTACAACTAATTACAGAAAGAGTGTGGAATAGGGTTTCAATAAAGAAAGAAGTATTCTCAAATCAGAAATCAGGATGGCTTTTATCCAGGGGTCTCCCTTCCTCACGTTTTGAGCACGGGATCCTGAGCAAAACACATACTCGAACCTTCCCAGCATGAGCTGACAGTTCTGTATCAGCTATCAGGTTCTTCGATGGCCAAGTCCCTTTTCACAAAAGTCTCTTGCCATCGAGGCCTGATGTATCCAACAAACAAACACAAAGTTCTGATCACGTACACCTTGGGTGATGGCTTCACCCCTGGGTCTCCCTCTTCCGGGTGTAGACCCTTCACAAAATCATATGCAATAAACCGATTAAACAGTTCCTTTTTCAATGCAATTTGGGTGACAACTTTCCACCCCAGATCTCCATCTTTCGGGCTCAGACCCCTTTTAGATGTTTACCTCCCTCTTCCAGGCTCACTGTGGCTTTTCTTACATTTACAAAACAGTTCACTGTGGACAACACTCTGCCGGGTTCACTCTTGCAAACTTTACAACACACTGTTCATAGGGACTTCAGCAAACGGGATTCATTTCCCTTAGCTTCTCAACCATCTGTCGGTCAAAGACTTTCGATGGTACAGAGGATTTTACAAGACCCCTGTATGACCACTTTGACCTCTTCTCACCTCTCCCCAAGGGCTTCTGGTTACGGTAGTTTCTACCATCGAGTTATTGCCGAGATTTTCCTGCCTGAGTACCCATGTGGTGCCGGACTCCTCTGTTGCTGGTTTTCCCCCTCTCTCGTCAACTGTATCTTTCAGCTTCTTTAAAGCTTAAATTAGCCAGTGGCTATTTATCATTCAACACAGTTTGGTTTCTTATCGGATCTTCCCCCGATTCACCAGCTGTTATGAACTGCTTGGCATTCAGCTCCTTTGAGTCAAGGTTGGTACCGCAGAGACCTGCATCTCTCCCAGCCTGTTTATCAGTGGAGGAGGGTCTCATGTACCGTAGACATCTGCTGCAACACACACTGTCTATTGTTCACTGACTTATAATGCCCTCTGCGGAGGTTTCACAGGCCTTGGTTGGAAAGGGCAAGGTCGCTTCTCTCCTCGTCACCCTCTCGGTCTGCACCGTCTTTCTCCTCCTCTTGAACTGCCATGCTGAGTTAGCTCTCACGTTGTGCTATTTGCTTTGCTCCTCCTGTGCTCCACCTTTTATCCCTGTGGGGAAGGGAAAGGGCCGTCAGGTGTTTGTGATTATGGTCAATTGCCTGACTTTGCCCGACCCGTGGATTGGGTCATATCAGGTAAACGGCTCTGGTGTTCGTTGTCTTTCATGTTGTGCAAAAGTGTTTGTGTGGGAAACGGGGGGCAGTGTTTTAGAATAACCTATGAGGTAGGATGGGGAAAAGGTGTTGAAAGAAGGGAGACACTGCATCTCACCCATCAGTGTCCCACTCCCACTCCTTAAGGAACCCCCATCCAGGTTATCCTCTCTCACTTGTCCACCCACCAGGAACTGGATCCAATAGCGATGGTTGTGTCCTGGGCACCTGGTTGACAGATCCCTGTGGACTAACTAGGGAGACACCTTCAGGTTTCTCACATACCCTTCCTCCATGCGATCTAGCCGCATTGGTTTCACAGGGGATGGGAAAGAAAATCCACATTTCCCTGGTATTTTCCTTTTTGGTGTTCCACAGTGAAACAATAGGGTTGTAGGTCTAGAAACCATTGCATGACCCTAGGGTTGGAGTCTGCGTTAGCTAATCCAATCCAGCGGTGAGCGTTCTGTAATGCATGTGAACTTTTGTCCCAATAGGTAGTACCTAAAATGGATAATGCCCACTTGATGGCCAGGGCCTCCAGTTCCAGCATAAAGTAATTCTTTTCACGTGGGAACAGCTTGCGGCTCGAGAATAATGTGGGATGCTCCAATCCATTGAAAACCTGGGACAGGACAGCTCCTAACCCTGTAAGGGAGGCATCTGTCTTTGATACAAACTACTTAGAGAAGTTGACTACCTACAGGATTGGGTTCTGACACAGCGTCTCTTTTACGGTGTTATAACATATCTCATCCTCGTTTTCCCAATGAAGTTTCTATGTTGCGGCATTCCTAAGTTTATCTATTAGCTGGGCTGTTTTGTTGAAAAGTTGGGGGTAAATCCTATTAACCCAAGAAAAGCTCTAAGATCTATGTTGGTCTTGGGAGTTGGTGTATCTAAGAGGCTGTTTACCTTCTCATGTTGTGGTTGTACATTCCCGTTCCCTACGAAGAAGATATTTTATGGCTGATTACGCCAATCTGTACTTTGCCGGATTAGCAGTTAGACCAGCATTTCTGAGGACTTTCATGATGTTATAAAGATGGAAGAGATAATCCTCCCAAGTCTTACTATAAATTACGATATCGTCAATGCAAGCACCACAGAAATCAGAATAGGGTTGTGGATTTGATCAATGAGGCATTGGTAAGTGGCTGGTGCACCGTGTAAACCAAAAGCTAGGACTTTAAATTGGAATAATCCTAGCAGCATTGAAAACGTGGTCTTTTCCTTATCTGGTCCACATACGGGAACTTTCCGGTACCCCTTGGTTATATCTACGGTAGACAGAAAGGTGGCTTCTTCGAGTTTATCAATTAGGTCATCAATGCATTACATGTGATAGGCATTGAAGTCCGATATGGCATTAACTTGATGGAAGTCGATACAGAATTTCCAGGAACGGTCAGGTATAGTGACCAGCACGATAGGAGAGGACCAAGGACTTGAGGATGGCTCAATAATGTTGGCTTTCAACATTTTGTTGACTTCCTCAATCACTATCGGCTTACGAGCTTCTGGGAGTCAATATGGTTGTAAGTGTAACACTTTACTTTTAGGTGTTCTAATAAAGTGGGCTGTACCTTTTACTCTTCCTTGTTTTTATGAGAATACATTAGGAAATTAAATTGCTATGTCTTTTAAATCTTGTTGGTATTGAGCAGATAACTCAGAAGGAATTAAATCAAAGTTGTCTATGTCATTCGGTACCAGACAGGCTAGGACTTTGGCATTGGTGACTAATGGGTTCTCCTTCCACTCTTTCAAGAGATTTACGTATAATTGGATTTTCTGTTTTCTATCCGGTTTGGCTACTCTATAAGTACAGGTTCCCATTCTTTCTATTACTTAATAAGGTCTGTGCCACTTGGAGACTAGCTTGTTCTCTGAGGTTGGTAAAAGGACCAGTACTTTCCGTCCTATGGAGAATGATCTTAAATTCACTTTCCTGTCATAAGTGGCCTTTCGTTGATTTTGAGCTTTTTCGATATGAGTACAAACTAAGTCTTGGACCAAGTTCATATGTTCTTGTATTCGGCTGGTGGTTTGCGAGATGGGAATAGGGGCCTCCTTTCGTTCCTCCCAGATTTCTTGGAGCATGTCCAGGATATCTCTCAGATCTCTTCCATAGAGTAACTCAAAGAGAGAGAAACCTGTGGAAACTTGGGGAGTTTTCCTCACTCCAAATAGTGCCCATGAGATCATTCGGTCCCAGTCTTTCCTGTCCTTGTCTACCAGCTTTGGGAGAATTTGTTTTAGAGTTTTATTGAATATTTCTACCAGGCCATCGGTCTGGGGATGGTACACAGAAGTTTGCAAGGTGGTAATGTGGAGTAGCTCTTGGACGTCCACCATAAGCTTACTCATAAAATTCGAGCCCTGGTCCATTAGTATTTCCTTCAGAAAACCGAACATGGAGAAATACAGTAGAGGGTGTTTAAGGATCTGCTGGCTGGTGTTCTTCTGCATTGGGAATGCCTCGGCAAAATCAGGTTGCATAATCCATGATCACAAGGACATATAGCCCGTCTGATAGCACAATGAGTAGAGCACTCGCTTTGACATCCGTGCCGAGCCTGCCCACGCAGATTTGAATCCCGGCAAGGCCAAACTCAGCCTTTCATCCTTCCGAAATCGATAAATGAGCACCACACACCATGGGTAATAAGCAGTGCTCAGATGCCTGAGGGTTTGTAACACTTTATAAAAATACAAATTATATTTGTTGCCTGATCTGGAGGTTTCAAGTGGTCCAATTATGTCCATACCAATTCTTGAAAAGGGGATTTTTATAATCAACAATGGGCTCAGAGAGGAAGGTGATGGAATGTGCCTACTGGTCTTTTGACATATTTCGCACGTTTGTACAAAGGTTTTTACATCAGAGTGGATACCTGGCCAGTAAAATCGTTCACCAATATGTGCCTGGGTTTTAGATTGTCCTAAATACCTTCACGTAAGAAGAGAGTGTGTGATTTCTAGTACAACTTTTTGATGGCTTTTGGGTATGACCAATTGTGTTTTTACATTACCTTCTGGGGAGGTTTCGCTACGGTAAAGCAATCTCTGTTTTAGAAAGAAAAAGGGACTCCCCTTCTCTAAGCCTTCTTCCTCTGGAATGGCTTATAAAAATGCTTCATCATTTCTCTGGGTGAAGGCTAGGTAGGGGGTCGATGGTGGGTTCCTCTCCCTTCCTTTCTTTGATGGTAATTGATTCATCAGCTTCCCCAAAGTCTAAGTTACCTCTTTCTGTTTTATCTGGTTCACCTTCTTTAAACTGTGAAAATAGAGCTCTTTCCAAAACCCCCTGGGCAATTTGATCTCCCTGATGTACCTCAAAAGGTTTTGCCATGGTTTTGTAAGAGAACCTTCACATCTCTCCTAAAGTTAGGATCAATGATGCCTGCTAAGATGTCTATCCCGAAGTTCCATGCTAGGCCAGATTTTGGGGCCAATCGAATGTAATACACGGGAGGGGGTATCAAAACCAAGTCTGTAGGAGTGATGGAAAGGCCAGAGGCTCTCTAACTAGGTTTTTGAAATTTGAGGGTTCCCTAATTAGTTTCAATTGAGTGACATTTCACTCCTAACACCATATGTAAGGAACTCATGGTGGCAACAGTGAAGACACAAGTGATCACAGTTCAAGGGTGTTTATTGCAGGGTATAAAAATGCCTAACCTAATCCTAAATCTAAAATGGGAGCAAGCATTGACCATCACATGAAAAATAAGGCAGTCCTAGTGGCGGTGTGTCAAATAAAAAGGCGTACACTAGAAAACACCTAATGCCAAGTCCATACAACTAGACCCGCGCCTCTCCCCGGTTTGGTTATCAGCAGGGTCTCATGTACCATAGACATCTGCTGCAACACACACTGACTATTATTTGCAGACTTATAATTCCCTCTGCAGAGGCTTCACGGGCCTTGGTCGGAAAGGGCAAAGTTGCTTCTCTCCTTGTCACTCTCTCGGTCTGCACCGTCTTTCTCCTCCTCTTGAACTGCTGTGCTGAGTTAGCTCTCATGTTGTGCGGTCTGCCTTGCTCGTCCTGTGCTCTCGTGCTCTACCTTTTATCCCTTTTGGGAAGGAAAAGGTCTGTCAGGTATGCGTGATCCTGGTCAGTTGCCTGACTTTTGCCTGACCCTTGTATTGGGATATGTCAGGTAAATGACTCTGGTGTTAGTCCGTTGTCTTTTGTGTTGTGCGAAAGTGTTCACGTGGGAAAAGGGGATCAGTGTTTTGTTATATCCTGCAGAATAGGATGGGAAAAAGGTGTTGAAAGAAGGGGGATACTGCATCTCACTTATCGGTGTCCCTCTCCCACTCCTCAAGGACCGCCCCATCCAGGTGATCATCCCTCACTTGTCCATGCTCAGGAACTGGATCCAATAGCGATGGCCATGTCCTGGCCACCTGGATGACAGATCCCCAGGGACTAGCTAGGGAGACACCTTCAGGTTTCTCACAGTACATAGCATCAGCGAGCGGGAAAGGATTTCCTCCAAAAACACTTGCTCCAGTGTAGTGAGTAACCATTCCATGAGGTAAAGGATTTTTCTCCCATGTTTGTACGGGTGCCTGTGCCAACATGGACGGTTGAAACGCATAGGTCTGTGCAGCCCCAGATGTTGGGTTATGTTCAACCCGTATCTGTTGTGAATGTACAGAACCTGGGGCATATGGCATGGTCAGGGGTTGCATTTACGGGGCACCTATGTTAAAATACTGTGGCATGGTCTGACAATCTTGTGCCACGTGTCCCATCCTTCCGCATGACCAACAATGAATTTCATAAAATCCTCCATACTTATTTCCCATCGGCCTATTAAACCGGCGACCCATTACTCCAAACCTGCCTAATGACCCACCTCCTTGTAAAAATCATCCTCTACTCTTTGGAAACCCTCTAATTTGCCTCTGATCGGGTGCATACCGTCCATCCAACCTTGTGCCATACCCAATTCACTAAGTCCCTGTTGTCCCTCAACCAAGTTGGTGATCACTGCTCATTCCAAACAAATCTTTGCTAACTTTTTCTAAACAAGCTTGGCCTCTGCCTTTTGTGCCTGCTCTATGCTTTTCTTTTCCTTCTCTTGTCTCCTTTTACAAAAAGGCACAATATGTGCCTGGATTTTCAGCCTACTCTTGCCTTCCATCCCGACTACTTTGTCTACATCATGCTGGACTTCTTTAGAAAGTCCAGTTTTTAGCATGTGATAAAAAGTCACCACATTCTTATCTCATACTTCTCCCGTCTCTGCCCTCCACATCTCCTGAATTAACTGGATGTGTGCAGCAGTATCATCATCTAACTTGATTGTCTTGGCCAAAATAGAATTTATATCAGGCATATCGGGACACATGACCGACAGGGCCTACATACCTGTGCCTTGTAATTATTAAATGCTGCTGCATTGTGGGTGTTTGTATCTAGCTGAACTCCTGGATACCCTGCTCATCTCCAAAGCTCATCTGAACATTGCCCCATCAGAGCCGTGAATATGCTTTTCATGTCCCCTAAGCTCAACATGACGCTTCCAGTGTGTTTCTCTAATGCATAAATCCACTTCCCTGCCCCTCTTCATTAAAATATTCCAGTCCATGTGTGACCACTGGAGCAACTGAAATTGACTCCACCCCACCTTTGCTGGTGCTCTCCCTGTCTCTCCCCTGATGCTCACTCCAGCCATATGAGTACCAGGGCGTGTCCTAAAACCCCATGGTGTACACTCTGGCGCTGCTACTGAAGTGGGAGGTAGGGCTACAACACCTTGTTCTCCCTGCTCAACTTCCGACTCCCATTCATCCTCATCTCCTACTCCTGTTACAAAATCCCCTGATACCTCTATGGGCACAGAAACATACTCAGCACTACCTTAGGGTGCTGGTTCCCGTTCACCTTGCTCAAATCCTGTACCCTTAGCAATACTTCTCTCCTCAAGTTCCACGTTAACCTCCTTAATACTTGACTTATCAAATTAACAAAAATGTGTCCAAGCCCCCACCTTCCTTCTTCTATATCCTTTTCCTTCATATTCACTTCTTCCCACTATTCACTCCTCTGCCGTCATACTAGCCCTACCTCTTCCTCCGCTAGTCTCAATGCTACTTCCAATTTTCCTGCTCTGCATCTGTACTGCCATTCGCAGCCTGTCCTCTATCCTAGCGGTAGAAGGCACAGTCTCCCCTTTTTCAAACATTCTCAACCCTTCATCTAGTCTTCTGGTTGCCGGCCTCACTCTCTCTCACTCCTCCACACACACCAGAGATCCCGTGCTTCCATCATATGCACAGGTAACCCCGTGGGCTCTGTGTGCTTCCTCAGCTAATAACAGCCGACTACTCCTCCCTGTGCGGCGGAACTCGCATTCATGCTACACTGCACCAAGAAATTGTGTTTGAAGCCCTGATCGCTGCACAACCTTCAAGCAGCCTGCTAAAGTTCATATTGATCATTTTACCCAGCACCTCCATTGTGCCCCACGAGGACCAGCATCGTTTAAGATGGCCGCCCAGTGAATTCGAAAGCCATCATCCTTCCGAGTTGTGCCAGACTCCTGCCCCCAAAGCCTGATTGGGCACCACCAACATTATAGCACCAACCAGACGCCGGCAGGCTTCAGCCGGCTCTCAAACGAAGACGTGCAAACAAAGGTGCCTGTCTCGAGCCTCATCAGAGCCAGATGACCCCCAGAGGATCAGGAGCCTCTCTAACACTGCTGGAGCAGTGTAAGCTCCTCACCCGTAGATCACGGTGCATCCATCATATGCACAGGTAAGCCCGTGGGCTCTGTGTGCATCCTCAGATAATAACGGCTGACTTCTCCTACAAGCGCGGCGGAACACGCTTTAATGCTATGCCGCATCAAGATATTGCATTTGAAGGCCCGATCGCTGCACAACCTTCAAGCAGACTGGTAAATTTCATATTTAGCATTTTGCCCAGCACCTCCATTGTGCCCCACAAGGACCAGCATATTTCAAGAAGGCCGCCCAGTGAATTCGAAAGACATCATCCTTCTGAGTTGTGCCAGACTCCCGTCCCCGACAGCTGATTGGGCACCACCAATACTATAGCACCAACCAGACGCGAGCGGGCTTCAGCCAGCTCCCAAACGCAGGCGCGTGAACAAAGGTGACTGTCAGGAGCCTGTCCCAAGGCGCCCATATGCCTGCACCAGGACCCCTCCCCAAATCCTCTATCCCACACCTTACGCAGACTCCACATCTAGCCACTGTTCAAACCCAGGACGCTGAATCTTGATGGTCCCAATTACGTGTCGTGGTAAGACTTGCTCTGCCCTGTCTTGATTACTCTATTACTTCTTTGTGTTGCAATCGCCTCATTTGTAAAGACTTGCCTATATCTGTTCCATTATGCAGTGTTTACCAATGCCCGATCTGCACATTAATCATTCCTGCGAGCATGCCGCCCCTATTTAGTGCATACCTACTCCTCATCAACACTTATATCACTTCTGTTTAAAATGCACACCAATTTAATGTATCCATTACTAACTTGCTCTATGGAGCTTTTTGATTGTTAATGCAATGTCATTGCTACTTCTCTGCAATAAGCCACCAGTTAGCCAACTGTTCTGACTTAACATTTGCCGCATTCCGAATTGCATTGTACTATTCCTTATATTATCTGCATCATCCGTGTTTAAAAATTCCCATCAATGTTGTAGATCAATTTTTTATTTGATCCATGTGGCATTACGATTGTTTAATGTAATACCCTGGCTATTCCGCTACAAACAGCAAACAGCGAACCAACCTTACTGACTTATTACATGATGCACCTAGGATAAGCACTGTGTACTCTCTCACTAGCACCCACTAGCCAACAAATCCTACTGCTTACTGTAATTGTGTACTATGATCGATCACACTGTATATCTCCCTAGCCAGCCAGTGGACACACCATCCACACTACAGCCCTTCCTAGGCTGCGTCATTATGCTTGGAGGAAACACCCGCCAAATGCATCACAAACTCTTCAAAACTCTAGGTGCAATTATAGCTTTACTTTTACTTTACTGAACAACATTTGTTAAGCGCACTGTGCACCCTTGGGCATAAAGGCGCTAACCATTAAACAAACATATAACATAGAAAGGTTGAGCCACAAAGGCCAGAGGCTTGGCAATTATCCAAAGAGGTGGGTTTTTAACACTTTTCTTAAAAATGGGTAAAGACGCAAGGAGTCTTAATTCTTCAGGTAACTTGTTTCAAAGTTTAGGAGCAGCTGAGAAAAAAGCCCCCTCTCACCTTTGATTGCTCTACATCTAGGCTGCAAGAGCTCATTTTGGCCGCTAGACCTAAGATCCCTACTAATCGGTTTATCGATAATGGAGGTCCGTAAGTAAACTGGCATGTTACCCATCCGAAGGTTATTGTAAGTACCCTAAAAGCTATACGAGCTTCAATTGGAAGACATTGCAAGGATTGTCTGGCGCTCGTAACATGGTCTCCTCTAGAAAGACCCAAGACAGCTCTGACCGCTCTGTTCTGTATTATTTGTAGTCTGTGTATTTCGTGTTTGTTGATACCCACTAGTAGACTACTGCATAATCTATCTTTGCGCCAATTATGGCTCTGGCAATTATCTCTGCGCATTGTTGGGTAAAGAGTGGCTTGAGATGGTGTAGCAGTTTAATTTGACAGGTGGAGGAAGCTGTTATACTTGAAACATGAGATTCCATAGTCAATGATTGATCTAGCGTAACTCCTAAGATTTTAAGTTTCTTTACAGGGGCAATCATGTCGGTTCCGAGTCTAAACAGACTATAATTGCCATCTAATTGTTTAATAGCTGCGAAGCTCCCTACAATCATGAGCTCGGTTTTACTTTTGTTAAGGTCTAAGTTATTATTAAGCATCATTTCTCAATGATGGTGAATATTCTGTTAATCCTGTGTGTGGCTACCGGAGAGAGAAATGACACATTGTGAGTCGTCAGCATAGTTGCAGAACATTATGCCACACTGTTCTTCTCGGAACCGGAAGAGGAGGGCTCTTCCAGTTCCGAGAAGAACAGTGTCATAAAAAAATTATAAATGCAAGGATATGTACTGGCACCCTATGGTACTCCAAAGAGGACAGATATTGGTAAAGCTTCTGCTACATCAGAACAGACTCTACTAATTCTATTTTCTAGGAAGGAAATAATCCAGGAGGCCGCCAAGGGAGAGAAGTTGGCAACACCTGCGAGTCTGTGCTTCAAAATTGATTAATCGATTAGATCAAACAGAGCCGGTTGATCCAGCGAGACTAACATAGATGATGAACCTTTGTCCAGTCTCTTAAGTAGGTTTGGTTTAAGTTCGAGAAGTGAGGTTTCGTTTCCGAAGCCGCTCCTAAAGCCTGACTGGTGTTCATTCAGGATGGGGTATAACTTTAAATGTTCTGAGATTTGTCCGTCGGCAACTCTATCTAAAATCTTTAAAAGAAAAGGTGTGTTTGAAATTGGGCGATAGTTCAAGGGGATATTACTGTCTAATCTGTTATCCATGATGGGTGTAACCATGGTTTGTTTCACATTATAGGGTACTAACCCTTTGTCTAAAGATTCATTAACAAATTTACAGATTGCTTTAATAAGTGAGGGGGGGGCATGTTTTTATAATCAGCGAGGCACAGGCATCACCTTTGCAGTGAGACGGTTTCAGTTTCTCAATGACTACTTGTAGCGCCTCCTCTGTTATAGGGTGGAAATTAAATTGGGGTATGGTTGATTGATGTTTAAAACGGGTCCGAGCATCCATAAGAGCGATTTACTGGGAAGGTGTTCTTTCTTTCTTGCATACCGGTCATGATTCCTAAAAGTTTATTATGCATACCATTCTACATTTTCTGGCACCACACAGCATCTCTAGTTTCTAATTGGTCTGCTGGTAATAGAACTGACTCTTGCTCTTTTAAAATTTTAAAAATGTCCTTAGTATTTGAGGCTGCTTTATCTATTCTTAGGTTATGAAAGTTTTGTTTTGCTTGTAGGATTGCTGATTTGTATGCTTTTACTAGGTTATTGTAAGATAGTAACACATTTGGTGACGGCGCGGATTTCCATAGGTAATATGCCTTGAGCACTGAGGACTTAAGTTTCCTGACTTCAATTGAGAACCATGGTTGACTTTTTTTATCTAGGCACTTCTGTTTCTTGTGTTTTAGATGAGCGAGAGTTTCGGAAATATTAGCCATGTTAGAAGCAAGATTTACTGACATGGACAATAGTGTGGTATGTGGCAAAAAGTTTGAGTCAAGAGCTAGTAATGGTTCAATGTTGTCCACTGTAAGAAGGTTACGGTTGCGTGACAGCACATACCCATTGGAAAGGTTTTCAAGTTCCGTAGGGTATGGCACTGTTATGGTGAAGTGAATAATTGAGTGATCCAACCAGGGACAAGAAGATATATTCAAATCGTGACACATGATATTAGTGGTCGTGATCCAGTCAAGGGTGTGACCCAGTATATGGGTAGGTTTTGTCACTTGTTGCTCAAAACCTAATTCGAGAGAGTCTTATGAACCTATGAAGCATGCAAATCTTAAGGGTCACCTAGTCAGTGATTCAAATCGCCCATTAATATGAATTGTCTTGATGGTTTGAGCCTAGGAAGCATCTGATTAGTAAGGGTCACAATCCAACTGTCCTTCAACAATGGAGGTCGGTATAGGAGAATAATGTTAACTGTAGCCTCCACATTTATACTGATCTTGATGTATAGTGAATCGATTTCCTTCTTGATCTCTAATGGCACCTCCCATATAGACAGGGAGTCTCTTAAAATGAATGCTACCCCCCTCCTCCGCCTTCCTGTCTATCCTTGCATATAATGGGGTAACCCTTAGGTATAGCCAGGTTTAAGGTAGGGCCCGCAGCAACCGATCTCCTGGTTTCTGATATGGCAACAATATCTATATTGTTGTCTTCAATATGGTTACACACCTCAACTGCGTGTTTCACCAGGGATCGTGTGTTGAGCAACAAGCATCGAAGATGAGAAAACGGCTGATTGCATTAGGTGGTAGCGGTGTCATATTAGAAGTCGAGACTGTGTTTTTAAGTTAAAATGTTTGTTCTTCAGTAATGTGGTGAGCTGGATGCCCCTCCATATTACCAGGAAGTCAAAGATATCAGATCTTTGAGGATACATTGAGTATGTTAATAGATTTAGGTTTTCATTTTGCAGTAGACACACTCTCAGGTAATGGGGCTTCCTTGACGTAAAAGGAGGGCTGAGAGGCGTTGTGTATACTTGGTGACTGAGGTAGATGTTGTACAGAACTTACCTTTAGTGGAGATTCTAATGAGGAAGAGCGTGCCAGAGTTGTAAAGATTTCCACCTGAATGAGAGCCAGTACTTCCATCAGTCCCATGTTAAGGTGAGTTTAGTTACCTACGTCTGCCGGCGTCCTGTCTGCGGACTGCTGCAGACTGCCACTTATGTCTGCGTCGGGTTCCAAATTAAATTGGAGATCAGAACTACAATCCTGCAGGGGGTTGTAGTTCCCACAAGCCTACAGTGTGTGCAGGGGAGTGAGCTCCTCTAGTTTTACTCACACTTTTGTTCACAGTAGATTTAATAAAGCGGCTCCATATAGGCAAGACAGAAGAAAACAGTAACTGGGCTTAGTAGCTGCACTAGAAGATATAATTAATTTTTAAAAGCATGAACAACGTAAAAAACTCTAGTTAAAAGGGCATGAGACTAAGTAAACAGGTGCAGTTAAAAAAGTGATGCACTGGTAACTCTCCTACTACTAACGTTACACGAACAACAACACACCCAGCTCATCAACACAACTACCAGAGCCATGCACTACCACCAATTCATAATGTCCAATAAAAATGACATTCCCATTACAGAAGTGATACCTTGCTCCAAGGGTACTTTCATCCACATAGGTCAAGGGCTAGCGCGTATATACTGCCCTAGACACCACCCACCACCCTGCCCAACCCCATTCCTACCTAACACACCAGCTTTCATAACAACACCACACAATCCCACAAAATCACATGTCAACCACGCCACTCTTAGGCATATCACGCTGCAACAGGCTCTCCTCCAGAACACATATGTTCTTTTCACTCTTGAGACCCATACTAAGAACCACAAGAAAAGCAAGACTCTCTACCCGAACCATCAAGGCCTTCACCGTCCTGCATTCCTCTAGCAACAGAGCTAGACATCAAGCCCCCAGCACCCACAAATCCACTAACACTAGCACTCACCACACCACAAATACAAGAACAAACAACCAAAAACTCAATGTATCACCACACCACCACTACCAGCACACTCAACTCAAACACCGTCTTCTCCCCCACTCAAAGCACCTTTAAAAGGCGCCTTACTTAATATAAGACCGCTAGGCGCACACGCCTTTGACGTACATGACCTTATTCTTGAATAACAACTCAATTTCCTAGTAATTACCGAAACTTGGCTCCACCCATCTTCCGGACAACTGCTCACACTAAGCATACCAACGGATTATACATTACTTAGAGCTGATCGCCATGGTGCCACCGACAGAGGCATTGCTATAATCTCCAAAATGACCCTCCAGTTCAGAGAATACAAAATGGAAACTCTGCCAGGTTACGAACTCCTAGCATTAAAATTAGCCACGGACCCTAAAACCACTATCAACTTCCTAATAGTGTATAGAGCCCCCAGCTCAACCAACAACCCAGACATCGAACTACCTCTGCTCATCTCCCCACTTCTCAAACCCAAAACTAAATTTATCCGCCTAGGAGAGATTAATCTGGGGTATAATGATATAACCGACCTTAAAGCTACTGCCTTCCATAATGCATTCTCAGAAATGCAATTCATTCAAATTGTTAACGCCCCAACCCATGCAAAATGTCAAATCCTGGACTGGATTCTTACACTGAACACCACAGTTCTCCTAGATGACATCACAGAGATATCCTGGACTGACCACCTCCTCATCAGGTTCAACATAAGCACAATTAAGGACCACACTTCTTCCGATACCCCTCCTACTCCCATTTTAGCGAGAAATTCTTGGAACCTCACCCCAGAAAACTTAAACCTCTTGCTGAACAAGTTACTTGAAGCCCAACCACCAGCTGACTCCAGCCCTGACACCATCTCACTGCACTACCATACCTGCCTGAATTCAGCCAGAGGAAATAGCCCGTCTCAGATCCAAATGCCCCAAGCCCAAACGCAGAGGCCCATGGTTCAATGACAACCTAATCGATGTTAGAAGGAAAAAACAAGCACTAGAACACCTTACCAGAAAAAACCCTACTAGTGAGTCCAAAAAAGAACTTCAGCTGATATCCAAAGCCTATAAACTGGAATTATTTACACACAAAGCAAATTCCCTCAACTTACGCATCACCAACGCTACATCAAATAGTAGAAAGTTGTTCATCATCAGGGAGCTAAAAACACTTATCCCTCTTCCTAGAATCGCAAAAGTGAGCAAAGCCTGGTGTACCACCATCCAGGACGCACTAGCGGCCAAAATAATCGCACTCCAAAATAAAATAGCGACACAAAGAAAACTTTTAGCACCCATTATGGAGACAACCCCCCTAGCACTAACAGATACCACAACAAATATACCCGAATTCCACTTTACCTCAGTGACCACTGACATAGTGCTAAAAACTATAGCATCACTCAAACCTTCCAATTGCAAAGGAGATAGCTTTCCTGCCAAGCTATTTAAGGACTGCATCCCGATTCTAGCACCCATCATCAACAATTTTGTCATTGCCTCTTTCAACACCAACACTATCCCAACTAACATCAAAGAAGCTTGGGTTACCCACCTCCTCAAAAAACCCACCTTAGACCTCACAACCCCCACTAATTACAGACCCATCACCAAAGTCCTCTTTCTCCTCAAAATCATAGACAAAATTGCCTATACCCAAGTCCAATCCCACCTCGAAAATAATCAACTATTAGGGGAAAGACAATCAGGCTTACACTCGAGACATAGCACAGAAACAGCCCTACTGGATCTAAAAAAAACAGATGGACACAATCAAGGAATAAGGGAACACATCAGTGCCCTTTCCTCATCCACAGCATACACAACCAAACTTATTGCACTGAGCCGACCATTCCTATCGCCCCAAAACTGCGTCACTCTCGCCAGAGCTCTCATCTTGGCCAAAATTGACCACGTGCAATATACTCCTACAAGGGACCTAACAAAATAAAATAAAATGAAACAACTTCAGAACAAAGCGGTGAGAGCAGCATTAGGCATAAACAAGAGATACCACATTTCACAACACAGGAGAGAGGTAAACTGGCTACCCATACAAGCCAGAATTCTTCACAAAACCCCTACCCTTACACACAAATGTATCTCAGGAAATGCCCCCATCGATCTCAGCCAAAGTCTCACCTGCAAAACTACAACCAGTAGCTCCAGTTTTCCAGTAGCAGGCCCCAGGATCTGGAACTCGCTCCCTGCTAATATTTGCAATGAGCAATCCCATCAGAAATTCAAGAAACTACTTAAAACCTGTCTCTTTAACAAATTCTGATCCTACCACTGACACACAGATTAACATAGGTTGGCACCTGACCCAGTCTTAACCTATGCACCATCTCTCACAGCAACTCCTACACCTACCACACTAACACACTAAGATGTAACCTCTGTAAGTGTGTACAAATGTTTTTTATTACCTTGCAACTACTAAGACTGTAAGTATGCTTGTAACTCTAAGCTATACCTGTGTTCACCCAGACCACCATGTAACGAAGTATCTCCATATAAGCTTTAAGGCTGTATGCCTGTAAATATGTTATATGCAACTACTAAGATGTTAAGTATTCTTGTAAAAATACACTGATACCCCAGGGTTTGGGCGTACAACCAAATGCAATAAAAATATAATAAAAAATAATCTCTCTGCTATCCTAGCAGTTGGGAGAGTTAGTCCCTTTCTGCTCTCCGTTCTCAACCTTTCAGTTAACCTTCCACTTTCCTCAATCTCAATCTCCCATCTTTTAGGAATGGTAGCTGATGGAGGGGTGACCTGTGTGCGTTTCACAACCACTGAGGTGGCTGCTGGAGAAAATGGCTGGTTCAAACTCAGGGTCGGTATACAGTTTTTGTGGGCAATAAAGGACAGCACCCATATGTGGGCGGTGCAGAAGGAATTCCTGCACCCTCCTTTTTCGGCCCTCCCTCTGAGACTTTAACATTATGGGCCTTACTGCCCTTTTCATACATCATGCATAGCTCTAATATATTTAAACGATTCTCTAACTTTGAACCCTTATGCCTAGTGACTAAGTAAGTATACAGGTTTTCCAATATTCCATTATCAAAGGTTCCCTCATTAGGCCAAGAATTGAGCATTTTACCCATAGTTTTCCGCAGCCATTCCCAATGGTACTTTACATTCTTTACCTTATAGGCAGGAAGTACATGACACACATGATTCAATGAAGACTCCATACTACAAAACCTAGCCCAACCTTTAACAATTTCCCTTCAAAATAAATGACTTAAAAATGACTTAAAACACAGAATCCAAACCCACGGCACAAAGTTTCAACCCAACGAACACCTTTCTTCCACTTTCCAGTTTCTTAATCTTCCCGACGATCACTCACCTCGCTCGCTTTTACCACAATCACCTCACTTAGCTATTCACTTTAATTACACTTCTCAATCTTACACAAAACCACATGCCGGCCAATATCTCAGAGATATCTCCTTCACTCGAGCAAAGAAGGAGTGCAATGTTTTCCACTACAGCACTGCTGCTTTTACTCTCTTCATCACTAGTACAGTATTCACGACTACAATACTGTCTTTCCCTCTCTACAGGAGGATTCCCTTCACTACTTCAACTAACTAAGAAAAGCGAGGTGAGGATTCCGTCCGCACAGTCAATACAGAATGAAGGGTACCAAGGGTATCCTTCAGAAAGGTATCTACGGGTGGACTTACTATAAGATGCCACCTCAGCCCTAAGTGAGGGGTCCAGCCAACCAGACAAGGAAACTGAAGGGTATCAGGACAAACCTCACAATGGACAAAATAACAAACGAGGTACAAAACATGTACAAAGGACTCACAACATGAAACAGTTCATTCAGTACTCCAAAACACTCAGCCTTCCAATCCACCTAACTTCATCTAACTCCACACATGCACTCCTACCTTACCCTAACCAAAACCCCTTAAACCACAGAAAACCCTCTTTTTCCCTTATTATCCCCTTGCTTTATCCGGCCAATGGGCACTCGCATGAAAAGGAACTCTGAAGCGCTCCAAAGTGGTGCTCCTTCAATTCGCCCTGCACAGCTGGACCACTGCATTATGCCTCTGGGAGACAGACAGGCCTCTAACCAATATGGGGCCTGTAGAGAGGTCTTTTTCACTGTGCACGCGAGACTGTTCCCCGCCAAGAAACGATGCAGCCAAGTTGTGTGGACAGGAGACCCTCAACGTCTTGGAAAGCCTGGAGCCCACCCATGATTGCCAAGTGTGCAGGTGGACCTCTGATCACCTTCACCCAAAGTAGGCCCACCACTTAAGAAGTGAGTGCATGTTTGTCTGTAAAGCAAGCTTATTGTACAAATGGCCAGGAGGGGCTAGAAGACGCTGTACAGTCAAACTAACCCGAATCTCCCTGAACCACACAAGTTACACATTTTGTAACAGAAAAAATACTGCCACATATTTTATTACAAGTCAGCCTCCCACACAGGATTCTTCAAACCTATACAAAAGAAATCCAATCTCCTATAATCTCCACACTCTCATTGGTTACATTTATTTATCTAGCATCATCAGCTCAAATTCAAAGCACAGCCATTTCCTGGAATCTTCCATGATAGGTCATGGCATCATTACATAGATGAACATTTAAACTCGAACATAATTCATTACAAGTTCCAGCTGACCTGGAACCTTTTAACCCCAGACGTGATGCACATGGTTTGCAAGAACACTTCAAACAATACGAGGAGGGGGAGAATAAACAGGTTTCCTTTAAACTGGTAATAACTATCTCACCCGCTCAGGCTCACTGCCATCCTTGAAACACTCTAAGATAAATGACTACCAATTCAACAAGCATGGTCTCCGGACACAACCAGAGAAAATAATTGAAACCCATGAAGTAATGGTCAACTCTGCCCTTAGGTGTCCCTACACTCGAGGTTTATTAGTCAGCAGCAAAAAGATGGCCGGATTCCCCTGGACAATAACCAACAAGCTCCCCTTGACTTAAAAAATTGCATCTCCTTTCTGCAATAGTGCCAAGTCGTAAAAGCCCCTGCGCCAGTCTATAGCTGGAAATCTGATATTGTTGCATCTGCCCATTGCTGTTCCTCCTTGTTAAACCAGTTTTCCAAGTCATGCAGAGTTCACCATGCAAACTCTGGTTTATGGGTTTGCACATCTATGAAAGAGCATGTGGCATACAGATTTTACATATTCACCATGTACCCCAAACTGTCCCAAACATATGTCCCTTGAGACCCCCATGTATGTATATCAGTGCACGGTGCATGCATGTTTAAAACTACTGCATCCTCTTCACAGTGGTTTCTTCATGACAAATCTCCTTTCTTGCATGCCCATTATGAAGCCCCTTGGTGCCCAATTCACAGGTGCTACCTGGCACACCACACCTATATTATGTTTATATTTCATCAGCTGGGTTGGATATTTATCTTTCTGCATGGATCCAAATCTATATGTATCAACTTGGGCACAAAGTAACACTAAAAGTAACACATATGCTATTCTCATTAATTATGCTAGATACATGTGAAGTTGCAACATTGCATCAAAATCGCCATTCCCCTAGTCATCAATATGGCACATGCAACATGAAGCCCTCCTTCTTATGGGGACCTTTACTGACCATCCCAACACCTTCAGCCAGGGCCACTGTACCGGTTGCACGAATATGTTTATTTGGAGTAAACTAACCATAGCCTTCAGCCATGGCCAGTGGCTGTACCCACTGTACATGATTCACCAATAGGTTTCTTTGTTGCCCGCTAGCCATGGCTTTCAGCCATGGCCACAGTACACGTTGCACCAATGGGTTTCTTTTGGGCCCGCTAGCCATGGCTCCCTTCTAGTAAATGTGATCACTGTAGGTGTAAAATGTCCTTTTTCCACTCTCTTCCAATTCCCACTACTCTCTTCCAATTCCCACAGGATTCCACCAATATTCCCCCAATAATGAAAATGAACTACACATACAGTGGCAATGAACTACCCATGCCCACGTTATTCCCCCAATAATCAGAAAACATTTGAAAATCAAAAACTCTTTTCAGTCCTCTCAGGTACTCACCAAGTTCCCCCCCCCCCCACTTTCCATGGTCGCTCCATTCCCCCAAGCTGCTTTTCTCCTCCCATTACCGCTTTCACTCGTTTGTTTGTATGATGCATTTTCTTTTCCGAGCGCTTCTTCGATTGTAGCCATGGGAATCTCGAAGATTCCCTGGTATTCCCCAGTAAATCCAAAAACATTTGAACTGTAACTGGCTCCCCCCCACCCCACTTTCCAATTTCACATGGTATCCTCTTTCCCCTTCCCCACCTCTAGCTTGATGAAATTGCATTAATTTCCCTACACCAAATAACTTTTTAAGCTATTTTTGTTTTTTGCATTATCCCGGTAATCGCTCGCATTGAGCACATATTTCATTTCTGAAAAGTCTTTCTGCTGCAAAGCACCATTGGAGATATATCTATTTTTTGGAAGCAAGGGGCCCCCTCTTCCCCATCAAATATTTTAAAAACTACTTGACGGATTAATCCCAAACATGTCCCGGGAATTAAGTCAACGCTTTGTGCCAAAATTGTTTCCTATTTGGCCAAATCCGTCCAGCAGTTTTTAATGGTGCTTTCCTTTACCAAATTTGGACTGTCTGTATGGGAAAGTGAATGGGGGTAGGTGGAAAACAGCATTTTTTTGCTTTCTTAATAACTTTTTCCTTTTTTAACAAACCTTTCCCAAAATGTTCGGTCTTCGGGTTTGGGGGGCTGTGCCAAATTCTTTGTTTGGAAGATATCAGCTATATCTGTCCTGCAAGTCAAACAATTATAAGTAATAGAATTTTCAGATATCCTATGACTGAAGGCTATCACCTTAACTATCGCCATCGTATAATAGTGAAATATCTGTAGGGCAATGGTTCATTTAAAATTTGTCGACTTTCACAAATGTTTTAGTTCTCATGGCAGACCGATGTGCAGGGGATGAAAACTTTGCTAAAACATAACCTTCATGTTCGATTGTTTTCATGAAACAAATCAAAATAATGTAATATAAAAAAAGAAAAAATACTGATAGTGGTGTAAGCGTTTTCCCAGTACTGAAAAGCATTTCCGTGAATATTATCTAATATTTGCAGCTGTTCAAATAATCAAGGTCTTTATGTGCGCGACTCAGAACATAGTGTTCTCATAATAGATAATATCATGGCTAGAGATTCATAACTGTAGAGTGTGCATCAAGTTAAAATAACTCAAAGTGAAACATCTTCCCAAACATACATTCACAGAACACTCACTGCCAGTCTTTGCAATAGAAACGGGTGACATCCACCGTGTTCAATTGTTAGAAACTTCCCATGACACTGAAAACAAGTTTGTATTTAAGTGAATACAGCATAAAGGGGCAAGCAATATGAACGGGCATTTGCAGTAATTTCTCTAGTGACCTCGGCTCAGTGAAGTCAGTAAGCTTGACTACTTGTTAACAAGGCAGAGCCCACATGTCTGGGGCTGCTGTTGATACTCTCTCCGGAGGAGAATGTTATCCCGGGACTGTGCTTGTCGGGGGGCCAGGCCTGATATGGACAAATGGACATGTCTCCTCTGCTGTGGAACAGGGGGCGAAAATGTGATCTCAGACCAGGTCTCAGACCACTGTGACTGGCCACTATCTCACAGAACAGGCTACATGGCCTCTTTCGTTGTCAGCAGTGGGGCCCCTCACATGTTGTACATGTTAAACAGACTCCTGCCCAACACACTAGACCTGTACCCTATTTTAGCATTACACATGACTTAGTGGAAATGCTTGTGAAGAGTGAAATATGAACACCTCCCCAGCCGTGAGTGACGGGCAACCAGTTATCATGGACGTCTGCCAAACCTGGCCGGACAAACCGCCTCTTGTTCACTTCTTCTTGGTCATGGAGACCCACTGCTCTCCCTGGTCAAAGTGCACTGGTGAGATGAGTGTGAGCAACATACTAACACCCCTGATATAATAAAACAATGTATAGATCAACGTGTATCATTTCATTTAATGTATTTGAGCTTTATTTCGTCAATTGCCATAAAAGCATATGATATGATATATGATAGTTTATTTATATAGCGCCTATACACAATGTGTTTCAAATCGCTTCAAGGCAGGGTAGGGAACAGGGACGTCATTTCACCAAAATGCCAGGGGTAGCGGAAGTGAGACCACACGACCCTTGACTCCTGGTGACATCACAGGAAGTGATGTCATTTGATCCCACCCCGAAGTGATATCGCGGGATGCGATGGAACGCGACCTTTCACCCGTTGACAAAACAGGAAGTGCTATTGCATAGCATTGTACACTACAAAAAATATGGTTACAATATCACTATAATGTGATGTACATTTCATGCAAGAATGGATCGCCATATGTATCGTTAAGATAAGTGTGTTTAGGCCCATATTACCAAATTACTGTGTTTTATAGCACTTACGCTTAAGCACCCAACCTGTGTTGGTACTCATTTATCGACCTCAGAAGGATGAAAGGCTGAGTTGAGGCGTTTAAGAACAGACTAAATCAATGACTCACACCATGAAGTGTGCCTGAAATAAACCTTTAATGCGTCTATCCATTATTGTATAGAATTCTAGAAAGACACATTAGTTGGTATTCCTAATCTTTCTTATTTAGGGTCAGTGCTGAAAGTGTTAGACTTGTGTCACTCCTGTTCTTCTTTTTCTTCTTTTTTTTAAGGGGCTTTAACAAGAAAGCCAGCTACTCCAGAACTAAAGAGTCACATGGCACTGGCCACACCCCAGGAGCTTGCATTACAAAAAAAAAATAAAGTTAAAAAAAAAAGAAATTCTTTTTTTTTCTAGAGGTCACAAGGGAGACCTCAGAGGTCGCAGTTGCGACCTCTGGCGACCCCTAAATGACGTCCCTGATAGGGAACAAGGGAAAATACGACATTTCAGATAGTGCAATTGACGACATTTCATATAATGCAAGTGCTAAGACATAGATAAGGAAGGGAGGGGGAGAGTGGGAAGGAAATGGAAACAGACAGGTAACTACCGTATTAGGCCCGATGACATTTCTGGTAGAGCCAGAGAAAAACAAGAGTTTAGGGAGAGGGGTGCAGAACGGGAGGGGAGGAACAAAATAAACAACTATCATGCTAGGCCTAATGACATTTCAGATATTTCAGATAGTGCTGGAGGGGGACAGGGACACAAGTGAGGGGACAGGGGAGGAGACAGGCGAGATTGCTATCATACTAGGCCCAGGGACAATTCTGATAGAGTAAGTGCATAGAAGAAAGTAAGAGGAGGAGGAGGGGAGGAGATAGGAAAAGAGGGAAAGGGAGAGGAGGTGAAAACATAGAGTAAGCAGTCAAAAAGTGTGGAGAAGCAAGAGGGGAGAGCGAATACAATTGCAGAAGTCAGTAGTAACACATAATGTTGCAAGCCAGGGTACAAGATGAACATGAGAACAGCATGATTCAGCGCCACCATGAGTACAAGATGCAAAGGAAGTCCAGCATGAGAGTTGGGAAATGGGCGTAAATCAGTGTGAGCAACATACTAACACCCCTGATATAATAAAACAATGGGCCTCATTCCGAGGTTGGTGGTAGTCATGGCGCTATTTGAGCCATGACTGCCACCAATAACGGGTCCGGCACCGGTCTAGTTCAATGGGGACTTACCGGTGTAGTCCGACCTTTGCGGGACTGGTAAATCCTCATTGAAAATGCCATTCCCCATTCCCATTTGAGCCCCCATAGGGCTCAATGGGAATGGGGAGGGCGAAAATAACGGGCTCGCGTATGACAAGCCCGTTATTTGCGCCCTGGTCCCTTAACGGGTCACGTCCATAACGCAAGGTCAGAACAGGCGTTAAGGGACCTTGTAGTAGGGCAGAATGTATAAATCAATGTGTATCATTTCATTTAATGTATTGGAGCTTTATTGGGCAATTGGCATAAACGCATACATGAATAAAACATCTTATAAATATACCCCATACCACTATAATATACATAATCCTAAAACTAATAGCACATTCTAACACCATACATACAAAATATAAACATGTCCATGAAATACGTCTACAGTGGTCATATTTAACCTTTAAATGTTCCAGCTAAACAACTTTCAGTGCTTAATCTTAATAACATTATAGTACTTCATCTCTAAATATAGGAATATTCGTTTTTGATGTGCTATAATTACTTGTGCTCAAGGGGTAAATTTGCATAGCTTTTTCCAGGAGAACGCTTAACTGACTGATGGAAAAAGGGCCGACTAACTCACGAGTACTTTAGTCCAAATTCATAAAAGGTTTTCATTTTCTATTGCTTTACTCTAAGACCAGCAAAAGTGGGTATTCCTAAACAGTTAGGGTGATGTGTGTGTGTCAAGTGGATAGCATAATACAACGCCTTTTATTACAAAAGGTGACCTGGGCATGGGTTCGGAGAAAGCCCAAAGGATCTGCCAGTATAATTTGTAACTCAAGAAATACTACTTACTGCACTATCAATGTCAAGACAACCTAGTCTAAAGTACCTAGTGTCCAAGTGCAGACTCCAACTAAACTAAAGGTTGATGGCTTGGAAGGTCCTGAATGAATCCTAACCTCTGGCATAGTTGTGGACAATCGTCCAGATCATTGTTTTTCATCTTGACTCGCTGTGACAGAAGTGGAAAGACCAGATGCAAATCAGGCTTGGTCCCTCCCAAAAGGGGCACTTCAGCATGGCATGCTAGGTCACATCTGTTTTGCCCAAGACCACAATAAACTCAAGACATATTTGGGCCTTGTTGACCTTAATCAGTGAGGTGTAGCTTGGGTCTGCGGGCACAGCAAACATGGTTCTTTTGTCTTGGCATACCCCTCCCACTAGGGTGACATCTACTAAACTGAAGGTCGATGGTCTAAAGCTGCTGAATGAATCACAATCTCTGGGACTGCTCTGGGCAACTCTCCATTACAGAGGGGTATAGACTGTAGGCCAATCATGCTTCGTCCGCAAAGTGCAGTCTAAACTAAACTGGAAGGTCACATCTTGTCTGCATTTGACCACATATAACACCATTCGCACTATTGATGTGCGATTTATTTTTCAGGTATTAGATAACCAGATTGTCGACTCTCAGAGAGGAGCAGGTGTTTTTATGTGACATTGTCTAGAATTTATGTTTGTGACTAATAGAGATGTCCATTGTTAAAGACGCTGTCTAGTGTTTTGTTTATCCCCATTTATTTGTTTTTCCAAAATTCTGTCAATTCGTGTTGTGCCTGTTTTCCTTTACAAACACAGATTTTGTGTTCGATTGTGAATTTTATGTATCTTTTTTTTAAATAATTTTCAATAAAAAAAATGTCTTTTCAACACAGTTCACAGCCCCCGTTGTCGGAACTAGTGGATTTAAACCCCATTTGTTTGAACAATTGAATTTATGTCATGTGTAAAACGACCTTTTGTTGATGACAGCATATAACCCCAGACATTCCTTGGCGGCTAATGTGACCAAAGGTGCAGTGTGTTATCTGATACAGTTAAAACTTTGGGGGTATACCTAGATGCACATTTGACCAGGATGTCTTATGTCAGCAGTACTGTTTCCAGTTGCTCTTAATATCTCATGCTGCTTGGGCAGACTCATCCCTTTTCATCTAAGCAGAGCTGTGCCATGATTGACCAGTCAATTATTGGCTCAAAGCTGGATTATGGCTGAAGTCTGCTGCAGGAAGTTAGTCAAGAAAAACAAACTAGATTGCAGACCCTAGAGTATGGAGCTGGCCGAGTCATAAACGGTCTGGCTCGTAATGACCAGATCTTGGAGGAGCAGAGACAGCTCCACTGGCTCTCAGTGAGAACTTGTATCCCTTTTAAGGCTCTGGTTATGACCCACAAGTGTCTCAATGATCTGTAAGGGTGTAGAGGAAGGGGAGTGACACACAGGTGGCATGATTGTTGGCATAGACATTTATGGGTTGAAACTAAACAGGAAACCTGTCTCTCCCAGCTCTAAGAGGGGTTTCCCTGCCTCTACTGAGGAACTAAGGAATCTGTCAGAATGTCCAAGTAAATGAATGTGTCAAAATGCCTACCTTTATCCCTTATGCTAGCAACTAACCTAAAGAGAAACTGGATCTTCTTGGTCCAGAAAAATGTCTCCCTTCTTTTGGTCACTGGGTTATAGTTCCAGTTGGCAGGTTGGAACTGCACCTGTGGGAATGACTCCCTTTTCCAGGTCTTAGTTCCTTTCTGGGATAGAACACAACATTCCAGATTAAGATGTTATAAAGTTCTCAGTTCAAACTCAAAAGTTAAAACTCAAACATCATTCCTTATTGCCCATCGTTTTGGGCACCATTAGGTTCCTGGAGAATGTCTCCCTTCTCCAGGTAGATTTTTCTCAACACTTTCATTGTGCCAGAGCAATGTCTCCCTTCCCCAGGACTTCTCCTGCTTGACTTCACGGTGCACAACACCAGGGGGTATGGCATCCTTACCCTGATCTCACTTGGCTTGCAGTTTCACAGTGTTAGGGGGAATGACCTGGACCCTTCCCAGGCTCTTTACCACAGTTCATGAAGGCTGGGGAATGATTCTCTTTTTCAGGCCATTCCCTGGCTCTTTGCCGCAATTCAAGAAGACTGGGGAATGACTCCCTTTTCCATGCCGTTACCAGGCCCTTTGTCACAGTTCACAAAGTCTGGGGGAATTACTCCCTTCCCCTGGTCTTTCTTATATTTTGTAAGGCAGTCCACAATCCAGGGGGAAAGTCTCCCTTCCCCTGGCCCTTTGCTTTGGCTTGAAAATCCCACACTGGTTTCTCAGTTCTATGGATGCAGGTACCATCCTGCGGTGGGCAGACCTGGTTCACTATCCTGCCAGGCACTGCGAGGAAGAACATTATTTAAGAGATTCTTCTTCTTTGGGTGTGGGTCCCAGACCCGTCTTTCCCCTTTTCTGGGTTTTGGCAGACCTAGTTCACTACCCTGCTAGGTACTGCCACAAGGAAGATGGCTTAGGAGGCTGCACATCATGGGTTGTGGGTTACAGACTAGTCTTTCTTTAATATGCCACCCTTTGAGTGCCCCACAAACTGTCCTGGACACCCGTGGTTCTGCAGGGTGCTTACTGGCATCCCCTGGTTGTTTGTGGTCTTCTCTGCCTTCCCATTCAGGTCTCTCTTGGCGTCTGCAGGGCTGCGGCAGCTCTGTAACATTGCCCTGTTCTTGGGCTGCGCATCTCCTGCTTATCGCGCACACCAGCTTCCTCCATCGGCTGGCTGCCCGTTACTTCTCCTCCTTTGCCGGTTCATCCATGGTAGACTTTTCAGGGACACTTCTGCTTGCGGGTCAATGGCTGGTCTCTGCTCTCCTGGCTTCTCTTGTCTGTCTGGCTTCAAATCTCCCGGTTCCTCCAGGACGGGTCTGACAACATTGGTTGTCACTCTTCTCTTTTATTGACAGGTTGTTTCATACCTCCTCTTACACAGCTAGAATGCTTGCTATGGCTCAGCTAGGCCATCTGCATGGCTCTGCACCTCTTCTTCATCTCAGTCCCAACATGAAGATCTTCCAGTGGGTCAATAGGTTTCTCCTTCGTCTCATTACTTTACTGGATACTCTTCCTTAGTGGAGCCTACACTCTTCCACACCCCAGTACATTCTATAGTAATAGATCTACAAACCATATAGGAAAATTGGGGATAGTGTTGGTGTCATGGGGGTAGGAAGGTGTGTCAGGGTAAGGTGGGTTACAGGGATACCATGTTCTCCCCAGATCATCAATAGTCCTATAGGGGGTTTCCCTCCCCATGAGATTCACCCAATGAGTAACACCCCCAGAGGAACTATCGGGTAGCATCCTCAACTCTGTGGCCTCATGGGAAGAAGTGACAACATCTGAGGATTCGTCACAGGTGCCAGCCTGAAGTATCTCATGGACAGAGTGTGCTGCCTACCAAAACGCAGGATTCTAAGGTCGAATAATTCCTGTCTGTTGTTTGCTCCTTATTTCAGGTTGCAGCAGGTTGGCCACATGGTCTTTGATTACCCATCCACGGCTCTTTGGAATAAACTACCTCCCGATCTAAGATGTACTAGATCGCTGGATCAGTTTAAACATTTTCTGAAGGCACACATTTTCGCAGAAAGTTTTTGCCTTCTTTGATTTTAGCTGCATAGATTCTGCCCAATTGATTCTGCTATATGTCTGTCCTGTGTAATGAATCTGATGGTTTCATCACTCCATTCCTGGCGGTACCCTCTCCCAATGTGGCCAGGGGACGGCAGCCACTACCTGATCCTGACCCTGGAGTGTATATATGAGAGAGAATCACATGGGGATACAGCCTCCAAGAGAGTATCATGGCACCATTGGAGGAGACATGGTATCCCCCTTCTTCTCTTGAGGATACCCCATCCATGCCCAATGCCTTAATGGCATGTTGTTATACCTCCCCTCATCCACCTAGGAAGGGTACTGAAGACCTTTTCACAAGATCTTTATGTTCGCCAACAAAATCTGACTTACCTTTAAGACTCATAAAAACACCTTCTCAGGCTCTACCTACGTAAGTGTTCTCAGTAATCTTTAAGGGCAAGTCAGCACTGGGTGACTTGCCCTTAAAGATTACTGAGAACACTTACCAAGACTTTACATGAAAATCATCAAAAATTGGCTTCCAATCCCATAACTACAAGAATACTGAGAGGAGGAAGATCAGCAGAGTAATGTGTGCTCTAGTTGTTGTGAGTGCATACCTATGGCAAGGACATTTAAACAGCAGAAGCAGCTGATGATGGTGAGCTGTTGGCGGGAGAAAGCTGCTCCTCTTGGTACAGACCGAGAGACTGTGGGGCTGTAGAGAGTATATGGTAGCTGCTGCAAAAGATGAAAATGGAGAGCTTTCCATGCCACACACCAGTCTCTGGTAGATAAATTAACAAAGCATGATGGGGAATATGGGAAACCCTCATGGGCAAGAAAACCCAATCAGACAACAGGGTGCAGAACAGCAGCGAAGTTCATGTTGCTTAAACACAGTGTGCTGTAGTTCCACCTGAGGTGATAAATGCCAGGAAAATGGGCACAGAGAGATCGAATGAATCTGGTGCCTGAAGTGATTCAAAAGATCCAGAAAGGAATAGTTAATGAAAGGGAGTATATTGAGGCTGTAATCAAAGAGAGCGTGCTACGGTAATATATAGCCAGAGCATAAACAATGGGGAACTGCCAAGGCTGGAATGTGAATGTGGGCACTTTGTCGGACACGGGCAGTGCGGCACAGGGAGGAGCAGTTAGAAGTTGCATGATTAAATGCGTGATCTAGGAAAGCACTATGTTGGTGCAGTAAAATAGGCATCACGCTGCTGCACTAACAAGTGCAAGTGTCGGCAGGGAAGTTTGAACAACGCAAGTGTTCGGAAGGAAAGATTGAACAGTGTGAGTTTTCAGAAATAAAGTTTGAACAGCGCAATATAATTCAGAATTGCAAGACAAGTCTAACGTGCAAAGTAACAATTGGTGAATGAGTTGCACAAGGTGTTGCAATGCAGGAGGGATGGAGTCAAGAAGTACCACGCTGAGAAGGAGCATGAGAAAGGTAAGAAATAAAGGAGAGGCAGTGGCATGAGTAGATGGAATAGGAGAAAAGGGAACAAAGAGTAGAAAAACATGGACGCTTATGACTAACTTTGCCCGTGGCCATTTTGAAAACAACTAGACAGCTGCAAAGGATTCATGACCAAGGAGCAATCCCATGCCATCTTGGAAGAGGGATGGATTTATCTTACTCCCATTAACTTCCATTTGCACCAGAGGGACCAAGTGGGGTAACAGTTCATGACACAGAAGAGCCCAGCATGAACCGCAAGAGGCAAGTGGCATAGACGCTGAGAAGCCAAGGAATGGAAGCAGCAAAATGGAAGGAAACATTGAAACACGCCCACCGGCTTCCCGCAGAGGATACAGTGTACACCATCAAGAGCCGGTGAGTCCACCCAAGGGAAGTAGGGACACTGGGGCATATTGGCAGTCATGCCAAACCCAAATAAATGTTAATGAGTAAAATGAAGTACATGAAAGAGAAAGAGCAAGTGACCATCTATTTCAAAGGGAAAATAGAACAAAGGTAAGAGACTTTCAAGTTTGTGAGTGTATGCAATACACATATAAGAAAAGCTCTGGCAAAATAGTATACCAGGCAAATACAATATCGGATAAAGCAAACATAAGAGAATATCAAGTTTTGAAGTGTGTGCAGAGCGCATACAGGAAAAGCCCTGGCAGGAGAGTATGCCAGACAAATTAAAGCTGCAAGGAAAATACATATATTAGAAAGCCCTGGCAGGAGAGTAGACCAGGTAATTGCAAGTGTGTTCATATAAGAAAGCCCAGGTAGGGAAGCCCAGCAGGCAAGGACAAGCTGAACAGTGTATAAGAAATACATCACCCAAAAAGGTCCTGAGAAAGATATATCACTAGTAGCAAAAGGCTCTGCTGTTCAAGACAAGAGGAGTGAAAACCTGGCAGCGGAGTACACCAGGTATCCTAACAAGATAAAGACAAAGAGCCACAGTGTTCTGTTTACTAGTTGTGTTGTTGATCAAAAGAAACTCAAGGAACTGATATCTTTGAATAAACAACAGTGCAGAGAAATCCAGGAGAAGGGAACCACCCTGTGGAACAAGGAACTCTATCCTTCTGGAAGGTTTGTGTTGGAGTTGCACATCTTTCCTTTTTGAACATTTAAAACCACTCAAGGCCAAAGACATTGCCCTTTTCACCGTAGAGTTAATTTTGTTAGAATGTGAGGGTCAGAATAGTACTTTGGACAGGGGACGGTTTTAGCATTGACAGACACTTGGTTTTGGTTTTAGGTAGGGAAACACCTCTGAGAGCAAAGACAGAGAGGCTTTTCCCCACCCCCTTTTATTTTAATAAAGGTATTTGACCAAAACCATGGCTCCCGTGTGTCTGAGTCTCATTCCTGGCTCCTCACACCTGTCATCATTATGTCTTTTGTGTGTATGTGCGCCTTCATGCTCATGGGCCACTGGGTGTGTTATAAATAAATAAGTAAATAAAATGGGTGTACCCACACGTGGGTCTGAATCCTATTGTGCCTAAAGTTTCAAGCAACACCTTAATGTCGATGCTCAATGAGACTGAATTAATGAAATTGCTTTAATGTTATACTGAAAAAGCATTTTGATATTGCATTATGAGCTACAATTATTCTGTCACGTCATGGTATCTGGTTTATATGTGATTCATACAATCCTTATTCAGTGTGATGAGCAAATGCTGGCAGATCTGAATTAGAAATGTGATAGGCAACTATATCAGGGGCCGTATATGTGAAGGTTAAAAGTACAAAAGTAGCACACTGGCATGTGGAACTGGTTTCATCTTTCAGTTTCTCTTTTTTAGCACATTTATTATTTTGGGCTTGCTTATAAGATACGATATATACTGCACAAGTATACAAATGCCATACTCACCCTATACCTCACTTGTGCTGTGTGCCATCTTTGCAGTCATTGCCATTTTCTAAAATCATGTTTGAAAACCTAGGCCTCACACACACATGTCAATGCAAACTGACACATATTCTTTGTGAAATGGACAGAGCACAAACACCGAGCACATCATCAAGGTGCGGACATTGTCACAGACACTTAACAAACATACTGGCAATCACAGGAATGTAAAAACAGGCACAGGCAAAGCCAACTCATTTGCCATGTGCACAAGATATAATCAGTGATTATTTCTAGTGACTGTTATATTTAATGTACAGCAATGTTTTGAATTAATTACACGGCCTGCGGTAGCGGCCCTGTAGTTATGGTTAAATTGCTCAACTGATAGGAAGAGCACTTTTTTGGGTGGCTCATGGCTTTGCACACCCCGACAAATCCTTACCAAACGTTGAAAAAAATGTATATGGCCCTCTCTGAAAATCTTTGACAGATTTTCCCCAAATTTGCAGGAGGGGCGGCAGCTTGGTCCCGACAGTCTGCTTTTGTAAATCTGGTGTAAATCCACCCAGTAGTGTTTTTTAAACAGTCAAAAAGTAGGTCAAAAGAAATTTGTGATATCTGGGTTCGGTCTGCAGACTCACTTCCCTGTTTGGTCTGAGGACAGACCGCCGATTGGCCAAGAGGGGGGCATGATGTCCTCAGACATTGTACGCGCCCACTGATTGGATGGTGAAAAGCGTGAAGACCGTCGGATTTTTGGAAACGCCCACCAAGTTGGATTTGTGGACATTGCGGTAAAAACCTATTAAAAACACAACATTGGGGGTGGGGGTGATGAGGATGGGATGCGATATGGCTGTAAGAAGGCAAAAAACTGGTGTTTTTCATCCCTGAGGTCCACAAACAGTCGGGACGTTCGGGTACAGTCCTATGATGTTCGCGAACACTTCAGATGTTCAGTGGTATCTATACCTATTTCTGCATTACTAGGTTGGTGAAAAGCAGTTTTTTGATGGCTTATAACTTTGGCGCCACTAAATGAAAATGCGTGACATTTTGGAATTCTATTCTAGACCTGATTCTGAATGGTTTTGGAAAGTGTGGAGCTGGTTTGTCAAGAGGGAACAAAATGAGAGGGGGGCCCAAAATATTGTAGAGGCTTATAAATGTGGTGCCATTTGATGGATCTACACAAAGGTTTGCAAAAGGATTTTAGATCTATTTATACATGTATTTGGAAAGCAGGGCTGGACTGGGAACCAAAAGTGGCCCTGGAAATTATTTTCAAAGTGGCCCCATATTTCTCTGAAGGAGCAAGCACAGCGTGTGAGCCCAACCCTTCTATGAGGGGATTGCGAGTATCCCCAAGAAGATGTTGAATCAAATGAGTCCAAATTAGTGCATTTAAACCATGCCGGTCCGATAGCACAGTGAGTAGAGCACTCGATTTGGCATCTGTGCTGAGCATGTTGACGCAGGTTCGAATCCCGGCAGGGCCCAAATCATCCTTTCATCCTTCCGAGGTCGATAAATGAGCACCACACATCGTGGGTAATAATAAGCAGCGCTCAGATACCTGAGGGTTTGTAGCGTGCTAAATTATTATTATTAATCATATATGGATTTAAAAAATTCATTTTTTAAATAAGTTCATGATCTCACAAAGTATATCTTCAATGATAGATGGACAAACCACGAGTGCAATATCAGTATCAATAAACGTAACCAACATATCAAATAAAGCATGGATTGTAACAAATGTTTTTAGACGTCTTCACATTTTGTACTATGGCTGTTGCCATGACGTGAGGCTTTGCCAGTCTGTATACGCACACACATATTAGGTCTCATATGTTTATCTGCAAGTCTGATGTAGATCCCGTACCATGAGGTGGGACTTTACAAGTCTAAATACAGACACACCTACTATGCCTCATATGTTTTTCTACATGCCTGATGAAGCGCCTCATAAAATGAGGCGAGTCTTTGGCAATCTATATACACACCTCTAGTATGTCTCATATGTGTAGCTGCATGCCTGATGTAGCCCCCATACCATGAGGTGAGGCTTTTCCAGGTCTGTATATACACACCAATGCACTCTGTAACACCTATGCGTGCTCTCGCACTTCACTAATTTAATATGCACTTTCTGTAACTAGCGCCTAGACACCTAAGGGTTTGGTGCACTGAAATAAATAAACAGATGCAACCATTCCTGAATTCCAAGAAAATTCTGCATTTGAAGAGGACAACTCAGCCCTTTCCCAAAGTCATTGATCCCAGAAGGTAGATCCCGCCCGCAGCCAGGATCTTGTTGTTGCGCATTCTTGAGAGATTTTGCTATCCTATGGAAAATATGGGAAGGAATACAAATGCCTTATCCAGGGGTCAGTCTATGGTGTCATCAGATGTGGACCATGTAGACTTTTCCCTCCCCAGATTCATACAGCCCTCCTCCTAGCACTTTCCAGCACTCACAGGAGATGTACATTACAGGAACACCACACATTTTTATCCCGTGAGTCACCCTTTGTTATTCACTTGCTAGGAACTAGCATCCCTTCCCCATGGGCCCACTTAGCCTGAGCAAGCACGACATACGGGCAACATTATATCGCAACTCTGAGTTCAATCGCAGATAGGGAGAGTAAAACCCCACTATACAGGATGTCTGGGACACAGGGTGAGGAGTGGCCGCAGGGAGTGGGGAAAGAAAGAAAGAACGAAAGAAACAACGAAAGAACGAAAGAAACAAAGAAAGAGGAGAGCAGAGGAAACACATGAAGTATTAAAGGAGGAAGGAAATAACTTGAGAAAGAGAGAAATAGGGAAGAGGGAGGACATTAAGAAAGGGATAGTTATGGGAAGGAAGGAAGGAAGGAAGGAAGGAAGGAAGGAAGGAAGGAAGGAAGGAAGGAAGGAAGGAAGGAAGGAAGGAAGGAAGGAAGGAAGGAAGGAAGGAAGGAAGGAAGGAAGGAAGGAAGGAAGGAAGGAAGGAAGGAAGGAAGGAAGGAAGGAAGGAAGGAAGGAAGGAAGGAAGGAAGCTGCACTTTGTAAAAGCTAACGTCAGGAAATGAAAACAAGATATATATGCACATAGGCTCCAGGTGTAGTTGTGCTGGAAGCAAGTTCCACCAGTAGAAGCCTTGATGATGATGCTAGGTTCATTGTGACTGATGTAGGTCCAAAAGATCATGGGCAGACGACCGTTGGCATTTGGTCATTTGGCAGACTGTTACATCTTTGAATAAGTAGTGCAGTGCCTTTCCTAATACTTCTTTCTAGGTCAGACACAACAGCTTGAAACAGATGCGTTGTGTGAAAGCTAACCAGGGTAGCAGCCTAATATACCTAGTCACGCGACGATCGTTTCAAAACAAAGATGAGCGGGGAAAGGCTTGCGTTACCTAACAGATAGGTAAGCTGCAGACTCTCCTCTCACCGTGCAGACAGATTCTGGTGGCGAGTGACTGGGAAGCATCAAAGGCGAGCTCCCAGCGCTCTCAATGGACCTGTTGGAGACCCTGGCATTTATAAAGTGTGTTTGTTGTGGCAGGGAACTCTGCATAGATTCCATTTCAGTAAAGTCAGGGGGGGACTACTGCCAGGACCGGGGCCTTTAGTTGTGGAATCTATAGGGAAGGGAGGACTCCTCTCACAAGCCTTGGGTTATAGAAGGATGTTTTGGGGCGTCTTTTGTTTGTGGTATGAAGGTGAGGTCTTTGTCGAAGATGACCCCCCAGATTAAGAACGTGTGCGTAAAGGTGCTCTCAAATTGAAAGGATATGTGAAAGGGAGATGGGTGTGAGTGACAGGTCCCTGTAGAACATTTCCCATTTTCATAGGTGCTTAAGCATAGATGATAGTCGACAAGGGGGCAGCCACCTCTAACAGTTTCCTACAGCTTCAAATGAAACTAGGTGACATCTCATCTCAACATGAAAACCAACATCTTAATGTTGAGGGTCCGGTCCAGTAGGGTCATATAAATATCAAAAAATATTATCAACAGAGCTGGGCCCTGGGGTAGTCTGCAGTTATTCCTGGCCGGTGAAGAAAAAAAAAGGCCCACTTTAGTTAGAGCGATTGTCGAGAATACATTGAATCATTTCAGCGATGTCTCTTCGACACGGATAGACCAATTTCAAACTAACGAGGGCGTGAGTCTCTCGCACGTTCTGCATAGGGATTCCCCTGCCCCACAAGCGCGCAGTCCTCTCTCTCACTCTCTGACAGGAGACGGAGGTCCCCTGGAACAGGCTCTGTTATGAGCTGGGATGCTGCGCTCCATCACGTGGCACCGCCTGCGCCACAGGCGAGAGGAGGGAAATGATGAAGTGATCGCTGCGGCCCTGGCTGCTTTTCATCAATGCTTACCTCCTGCATCGCCCTGCGCCCCTCGAGATCCTTCGGCGATACATTATGCTGAGCTCTTGCCATCATTTCCTCCTATTTGTAAAAGAGGACAGGCCAGCTACGACCAAGCACATGTTATGTGCATGTATCCTTCCCCTCGAAAATGGGCCCTACCGGCGGATGTCCCGGTGTCCCGGTGGGGCAGTCCAGCCCTGTTGGAAAGATTGGTGGGATTTTGTCAAGAGGGGGTTTCAACATTTTTAGATAGCTTATAACTTTGTTGCTGTTTGACGAATGTGGACAAACGTTTTCAGAAATATTATAGACACAACCTTAATTGTTTTTGTAAAGTCTGAATGGATTTTGTCAAGTGGGGGCTAAGGTATATGAGTATTTTATGTACATACATTTTGACACTTTTGGAAAAATAAAACATGGGCATATTTCCAGCAAACTTGTGTAAGAACAATTGGCAAGGACCTTAAAGAATGGTTTTGAAATGTGTACTTGGTTTAATTTTAAGTGTCATAAATAGGTACAAAAAATAGTGGTATATCTGTGGTCACTGAGGAATAGCCTGTGGCCATGGGCAGTGGGCAGATTGTCTGGGTCCTGGCATAAGGTCATGAACCAGACAATCTTGCTACTGGCCATGACCACGAGGGACGACAAATGGGGTTAAAGTGGCCATGTCCACCTGGGATAGGTTTGAAAAGGGAAACAAAATGCTTGTGTTAATATGGTCATAGGGTTCTCGCTTCATCTTCTGCAGGCTGCCATGGAAAAGGTAGAGGGGCTCTGTACGGCGGCCACCTTGGAAAAGGATTTTCCCTCATACAGCAGGGTGTCCCAGTGTAGGAAGAGTCGCACCCTGTGTTCCTGTTTTGGGAACCCGGGGTGCTAAAGGCTTTCATCCCCCATCGCAGGTGCTGGAATGGGGGATAACTGTCTGGAGCCCTCGTTATCTGCCCTCACTTCACTTGGGCCGATAACTTGGGCTGCCGGCCGTTATCCCCCATTCCAGTGCCTGGAACGGGGGATGAACGCCACATTATTCCCATTGGCATAATACAAAATGCTAATGCAAATGTTGGAAAATCGTATTCAGTCTATGTACTTTACTGATAAATGTAAAGTAGATGGAGTTTATAAGATTTCTTTTTTTAGTTCTATTTTTTAACTGTGAAGGGTGGTTCATAAAGGAACCTTTCTTTTTTTGTTTTTTGATGTTTTATTTTTGCAGGAGAGGTTAGAATGTAAGGTGGGGATGGAAATGAGGGAAGAGGCACCATGCACTAACATGGAAGTGCAGGTGGACAGGGGAAGATGTTGCACGTGTGTTACTTCTAAGGTAAGGGGCAGTGTTTCTCATGCTCCTTGATTACAGCATTTGTGGACACATCATCAAGCTGCGTGCGAGCGCATGGTCAAGTGGCACTGTCCGGAAGGTCAGCGATGAGGTCAGAAGTTTGCGGATGTCGACGGATGCAAAAACAGTGGAAAAAGTTGGTAAAAGAGTACATAAGTGTTAAAAATGATGCTAGAAGGTGGGAAATGGCAGAGTTTTGAGGTGAAACATTGTAAATTAGACAAAACATTTGATGTGCTTGGGGTAAGTATGATATTAGTAAGTTGTGGGAAAATAGCATGCACTGGTAAAACCCATGAAATGTACTAAAAGAACTTTGTTAAAGGGACATTATGGTTAAGTTGCACTAATAAAAACTGATGAAATTCTATGAAAAAACCTTGTTAAAGGGGCGTTATGTTACAAGTAAAACCGAAAAACCTCAGAAATTTGGCAGTTATGGTAAGCTAAGCAATCATAACTCGCGCCACCACCGTGCACTGCTAAGACTAAAACCCAGGACATCAAAGATGACATCACAAAGGTGATTCATACTTCCTCGCATCCACAGTTTACGTGTTCCCAAAATAATTTTTGCTGCTGGAAATAATCCTACTAGTCGCAGCAGATCAATTTTAATATGAAAACAAATTTCAGTTACTCTCTAGTAGCCAAGATCCTTTCCAGCAGCGTGGATTAAAATACATTCAGGCAGCTTCACAACTCTGTCAAAATAAACAAAAAGTGGATTAATCATTTCTCACCATTTGCCACCTCTAAAAGCAAGCCATTCCACCTTCAAATCACCAAATGATGAAACTGTGAGCACTCACCGAATAAAATGCTACAGCCAATGGACCCATGTATTTCCTACAATTAACACTGTTTTCACCATATATAAACAAAGGTTTAAAAAATGACACACCCTTACAAAATGTATATAAAAACATATACGAAATACAATAATAATCATGTGCATATGAATATACATACAGGCATGCTAAACATAAACTGTAATAATTTGCCTTAGATACAAAACAACATATGTGCATGCATGCCTAACTTGCAATACACACATTTCCAGCTACAAACGTTGTGCACATTGTGAGAAACCTGAAGGGGTCGGACCCGCTAGCCCCCGGGGATCTGTCATCCGGGTGGCAGGACATGGCCATCTCGTTTGGGTCCAGTTCCAGGGGGTGGACCAGTGCGGAGGATCAACTGGATCAGGGGTATTCAGGGAGTGACAGTGGGGCATTGAATGGTGCGACCCAGTATCCCCTTCCCTGTAACACCTTTTCCTCATCCTACTAGGTAGGAAACCTAGGAACTCAACCCCCCCCCCTTTCCCGACACAAACACTTACTCATGGACATTTCACCCGTGAGGGACAACAGACTAACACCAAAGCTGCATACCTGACATATCCGAAATACAATGGTCAGGCAATGTCAGGCAATTACTGATCATTACACACACTTGACTTGCATCACACTTCCCCAACGGATGAACAGCAGAATACAAAGGCACACTGTGAGCGGGAAAAAGCACATGAGGAAACAGCAGTTTCAAGATGGCAGTTTAAGAGAAAGACGGCGAGACTAGAGAGGGTTTCAAGGAGGGAAGTGCCCTTGACCTTTAAAAACCGTTACTTTTGCGAACCTTGTAATGTAAGAAGCCTAAGACCAGGAACTAAAGCTGAACAAACCTACACTGTGCTTCGAAGGTGCCCGGGGCTCTCTGCATCGAAAATCGAGACAGGAAGGAATTATTGCCGCTGTGGTACTGTCCTTGGCTTCAACAACAAAGCAGCACCAGTAAGGACAGCACAGCCAGTGAGTCAGAGAGTCAGATTGCAACCTTGGTTCAAACCAAACCAGCTTGTGTTTGAACCAAGGTTGCAATCGGCAACATAGTAAGAAGGAATCCAAAGAGGACAGTGTATGAAACGCATGTGATGACCGACACGATGATAATTGAAAACCAAAAGGAGTGAATGAACTTTGAGAGGCACTGTATACAGAGCGGTCTGACGCCACGTGGGTGCTCATTCGAAGGTCTCTGTTAGCTATCCAACTGTTAGCTATCCAACTGAATGGCAACTGTATAGTAAAACAAAAGTTTGTATCAAAGTGGTCTTGCAACAGGTCAAGCTAAATCGCATGCACATTCGAAAGTCTTCAATAAACCAAGGTGAACTACAATTGGTCCAAGCCCAACTGAGGGAGACTAATTGAAAAGGGGAAGAATCTGAGACCGGCTGAGGGACCTACGGGGTGAAGCGTGAGTCACCTGAGAAAATGAATATTCTCTGAACTTTGTAAAAAGTAGGATCTGAGCCCAGAAGAGGGGGATCCGCAGTAACGATCGGAAAATAACAGGGATGTGAGCCCGGCTGAGAGGGATCCAGGGTGAAGCACCTGTGTTGAATACTTGTAAGAAGAAAATAACTGTGTATCCTAATTTTTTTACAACAGGCCCTCTGAATTAAGAGACTATGATGAGAAAAGAGAGTTGGGCATAGAAAGCCCTGTTGCTGGAAATGGAACTGTATCCTTGTGTCGAAGTAGCCAGAGTGTGTGCTATGCTCGATTGAACAGCCTTGCCCCGTGCCGAAACCAAGGAAAAGGGAGGCCAACGGCCGAGCATCCTGACATATCATTTTGTTAACACTTTTTTCTTTTTCATGAACATTACCGCACACTATTTGTAAATTAACAGTAAGGATTAGCAATAGGTTTTTTAGTTTAGGCCCTTTTATTTTAACAAGACTCCACTAGGATTGCATTATTAATATTTGATGGTCGAGCTTGCTCTCATCTGTAGATTTAGGTTTAGATAGGAGTTTATCACACACTTGCAAACGTTCAATAAACACCCTTGAGCTGTGGTCACTTGTGTCTGTGCTACTGTTGATACCATTCCTTCCTTACACTGTACTAATGCTGCACCTATATTTACCATCATACGACTTGAATAAGGCAACAACACGACAAATACGGACGCATGCTTAATGGGAAATACACTTATATTGTGGATGGTGACAAATATGTCCATACCAAACTTTCACAAGTCAAGTTGGACAAATACACAGAATACAAACACAACACATTTGCTTACAGGCTTACCTGGGTTCCATTTTTAGAAATATGCACCTTCAAATTCGTCAATAAAAACACAACTTCTTTAACAAACCGCACGTGGAAATAATAGCCAACTGTGCATGCATAATGTACATTAACCAATCAACATACAGAAACACTCCAACATATTTAACGTACAACAAATGCAAGTTGTGCCATTTCGCCCAAACTCACAACTTATTCGACCACGTCTACTAAGAATATAAACAACATCAATTGAAGACAGTGACCACTGTGGATGCAAAGTAAGTACCCTTTAAAAACTTATGTATACTTTTAAAATAATGTTAAACTTGTTATTGTATAATGTTATACTTTAAAATAAATAATGTACATCTATTTCATTACAACATATTTGAAAAGGTCAACAACCACTCTTTTTGAGTTTTCAACAGAGCCAGGTAAGTAAATACTTTTTTACAAATTCAGCTTTTACTACTGAATGCAACTATTGTTTGAATGTGAACATTATCAAAAATAAAACCTACACTTTTACTTACTTATTTTATAATTCAATGTACAAATAAGGCACTAGCATTTAATTAATATCAATTCAATTTCTCATTTCGTCAGAAGCCACCATAAAATATTTGCACATATAGTCAAACATCAATAAAATGTCATTACAGTGTACACAATTGGCTTAACATATTGGACTGGCTTATAGCCGGTCCGATAGCACAGCGAGTAGAGCGCTCGCTTTGACATCTGTGCAGAGCCTGCTGACGCAGGTTCGAATCCCGGCAGGGCCAAACTAAACCTTTCATCCTTCCGAGGTCGATAAATGAGCACCACACACCATGGGTAACAATAAGCAGCACTCAGATACCCGAGGGTTCGTAGCGCTATATAAATGCTAAATTATTATTTATTATAAACCCACATAATGTGGATGTTAAAACAATCAAAAATGTTAAATAGGACATACTTACCAAACCACACAATGTAAGCATCAAAGATATAAAAATAACAGTCAGTCCAGAGAAAAAATACAGTACATGCAATTCATCCACCAAAAAATACGTTTACCACTAATACACTTACACCTAACTGAGTATTACTGAATCGTGAATGCATTCCCTCAGGATTAGGCCCCCCAACCCTAACCTAGTTGAGGCCCACTGCAATCATTCTTTGAAGGCCCTGAAAGCTTCCATTATACTTGACCACGGTCTACTTAAATAAGAGCCTAGGGTGAAGGTGACTTTCACCTCTGTGAATAGAAATAGAAAAGTAAGGGCAGGTCTATAGTGTCTTAGTACACTGTCTCTGAGTATGCTTATCAACCAATGCTTCCTAAGATCTGCATAAATGGGGCAAAACAGAATGAAGTGGACCAAGTTCTCAATAGCCCCCCACACACACAGCTGACTAGCTCCCGCTATCCATCTATAACTACGTATTGCTAGAGGCAAGACATCCAAACTCGCTCTGGTGAGCATAGTCCAATGCTGTTGGTTGGTCACAAAGTTGAGGTACTCGGAGAGGCTGTGCATAGGGCTGAAAGGGAGATATTTCTTGTTGTTGTGTTTTAAGTTGATCTTTACAAAATACAGTTTTGACTTCTTCTTGTGTAATATGACAAATAGTTGTTATATTTGTAATGTCATCAGTGGGAATGTTTATTTGAACATCGTGTTGGCTATCTATATATGTGCTTTTATGTTCTTTTTTTGTCTGTGTTCTTTTTTGAGGAATTTATGCAGTGTTTTTTGTTTTCTTTTTTCTTATACAGCTTTCTGTTCAGGCTTGTGTTCTGTTGCTGATATATGATATGATATATGATATGATATGTGATATGATATGGCATTTATAACGCGCCTATACACAAGTGTAAAAAATAACAATGGATAAAAGAATATTACACATTTTTTACATTGTATTATTACATTTTTAGATTTCATATACAGTTGTGTTTTTATAATAAATTATACTTATAAATTTGTGAGGATGTGTGTGTTCCTTTTTGTCTTCATATCTTCTTTTAATGTTGATGATTCACCTATACAAATGAAGACATGTCAAAATATGAAATGTTGTACTAGTGGTAGCGTAAAAAGTGCATAAATGTATTTGTATTACAAATATAATACCTTTAATTGGTATTTTTCTAAAAGCTATTATACATAAATACATTGTAATTGGACATTTTAGAATTTCAAATTTGGTATATTCAACTGGCTTACTGGAGGTAAGGGACAACTTTAAGGGGCGATGTGGAGGCTGTCAAAGAATGATATTTCAATTTTTCACAACTACACCAAAATAACACAATTCCAACCAACACTCACATTGATATATTTTATTAAATATATAATATATAATAATACAATTTAAATAATAATTAAACATATTTTATTAACAATTACTCAACCTTAAAAACATAGGAAATTATTTGATAAACATGTTTTAAAGAGTCAAGGTTAAACCAACAAAAAGTAAAAGTCTGCAAACATTAGTAAGAATAAACTTAAAGTAACAACACAATTTAAATATTATCAATACAGTTATAAACACAATTATATTAAAATCAAATATCATAGTAATCTTAATTCTCCCAAAAATGTAAAATAATGTTTTACAAATCCTTAAATCATATGCATAATAAAACGATATTCAAAACTATGTAGAACTATCAAAAAGTAAATACAATGTACGCTTTTACAAAACAGTCTTAAAACAAAGTACACATAAAGGACAGTGAGAGGACTGCAACCAAGGACCTTCAAAATTCCCCAATGACATAGAAAAATAGTCGACTGAAATCAATACAACATATTTATTAAAGCAAAGCCTCACAGAGGTGAAGAAAAGGTTACACGTTTCGCACCACTTTGTGCTTGTTCACACACCAGTCAAAAGACTAACAGATAAATACATACAAGCATAGTCCTACTTTCATTGCAAGGCACTTGAGTAGTGTGTTCTAACAGGCAGTGTAACTGGCATCCATGTTTGACTGATACGAAGCTCATGGTATTGGACTCACTCACTAGAAAACAAAGCAATTCACCCCAATTAATTAAAAGGGGAGCTGTGTCAATTTCCCATTTACACCGTTAGCACCTTAATGCTGGGCCAAAGTTTTAAATGTATCCCATTAGACGGACCAATATTAAATAACATCACAAACAAAAATGTGATGACAAGCGCCATCTGGTGGAAGAAACCGGCAACAACTACAAGGCCCATAATTAATGGATAACAGCAACCCGACTTCTGCAGCATGCCATATTTAAAAAAACATTATCGCATCTAGGAACACAATGGTGCCTCTGCATGCCCAAGTGTGTGCAGAAGTGCTGACTAGCCAAGAAGAATGCTGGCACATTTGCATGTGAATTCTTGAATCACATTATCACAGATGTATTGTGAAGCCCATATGTAAAACGCCAAGGTGACTGCATAACCCCTTAATGAGACAACCCGGCATCATGCACCTAAAAATACACACATACAATGTACCATGCATCATAACCGTGAAGAAATCTTTCAAAAATTGCAAACAATCATTCAAGGAATAAACAGGAAAGATTAAAAAAGATTCCAGCACTGGTGCATAAACGATGCACCCAATTATTCTACTCAATACTTAAAAAGGAAAGTGCATAGTGCAGATTATAAGGTGCAGATGCAAAACACAACCAGGCATGAGTCATGTTCAGAATTAATGTACCAATAGTGCAAATGAACAAGCATGATCTAATGGGTCTGGGCAAGGGGTTCTGTGGGTGGGTCTCAGCTTTGTACAACGGTCCCGTGGCGAGGGTTTTGGTTAATGATTGCACCTCAGCAGCCCTACATCTCTCCAGAGGCACCCATCAGGGGTGTCCCCTGCCCCCCCTTTTATCCGCATTGGCGATAGAACCCCTGGCCATTGCGATCAGAGCAGACAGGGGCATCACCGGAGTTCAGTGTGGAGACTGCAAATATAAACTATCGCTGACATTTTGGCATATCTGACCGACCTCCCGGACTCGCTCCCTCGGCGGCTACTTGACATCATTAGCTCCTTTGACACTTTCTCGGGGCTCAAGGTTAACGTAACCAAGTCTTGTTTAATGCCGATGGGTGCTGAGGATCATGAAATTAGAGGTAAAACCGAGGTACAAGGCAGTAGAATAGAACGGGATGCCACTCCGTACTCAGGCATTATACTCCCTAGGGACCTGAGCCGTATCTTTGAAACCAACTTCCCCCCCATCCTGGCAAAAATCAGCAGCAACCTTATACGCTGGACTCTCCTCAAACTCTCGTGGTTCGGGCGCATGGTCACGGTCAAGATGAACATTCTGCCTCTGCTCCTTTATCTCTTTTCGGCTCTTCCTGTCACTATACCAGAGGATTTCTTTGAGGTACTGCAGACCCGGCTCCTTCCCTTCATATGGAGTGGCACAAGGGCAAGAATTAAACTTTCCAGCTTGAGTTTGCCCAAAACCGAAGGAGGCTTCGGTCTCCCAGAAGTTAGGTTGTATCATAAAGCAGCACAAATGCGCATGATGTTAGAGCATATGAGAGATCAGATGGGGACCTATTCGACCTACCTTGAGGATACATATTCCCACCCGAAAAAAATCAGGGAACTTCTCCCGTCACATCTCAAATCCCACCGACCTTAGCCATCCTCTGGGAGTCCTGGAGGCCAAACATGGATAACAAGCAGCACTCTTCTTGGCAATCCCCCTTATCATCTCTTTGGGGGCCCCCTTTTGACCTCAGCTGTAGGGGCTTCAACGATACCCAATCATGGTCGGACAATGGGTTGGAGAGGGCAGCACAACTCTTCTGCAAGGGTGCTTTCATTGGATATGACCAGCTGGCTGAGGCACTGGGGGATAACTCCCCCTCTGTCTTCGAGTACTTACGCCTGAAAGGGATTCTCACCAACCCTAAGTGGTTGGCCGACCTGATTCGCCCTCTCACCCTGTTTGAGAGAATCTTGGTGGAGTCCAGTTCCAGGAAGGGCTCCCTTTCCAAAATCTACAAAGCACTTATTACAGCCAATCTAGAGGGCAGACAGCTGTTCAAACGAATATGGGAGAAAGGTTGGGAATGTCTCTTGAGGAGCCAACGTGGAGGGCAGACTTTAAGTCAATCTTCTCTGGGACCTTGTACACCACTGCCATGGAACACAATTTTAAGAGGCTCCATTCCTGGCACCGCCCCCCAGTTGCCCTGTCCAAAATGTTTGATGGCGTACCCCCACTGTGCCCCAGAATGTGCTCGCAGCAGGGCACTTGGTACCACATGTGGTGGGAATGTCCTATCATCCGAGTGTATTGGTCCGAACTGCTCATCTGGATCAAAGACATCGTGGGTATGAGTCCGTCTCTCCATCCCGTGGAAATCCTCCCGGGTGTACCCATGCCAGAATCCGAACTGTCAGCTTTCCCTAAAGTAGTTATGGCAATGCTCAGAGCGGGGAGACTTGCACTGGCCCAAAAATGGAAGAGCACCTCCGCCCCTTCCAATGGGCTATTTTTACATATAAAAAAGTGTCTGCAATCACTAACAATACTATGTCTTCTTTTGTGCAGGAATGGACAGTAGTTCTTCTGAATGACCAATGTGAAGAAATGCGACTCTAGTTTAGAGGTGTCGTTGGAGTCATTGGGCCTCATTACGACCCGGGCGGTAAGGGATTACCGGCACCGGTAAGGGCACCAGTGCTGGTAATCCCTTACCGCCCTATTCCGAGGTCCCTTTGCGGGTCCTCCCTTAACGCCTGGTTTTACCAGGCGTTAAGGACAGGACCCGCAAAGGGACTTTGGAGCTAATAACGGTACCGCAATTAGCGGAACCGTTATTAGCGCCTTCTCCATTCCCATTGAGCCCTATGGGGGCTCAAATGGGAATGGGGAAGGGCCTTGGTGAATGGGGAATTACCGCCACCACCAACCTTGGAATGGGGTGGTAATAGCTCCATTCACCAGGGCGGAATCGTTAAGGGTTTGGAGGCAGCCATGGCACTAATAGCGCCATGGTTACCTCCAAACTGGTAATGAGGCCCATTGTGTTATCCCATGCACTGTTCCCCAACAGTTTTTTACGTTTAAATTCAGCCCCATACAATGATCATAACGTTTGACCCCACAATGTCAGCCAATCTGTATTGTCTTGCCAAGTATTTTGCTTTGACTCCTTTTCCCTTTGCTTCTCATGTCTTTTGCCCTATGGGGCCTGGTAGGCTTATGTGCAGGGGGATGGGGATTGTTAAGGGGGGGGTGTAAACTCTACATTTCACTTCTGTTGATTTACTGGAACGTTAAGACCAGGGTCCTCCTGGTTTGTCTGTTATATTTTGAAATGTTCAATAAAAAACAAAGTTAAAAAAAGATCAAGCATGATGTGTAGATGTTATTGAAGTGCTAATGCATACAGTACCAAAGTCACATATACCAAATACATGTTAAAACCATAAACAATGCCAGGATGACCACATGAAGGGGCCCCAATTAAAGTATAATGCATAGTGCTAACAATAATACACAAGCTTCAGCAAAATACTGGATCTCCAATGGTAATCAAAAAACCTGCCAAGTTAAGTTAAGACATCGATGATATAGGCACCCATAAGAGAGAGCACAGAGCCAAAATGCACATCATATGTGGATGGGCAAATACAATGGTGAAATGCAACATATAGCAAATGCTTGTGTAATTTTAGAATGCAAATACTGAAAATCAACATGTGCACTATATGAATAATATTAAAGTGCTAATGCATATAGTACCTATAGCAGATATAAACACAACCAAAATACAATACATCATTATATCGATGTGCTAATGCAACATGTGTCCGTGAAAAATGCATGTACAATATTAAAGTGCAAATACTGCAAATCAACATGTCCAATACATGCATGATATTAAAATGCCAAAAATCCTAAAATGGCCGCAAAACCCTTGTGCGTGCCAAAACCTTTGAAAATCGCGCTTTGCAACACGAAAGGATGGCTGCCAAATCTACCATGCATGTTGTCAGAGGTGGAACAGAGATCTCACTCCTGAAACATGTCACTGGGCTGCCCAACAAGTGAAAATAGAGCACATGGAAAAGCAGTGCTTTGATGAGAGAAATCCAAAATCTTGCTTTTAAATCCCTTTTCTTGGTTGCTGAAACTGCAGAATGCCGGTATAAAACACCCTCAAACATCCAATATTCTTGTTGGGTGTTACAATTCATTGAGTTCAAGAAAACATGGTGAAATTGTAATATCCTGAAAAGCTGAATTTGTCATAAAAACATCCCCAGACAAAGTGCCTGCCTGTGGAATCTGTCAAAATCTGGGTGCAGCACCCTCGGCCGCCTGAATGACAACTGTCAGAAGCCTGCATGATAGAATTTAAACTTGAACAACTGAAATCAAATGGTTGAAAACTAAGTGGCCTGTTATTGAGAGTAATTTATCTTGTAATTGTTTAATCCCATGTTTTAGAATCTGGAATAAGTATGCTAGCTGCTTGTTTTGAAATTACAAGTTTGTTTGTAGCAAAGGAAAAATGCAACAGAAATAACTTCCGGAATTTAAGCCTGACAAAGCAACCAAACCAGTATAACAGCTTCCCCCACAGAGGCAGGGCTCTCCCTTCTGCTTCCATACAGCAGGATATCACACCTATGTGATGATTATAGGGTGGGGGAAGAATTTGGTCTGCCAGGGGAAGAAGACAATGGACTTCCTGCAGTCAAAGGAAGGCTAAGTGTGAAGGGTTGTAAAATGGCCTGGGCCCAGGACAAACTGGGCGGAGACTGATTCTGAGCTGCAGGGAGAAGAAGGAGGCGGATACAAACAACCATTTGGTGCTTAACAAGGACCAAAGACACATTTTAAAAAGACGGATAACTTACTGTGTAAAATTGTTAAAAACACAAAAATAACAGCATTGTTAATGTAAATATTGACTGCACATTTTAAAAGGCGCCAGAACTCTGTGACATGGTCTAGGAAGAAATGGTGGAAAAAGGGACATGATTGATAGAAGCATGAAACTTCATACACTCATACCCATATTCAATGCAGACATTTGTGGAAATTTGCTCCAAAATTGGACATTGTGTTCTAGACAACAAGGGCAAAATTCTGTAAAAAGCAGACACAAGATCTTACAGCGACAGGGTTTGGAGGAGTATCTGCTACACAAAATATGTAATCTATATATGTTATTGTTATAGAGGTTGCACACATGGAAATATGTATTGTATCAAAAGTAGATTTTGTGTTCCAGAGGCGAGGGGTGGACTCAAGGCCTCGCAAAACCACATCATCATGATGACACACTGTTCTTCTCCTCCTATCAAGGGAGAGAGGAGACCCTGACCAATCCCTAGCAAGTGGGCGCACTTAGGATAATCCAGCACGCACAGCCCTTTATCATAAGCATAAATAGAGACAGCTCAGCACTCACAAGATACACACAGATTCACCCACTAACCGATTGCTGGCGGAGCACCCTGAACCAGAACGATCCATCTTCCTTGCTCCAGACTCCAGAAACATGAAAAGCAGAAAGGCCCACAATATAGCTGAACCATTCTCAGCTAGGCCTTAAATTCCAGAACCCCAGAAACCTAAGGGGAAATAGACAGCCGGGCTGTGTTGTACTGCTTGCCTGCCAAAAGAATTATTGCCAGAACAAGAGATCCAATCCAGTTGTGCCGTGCTGTGACTAGAGCCATTGCAAACCCGATCCAGTCCCGTGCCATGCTGTGAACCGACCCAGTCCAATCCGGTGTGCCCACCAGAATTCCTGACCAGAAATCCCTGACCACAATCCCTGACGGTTCTGTTTGAAACCCATATAGTGAGTATCTATAGATAGAACTGTGTCACTAGCATATGTACTGTCCATAGTAATCCCTGTCTTAAGCCTATCCTCTCTTGTATTCAGAACCTGTAGCGTTAGGAGTATTTTTGAATTGTCAGAACTTTTCTTGCGCTAAGTTTCTCTCATTTATTTTCTAAAATCATAAATCATTAGTGTTGTCAATAAATAAGTTGAATCCCAGAAAGAAAGTGAGTATCCACCATGTGAAGGGTCCCTGGCCAGGACTGTGGAGATTAATGTGTGGCATTCTCTTTTTCTATAGTCATAATCTAGTATAAGAAATCCCATTTGTCTTTTAAAAGTGCATTCCTGTTTTCCCATTCTTGCGCCTGTCTCAGAAAAACAACCTTGCTAAAACTTGCATACCTCATTCAGTTTTTATGCTAGAATCGATATTTCAATGTGTGATTGTAGCTAACATCCACAGCTTTAATTCGCATTCAAAACCGCATTCCAAGTCCATACAGTTCTCCTGTAATCGTGATTATCACGCACAGAAAAGTTTGCCGCAAATTTTAGGGAAATTCTGTCACGTGTAAAACAGCTTCCTCTTGCTTCCGACCTCAATTTTAAAATTTCACATTGTTCCTTAGTATCAAATCATTGCTAGTGCTTGTCTATAACTATCCAAAGCAGCTCCTATAAGAATTTAAACAATTTCAGCAATTTAAATCATATTTAGTGTTTTTGCACAATCTATTCTTCAGATAACTTTGAAACCATTTTGACAGCTTGCCAATCAATTCCGTTTTTCTCTGGTGTTGATGGGGGGGAAATTGGGATTGATATTTTCTTTGAATTCTGCCATTCCTGAAACCTGTTCTCTCCTCCTGTCTCTTTACATTGCCTGTTGGGGGGTTGAGGGGTGTGCAGGGGGAACAGGTAACCATACTGTTATTTGATCTGGACACACACACAAAAATATTATTTCTGTGCTGAATTGTTTTGCTCACTATTACTCCTTGTGATTAAAGAGATTGCTTAGTGTTACATCACCCCATTGGTGATCATTGTATACCCATTAAACCTAGTGTGATTAATTTGTAAATACATAAATAAATATTTTAACTTTGCAAACCAGCGTGATTCCTGGTTCAGTGTGACCGGGGGGTTCCAGGAGAGGGTCGTGATATGGGTGGTACATCGTTCAGAATAAAAGAACTATTAGACACAAATAAATAAGGATTTCAGTTGTGCATTACACGCTAGGCGTTGACTTAGGTGAAGTGCCGGATTGAAATCACTTACAACTGACCACTTCCTCCTGTCCTTTACACTCTTAACGACTAGACCCCTCACTTTAGCTACTCCTACTGCCCCACCTTTCCCAACAAGGAACACAAAGAGCATTACAGTGGACAAAGCAACCCCTACCATCCTCCCCACCCTTAACTCGCTCGTGGACAACCTAGACCCAGAAACGTTTGTTGAGGAGTATAACAAAATCATGCTAACCTCACTTGATATTATTGCTCCCATCAAACTTGGACCTAGCAAGTCCAAAACTCACCTGAACAAATGGTTCACCCCTCAGCTTAAAGACTTAAGACTCCTTAAGAGAAGCTGTGAATCAGCATGGAGATCACTCCCATCAGTAGCCAACAGAACTAAATTCTCGGAAACATCCTCCCAATACAAAAAGGAAATTTACCTGGTCAAACGTAACTCCTACAACAAACGCATATCCAGCATGAAGGAACTGTTCACCATTCTAAAGGAGTTAGAGTCTCCCACCCCCACTCTTGACATTTGTACTAACGATAAAACATGGTGCTCAGATATACAACATGCCCTCTCTAATAAAGTAACTACCCTTAAAAATAAAGTAGCCCAAAAAAGTATCCCTAAACCATCTCCACCCCTGACAATAATACTCTTAACCTCCATATAAACGAAACACCATCCAACCCTACTGCCCGATTCAACTTCACCAAAGCGTCCATCCTTGAGGTAGAGAAAGTTATTCTTTCACTCAAACCTTCCAACTGCCAGGGTGACCTCTGCCCAGCCCAGTTTATAAAAGACACTGCAAGAGAACTTGCCCCTTTTCCAAACTCATAAATGCCTCATTTGCTTCCGCCATTGTCCCATCCAATCTCAAACAATTGTGGGTGCTCCCACTACTAAAAAAACAAACCCTAGATCCCCTCATACCCACAAACTACCATCCTATTATGACAGTACCCTTCTTGTTAAAAAATACTTGATAAGATTGCTTATCTTCAAATCCAAACATTTTTGGAAATCCACAAACTCCTAGGAGCACGACAATTAGGTTTCCGCCCCAACACGGAACTGAGATTGCCCTTATTGACCTGAAGTCACATGTCGATGAAGTGAGAGACAAAGGGAAAACAGCCCCCCTCCTACTTCTCAACCTCTCGGCTGCATTCAACCTTGTGGATCACAAGGTCTTATGCAGACACTTAGACTCAGCTGCCCACTTCTCAAAAGAGACCCTATCCCCATTACATGTGAGGTTCCCCAGGGCTCCTGTGTCTCCCCCCACACTATACAACATTTTTACTAAGCCCCTTTTCGATGATCTGGACCATCTGGGTATCACCTACACCAACTATGCAGATTCTCCACACACTTTCCGGGGATTACGTTAAGGATTTGGCCTTGGTGAACAAGGTGTATCTCATCATCCAGGCATGGATGGCCACCCATGGTCTATGCCTGAATGATGACAAAACGGAGCTCATCATCCTGGGTACCCATACCAATCTTAAGAAACCAGGCCAGGAACACTCATCATTCATAATCAATGGTAACCTCATTAAGGTGGACAAGGAGGTTAAGACCATCGGCTTCTACCTCGATTCTACTCTCTCCTTTGCCAAACAGGTGAACACCATGGCCTCTGCCACGGCCTATACATGTAAACTCATCAGAACTGGCAAGCCCTTCCTATCTGACGACAACTGCATTATCCTGGCCAGAGCCCTTATCCTCTCCAGGCTTGACTATGGTAACGCCCTATACATTGGTGCGAACAAATCAATTATCCAGAAGATACAAATTCTTCAAAATAATGCCTTAAGAGCGGCACTCGGCATGCCCAAAAGATCACATATATCTGTGATAAAACGACAAAATAATTGGCTCTCAACCTATAACAAAATTCAACTAAAAACTGCATCCTTGACTCATAAAGCTCTAAACAATCCTGCCCCCAGCTATCTCACTGACAGATTCCATAGGAGAACTTCCACCAGACCCATGAGACTAACTAATACCAATTGCCTCACCGTACCCAGATTTAGGCTCTCCAAGGTTGGCGACTGCGCTTCAGCGTTAAAGCGGCCCAACTCTGGAACTCCCTGCCACATCCTATCAGAGAAGATCAACCTTATCTGAATTTCAGATTTAGTTACATCAATTGGCTCAAGTCTCACGGTACCAAAATGTCTGTTTTAAGCGACTCAAAATTATGTATATATTCCTGCACTGTTGTATCATACTTGTATTCCATTGTATTTTTTGGTATAATCTGTAACCTGTTAACTAAGCCTTGCATCCCCTTGTAATTGTTGGGCCCTTATACCCCTGGGTCTGGTGTGCATTATAAATGAATAAACAAACAAACAAACATGGAATAGATGACTCCAAAAACACAGCCTATTGGGCAAATCCCAACACAGCAATTCAATATTAAACCACACATCCTAATTAAAATACATGATATTGTAATATCTATAACTATAATCCAGATGCAAGAATTGTATTAAAAAGTAAAAAACAATCATCCTATTTAAAAATTAAAATTAACTTAAACACACATTTTAAATAACGCAATATAAATAAACATTTCATAAATAATCCAATTTACATAAAAAATACACATATATTTAACATTTACAAATATACACACATTTAAGACAACATAAATAACGTGTATTACACAAACAAATAAAAGACACTAAATATACTCAAAGTAATTACATATAATTAAACTATGTAGTAATATGTAATTTAACAAATAACAAATATATACACAAATTTAGATTACAATAGTTGTATTTTAAATAAACAAAAAGGCAAACATCATTTTTGCTAACAGTTACTCAATAATACCTCATTTAAATACTATAAAAAGAAACACAAATTTAATACACATTGGACCTCATCACCAGTTTGGCGGTATCCGGGCGCATATACCGGCGAGTGGTATTTGCGGTAACGCCGTGAGTTTTGGCGCAAACAATGCCTCATCATGAGTTGGCCGGCACACGCATACAGCCAGGCGTTAATAGCGTTCGGTGCAAATAGTGGCTGAAACCCCAAAAACTCAGAGAGCATTGCATTACCGCCGGCATCTCGTGCTAATAGCTCAGCGGGAAATGCGTCACCACCGCAACAGGAAACAAAGCAGCAGCCATTTTGGAAATCACAATCCACCCAAAATCTGAGCCTCAGGAAGCCATCCACTCCAACAAACCTCAAAAAATGTCTCAGGAGCGTGTGAAGGGCAAGTCTGCCCTGGGCAGGGTGCGCAAACCGAAGTTCTCGGACTCTGAACTCACTGTACTGGTGGAGGAGGTAATTTTCCACCAGGATGAACTCTATCGTCCCCAGTAAAAAAGATGGGCTCACAGCGGCATAACCACATCTGGACAGACATCAGCCAGAAGGTCACTGTGGCGGGCTGTGTGCCCAGGAATGGAGAGGAGTGAGAGCCTGGAGATCGGTAGAGGGCCACCACCACCACCACCGCAGCTGGCACCAGGGGAGTAGCATTGCACCACCCTCATCAACATGTCATCCATTGAGAGAGTGGGAGGAGCGGTGGCAGACAGCAGCACCCAGGAGGCTGGAGGTGAGTCCCCGCATTGCAAATTGCATTGTAAATAGGCCACCACTCCATCCCCAGTGTGAATGTCTAACAGCCGGGCACTGTAAGTGGGTGCAGTGTGTGTGATCGACCACAGCCACCCACGACTGCACCCTTGTACCAGTGCACCTAGGTGACCCCAGGGATCCAGAGTTGTGAGTAGGGCAGCTAATGACCAAATGCAAGCACCATGGCACACACATCCATGGCGGGGGCACAGCAACATCAGGTGGGTGTGTGTAGTACCAACACCCCCTCACTGACTGTGGCATACCAGCTGTGCATTTGCATCATAAGCATGAAAAGGCTATCCCAACAATTCCAAACTGTGTCCCCCCACGTAGTATGCCCCAGTAATACCAACATCATGAATACTAAACAGGCAGGCCCAAGCATGATAGAAACTGTCCTGTACAACCCCCACTGCCCCCCTGAAATTTGAGGTGCCCTGTCCTCATACCATACCCTATGGCCCCTAGAGGCATGCAGGCATTATCCGAGTGCAAGGAGGCAGGCCCATCCCGACATCTTCCCAGACGCACCTCACCCAGCACCACCACTCCCTGAAGGGCCCAGTAGGATACGCCAAGGCGGAGGACCCACCCCACCACACCAGTGGCTCACCACTTCATCGCCCACAAGCCACCAGGGGCTCACCACCTCGGCGCACACAAGCCACAAGGGGCTCACCACCTCGGCACACACAAGCCACGAGAGCCACCTCAAACAAGCCCATCACAAGCCACCGGGGGCTCACAGGATGTTGACGTTGCCACGAGTGCAACCACCCCAGAGGAGGGTGTCTCATCCTGTGAAGAGCAGCATGCTGTACCAGTCATAACGCCTATACACAGTCCAGTGCAGCAAATGGACACACCTGAAGCGACTCCTAAGCATGAAGTCCCAGCCACAGTCTACATGTCTGTACATTCCGCCGCCGCGCACACCCACCAATGGCGGATGAGGACACACCCTCATATGGGTCACCTGCTGGCAGCCCCTCCATCCACAGCAGTCCCAGCAGACAGCCCAGCACCACAAGCTACAGCATACCAACTACCCCGCGTAGACCTGCCAGGCACAGCAGCCCCACTACCCTGCGTAGACCTGCCTGGCACAGCAGTCGCACTACCGTGCATAGACCTGCCAGGCACAGCAGCCCCACACAGGAAACAGGAACAGGTCCAGCCAATGCAGTCATGACATGCCTGGATGTGATGGAGGCACGGCCAGCAAACACAATCATCACATCAAGGCCATTAGCAATGCAATTAGGGGGGCTGCCAAAACCATGGCGCATGACAATACCTGCACAGGTAAGGTTGTAGAGGGATGCACTGCGGCACTCACGAGGTTTGGCCACCGAGTACATGAACTATGCGAGCTGCAATCTGCACATGCAGATCAGATGCGTGAGGCAAATAATCTCCTCCGCCTTCAGCTGCAGTTGGCTGCATCAGTGCCATCTATTTTAACAACCCCCACAGAGAGCTCCCTACAGGGGTGACTCAGGCATCGATCACTGCAGCATTCACAACGGTGCTCATCTGATGGCGGAGAATGTGGAAAGCGACAACGTCCATGTTAGATGGACAAAGCACTATTGGCCTGAGGGCCGGGCACATGGACCCATATGCACTGTGTTGGGGAAAGGGGTATGTGTGCTGAAGAGGTGGTGGGGAGAATGTGTGCTGGGAGTTGGTGCGGGAAGGGGGCTATGTGTGCTGGGGAGTTGGTTGGGAGAGGGGGGATGTGTGCTGGGGAGATGGTGGGGGAGGGCTTAGTTCCACTTTAATTAAAGACTCTTCAAACATGACAGAAAGCTTGGTCATTCATGATTGTGTACAAGTGTTATTTATTTTACAAGTGCTCTTCGTGACATGTGCCCATCCACCAAATCAGAAAACATTCTCAATCAACACCTGTCTGACCAACCTCCCCTCCCTCACCTCATCCCTGTGTGCATTAGACTCGGCAACTGGCACATGGTCATCGGCACTCCAATCCCCTGGTTGTTTCCCGTCAGCATCAGGGGGTAGTTGTACATTTCTACGGCAGCAGATGTTGTGCAGCATGGCACAGTTGAGTACAATCTTGCCAACTTTTTCAGGCGCATACATCTGTGCCCCTCCAGTATGGTCCAAGCACTGGAACCGAGCCTTCAACAAACCAAACGTGCTTTCCAGACATATACGGGTCCTACTGTGTGGGCATTGTTTTATGCCAGCTCTTCCAGAGTTTGTGGATTCGGCAGACCTGTCAATTAAAATAATAGGAAAACTTTGTTATCTGAAAAATTGAAAAATTCATCAATTTAAGAATCAGAGTATTGATTGAATTTAAGTCAATACCTGGAGTTGACATTTATTTATTTACTGTTCATTTTTCTGTCTACCACTTTATTGTGATGAACAAAGTGATTGTTCAAACTTATTGTTTTCTGATTTTCTGTTTTATTGTTTTACTTTAGATTTGTTTAACTATTCATAAAACTGTGTTTCCTCCACTTGTATGCTCTTTGAAACACAAGCAATAAATTTAACCTTTTTTCTTACTAAGAGATTATCTTGACTGCTTTCAGAGTTTGCTACAACTATCAATTTGTTTTTTATTGATATCAGCTTGATACACTTAATAACCAAATTACTACCAAAAGTTCTCTTAAAGTACATTTTTTATAGCAGTGTGGACTCTAGTGTTCCTTTGTCCAGTTGTAGTCCCATTCCACTACTGCTTTTGGGACACACACCCTCCTTCTGTTTTTTAGAGTTTGTGGATTCTGCACAGGGGGTCATCAGCCAGGTGAGATGCAGGTATCCTGAATCACCTGCATGGGATGAAATGTGTACATGAGGCCTATGTTGCTTCACTGGTTGTGCAAGGAATAAGCAGCAATACACTATGCACTGTGGTCATCTTTGTGGGCAGCGGGGACATGCATTGTGAATGGGTGATTGGTATACATACATCATCTTTCAGGACATGCATCATCTGACTCGTACATGTACACTGTGTGATTGAGTGGGCTGTCCTGTGGCAGATTACATTTGCCTGCACATGGTATTACTGGACTTGCACCGGTGGATAATGACCTATGTGTTTGGGAGTGTGTGGGACACTCATGCTCAACAAGTACCGTCATGTAACCAACCACTTGTCCTTCAAATATGGTGTATTCATGTTCCACACGTTTTCTCTGCAATGTGTGCCATATCCTTTGTAGCCCACTTTCTGCATGCACTGCTCCCTGGTTTTGATTGGCACAGTGGTGCATCCATACCACCAGGATGAGACTCCCGTCATGACTGCATGTTCAGGGCCAGTGTTGATTTGTATTTGGTTATGGTTGTCTTAGTGGATGGTGGAACTTTAGCTACATGGCACCAGTTTTTGCTTTGATTCACATGCATGTAAATGTGCGTTCATTGGTCAATCTCTGAGGGATGTTAATTTTCGGGTATGATCCTGATAATCTACAGTGGGTTTGTGGATGGGTATTGCATTCCTCTCACTTTGCATTCCTGTTGGGTGCCCTGGGTGAGGTTACTCCTGTGTATTAGGGTGCAAAGCAGCACTGCAACACAGACAAGGTTCATTCTGGTTGTTGTGGTCCATTATGTTCTGGCGTTTTGGGGTGTGTGTGCCCATCACCTTTTCTGGTCCAGGTGTGGTTGCCGTGTGCACGTGTTCTTGTGTGCCACACATATATGGTACTGGTGCTGTGATGGTGCTGGCTGTGGGTCCTTGTGGCATGCAAGACTTCCTGTGGCTCTGCCCCCCTATATTTGTTGTACTATGGCATGCCTTTCAGGCAGGGTTGTACTCACCATCTATCCATGTGCTTCGGGCTCTGTGCCTCTCCATGTAGGCTGGCAGTGTGCTGTTGTGCAGCACCATGGAGTCGTGGGTCGATCCAGGGCAGTGAGTGCCAAAGTGGCTAATGGTCAGGTCTGGGCTGCTCATCACCTACACATTCAATTAATGAAAATGCTTCTGATTCCTGTAGGCTGCCTCATGGTCCCGGGGTGCAACCAGTGCAACATGTGTGCAGTCTAGGGCTGCAATCACGTTCGGCACTTGAGCAATGGAATAGAGCTGTGCCTTGAGTTCCTTCACCTGTGTCTGGTTGGTGGGCAATGGAATGTATTTGTTCACATGGTGCAGCAGTGCATCTAGCAACTGGCACAGGACAGCACTGAATGTGGACTGGGCCATGCCAGGCGTCATGGCAACTGTGTGCTGGAAGCTGGCCATCCCAAGGTATTGTGGCACTGACACCAGCTTCACAAGTGGGGGCACAGTGGTGCTGATGGCATTCCTGCTAACAATTTCCCTTTGGATTGTGTCCAGCAACTGGGGGATGGTAGCTCTGTCCAGCCTGTAGCTTGATACCAATTGACCATCATTCAGGGTGTTGGCCTGACCCTGGGATTGGTTGCCCGCCTGACCCTGGGACTGGTCTCCACCTCCTCCTCTTCCCCCCAACCCCCTGTGCTCCCTCTGCCCTGGTTTCCAGCCCTCTGTAGCTCCTGGTGCAGCATGTAGAGGTCCATGTAAAGGCTCCTGGCTCCAAATGGCAACATGGTGTTGGGAAGTGTGTGTGTGGGGCATGGGTGGGCCCTTTGTAGACCTCTTGTGTGCATTGCTTGCACCTGTGCCGTTATTGCTGTCATCTCCCTGCTCCTAATGGCAACATGGTGCTGGGAAGGGTTTTTGGGGCTGGGTGGGTCTGTGTGCATTGCTTGCACCTGTGCCGTTATTGCTCTCACCTCCCTGCTCCTAATGGCAACATGGTGTTGGGAAGTGTGGGTGAGGCATAAGTGGGTATTTTGTAGGCCTCTTGTGTGCATTGTTTATACCTGTGGCTTTGTTACTCTCACCTGTGTTCTTTTACCTCCAGCATTTGTTCAGGGGTATTTTCAGCACTATTACTGCTGATACTGTACTTGAGATAGGTCTGTGATAGCACGTTGAGTTGTCAGCGCAATTACATCCAGCGTTATCGCAACTGGCTGTAATAGCACCCGACTGGAATAGTGCCGTCTGAATTGCAGTTGTGAACCGGTGGAGCGGTATTGGTGGTGCTAATTCCATTACCGCTGGATTTAAAGGCTACCGCCCAACTCGTGATCAGGCCATTAAAAGCATACATCTATAAAAAACATTTCACATTTGTATTACAAACAAAAATTCCTGAAATAAATTCACATCACCTTCACTGTACAACATTTTACAACCAAAATATTACTAAACAAAAGCAGGGTTACTTAACGCTACGACCTTCACTAGAATATTTGTTACATCTCAACCTAAATATTACACAAATAAAACAGGGTGAGTTAAGGTTACCATGATATTTATGATATTTATATTTATTTTTATGAGTTAAGATTACCTGATATTTGAAGGCTATGAATATGACATTTGTAACAGGAAGTTTGAGGTAAGCCATTTCCTAGTAATATGTATCATTTTTATAGAAGTATAAGTTTTGTGATCTCTTGTCAGTAAAAGAGATGAAGGCTCTATTTTGTATTGTGCTAAGAAAATGGGCAGCATCAAACTCCTCACTAATAAGCTACTGTCTGGAAAATTGTTTGTGGTGTGTGATGAAGTTCAGAAGTGGGTAATTTGATGAATCCTGCAGAGTCATCACTGACACCAAGCCTAAAGCTTCCTCCCATGTGGCCTGGAGAATGCTGCCACTACCTGATCCTGACCCTGAAGGTGGTATTATGAGGGAGGATCACATGGGAGGAGACAGCTGTCAGGGAGATATGACTTCTGTAGTAAAGATACAGTATTCCTCTCCATATAAAGAGGAGGGCCCCAGTGATCCCTAAATTCCTGATGGCATATTGTCATTTTGCAGATCCTTCCCCTGTTAAAACCCGAAGTGTATGAAAAAGCTCTCCAGTGGAATATCATTTACATCTCAGGTATGCAGGGTTTACATTCAACATCCCTTGATTATAGAGATTTTGATCTGGCCAGGACTCCTGAGCAGAACATCACTCCATATAATGTTCACATAACTTCTCCTGATTCTGACAATCTCTATTCCAACAAATTATTAAAGCAATCTTGCCTTGAGAAGTCTAGAATGTATATGGACTCCAATTCCCATAATACCCGCGGTATTGAGATGAAGAAGATGAACATGTTTCCTGGTATGCTTCCCTAACAGGAATTCTTCAATAGACTCTTTAGATCCCGTGGTGTACTCTCCTGCCAGATATCTGTCACTATTTCTCTTCCTTTCAAATGTTTGATAGATTACCTGGTATACTCCCCTGCCAGTAATCCCCCTTCTGGATCTTGCAGATCCCCTGGTACACTCTCCTGCCAGGAATCTTTTTCCAAAAAGGGTTCACTGCCTGATGTGCTTCTTTCACCAGGACTTCCTACAATGTTCACTTTCTTTCCAAGTATAACACATTTGTACTCCTTCACTGTGTCTACCTCATTGACTTCGGGTACTACTTGTTCCAACATCATCATATCAACATCTCATACATGGAGAATTGTTCAAAGTTCTGTCTGTCAACCTCTTCATTAGTATTCATTTGATTGTGTCAATGCTTGTTCCAATTTTCCCCAAATTGACATTTCATATAAGGAGACTTGTACACATTTTGCCTCTCGACTTCTTCATTAGTATTTCTTTGCTTGTGGCAATGCTTGTTTTAATTCTCCCCAAATTGACATTTCACATAAGGAGACTTGTACAAATGTTGCCTTTTCAATTTACTTGGTCGGTATTCAAAATAATTATTTACCTGGGGTCCCCAACTCTTGGGCTGACTTACCAGTGTTTGATGGCATCTCCGGACCATGGCCTGTAGCTGCAGTAAAGTCCTATCTCTGGGCTTCCCCTGCTTTGCAGACCCTCATTCACTTCCCACGTCGGCTTTACAGACACTTGCCAACAGAACCAATGCAGCCCCACAGGACTGAGTATCCAAGAGCCTTGCGGCTGCTGTGTGCATTGCAGCAGTCCCTCCAAGTTATCTGCTGCACTTTCAATGGTTTCTCCTCTCTCTGGTAAAGTACGTTCCCAGGTGGATGCCTGTAAGTGTATGGCTCTCCTAGCACGGCTCGCCTCTGTGTGATTGCTTTTGCTGTTGGGTTCGCTTCCTGCTTCGCCCGCTCTGTAGCTCTCTTCTCCTCTCCGGAATTGAAGGTGTTCATCAGGTTTAAAAGTCCTGCGCAACCAATTGTTAGTATGACAACTTGTCTGCACATTTAACTTGATGTTTCTTTCATTCCACTTTGACTCGTTCCCCCTATTCCTCGTCTCAGTACTTGAAGCTTTATGGGATTGGGAATCCATAGGAGTTTTAAACCTTTTAAAGCTACATTGCTTTGGATCATTGTTTAAATCAAAAACATCAAAGACATAAGATGTTATGTGGGTCTTCTGTATATATGAAGTATCAATGGTATTCTGCCTAGGATGTCTGGCAAGAAGGGGTTTAGGGTTCCACAACTGGAATGTTTTGTAAGATGACAGCATGCCATCAGGAATTTAGGAATTATAGGGTATTCTTCACATGCAAGGGAAGAAAACTGTGTCTCTCCTGTTGGGGTCGCTTCATCTTCCCGACAGCCACCTCCTCCCATGTGATCCTCCCTCATAACACCACCCCCAGGGTCAGGATCAGATAGTCGCTGCCTTCCCCTGGCCACATGGGAGGAGATTTCAGGCTGGGGATCAGTGATGACTCAACAGGATTCATCACAATACCTTCTGACAATTCTCCATCATCATTCAAGCAAATCTTGATATAAGTGTCATTGTATAATTGCCTAACAAAAGATAGCAATGGGTTTGGCATGGCCCATAACTTAAGTTTCCTCCATAGATGACTTCTGATTACTGTAGTGAAAGCCGCCTTATAGTCCACAAATGCCAAATATAGCCTATCTAAATGATTGCTCTTTACATTGCTGATTAAAAAATGTAACAACCAGATGTTGTGAAGGATTCTATAATCAGCCCCGAAGCCCTTTTTTAAATGGATAGACTACTTGCTTCTCTTCCACACATAGGAGAATCTCACGTAAAATAAGGTTACTACAAATGTTCCTAGTGATTTCTTGCATAGCAAGCAATCTATATTACTTGGGGTGGTTCTAGAGACCTTTGTATGTATCGAGATGATGTGAGATAATTTCCAGTCATCCAGAATAATATTGGATTCATATATCTGTTTGAACAAAACATTCAAGAGATTTGCTCAGGTTTCTGGATTACTCGTTATGACTTTATTTGATAGTCTGAACCGCCTGGGAGCACCCGTTGGATGTAATGCCTTAATATATTGTATTATGTCATCCACCATAAAGGGGTAGTTGTTAGAGCCATACCTGGGAAGCAATACGTATTATATATGTGATTCCGTCATTCATATTCACTTATGGGATTCAGAGATGGACCTGCATATTATTTACCGTAATTATTAATAAATCTCCAGAATTTTACGTTATCATTGCTTTTCAAAGTTCTATACATAATTTAACATTGAACATTAAATAGTGAACTTTTATGGCAACATAACCAATTTTTGTATTTTATTTTTAAATGAGTTATAGCACTCAATGTATCCTTATTGGGCATATTTATCCCTTTCACAAATATGTCTCCGAAGTTCTTTTTTTCTTTTAGCAATGTGATGATTATATATTTTGTAATTGGCCTTTTCAGGATCAGCACATACACCCAGAGTCTTTTTCCCCAGTTAAGTGAGACAATTTGGCTATTCTATTCACCATCAAAATGACCTTACTATGAATGTAATAACTTAACAACAAAGGATCAGTTGTGATCAACTCATTAATCTTTGTAATATTCTTACAACTCGACCCGATTCGATTTCCTGGACAGTTGATCTCAAAATTACCCCAAGTTTAGCGATTGCATTCTTATGAGGAACAGCTAAACGTAATGCAATAATGGATTGATTGCTTCTAGAGTTGGGAATTAGTTTTGAGTTAGTAACTGTGCTCATGATATTTCTAGACATGAATATAAAATTGATATTACTATGTCTGTTACCATTATTCCATGAATTGACTCAAGTTGTACCCTCAAGCAGGTCGCTTAACAAAGAAAGGTTAAAATTGTTAACCAATTTGAGCCATTACAGACATTGTTCAATATTTCTTATCTCTTTGTGTGTATTTTGAATCATGAGCAATATCACAGAAAGCATTTAGGTCCCCTCATAATATTATGTCGCCTTCAGAATTATTCTAGAGCCAATCAATAATAAAAATTGTAATATCTTAAACAGAGTAGAATGTTTGTTAGGAATATTTTTGTTTAGTGACCTGAAGTGCTTCTGACAGCCAGTCCCATGATGCTTTTCGGCAAGGATGCTCAATTATAACTTCACTATTTGGCTCTTAGTCTTCATTACATCCCCATGCGTTGCACACCACTGGTATGTTATCATATAATTCATTTTTGTGTGGAGCATAAATATATGTGGCCTTTTCAAATGTATTACCCAAATTCATAAAAGACGAATATTAATTCAGAATTAAGTCTATAGAATGAATTGATGCAAAGTAAATATGGGACGAGATCTCAATGTAACCAGCTCAATATTGTTAGAGCCCAAACACACAGCTGTGGGATTGTGTGCAGTAGGTTCAAAATAAAATATCTATTTAAGAAACCCATGCTAGTAGAGGGAAAAAGAGCTGCAAGTATAAGCGCCTTAAGATCACCAAAGTCAGCGTTGGCCAGGTGGACCCGTTCGGTCATTGTCCCAGCTAGTTTAGAGACAGTCTTAGAATAAAACACAGCGAGACACTCGCTTGCATCATGAGCTTCCATAGATTTGTTTGGAGAATTTGTTTGATAAGTCACATTATCAAGATCCACCATTGCTGGAGCCTGGCCAGATTGTAGAGTAGCATCCTCTGCCAAATGTCTCTTGGAGGTGTCACTTACTTTTGCATTTGTGATCCATTCATCCAAAGTTATTACTTTTATTTTTTGGTTTCCCATGTTCCTTTCTTCTTTTCTTTTGGTAAAACTTATCTTACCGCTCAAACCTCTCTTCCAGCTCAACTATTGTGACTTCAGCACCAGTTACAACACCCTCAGGGGGGTCTATAACCTTACTAGCCATGGGAGTTTTTATAGTTACCATCTCCATTTCCTATTCTTTTTCTGCTTCTTTCTCTCTTGAGGCTTCCTTCCGTGCTAGGGGGGTACAGTAGAGCAGTCTATGACGATGGCTGAGTGAATCAGATAGTTCTCACTATCAGCCACTCTTTGATGATCAAAGATTTCTACTGCCTCTCTGACTTCTAACTGTTGCTTGCAAATGCTCAGAAATATTATTTATTTGTTGAAGAAGAACATCCAAAACACTGGACTGCAATCTAGCTCAATGCGAGCAATCCAGGTCCATGGATATGCTCTAATAGCCCTTGATGCTGCTTCTGAGTATCCTTCTCAATGTGCAACCAGCCAATAAAGATTTCAAGCACATTGATATGATTTCGTGTTTGAGATGTTGAAGATCAATGAGGAAGTACATTTATCGATGTGTGACTTAAAAATAGTGGATGCAATCTTCCCAAGATCCAAGATCTGGGGTGCCCGAGAGGCTGGTGGAAAGCATATTTATTTCCTCAATCGCAATGGCCCCAACAGGTGCAGTGTTTATGGTAGCCTTCACCTCTCTTTGAAATTCTAAACACAAATCAAACAGGGAATTGTTGCCAATCATGTTTACTTCATATAGTTGCACCACATTCTGTTGTACCACTTCACTAGATTATTCTACCATATTTTTGCAGATATTTGAGTTATTAAGTGTCTCTTACCATTTGCTGCAACAAAGATATTTTATGTGAGCGTAGGCAGAGAAATGCAGTCATCTTCCTCTGAGATTGAGCATCCAGTAAAGCACTAGCTCCACAATTTAGGGGCAGGACCATGTTCAATGCCTCAATTAGCGTGTCACAGCTTCTCAAACTGGGCTCATGCACCATTCCTCTGTCTGCATTTCAAAGGTTGGTAAATATGCACAAATGCAGAATTTAATGTACAATACAGACAATATAATAAGTTTTGGTCCTACCTTAAATAGAACTTCACCTCCACTCCTTGTTATCCAATAAAGTGCACTAGAACCTGATTGTAAAAGGTGGGGGAACAGGCATTCGGCAGTTGCCAGCTGATTGCCGACTGCACTTAACCGCACGTCAACCATGCGTGTGATCCACGCAACATGCTGGTTCTTGTTGCTTTGTGACCAGAGCAATCACAAGGCAGCAGAATGAAAAGGTGAGCAGGAAGGTGAAGAGATCCCCAGCAGGAAACAGTAGCAGTTTGACCTCCACTGCTGACTGCACTTAACCACACTTGCTCCATGCGGCATGCTTGTTCTTGTTGCTTGGTGGGCGTAGCGATCATAGGGTGGCAGAGTGATAAGGTGAGCAGGAAGGAGCAGAGATCATCAGCAGGAAACAGCAGCAGTGTGCCTTCCCAGCTGACTGAACTTAACCACACCAGCACCACACGCAACGTGCTGGTTCTTGTTGCTTGGTGGACGGAGCAATCACAGGGAGGCCAAATGATAAGGTGAGCAGGAAGGAGCAGAGATCCTTCAAAGAAAAAACAGTAGCAGTGCAGCCTCAGCTACCGACTGCACTTAAACACAATTGCACTGCACAACGTGCTAGTTCTTGTTGCTTGGTGGGCGGAGCAATCACAGGGCAGCAGAACAGTAAGGTGTGGACGAAGGAACAGACATTCTCAGGAGGAAACAGTCACCGACCTACCCTCTCTCTCACTAGGGCTGCACCTTTTCTTCACTGGCTTCTCTTGAATATTTCTTCTACCCTCCATCATGCACCTTGCATTCACTCCATTACTCCTTGTACTTACGCTTTTCCTTCCTTTCTTTCATAGCCATCAGACTCCCACATTTGCCCTGCACCCGCACCCCCAAACACAATTCTCTAGTTCTCCCAGTATCTGCAGCCTCACCTAACCCCCTGGAATACCGCACAACATCTGTCCCTCTCCCCCACCTTCTATGTCTATTTTGGTTGGCCTCTGGAATGCACAATCCCTCTGCAACAAGTCTTCCTACATCATTGATTATTTTGAATCCTATCACCTTCAACACTCTCTTCTTGCTGTCACAGAAACCTGCATCTCCCATCATGACTCTGATATAATATCGGCTCTCCACACTAACGCTGCTATCTTCTACCACACTCCGAGGCCTGTTGGGGAGGGTGGTGGTGTGGTGCTCTTTGTGAATAAGGCCCTCAACAATGGCAACCATCCCCCTTCTGACATCACAAGAAGTGGGAGCTTTGCTTCTAGCTTCAGCTCAAGAGGAGGAAGAGAGTGAACCTCTACCTGACCTCCTCAGAGGCCAAGCTTTGAATGAGAAAATAGAATGAGTTAATCTCTCTTCTCAACTGAGTTCTGAGCAACAGGAGGAGTGCAAAGTTCTGTTAAATCAGTTTGCCTCCCTGTTTTCACTTTCACCAGGCTTGACCCCTTGGGGCCAGCATGATATTCTCACTGGTGACTGGCTACCTGTGCCAGTTAAAGTTACAGAATGTCCGGAACTCTAGGCAAATACTTAACCGCGAACTACCCTGAACTGTGTGATCTTGAGCAAAAGACTTTTGTCCTATTGACTTTGGCCCTAATCCTTTATGATTTGATTCCATCACTGTAGTTCCTCTTTCTAGATTGTTCTGCTTACTTACCTGTTGGTGCAGCTCAATGTTAGTCTAGCTTTGTTTTTCCCCCCCTTATTAAATTGCTGGAGTGCCATTTAGCTCACACTTCCTTTTGAGTTTAACTTTTCCACAATCAATTGGGAGTGGTGTGGTGTATTAGTAACATGATTTTTCAAAAGCTTTACTTTAGTGAGATGTTATACAACTGATGTGTAAATAAGTGTATAATCTTTTAATCAGAAACCTTGAGTCAGTGTTTGTTTGATTCATAGTAATTGCTGTCCTTTGTCTAACTATTGATACTGCTCACTTGCTCTTGAGATAAGTCTGGCTGCTCAGCCATCACTACCACTTTACTGTGTATTACAGGCTTGTACCAAAGGTGAATTTGTACTGTCACTTGTAGTCTTAATTGTGTCTGTGTGGTGTTCCCAAAGGGTACTGCATATAATTCTGCCTAAAACTCTCCAGGACTGAAATCTCTGCACTGGCTCCCAGTGGCTATGAGGATTAAGTTCAAAACCCTCTGCATCATCCACAAGGCCTTCTGGAGCCTGTGGCCTCAATACCTTCAGCTCTCTCTTCCTAAATACCTTCCTTCTCGAGCTCTTCGCTCATCTGCCTCAAACTCCCTCAGGGTCAGTCGCTTCTCCAAGAAACTAGTTGGTGGTAGATCTCTTTCTTCGGCTGGAGCCTCCCTCTGGAACAGCCTCCCTGAAACTTTCGGAGAATCATCTTCGGTTCCGGAAGCACCTCAAAACTTTTCTCTTTGCTTCTGCTTTTTCTCCTTCTCTCCGTTGCTGACTTCCTAGCTGACACTGAAACTGCACTGGTTACCTTGCCACCCTCTGATCTTGGGCCCAGATCCCTTCCCCCACCAGTCGCACTCCAGCATTGCCTCCCTGGCAACCCACGCACTTGAGGACTGTTTTTCTGTATCCCTACAGTCCCACCACCAGCGCTTGCCACCTGCTGGCCGTACTTTTACTTATTGTTTATTTATTTTCTTATCACATGCACTGCACTGTCCTCTTCCCCTGGCCCCCCGCCCTTCTCCTCCTTCCCCTTCCCATGCAATTGCGCAATCTGAATGACAGCTGGCCTAGTAGGATCGTTGTCTGTCTTCCCTCTGTTCCCCCTCCCTTGCCTCGTCGCGCCTTGAAACACTTGTGTATAGGCGCGTTATAAATGCCATATCATATCAATTCATCATATCCCTGCCCCCGCTCTTTAAATCAGGGGGGTTGCATGGTGTGCGGAAGGACATAACTGGTCACTTTAGAAAGACTGCTCTGGGCAGTCTCAGAGTGATCTTTCTAAATATTTTGTATTCGGATAAAAATAAAATACATTTTCAATCCACACCCTCCTCTTTACCTCTCTTCTCTCTGAATGTATTTCTATCTAATCATTGTGTTCTCTCCAATCCTTCTCTGCACTCAACCTCACTGCCCCATGCCCCTCCTGCCTGGGTTTCCTCTCAATTCCGCTCATTCTTCCTACTCGTCCGCTCCACTGAAACCCAATACCGATCACAATCAATGCTGGCCCAACTCTGTATCCTTTCAAAGCTTGACTTAAACTTCACTTCATTGCTAAAGTGGGGGCACCTCCTGCCCTATTCCCTACCTTCCTTACTTCACCACACTACTCCCTCTAGGGATGCATAACAATGTAATTTTGTATATTTATATTGTACTCCTCTTTACTTTGCAGCACTTTCCCCCTTAGGTTAATGTTACTTTTTTAAGTCACACATTACTTAGATGTAAGTGTGCTGTTTGTTTTGTCTTTTGCCTTGTCTATGTTCCACTTTTGTACACCCTCAAACTAGCTAACCACTTCTTCTCATCTTTTTGCTTTTTTACAGGCATCCTTCAGGGAATGCCACCGCCATCTGTAGATGTGCTATTTTACATAATTTCTGATCAACATTGACATCCCTGTTCTTCAAATAATTAAATACAAATACATAAAAACAGTAGTTCTACTGTGATAAATCTGTTGTTTTTTGTAATTTCTTTGTAATTGCATGATAGGGAACATGGTAAGTGGTATGTTTACAATTAAGCTGGGCCAATCTTAAATAAAGTTTTCGACCTGGACAGAAACATTGAGAAAACCTGAAAGGACCAGATTAGTGATAAGACTATACTTGTGAAAATGGCACATTGTGCCATTTGCCTCACAGGAAGTGCACATTAATATTTAAAGACGGGTTCCTTTCTGTAATGTTAAATGCATGGCTAATAACTTTGTAGGCATGGTTTCTCTAAAAGGGCTTTCACTCTTTTGCAGAGGAGCATGCAAAGATTTGGAATGCAGTAATGGTGGTGTGTATGGTTTTATTACAATATGCATTGCAATTGTGGGACCTGGAAGCTGGTGCAATTCTATAGCATGCCCTAAGGTTTACCTTAAAAGGGGGAGTGGAGGCACCCATATGCCCCTATGCTAGAGTGAATTAAGGAACCATTGAAGGTAGCTGATTACCTTCCAAAGCAGAACCAAGTTGATTTTACAGACACACTGCGCGCACACACAATATAAAGTGCAGTCGGTGTATGTTTATTTCCCAAGAAGGTAGCCTGACACGTGTTTCGAGCACTTGCTCTTCTACTGAGGCTGAGTAGTGGGAAGCCTTTAATAATATCACAATAGATGTGGTAAGCAACAAAGAATAGAAGAATCGTGGGCTCCACTTGATATGCAGTTGCAAGGACAATTGAAAGCGTAATCGCATGAGACAGCGCCTCGGCTGTAACAGTGAACAGGAGCCCTTCGTTTACTTATTACCTTCCAAAGCAGTCAAAGCGCACCCATACAAACATTGATAGATAGGTAGGAATGTTACTGTGAGCATTAGCGATTGTGCACCAGGTGCATAGCAGCAACAACTCACACCAGCCGTTTGCATAGCGTAATAAAGAAATTAATAACATTGTAACACTGTAACAAAGCTGGAACACAAAGAGAAGACTTGCCAGAAGTCTTTCTCCTGCCACGCCTCGACCCTCTGGGACTCAATCCCGGTGGAGGTTCAAAATGCCCCTACCATCCCTCAGTTCCACAAAACACTCAAAACGTGTCGCTTTCAACAATATCTGCCGGACGTCATTAGGGGGTTGCCAGGGGTAGAGGTCTCCATTGCTACCGCTGCAGTCTCCCTTGCTGCTCCTAAAAAAAAGAAAGAAAAATAACTTTTCTTTTCTTAAATTGAAGCTTCTGGTCTGTGGCCAGTGCCATGTGGTTCTTTGTTTCTGGAGTGGCTGGCTTTTTTGTTGAGGCCTCTCACAAAAAACGGGGGGTCCACAAGTGTAACACTTTGAGCAGTGACCGTAAATAAGAAAGAATAGGAATAACGAATACTGTATTTTTCTGGAATTCTATACATTAATTGTTAGACTCATTAAAGGGGTGAAAGGTTGTGTTCCATCGCTTCCTGCGATGTCACTTTGGGGTGGGGTCAAATGACATCACATCATGTGATGTCATCAGAGTTCAAGGGTCGTGTGATGTCACTTCCACTACCGCTGGCATTTTGGTGAAATGACGTCCCTGTCCAAGGGTCAACTGCATGAGCACTCCATTCAGAGGAGCAAAGCCCCCGGTAAGCCACTGAACATTCCCCGTCCCTCACTGAAATATCTCTCTACAAACCTCACACTCCACACCGCCCTTTCCCCTTGTATAGTTCTTGATTGCATCTTTCTTTCTTGTTTCTTGGCAGGTCTCAAGATCTTCGGTTGCACTACCTTTGATCCTTTCACTTTTTTGTCACTTATCATATCGGTGGATGTCACTTCTAAGGACTGTGCCCATCAGAGCATGCCAGTTAGTCGGGGCGGGCAACAGCAGGGCATCCTTTAATAGTCAACCAATCCCTTGGGCATTGTGTGCAGCCTGGGCGTGCTGTCTGAAGCACACATCTCTGCTCGGATAAACCAGCCCAAGATATGTCATTGGTTCACTGCCTAGGAAACAAGGAACAAGATAGGACTGTGTGTAAGGCAGAGTCTCCCGGCACCATCATTACGCTACAAGTCAAAATATAAAATCCATGTCCTTCCTTTTGCTGGGATGGATTTGGACTAGGAAAATCCCGTAAAATACGTTAGACATTGATCTCCTGGTTATACCATTCATTTCACTATTTGCTAGAAAATAGTCCTTTTGCCTTCGTATCATAACAATATATCCAGCGTAATAGGTGGCTTTGGAGGGTGGTTATCCGAAAAGCGTCGAAATAGATTTTAAAAAGACACATATAAAGTAAAAAATATACAGTCTCTAATGCACCAGGAGACGGCATAAATACAAACACCAGAACATTTGTGTTGTTGTTGCATGCATCCCTATAAAAAGTGTCAGAGTAACAATGTGTGAATCAAGCACACTGCTATTTCTAAATGAAAATAACACGGGTTACAATTTGCCAATGGCAATGTTTCTTTCTATGGGAACAATATTAATAAACTCAGCTCGGGGAAGATGGTCTCCATACTTCAAAACACTTTATCCAAGGCTGCCACTGATAGCGCGGCAGCCTTGAAGTGTTTGGACACAGTGCCCCAGCAGCTTCTCACGGCGACGAGCACACTCTGTGCTCCTGGAAATTAGGTGACGTGACAGAGTTATCTGCAAAACCACATTAAGGCATCCAAGCTATTTGGCTGAGGGTTTCAATTGCTTAGAAGACCTTTAAAAATATAATTGGGCTGAAATCCTATCTGAATGAGGTATTTCGGTGAATTCTTTTTTTCCTCAATGAACCTCAATGGGGGCAGCAACTGCGGCCTCCGGAAATGGCGATTGGCAGATTTACATCCTGAATATACGGCAAAGGGGAGGTCTCTCCTCCTCTGTGACCACCCTGACAGCTACTGGTGCACCTGACTGAGAAGAGGGAAGGTAGATAGGCTATGGATATAGCTAGAAACTATAGCTAGCCTTTAAGCAAGGGTCCCACATCTCGGGCTCCCCACCAGCCCCCCATCCCCATTGCCCCTCCCTGGCCATGGATCAAAGGCTTAGGTTAGAGAGAAGGAGAACTGGGGTAGAGTAGGCCTCACAGAAACAGAAGGAGATGCAAAGTTAAGTGTAGCATTTTACAATGACACATTTGATGCTTTGCTTATTCCAAAGCATAACATCCTCTTGAGCTCTACTCAGTCGCTGATGGAAAACTTTGGAACATTTGGAACAGAACTAACCACTCCAAAAATGAATGAGCAACTGAGCGAACAGCAGTAGCCCGACCCCTGCCAGACGGATTTGCAATGGTACGTGTTGTAGGGCACTTTAAGTAGATAATGTGATAAACAGCTACTGGATTTGAAGGCTCTGTTGGGCAACTTGTGACATACACCCATGCTTTAGATGACTGCTCTGCCACAGTAACCATAAGCATGTCATCACAGGAAACCAGATATGCACCCGGTGAAACAGAAAATGGATGTGCCAGGTTATTGATTACCCACAGAGAATGATGAGCACATTGCCTCCAAAAATGTTCATGACCAGCTCCACGCTGCCATCCACATGCTGCCTTAGTTAATGCACAGCACCTTGCTAGTTTCCATATTGCCCCGAGAAAATAACCATGCCAGTTTTACATTGCCCCTCAAAAATAACGCATCCAACATTACTTCATGGGACTACTCAATGCCCATAGAAAAGCCCCACATCACTTTACTTTGGAACCAGAATTGTCCCAGTCCACGTAACGTCAACACAATTTCACACTGTTACTCACATTGCTCTTAAAATTGACACATGCCGGTGCACATTGGTCTGACAGGAACCCAAGCCACTGAAACTCAGCCATATTAGCTGCATGCCTGTCACATTGCCGGAGAAAGGAGCTTTGTTTTGCTTATAGAATAAATCCAGGCCCATTATCATTCCTCACAGAATTGCGCCATTCCACTCCCATCGTTTGCCCCAGAATGGCATTGTGTCACTCACACTGACAATTACAGTGACTCATGTCACTAAACTTTGTCCAAGAATGACCCAATGCCACGTCACATATCCCCAGAACTACCCCCAAACCACTAAACAGTTCACCCTAAATTGTGCATAGGACAAACATTGCTGACAGAACTGCAGCATTTCTTGCATATTGCCCTAAGAAGTGTCACATTCCACGCTCGCAATGTGTTATGATCAGCATTTTAGGAACCTAGGTCCCCCAGTGTGAATTTTACAGATGGAAATACATATACATTACAGGGCCTGCGGCAGAGGCCCTGTAGTTATGGCTGAGTTGCTCAATCCATAGGAAGAACACGTTTTGGGTGGCTTACAACTTCTCCCCCGTGGACGAATCCTCACGAAACATTGCAAAAAAAGGTATGTGGCCCTGTCAGATTGAATCTGCAAAGTGTGGTGAGGTTTTGTCCAGAGGGGGTAAAGCTATAGAGGGGGATCCAAAATGTGTGGATTTTCCCATGGACGCAATGGAAAAAAGATTTTGCTCACACCTGCAGCCCAAACCGCTGGACGGATTTTCACCAAATTTGTGGCAGGAGCAGCAGCTTTGTCCCAAAAGCGTGCTTTTGGGAACTTGGTGAAAATCCGTCCAGTTGTTTTTTTTTTTTTTTTTAAATGGCCAAAAAGTAGGTAAAACAAATGAGTGCTATTCGGGTTCAGTCTGCAGACTCACTTTCCTGTTCGGTCCACGGACAGTCCTCTGATTGGCCCAGTGGGCGGCGTAAGGTCTGTGGACATCATACTTGCCAGCTGATACAATGGTGAAAAGCCTGAGGTGCATCATATTTTTTTAATGGTCCACCATGTTGGATTCACGGACAGCGGCCGTTGTCCACGAATATCGCGGTAAAAACATATTAAAAAACACAACATTGCACTTGTCAAACTAATGCAACAATCTCTGGGGTGGTTCTGGGGTGGTGAGGATGGGATGGGAAATGGCCATAAAAAGGCCCAAAACTGGTGGGTTTTCATCTCTGAAGTCCACTAACAGTCCGGACACACGGGACGCCCCTGTGATGTTCGCGGACATCTGAGATGTTTGGGGGCGTGCATGCCTATTTCTGAATTACAGGGTTGGTGTAAAGCAGTTTTTGGATGACTTATAACTTTGCCGCCACTCAATGAAACTGCATGACATTTCTGATTATTATTCTAGACCAGACTCTGAATGGGTGTGCAATGTTTGGTACTGTTTTGCCAAGAGAGAACAAAATTAGAGGGAGTCCCGAAATATTTTAAAGGCTTATAAATGTGGTGGCATTTCATGAATCTGCACATATGTTTGCAAAGAGATTTTGGACCTAGATATGAACGTGTTTGCAAAGTCTGGTGGGATTTTGTCAAGAGCAGGCAAAATTAGAGGGGGCGTCTCAAAATGTTTAGATGGCTTATAACTTTGTTGCTGTTTGACAAATGTGCACAAAGGTTTTCAGAAAGATCATATACCCAACCTTGAATATTTGTGCAAAGTGTAAATGGATTTTGTCAAGTGGGAGCTAAGTTATGACTATTTTATGTATGTACATTTTGACATGTTTCAAATAATAAAACATGGGCGAATTTGCAGCAAACTTGTGCAATGAGCATTGGCAAGGATCTGAAAGCAGGGTTTTGCAAATGGGTCAGTGTTTTATTTTTTGAAAAGTGGCATAATGTAGGTACAAAAAATAGTGCTATACCTTTGGTGACTGTCTGGCCATTACCTTGAGGGACCAGCAATGGGGTTAAAATGGGGATGGCCACCAGGGACCGGCTATGTGGTAACGCTTTTTGAAATCAGAATAGGGTTCAATGGAAAAAGAAATTCTGCTTGTTGGTATAGGTTGAAGTGCTGGATGGCATTGCAGCAAATATGTACGAGGAGGAACAGCAAGAACTTCAAAGCATGGTTTTGCAAATGTGTCCTGTGTTTTATTTTTTTGAACGTGTGAAAATGTAAGTACACAACACAGTGATATAACATTGGTGTCTTGGCAATGGGCCTGGCCATCGGCAAGGAGAAATGTGTATTGTAATTTGCTTATTTGGGCATGAGGCATGGCCGACGGTTTGAATGGGAAAAAATATTCTGCTTGAGGTTACAGCCTGAAGTGGTGGACTAGATTACAAGCATACACGAGGAGCATCAGCAAGGACCTGAAAGCATGTTTTTGGAAATATGTCTTGTGTTTTATTTTTCCAAAGTGCAAGAATGTAAGTACAAACACTAGTGATATCAATTTGGTGATTGGGTAGTGCACCTGGCTGTCGGCAAACGCAAATGTGTACTCCGTTTTGCTTATTGGGGGAATGCGGCATGGCCGAAGCCCAGGCCCCATGGATTTGGAGACTGGCCATAGCTGCAAGCTATGAGCACTGGCCATTGGTCACATCAGGGTATAGTGGAAAGTGATGTAGGCTGCAGGGTAGATGCAGTGAATAATAGAAGTAGTTTGGCGGGGCTGGGGTCATCCTCTTGCCTTATGTCATAGGCAATTGAACAATGATTTGCATCCCCAGCATGCACTGCTGATAAAGAAAGACATAAGTATGTGTTACAAAAAATGTTTCCTAAAGGAGGTTTATAGTTCTTTGATATATATGGAAAGAGAAATTATTAATAACTTATACAAAATGGTGTAAGATCATGAAACATGTTTACTTATAAAAACCTATTAAATTGACAGAAATATACAATTGTGCATTTATTTCCATTAGCATAATACACATTTCTAAGGGAAATGTTGGATAATCTTATTGAATCTAACTACTTTACTGAGCAATGTAAAGTATATAGAGTCTATAAAATTATTTCTTTAGTTCTATTTTGTAACTGTGAAAGGTGGTTCCTAAAGGAACCTTTTTTGGGTATTTTGTTTGTGCAGGGGAGATCAGAAAGTAAGGTGGGGAGGGAAATGAGAGAAGGGGCACCAACACCAAATTTGGAGGGGCAGGTGGACTGGGGAAGCTTTTGCACATGTTACATCTAAGGTAGGGCAGTGTTTCTCATGCTCCTTGATTACAGCTTCAAATGCACCTCGAAATTGCTCCCCCCTGCATAGTGGTGTGTTGCAGTATATATAAAGTACTGTTGTCTTTGAAAGATATGGATCAACAGCCTCTTTTATCACTTACAAGGTAGCTGGGGGGATGGCAATAGCTGGTGCCATTTCTAAGATAAATAGCAGTTTTGCTCATATTCTTCCAAGTATGTGCTATGCGCTAGATTGTTAATGGACAATGAGTAAGAATAGATGTAGGAGCTCCCTAAAGGTTCATTTGTGCTTCAAAGTTCCTAGATGAGCTGAAAAATGCAGTTCCAAACTGTTCACGAAGCACGGACGCGTTTGCAAACACGTGATCATGCCACACGCATGGTCGCATGATGCTGTTTGTAAAGTCCCCAATGACGTCAGATGTTCGCGAACGGAGACGAACACAAAAACCGTGGAGAAAGTGGCAGAAAGTGTTGTGGAGGGTTTTGACCCATGTGGAATCATTAGACGGGGTAAATATGGGGATTAAGCTGTCGCTGCCCATCATTTTACCCCAGAACAAAAATAAATCATTGGAGTGCGTAAAGATGGGGATGCGCTGTCGCCGCCCATCATTTCATCCCAGAATCCAGGAGAGCTGCGCAGTTGTGCGCACACCAAAATGGTTACCTAACTTGCCACCCACCAGTGTAAAGAAAGGTCTTTGTTAACAAAATCCACTGTTACTGATGTCAAAAAGTTGCTGAAATTGTGACTCATTGGACCACTTTAAAGATTCAACCCTTTTGTGGGGTTCCACATAACCATTTTACTGTAAGGAGCCCCATCAAAACAATGTTAAGCAAGGATTTACTACCATGTAAGAACCATTCCTGTTTAGAATGCATTAATCCAAGAAAATCCCAAAATTGCATGCAGTACCAACAAAATCCTCAAGGGGGCGCTGGCGGTCTAAACTCTGACAGGAGAACTGAGTGCAGTAGCTGACAAAGGGATTTGACTTAGCTGACTTCAAAGGCTGCATTTTAATTAAAAATTAGCCACATGCTGTTCCCAGAGGCCTGAAGCCTGGGAAACCCTCTCACCTCCAGAGCTTCACACCAGGAGTTAGAATCTCACATGACCTCTTGATTGATAGAAGGCAGACTGGCTGGGAGCTTCCCAGAGACCACACAATGGCCCCTTTCCTCTGAAAGGAATATGTTGATTTTGACTGTTTAATGTCAACAAAGCCCTGCCTGCCCAGAGGACTGACCCACCCAAGTCTTGGAGGCGGACTCCAACACTCTGAGAACTGAATTGAAAGAAAAATATATATTTTACAAAAACACTGATAACTCTTTGTAATCAAATGACAGAAATGTATAACTTTGAGAGCTTTAATTTAAAAAATGTACCTTTAATTCAAGCCCAAACTCCAATTTGTGTGATGTTCTGGGGCAAAACCCCATTGTTTATTAATATTACAGACTCCCTGTTTCAGCTAGACAAACGAAAATGCATTGGTATGTGGGTAGATATGTGAGGAACAGTTGTATAAAATTTAATGAAGATCCAATGTTGTTCAGCACATGAAAAAGTGCTAGAAGTTGCCATTTTTGAATGCAAGCTCCTAGAAACAGCAGATTTGGACAGAGACATGGCTAAATTCAGCCACACCATGTATATGTAATTTCAAGCAACTGTGTAACTGTGAAATATGTCTTTTATTATCAAATATAGAATGTGTGCAATCTGACAGAGGAGTGTCCTATCTGCAAGCCATAAAATGACATCCCTCTGACTCACAGTTCATTCCCCAATCAAATGATAAATGGAAGTTTGACCAATTAGAAGCTGAGAGAGAGGTAGGGTCAGTGATGCTAGAACACACCCACATTCTAAACACATAAAAGCAGACAGACAGGACAGATAGGGCCCTTCAATTCCATTTGCTGCAACGCGCTCTGCCGGACCATACAATATCCAGAGATCCAGACTTCAAATTCATCAAACCTCCAGAGAGCCAAACTAGAGACTTCAATCTATCCAGAACTAGAGACCCAGACCAGAGAACCAGAGAGAGCTGACCCAGATCACTGTGAAGTGCAGAGACCAGAGGCGAATTTAAAACCCTGACCAGATCCGTGATGAGGCCCATTTCACTCAAGAATATAGTGTGAGTACCTAGAAAACTGTGCAGAACCAATCTCCTAGTTAAAATAATATAATTCAATCCATTTTTAACCTAAGTAGAACTGCAGCTTAGCAATTGTGTTATCCTGCCATCATTTTTAAAGCTGAAAAAGTGTGCGTTTAAAATTTCAAATCTGAAAAACGACCTTTATTCAATCGCTCATATCTCCGCAACCGTTTGTGCTAGAGACTTGCAGTAACTTTTATTTGGAAGCTGAGATCCTAGGCTTTCCTAAGACCCCAAAACGATAGAGATAGTCCTTGTGGTTCCTCTGTAATAGCGCTCGGCGCATCCGCGAATTTTGCCGCGATTTGCAAATTTCTTCACGTGTAAAAAGCTGCTGCTGCTTGCCTTCCATTGCCAGAAATTCGTTTAACCTGCTAACTATCCCTGCATCATTGCTAGTGTGAGCCTGGACTAATATTAACTAGATACCAATCACCCTGAACCTCTGAAAGGGAATTAAAAGTATTTTAGCATACTTTTCAATTCATTGCCAGCACATATCAAAGCAATTTGGGCCTGTGTTTTCAAAACTCCTATCTGTTTTCTGTAAGTGTAAGCTTGGGGGGATTGAACTGAATTACATTGATTGCATTTCTGAGAACTGTGTGCTTCCTTCCATTTCCTTGCATTGTATCAAGGGGGGAAGGGGATTGCCAGAGAAAAGTGATTACATTGTTTTGCTGAAATCATATCAAGTTGTTTTCTATACTGCATTTCATTCATTCAACCTTGCATTTCCTTGAACCTTATAAAGCATTCTCTACCACATTATACTTCTGTACCTATTTACCAGTGTGCTACCTTATCCATTTCATGTCAACTCATTAGTGATTATAAGAAGTGTGCTAGTGCCAGATTCTCCGTTGTTGATCTTTATCATATCAGATTAAGTGTGCTATTCAATTATTAATTTATTATAAAGTGTGATATATATATATTTTAAATTATCAAATAAGCCTTTTAAACTTGCAAAACAGAACTACTTCTTGGCTCAGTGGGGTCAGGGGGATTCCAAGAGAGGGGTGTTATATAGGGGTAGTCATCCAGAACGCATGAACTGGACATAAAGATATATCAATAAGGGTTTTCATTCAGTATTCTAGACTAGGCGTTAACTTAGCTGTAGTGCTGAATTGAATCCTCTTACAGTGTATAGAACTGTTAAAAATGATGCTAGAACATGGGAACTGGCAGAGCTTTAAGGGGAAACTTTGTAAATTGGACACAAATTTTGTTATATTGGGGTACGTATGATACTAGTAAGTTGTAGGAAATTAGGGGTGCACTGATAAAAACCTATGAAATTCACTGACAAAACGTTGTTAATGGGACATTATTGTTATAAGTAAAACAGAATCCCCCCCAGAAATGTGCCAGGTATGGTGAGCTAAGCAACCATAGCTCGCACACCACTGTGCACTGCTAAGACTAACACCAAGGACATGAAAGATGACATCACAAATGACACTGATGAGATCACATATTAAATTCATTTTAATAAACAGTCCCTACAAGTGGGTGTGTTTATAATGTTGGTAACAATATGTTACGGGTGAATTGGAGAGCTATCATGAACTACTTAATGTATTAAACAATGTGCTCATGTAAACAAAATATTATATTCTAGTGTTGTTGTTAATAGCGGAACCTAATCATATATACATATAGGCAATGGTTGCAGCATGAACCATAGAAGTACAATATTTTTAATCTGGTAATTTCCGATAGAAAAATAATAAATGCTAATTTATGAGAGTTTTGAGTAATGTTAAACATGGAATAAATAGGTAACAACTGAAAACTTACCACACACTTGTGTTAAAAATACATATAAAGACGCACAATTCAAACAAATTAGAGGCACATACCGGGAAACTAAAGTAAGGAAGAAAGAAAAAACAGCACCAAAAAATGACAATAAAATTACAGTTAATCATCATTGTAAGGAACTCATGGTGTCAACAGTAAAGACAGACACAAGTGATCACAGTTCAAGGCTGTTTATTAAACTGTATGCAGGTTGGGAAAATGCCTAATCTAAACCTAAATCTAAGATGGAAGCCAGCGTCAACCATCAAATAAAAATAAGGCAGTCCTAGTGGCGTTGTGTCAAATAAAAAGGGCTTATACTAAGAAACCTATTGCCAAACCTTACAACTAATAAAAAAAGGGGTGTGGGATAGTTCTCAAGAAAAGAAAGAAGTGTTCACAAATAATATGTCAGGATGCAGTAGCCTTGGACTCACCTTCCCTACATTTTGAGAACGGGGTAAGGTGGGATCTTAGAGCACAGCACACTCTCGAGCTTCTCCAGCACGAGACAAAAGTTCCACTTGCAGCTCTCAGGACTTTTGATGGCCAAGTCTTGTTTGCTTGAAAGTCTCTTGCCTTCGAGGGCCTGACGTGTTCAAATAACGAAACAAAACGTTCCTTCAACACAATGAAAGTTTGCTTCCTGGTTTCATGTAGGGTGAGGATGTGTCACCCTTGGGTCCCCCTCTTTCGGGCACTGACCCCTTTTTACTTTCAGACTCCCTCCAAAGGGGTCTCTTATGGCTTCTCCTTCCTTCACAATTCTTATTAAATAGTTCCAGTGGACATCCCTCGACCGGGTTCATGCTTGTCAACACACTGTTTATTGGGACTTTAGACTTGCCCCCTTCTCCTCAGCATCCCTCTTCCAGGTTTACTCTTCCCAACTTCACATACACATTCATTTTCAATGGTTGCGGGATTCACTTCCCTTGCTTTCTCATGTGGCATGATTCACTTTCCTTGCTTTCTTTATAGTTATTAGGTCAAAGGCTTTCGACTGTACATGGATTTTGATTGACCGCCTGTACGACAACTTTGACCTATCTTGGTTGCTCTCGTATGGCCCTCTGGTATCTGTAGTTTCACTCAGAAGGGGATCGACCAGAGTCTCTGAGTTAACACCCATGGGGTTCTGGTTCCCTCTGAAGCTGGTCTCCCCTTTAAACTTTTATAGTTCTTTGAACTTAATTGAACTTGCCACTTTGCGTCTTTCAGTCACCAGAACCCGGCTCTTATCGGCTCTCACCTCAACTAGCTGTGATGAACCGCTTGGCTTTCCTCGTAACTGGAGTCAAGGCTGGTACCACGGTAGCAGGTGTTTCCGTCACTCCTGCTTATCAGCGTTGACACACTCTGTTTACCGGTGACATCTGTTGCAGCACACTTGGTTGTCCTTGGTTTTACGATTCCCCCTGTGGAGGTTTCACAGGTCTGCATTGAAAAGGGCAAGGTCATGTCTCTCATTGTCAGCCTCTCGATAATCACCACCTTTCTCCTCCTCTTGAGCTGCCGGGTCTGGGTAGCTGTCTCGTTATGCGGTCTGCCTTGCTTGTACTGTGCTCTCTTCTCCACCTTTTATCCTTGTGGCTAAGGGAAAGGGCCATCAAGTGTGTGTGATTCTGATCAATTGCCTGACTTTGCCTGACCCTTGTATTGGGACATGTCAAGTAAACAGCTCTGGTATTAGTCCACTCTCTGGAGTGCCGTGTGAAAGAGTTCATATCGAAAAAGGGGGGGAAGTGGTTTTGAATGTCCTACATGGTAGGATGGAGAAAAGGTGTTGATAGAAGGGGGATACCGGGTCTCATCCATCCGTGTCCCACTGCCTGATGACCCGCCACCCAGGTGATCCTCCCTCACTGGTCCACCCCCAGGAACTGGATCCAATAGCGATGGCCGTGTCCTGGCCACTTGGATGACAGATCCCCAGGGACTAGCTAGGGAGACACCTTCAGGTTTCTCACATCATATACACAAATTAATTGTGTCTTTGATGCCTGCTTATTGCCCCATGTATGTGCAATATGAACTCAGATTAATCTTTAAGGAAAGTATTTTAAGAACATATAAAAAGGTTAATGTGTAGATATAAAGCACCTTTTACATTTTAGAAATTCTCATTGTCACTAAAAAACAAACAATGAGACTAATCATGTCAGTAAACAAAAACAAGAGGCCCAGATATGTGATGTCATCAGTGATGTCATCAATGCCATTTGTGAGGTCATCGTTTATGTCCTGGGTGTTAGTCTTAGCAGTGCACGGTGGTGGCATGAATTATGGTTGCTTAGCTTACCATACCTGGTGAATTTCTGGGGGTTTTCGGTTTTACTTGAAACCACAATGTCCCTTTAATAACATTTTTTCTTTGAAATGTATAGGTTTTTATTAGTGCAAGTTAACCATAGCGTCCCTTTGACAAAGTGTTTTCACTGAATTTCATAGGTTTTTATTAGTGCAATTTGACCATAACGTCCCTTTAACAAGGTTTTTTCAGAGAACATATATATGTATATGTATATAACAAACAAACACATGCAAACATCAAATCCCAAAAAACACTCCATGTATACAAATTCCTAGGAGCATGCAGAGGCACAAAAGGATCAAGATGGTAAAAGGGGTCACCAAGAGCTTTAAGTCACTTATTATTCCGGGGCAAGCAGTAAGACCAAACCTGCCTATGAGTGGTGCCACTTAACACTGGGTCACTCCACCCCACCATGCCCCTGCTTTTGCATCAGGCTTAGGGGAGGTGAGTAATTTAGCCAACCCCACACCTTCATATTGTGACAGGTATAGAAGGTACCCCTTTCTGTGTACAGAGCACCATACTAGTCACCATGTCACCGACTGTCAGCCCCAGGAGTCCTTGTCACAGTGCCATGTGGTACATAGCTGTAAGTATGGGGAACACCTTCAATTCACCACTCATCCCTGGCATACGTATACCTCAGTGCACGGTGTATCGGTCAGCATAGTGTGAAAATCACTCTTTATTTGTACCGTTTAATAGAACGATTTAGAGAGACCACCCAAACTGCTCAGAGCACTCTTTCTAAATCTACATATCATGCCCTTGTCACACACAAGTGCATTCAGGGACTGACAGGCACGGCCGGGACGAACCGGGGAAGACAGAAGTTTGCAGTGAGGTGTCTGTCTGTTTGTGTCTCTGCGTGTATGTTGTGGGTTAGTGCGGAAGGGAAGGGGCCAGGGAGAAGGTGTGTGTGATTGTGTATATTTATATGTGTGGGGGGGTTTGTAGGGATTGTTAGGGTGGGGAGGGGGTGTGGGATAAAAGGGGGGGCTTTGGGTGTGAAACCCCCCAATTTCAGAGGTGAGAGTGGGGGCGGGGGTGAAAAGAGATATTTTGGGAATATTAAAGGCTGCACCAAATTGGTTGAAAAAACGGTCTTTTTTGGGTGCAGCCATTAATATTTGAGAATAAAACATGGAACAGTCTGGGAGGCTTGTCTTTGTAATGCATAGACGCATGATAAATAGGGCTGCGTGAAATTTCCGCCCACAAAAAGAAAAAGTGCAAAATTCGCACTAAAAGCCACTTCTGGCCATTCTGTAAAATCAGCATTATGGTTCCGCCGCCACTGAAATTTTGGCAACAAGGAAATTCTGCCCGGTTTGCTGCAGAGCACATGAGAGGCATACGAAACAGCAAAACTGTTCTGTTTTGGCTCTGGCGCCGTGTGACAAAACAGTGTGGTGTTTCGTTCCCATGTTGGCTTCGTGTAGCGAGATGAGAAATTTTGCACAGGTCTTTTTGTTAATCTGTGCTAGTTTCAGCAGTGACACGAGAAACTTTGTGCTGTGCTTTTCTGAACCGTGTTAGTTTAGCACACAGGAATGTAATTACACCAAAATGCCAGGGCTAGCGGAAGTGACACCACACGACCCTTGACATCTGATGACATCACAGGAAGTGATGTAATTTGACCCACCCCGAAGTGACATCACGGTAAGTAATGGAACACTACCTTTCACCCCTTGACAAAACAGGAAGTGGCATCACATAGCATTGTTTCTAAAGTACAATACGAAAAATATGGTTAAGATATCGCTGTAAAGTGATATATATTTCATACAAGAATGGTTCACCATATGTATCATTATTATCAGTGCGTACAGGCCCATATTACCAAATGACTATGAATGCAGGCGTCGAAGGGCAATGATATTGATGTGGTATTATATAGCACTTACGCTTAAGCACTTCATAGTGAACAAATATATATTATCACACCCACTCTGTGTTGGTACTCATTTATCAACCTCAGCAGGATGAAAAGCTGAGTTGGCCTTGCCAGGAGTCGAACCTGCAACCTACAGATCACACACACAGTGCAGCAGCGAGCACTCAATCCAGTGAGCTATCTTACTGGCTATAGCTATCTGAAAACCAGCCAACACATGAAACAAAGAGCCACATGCTGCTGGCCACAGACAAGGCACCTGAATTAAAAAAAGAAAAAAAGAAACATTTGTTTAAAAGAAAAATGTTTAGGGGTAGCCAGGGAGACCTCAGGGGTAGCAAGGGAGACCTCAGGGGTTGTAAGCGCGACCCTGGTGGCCCCTAAATGATGTCCCTGGGATGCCCCTTTTCCTTTCATTCGAAGTGCTCATTCCCCTGTGTCAAGAAGCCGGCACAGGAGTGTCTGAGGGGCAGGAGTTGGACCCCTGGCAGCAGAGACTGCAGTTTGTGTGTTCCATGCTGCTGGGAAAGCTATTACAGAGACCAGTGAGCTTCTCCCAGATGAGAAACCCGGTGCACGAGTGATTGAACATTGCCATTGTTACAGAATACTTGGTATCACAGTGGTCGTGTCTCTCAGAAGAGAGCGTTTTCGACCGACTCCAGTTTGAAGTCAATTCCATTGTTGAATGTTGCAGCGTAAGGAAAACTATGTATCGGAGTGGTCACGTGTTTTATGAAGAACGTTTTCGAAAGACTCTGAGTGCTGGGCATTTCAATTAAAGGGAACCAAACAAATATTAAACAGCGGGCTGAATGAAACTAAAGTGTAAACCAAAGCAATACTTATTGAATGGCGAACTGAATAAAAAATGTAACCATTGAGCAAAACTAAAGCTTTTTGAAACCAGAGGTAAAGGGAACTTTAGGATTATCCACCATTATTGTATGCTGAACGTCGAAGTGAATGGAACTTTAAAATGTAAGCAAAAACCATTAAATGTTGAATTATGAATTTAATGGAAGTTCAAACTTAAATTTACAAAGGAACAAAAGAAATACACAGTGAATATCACATTAACTGAAAGATTCAAAAGGCATGAATATATATTGAAGTTAATCCTATTACATGAAGAACGGAATTAAAGTTCACGGGCCAAGGAAATCGAGAAAGTAGCCAAGAGCCCCACCTGTTTGAAGTAACGAGATAAAAGACTTATGGAAGTAAACCCTGAGACTTGAGGTGCTACATTTGTTGTCTTGAGCACAGAGCCTCAAGACCCTTTTTGTTTTAATTGTGTTGCCTGATACTTGGGGAAGGGAGTCCCGAGGATTGTTTAGAACTATATGACTTTGAACTTAAGAAAGGTAACCTTGAGACTTTCTATGGAACTGTTTTACACTTGGGGAAGCGATCCGAAAGGCATATGCAAGCTTGAAGAAGCTCAGAACCTTTTGTTGAACACTGTTTTTTTTTTATTGCTGACATCCCTACACATTGTTTAGCTTTAGTTGTGAAGGCAAGGATAGGGTTTGGACACAGACAGATTCTTAAGTTTAACTCTTGGACTCAGGCTTACCTTAGTTTAGTTCAGTTAGGGAAATCCCACCTTAGTATAGGGCAAGTTGGGCCTTATTCCATCCTGACATTTACTTTAATAAAACAGTTTGTTTAAAACTTTGAATCTGTTGTCTGTGTCTTGCTTCATGATGCCTTCACAGACTACAGGAACCACAATACGTAAGAAACTCATACCTACACAGCCAATGCCACAGTTTAACACTTCACAATTACAATGCAACACTGGAAGACAATGATGGCATGTCATCTACAAACCATGTATGTGAAGTCTTAATGAATGAACGCAGAAACTACAAACATGCACAAGAACACCCAATCGCTCATCAGGGCACATGCATGATAGCAATGCACAGACCCAACTGTCATGACTGTGCCACTGGCGCACCAATTGGTACCAATCGTGGCCTATTTGGGACTCATTCATCTCCATAATCTTCCCAGGACAATACCTATTCACATGTATGTCTTTACTATTCCGTTTGCAAGACTTTGGAACTTCCTTATTTAATTTCACAAACTACATGTCCCATAATGCACATTGTGGCAGTTCCCATTCCCTGGCTATTCCTATGCAGCAGTTAGAACTACTATCTCCAGAAGCCTTAGAGATCAGTACTGCTTTCACTTTCCCAGGACCAGAGCGGGCAAAGGCCCATTACCTTCAGGTGTGCTGCTCCAGGTGCTGCTAATTAGCATTCTTTTAGCACAGGGCAGGTCAGTATTTAAGCAGCTGCCTGCAGCAGCACAGGTCTCTTGCATTGACCTAGCTTCCAGCCCTTTTTTGCCTTTATCCTTGGATTTCTGCCATGTCCTCTTGTTTTCAGAACTTGCTCCTGTTCCAGAGCCCTGTGCACCCTGCCTTGCAGCCCTGCGACTCTGCCTTCACTCAACTGCATTTTGCCCTGCACCTCTGTGCTTCCTGTACTGCAGCCCTGCTCCCACTGCTTGCAGTCCTCTGTTCCCTGTCTATAGCCCCTTGCTCGCTACCACCAATTATCTTGTTCCCTGCCTGAAGTTGCTCCCATTGCCTGTGTTACCTGTCTTTAGCTTCCTTGAGTCTTCAGTCCTGCCCTTGTTATCCCACTTCAGAGCTACAGTTCCCTTGTTATCAGTCTTCAGTCCTGCCTGTGTTATCCCACTTCTGAGCTAAAGTTTCCTTTTTATCAGTCTTCAGTCCTGCCCTTGTTATCTGACTTCAGAGCTACAGTTTCCTTGTTTTCTCTTTGTAGTCCTGCCCTTTTATTCCAGTCCAGAATTACTGTTCCTTGTTACCATTCTGCATTTTCCGGTCTCCTTACCCCTGCACTTATATTTCAGTTTTCTTGCTTTTCTTCTTTCTTCCGGTTCTCTATCCTGACCTTGCTCACTTTGACTTCCTTTTTTTCGCTGGATATTTCTGTTACAGTTCTTGTCTTTACTTGTGCCTTGTGTATTTCCTTTGTTCAGAGTTTGGCTGCTGGGTTTCCAGCACGCAATCTCTGCCCACTTTCTTTGTCGCGTTTCAGTATTGTACCTTGTGTCATTGTTAACAGGGTACTGGTTTTTGTTTCAGGAGGCAGTCATGGTTTAGTTCCTGCTGGACCCGTACAGGCTTCAGTCTTGTGAGTACTGTTTCCTTGTTCTTAGGGTCCAGACAGAGACACCCACTGCTGTTGCTCCAATGTAATAAATAACACTTCATTCAACTACTGGGATGGAAAATCATGTTGTGCAACAATATGCCATTACTGCTTTAAGAGATTGTCCCTCAACATGCCATGTAACATGCCTCGCATCATCAATGCACTGCAACTGACATCTGTGAACTTTGCACTTGCAGGCGACTTTGGCTACCGCCAGCTGCCATGGCTGATGACACCTGTACGCACTCCATGCACACCACAGGAGGTAGCCCACAATGAGGCACACATCAGGACCAAGCTGTGCGTTGAGCGTCCTTTGGCCTGCTGAAGGGACGTTTCTAGTGTATCTACTGGACCTGAGGGGCCCCGATGTACATGTTAGAGAAAGTTATCAAAATATTTATTGCCTGTGCCATGCTGCACAATATCTGCCTCAGGTGAAAAGGCCCTCTGCCCGCTGATGAGGACATGCCTCCCCCAGTGAGCAGTGATGGCCTGCCTGCAGATGAAGCTCTTCCACACAGTGAGCCTGAGGAATGCAGGAACGGATGTTTGATGCAGTAAGAACTAATTGACAGTTATTTCTAGACAGATTACTTTTTACCTGCTACTCACTGTGTATAATAATTGTCCTTGCATTTGTATTTTATTGTGAACTGTGCAAAACATTAATCCCCAGACCCCATACTGTACACCACCCCTAACACCAACACCCATACCCGCCCAGCTCCACCATCCCCAAGACCTATACCCACCCACCTCCCCAAGACCCATAAATACCCACTTCCACCATCCCTAACACCCCTTCCCACCCACCTTCTTTCTTCCAAGTGAAAAAGTTTCAAGATTATATAAGTCATGTTCGTGGCCTCTTGCCCTTGACAGCCTCTTTGGGCAGTATACGGGCCACTTTGCACAAGGAGTGACACCGTGAGCTCTCAGCCAATGACCCCACCATGGGGGTGACGGAGGTGGAAGGCTCAGAATCCTGGGCCCGGATGTGTCGCAGGGTGAGGAGCATGCTGGCGTGCACAGATTTTGCAAATGCCAAAATGCCTTCTGTGATCTCCCTCACACTCTGGACCACAGCTTTGTTTGCAGAAGTCGTAATTGACAATTGGTGGTAATGGTGGTCCAATTAGGACCCCTGCACAGAGCCCAGTATAGCCTGAAGATGCTGCACTTGCATTTCCACCATGCTTTCTATGCTCATCTGGCAGCGCTCGATGGTGTCCAGCCTCCTCCAGATGGCATCTAGTGAATGCTGCAACACTCATGTGGGCTAGGGAGAGGGCTGGGGCTCAAGCAGGAGGACCTGAACTCAGTGCCATCAGCATCATGCGGTACACTGCCAGCACTCTCTGTATCCAGATCACCCTAGAGATGAGCATGGCAGTCTGCCTCAGATGACGGCGGAGTCAGCGGGCAGATGAGTGGGTGCAGGTGTTGGTCCTGAGGGAGCACCATAGGGGCCAGCTGTAGTGTGCCATTTGCAGCTGCTGCAGGTTCTACACCTGCACGTGGTATGCATCCATCAGGTACTGCTGGGCACACTTGTGGGGACTGTGGCGGTCTCACCACCTGGTAAGGCTGCCATGGTGCTGCTGTGCTTTGGCCCTGGTGCATCGATCTTGCTCTTCCACCTGCTATTCCCATGTATGACCTGTGCAGGAGTCAAGGTTGGTGTGCTTCCATGAACCTGTTGAGTGGACAATGACATGCTGTCAGTCATCATGCATAATTGTGTATGGGCTAGCAAGACACTCATGCAACGTGATGAATGATCATCCTACACAATTTTTTTCTGCTGGGCAGGGTCAGTTGCAGGCCAATGAGAACAGCTCATGCAAGGTTAGTAGTGCTGCTGAGGGTGTGCATGGCATGGGCTCATAGCATGTTGGCCAGCCGACATGGCGTGTACATGTGGTGGCGCAGGGGCTGCACTTTGCCACTTGGATGTTCAAAGCACACAAGGGTAATTCTCATGGTTGCATAGCCTCACATGCACATTTCCCCTACATTGAAAGTATGTTTGCACAGTATCCCACCGTCTCTTGCACACATATGTGGTAGCAGTGCCTTTTTACACATTGCCATGTGGTTGGAAATTCCCCTGTATATTGGGCCCATCTATGCTGGGCAACACATGCATGGGATTAGCTTTTCACCAGTGCATTCTCATGGGAGAGGGATCCTCCATACTCACCAGCATCGCCTTGGCTGCTTGTTCCCACGTCTGGATTCCCAACGCCCACTATCCCACTGCCAAACGTCTCATTTCTGCAATGACAGCAGCAGAATTTGCGCTGAGTTGAAGGTAACAGTATTTGCCACCAATGCTGGGTGGAATTACTCTCCGAACTTCATTTAAGGCAGTCATTCGTGGAATTACCGTTATCGCTGATTGTGTGTGCGTGCCCCATGCATGCACTTGTGCTCCTGTCACCTTATAATGTAACACCTATTCTGCTGGTCACCACATTATTCATGGAAATTCTGTCCCACAGAATAACCACCATCATCACTGCCCAACTCGTAATGAGGTCCACTCTGCCTTCGTGTAGTCCTGTTGGGGGGCGGTCCTGAGCCCCCTCGCTGCGTTCCCGTAAGCCCCCCCACACACAGCCTTTCGGTTCGGGCTTCCCGGTCGCTCTGCTCGCGGCCGGGAACGCCCCTTCATTTATACATTCGGCGGCGGCGTGCTACGTCACGCCGCCGCGTAAGCCCGTCACTACGGGCAGCGCCACACTCCTCCTTTTACGGGAGGAACCACAACAACGGCACTTTTAATGATCATAACTTTTAACACACAGCTACACTATAAACCACCACTGCACACCCAACACCCCTTTATTGTCAACCACCCAGATCCCTTCATCACAGTTTACACGCTAAGTGTCCAAGAACATACTCGCTGAGGTAAGCAGGTTTCCCTCGCCCAGCCCTCTGGGGGTACCTCCTGCCTACCTCCGGCCCGTGGTGTCCCTCAGCTGCGGCTCCCCAGATTGGGGAGTCCGGGAGCTCGTCCCGGAAATCTCCAGCGTCGGGGTCCTCTGGTGGGTCAGGTTCAGGCGGAGTTTCAGTCCGGGGATCACCCAGTTTCTTGAAGAAACTCACATTCCGGGTGACAGCAGATCGCCCATCCGAGGCCGTCACCATGGATCCCTTGACAGCCACAACATCCAAAGGCTCGGGTTCATAGGGGAGTGAGAGTTTCCCATGGGGGTGTCGGTTGCGGACTAGAACTTTGTCTCCCGGCTCCAGCCGTTGAGGCCGAAGACCCCGTCGCAGGTTTCTTGGTCAGTTCTCACTCGCCTTTCCGTTGCAACCCGCTGGTTGGGGACATCTCTTGAACAGCGCTTCTGCGGGAGCCACTCCAGTTGAGGCATGCGGGGTGGTTCGATACACCCGCAGGAATTGGTACAGGGCCCGTTGTAGGGGTTGACCCTGTCCCTGGGCGATCTGGAATGTCTTATTAAGAGTCCGCATGAGTCTCTCCGCATCGCCATTGGCTCGGGGCCACAGCGGTGATACCTTCCTGTGCTGCACCCCGCAGCTCTCCATTAGCTCGTAGAACCGCTCACTTTGGAAAGGAGCCCCATTGTCTGAGCACAGGGTGTGGGGAAAACCGTGGGCTGCAAAGATCTTCTCCACCACCACCACCACATGCTCAAACGCCACGGATTCGACGAACTCCACCTCTGGATATCTAGAGTACTCATCGACAATTGCCAGGAAGTGGGTGCCCACCGACGTCGATCCAAAGTCCGCGTGGACGACCTCCCAAGGCCGGGTGCCTCGGGGCATCACTTCTATTGCTGGCTCCAATTGCAGAGGAGAGGCTGCCTGACACCACACGCATGCCGCTACAAAGTCATCAGCCTTCTTCTCTAGTTCAGGAAACCAGACCTTCAACCGGAGTCGCGCCTTGGTCTTGGCTGCGCCTTGGTGTCCATGGTGTGCCAACGTGATGACCTCCCACACTTTTGACAGGGGGACGACAATCCGGTCACCGCGGAGCAGCAGGGCCGACTCTGAAAACGACAACTCGTCCTTCACTTTCCACAGCTGCTCAAGTGTTGTTTTGGCCTCATGTGTCCGCCCGGCCACAGCCTCGAGGACGGACTTCCAGGAGCCGTGTTGCATCGAGTGCCTCAGTACTTGAAAGCATTCGTCTTGGGCCGCCGCGGCCTCCAGCTCCGCCAGCGGCATCGCGTTTGGTGTGGCCGCCTCCACCACCATCTGTACATGGCTGTCAGCCTCTTCTTCACAGACATCATGCCCCTCTCCCCCGCACACCCCCGGGTGGCGGGACAGGTAGTCCGCCGCATTGTTGGCCCCGGGCCGGTACACCAGGGTGACGGAATACTCAAGGAGGGCGAGCATCCACCTCTCAATCCTTGCCGGTGGCTTTGACGATGACCCCACCAGGATTGGAAGCAACGGCTTGTGATCAGTCACCACCGTCACCGGAGGACCCAAGACATAGAGTCGAAAATGTCTGCAGCCCCACAGCACCGCCAGGGCCTCCCGCTCGATCTGGGAGTACCTCTGCTCAGTCTCTGAGAGTGCCTTGCTGGCATATGCCACTGGCCGAACTCCCCCGTTGCGATCCACTTGAGTTAGCACGGCCCCCAGGCCAAAAGGACTGGCATCAACAACGATCTCTGACTCCAGGGCTGGGTCGAAGAATGCCATGGTGTCTTCCGTCGTGAGGGCAGCTTTGATGTCCTCGAAAGCGGCCTGCTCAAGTGGGCCCCAGTGCCACGCTGACTCCTTGTTCGTCAGGGCCCGGAGTGGTTCCGACCTTGAAGCGAGGTTTTGGATGAAACGTCCACAGTAGGTCACCATCCCCAGAAAACTCCTCACATCAGACACGACTCGGGAGGTTGTGCCGATTTGATGTCCTGGACCTTTCTTGGATCGGGCGATACCCCTCCCTCCTTGAACACAAAACCAAAGAATTCAATGGAGGTGCGCATGAACTCGCATTTTTCCCTGTGAAGGGTAAGGCCCAGTGATTGGAGTCGTTCCAGGGTCTTACCAAGCCTCCTCATGTGGGCTACCTCTGTCTTTGCGAACACCAGAATGTCATCGCTGATGTTGAGGACGCCCTCGAGATCTGCCAGGGCGCCCCTGATGATGTTCTGGAACACCTCGGCGGCAGATGACACTCCAAAGCTCAACCTCTTGTATCGGTACAACCCCCGGTGGGTGGTAAACGTTGTTATGTACCTGGACTCAGGGTGAAGAACGACCTGGTGGTAACCTGCTCGGAGATCCAATTTCCAGAAGAACCGAGCCCCTTGTACTTCCGCAATTATGTCGTCGATCGTGGGTGTGAGATGCCGCTCCCTCTTTATTGCCTTGTTAGGGAGCCTCATGTCGACACAGATGCGGACCGAATCAGGTTGCTTAGGTTTTCTGGCCACCACGATCGGAGACACCCAGGGGGTCGGGCCCTCCACCTTTTCGATAATGTCCAGGTTTACCAAACTGTCCAGCTCCTTGTCCACTTGCTCTCTCAGATGAAACGGTACCCTACGATGTTTCAGGGCAATCGGTTGTACCGACTCATCAATGTGAAGCCGAACCGGTTCGCCGGTCATCTTCCCGATCCCACTGAAGAGTGCTGCTTACTTGTCTAGGAGATCATTGATGTCTTCCAAATAGACTGAATAGGCGAAACTGACAATGCCCAGGGCCTCGGCAGCGGCACAGCTGAGCAGGGTGTTGTCACTCACAGGAGTCACATAGAAGCGAGCCTTGATCTGTGAGCCGTCATGTTCAACACAGGCTACAAAGGCACCATCCAGTGGTATCGGTTCCAGCCCTCCAAACGCAAAGATGCGAGCCTTCGGTGTGTCCAGACCTGGGAGGGGATCAAGCGTGTCATAATGTCCTCTGGCCATTACATTGACGGAGGCCCCCGTATCCACGAGCACTGGGACTGGGGAGTGGTTGACCTCCACCACACATCTGGGCTGTCTCCGCTCTTCCTTTTCAGAATTTCCACGCTCGAGACAAAGAAGATGTTCTCCTCGTCCTCCTCCTCGGCCCCCTCCACCTGGGGATCCACTTCTCCCTGATCCACCTGGGCCACATTCGGCGGCGGGTTCTGGCGTGGAATCCACGTCCGTGGCTGGCCTCTCGGCACCATCACAGGCAGGGCTGCACGGCATACCCTTGAAAAGTGATCGCCAATCCACATCTGCTACAGGTCTTTCCCACCGCCGGACACTCTGTCGGGTGAGGAAGGTCGTACCCGCACTTTTGGCACGACTCCGCGGCTCTGCCTGCCCTGTCACGGGGTCCTCCACCAGGACGTCTCATGCCTCTGCCACCTCGCCACACAACGCACACCTCCTCCAATCTCACTGATCGAGATCCTGTCTCCATCTTATTGGCCCGAGCCTCTGCCACCTCATGGCAACGGCCGAGCTCCAGTATGCAGGGCAGAGTGATGCCTGGCTCTCTGAAGACCTGCCTCCTGAGTTTGCCGGAGGAGCATGCCTGGATTAACATCGTGCGCATCATGTCTTCTGCGTCCGTCCACGCACATCCTAGGGAGAGGCGGCGCAAACGACCATAGAAGGTGTCCAGTGTCTCGTCATCCTTCTGTTTGGCCGACAGCATAACAAATCTCTCATAGTCCACATTAGCAAGGGGGAGGAAATGTGCAAGGAGTGCCGCCTTGGCCGCATCATAGGAGGCATTAGCAGGTGTGAGGGATTCAAATATCTCCTGGACCGCAGGCCCTGCGGAATACAGCATGATGGCCACTCTGCTGTCATCGTCCGTCACCTGAGAGGCCCTGAAATACATGTCAAGGCGACTCATCCATCTCCTCCACCGGGGGCCCATGCTCAAAGGTGGCCCCGATGCATCAAATTCCGGAATGGGCTGCAGAGCAGCGTGGGCCGCAGGTGTTCTCGCCTGAGCCATGATGGGGATTCCAGGTTGGGCAGCTGGCAGCACTGCGGGAGGTCCTTGCAGGGGCAACTGTGGAGCCGGTACCGGCTGTTGCATTGAAATTATTAGAGGCTGCCCAGGCTGTTGAGGAATCGGCGCAGCCCCTGCCCCGTCATCCGAGTCTTCAGAGTCAAGCATAGGTTTGAGCGCACAGGCACCCCCACCAGTTGTTCTGGAGGCCGCAGCTCAGCCACCCTTCACCACCCACAGTGTGAGTGCATTCAACAGTCAAATCCGATACCAGGTACACACTACGAGCCTGACAGCTCAACTGGGACGGGCACCAGCTCCAAGGACCAAGAACACAGCATGCAGGCGTGAATGTCTCTCAATCACAACCTTCTCCGATGATGAAGAGGATGAAGAAGATACCACAGCGACTTGAAGATGAAGGGGAAGAAGAAAACTGCTGTCTCCATCCGCTGGCATCCACCAATGTATAGGTGTCCCAAAAATTAAGCCATGAGCATGGAGTAGGCTAAGCAGGTCCAGCCATATTAACCCTTCTCCTGGCTTTCACACGACATAGTTGCACCAAAACTACATAAAAATCCACAATCCAAACATGGGTGTGCAGATCAAGCTACCTGCAAGCAGAATTGCCAAAAATTTGGCCCAGATTCACTTCCCCCTCCAAACCGGAGCTCGGAGAACATCCGCGGCCTGTCAGACAAAATGGCCGTCGGCCGCGTGTACGAGCCGCAGCCACGGCGTAAGACGGAGCATCCAGGCGCTCCGTATATGCAGAAAAATTCAGAAGCCTGCACCGCCGGGCCCAGGCATCCGCACTCGCTTGTCGCCACTGTTGGGGGGCGATCCTGAGCCCCCCCGCTGCGTTCCCGTAAGCCCCCCCACCTGAAAGGACACACACACACAGCCTTTCGGTTCGGGCTTCCCGGTCGCTCTGCTCGCGGCCGGGAACGCCCCTTTATTTATACATTCGGCGGCGGTGTGCTATGTCACACCGCCGCGTAAGCCCGTCACTACGGGCAGCGCCACAAGTCCCAGATCTTGCATCCACATATTCCAGTAGAGATAACTTTAACCTTGCAAACTGTTAACTGTGTGTGTGCTTACGTCACCTTGTAATGCACCAGTAATTCCACGACGGTAACGTTAACTCTGTCAGGCAGAATTACCGCCATCATCACCCCCCAACTCATAATGAGGGCCACTCTGCCTTTGTGTAGCCCTAGATCTCGCATCAACTAATTCCAGTGGGGATAACTTTACCCTTGCAAATCATTAATATACGTTCTACAGAGTAATTCCTTAGAGTCCTTGCTAATCTAAAATCTCCTCCTATGGTTTGACTCATTTTAAAACTATGTTTGGCAATGTAATAGTCCCAATTCAGGATACTGTTGAGCCAGATGCCCAAATAGGCAAAGGAGGAGCAGAAATTCAACTGCTGTCCTTCCAAAATCATCAACTGAAACCATTTAGTTTTCTACGAAAATACACATATTAAAGCATTTGGAATGATTTACCCATGAGCCCCGTCACTATTTTTTTATTAAAATGTATGTGTTTAAGATTATGCATTTTAATTTGGTAGTATTGAATCAGTTAAGAGTGGAGTGGTGATACTCTGATAATCATTATTTTACACCACTGCTGTGGTAGAAGATTCAAAGTGCATTGTTATTAGGAGAGGTAAGAATAGGAAGTGTGGGAAAAAGGAGTTGAAATGGTCCTGACACATGTCATGATATTTCCTATAAAATTCTTAATCTCATTAATACAAATCGCATTAAAAAAAGAATACATCCCAAATAGGGCAAATATTCACTTAGCACTGAAAGATATCAAACATACACCGCTCAGCCAATCAGGTGGCTGGAAAAGCAGGCTACAACAGACTGTGTACCGCCCGCTATTTCCAGCCACCCGAGGCCCTTCCCCGGGTGGCACCATCTTGATTGTGTGGAAGCAACAGGGACACTCTCCCTGTTGCCTCCCCACATCCCCACCCAACCCCGCACCAAAAAGATGCAATACACTCCCCCACTTACCTGCAAGCACGACTTCCGCCCATAGGCCAAAAAAAATATATGTTTATTTAACAAGTACCCCATTTTAGGTTAAAACATTCCTAAAGAACTGTAGGATCATTTTAAACCCTTAACTGTGGTAAACAGGTTATTGGGACCTTTTAACATGTTGCATATTGCTTAATTGCCTAGTTTTCTAATTTTACAAAAGTTTGAGCGGTTTGTGCAAAAAGCCCTAAAATGCTTCCAATAGTCAAACATCACTTCATATAGTTATAGTGATACATCTACAGATTTATTATAATTTTCAAACTAGTTAGTATTATCCCAAATATGCTGGAATAGGTTACAAGTGCTGTGTAAAAGTATTGAAATTTGGATCACATTCTTAATATGTTATTAACTTTGTTTAGTATTTTGGTGATGTCAGAATTACTTCTTAACATTTATTCAGTGTTTCAAATAAATGTACAGTATGTAAAATGTTAATATTCAGTTGTAGCACATGTTTGAGGAATTTCTTTGAAACATTCTAAATGCTGGTGTTCAAGGACTGTCGTACCCATAGCCTCAAATATTCACTGTTTAACTTTAATGCTATAATAATGTACTCAAATGAGAACTGTTATTAGGGGTATCAACTAACTGTTGACCAACCTAGTTCCATAGATCTGACTCACAATATTTGTGTTCTCGTAGAGTTAAAAATCTTATTGCCAAATGAACAAGTTGTAATTGAGGTGAACTTTCTAAATCAGCAATGTAATCAAACAAACTGTAGTTTTGGGCTTAGAACTCCGTTTTCTAAAAATGTATACAATATTTTCCAAAGTGGAAAAATGATGACGGTTACCAAAATAATTCTAATTCAACTTTAAGATATAAGTAGCAGTACAGTTTCAATTAGTGTATTTGACACTAATTTAGGAAATTACAGAGTTATTTAAACATTCTTAAGTATACACTTGACTGTGACCAAGGATGTATTGTATTAAAGATTGTAACATTTGTTAAACAATTAGGAAGGCATTTTTTCATTTCGGAATAAGTGAGGAAAATAAATGTTTTTGATGATTGTTATGATTTTGAAAATCTAAAACATTTTAAAAGTTCTAAAGTATTTGTAGGATATTTTTGGAAAAATATATATACTAGTCGAGGATCACCAAAAATCATCAGAGATTTCAACAGGTTTTAGCATTTCAAAATGTGTGGTAAGAATATCAGAAATTACTGAAAAAGTTAATAAAAAAATGTGCCTATGGTGTTTTATAATGCTGCTTGGATAGGTACAAATTATAAAATTGTGAGTGAGTTTTGCAGTTTGTTTCACATTTCCCTCGGCTTTTAAAACCTATAGATCTGCATGGTTGGAGGTAATGTGTGTCTCGGATGAATTCAAAGATCTTATGCAGCTAAAAGTGTGCAGATCAGCAGTCAGAAGAGCAAAATGTAATGTAATATTAAATATTATTTACCCAAACTGGAACAAATGCACTATTTAAGCAATAAGCCCCGGGGCGTTACCTGACTCAATAGTACCCCCGCATTGAGGGGTTTATTGCTATTAGTACCCCAGCCCGCAAGACCGGGGCACTAAGAGCATTGTTTTTCTGTTCCGAAACGCGCTGGTGTTTCGGAACAGAAAAAAAAAAACGGTGGCCAGGAAATGGAAAACTGAGTCTGTTTTCCCTTTCCATGCCGGCCATTCAAAATGAATGGCAAAAGGTAAACAAATAAAATGGCCACCATGGAAAGGGAGAAGGGACTACATGTAGTCCCTTCTCCTTTTCCATGACAGCCTGTCATGGATCAGGAGTGGACGCGCTGGGGACAGAAGTGCTCCCAGCGCGTCTGCTCCCGAAATGGACCAAAAAGAAGGTAAGTGGTGTTGGGAGGGGATTGTTCAGATTGGGGAAGCAGGGGGAGGGAAAACACTTACCTGAATCCCTGGTGGGGGAAGATGGCAGCCTCCAGCCGTTTGGTGGCTCAGAAGGGGGATTACCCCGTTCCAAGCCTCCTCATTGGCTGAGGGGCGGCCACACCTGCCCCACCGAAGACAAAGGAAAGGAACATCGGTAGAGGGATTCCCAGTCGGGTAAAGCCCCAGTGAGGGCCAATCGGAATGATTGTTACAATCTGATTGACCCTCGCAGGGTACTAATTAACTATATGTCCATCCCTAAGCTTACTGTATCCTTTTGTGTCTTTATGAATGCAGAATATTGCTTTTTACTGAGAAATGTGATGAATCCTGAGATGTCGTCACTTCTCCTCATGGGGGAGCCTCTTCCCATGATGCCAAAGTGGTGAGGCCACTACCCGATAGTCCCCCTGTGGCTGGTACTCAGTGGGAAGATCTCATGGGAGGAGAACTCCCCTCTGGGGACAAGGGAGAACATCTCAGGAGGTTGTGGTATGCCCACCCTCAACCCATGCCCTATACACCCCCTCAGTCCTTAGACCCCACATACAATACAAACTCCCATAGCGAGAGTAGGCCCATGTACTTCTGTAATATGTGTGAGGTTGACATAATCAAAGGTACTGGGTCGAAGAAGATCCTTAGGAGCCCTGAAGGTTTGCCTGAGCCAAGCACTGGGGCGACGTAGCTTGTGAGAGGAATATGGAATGACATGACAATCTCAATTTGAGATGTTGATGTTGGGCCGGGGTGGAGCCTTCATAATAAAGGTAAACCGAAGGAGAACTTTTCATCTTCAGCCCGCAACAAACCCTTGAGTTTCAAATCTTGTCCAGAGAAGAACAAGGCGAAGCAGCGGCCACAGGTGAGCAGCCATGGAAAACCAGAGGAGGTTCAGCTGGAAGCAACCTCCCTGCCAGTCCTGAAGAACCATGCGGTGGTGCCGCTGTGAGCAGGTGGACCGAGCAGTCTTCTGTCAACACTGAGACCGGGTGGCAGGTTCAGGGAAGTTCAAGAGTCCTGGTAGGGATTCTGGGAAGGTTACAAGAGGGCCCTGAATCAGAGGAACGCTTCGTCGGCCCAGCGACCTACCGAAAACCACTGACCACCAAAGAGGGTTCAGGGGCCCTCATCAAAAAGTGAGGCATCTCCCTTGTATCAGTACTTGTTGAGAGAGTAAGCCACGTGAGCTGAACCAAAGTGTGAGAGAAACATCGGATCTAGGCACCTCATCAAGAAGTGAGGCATCTCCCTCGCATCAGTACTTGGTGAGAGAGTAAGCCAGGGGAGCTGAACTGAAGAATGAGAGAAACCAGGGTCGGGGGCCCACACAAGGAAGCAAGGTATATTCCTGATGGTCATAATTGGCAGTAAAGTGAACCAAGTAGGCCAAACCTAAGAGAGAGAATGTAGGGTCTGGGACCCAAAGTCAGAAAATAGCACATGCTTGGTAAAGAGAGATACCAAGTGAGTCCAATCAAAGAAGAGCAGAAGTCAGGATCAGGGACCCTTTCTAACATTTGAGAACTGTGTATTTGAAGCTACATGAGATGTAGGCCAGGGCATGGGAGTCATTCCCCCTGGTGATCTGGAATTGTGCAAACAAGTGGAAAGATACCAGGAAAAGGAGTCAGTCTCCGGGTAACTAAGACCTGGGGAAGGGAGCCATTTCCCTTATCTGCCAAGTAGAACTGTTGCAACTTTGCCATTTGTGTTTTGACCTGGGGAAGGGAGCCATTCTAACCAGAGTCCAGAAGAAGGGAGTCATTCTTCCAGACCAAAAAGGTCTACTTTATCTTTAGTTTAGTATCAAGTATAAGGGATAGAAATAGGGTTTTGACACAGTACGATGGACTATTGATTTACAGAGATTCTGACCGAGCCATTAGTCTTTTAATTGAGGCAGGAAATCCCCTCTCAGAGTTAGGGAAAATTAGGTTTCTTATTTATTTTCTTAGGCAATAAATGTTTATAGCAACCATTATGCCACTGGTGTGTCAGTCTCCTCCTGCTGCTCCCTTAGACAAAGCAAACAAAATACACATTACTTGCTCTTTGAACATTATTTCTGGACTAATTTATTCAGACAAACTCCGAACTGCTGGAATTTAAATGTGATTAGTAAACCAGAGAAAGAATTGAATGTCTGAGAGAAAGCATTTAAGGTTTAACGAGGTACAGGTGTTTCAACATCTTATTTGCAGTCCAACAAATACATTGAACATAACATGATGAATAAGTTAGCTCATAAAATCTTTGATTTTCTTAACAACAATTTCGCCAAGATGACCAATTATTAATTGGCTATACTGATCCCAAATTGCACCTTGCGGTTACTAAACAATGATATCCAGATGGATCACCCTGGCTATTGGTAAATGCTACAAGTTAGCCAGCAAGGACCCCCCAGAAGGCCTAAGGGCACATTCCACAAGGGACATGGCAACCTCTGCTGCTCTTCAAAGAGGTCTCCCAATCAATGAGAATTGTTCAGCGGATTGGGCAAAGGTCTGTGGCCACTGGCTAGTGTTGTATTGAAGACTATGGCTAGTGGCTGGTTAGTGTATATAATATAAAGTGGGCACGGCCAAAGGCAATAGATAGGGGCTGGTTAGTGTTGTATTAGTGCGCTGGCTACCGGTTCAGGACCGGACCAAATTCAAAACAATGGCAATCACCCACAAATGCCTCATTTACATAGCTCCTAAATATCTTACCAACCTGCTCACTCCAACCCAAACCACCAGTGGGCAACGTTGAAAGCTGTAGTCAGTGGACCTAGATAAAGACCATAGCTAGAGCACAATAATATGTTAGAATATAAAGTTGGCACGGCCAAAGGCTGTGTCCTCTGGCTAGTATTGTTTTGAAGACCATTGCTAGTGGCTGGTTAGTGTATATTATATACACTGGGCATGGCCGAAGCCCATAGATAGGGGCTGGTTAGTGTTGAATAATACACAGTGGGCACGTCCGAAGTTCATCGCTTTTGGCATGTTAGTATATTAAAATATACTGTGGACATGGCCAAAAGATGTACAAACTTCTCAAGGTCAAAGGCCATGGCTAGTGGTCCATTGATATGTTAGAATATATAGTGGACACAGCCAAAGACTGTGGCTACTGGCCAGTATTGAGCTAAAGTCGATGGCTAGTGCCTGATCAAGGCCAACATCTCTGGCTGGTAGCCTGTTAGTGTTTTAAAATATTCAGTGCACATGGGTGAAGGTTGTGACCACTGTCCATAACTGAAGGCCATGATTAGTACCCATTCATGTGTTAAAATATATTTAGCCAGGAACACTGACCCTGGCTGAAGGACATGCTTAACGCCAGTTACTGTTGTAATGTAATTAGTGATGTCATCAGTGATGTTATCTGTAATGTCAGCGGTGTTGGCTGCACACCCTAGAACCACACTCAGGTGGTATAATAAAGTAATTCTTGTTCTACAAAAGTAAATATATTCTTTTTATTTCCACTAATTAATTAGAAAGTGTTTTTTTAGGTTAGTATTCAATGTAATTTTAAATGGCAGGTATGTGACATTGTAGGCCTATGTATTTAGTGGCATTCATGCATAGGCCTACAATGTGACATACCTGCCATTTTAAATTACATTGAAGACTAACCAAAAAAAACACTTTTGAATTAATTAGTCGAAATAAACATTTCTTTCAAAAACTATATTTACTTTTGTGGAACACGAATTACTTTATTACACCACCTGAGTGTGGTTCAAGGTCCTTTTTCCATTATTTACGCAGTGCTACATCACGGAGGCACTCTTTCCAGTGGGTTTGCACCCCAAACTTTACAAGTTATATCATTTTATGGAACTAAATCGCGTTTGAACACTGAAGTAGTGCAAAGCTCACCAGCATCAAAGGTGATCTGTAATATCATCATTGTGGTCATAGGCAGCAAAACAGGGGGCGCGAAGTTAAGGTGGCTTTAGCTGAATTTCAGGGGTTTTGTTGCTTTAAGTTCTCACTTTAACATCCCTGCAACTAAAGTTTTTTCCTTGAATTTCAAGGGTTTGTTACAATGTATTGCTTACCTTAACATCCCTGCAACAAAACGTTTGTCCTTGATTTTTTTTACATTTATTTCTCACCTTTACACCCCTGCAACTAATGTTTTTTCCATGAATATATATATATATATATATCAGTAAAAAAACTTTGTTAAAGGGACATTATGGTTAAGTTGCGCTACTAAAAACCTATGAAATTCAGTGAAAAAACGTTGTTAAAGGGACGTTATGGTTCAAAGTAAAACCGAAAAACCCCTGAAATTCAGCAGTTATGGTAAGATAAGCAACCATAACTCGCGCCGCCACCGTGCACTGCTAAGACTAACACCCAGGACATCAAAGATGACATCACAAATGTCATTGATGACATCACTGATGACATCACATGTGCATTTACTTTTCATGAAAACTCTGTAGAAGGGATTCTTATTGTAATATTGACAAAAAAGTGTCAAGGATCATTGCAATAAATATCATGAGCTAATTAGTGCATTAAGGAATGTGTTGATATACATAGCATTCTATTATGAAGTTCTATCCAGTATACTAAGCTATTCATGCAGAAACAGAAGCAGTGTGTGCAGCATAAATGATGAAGGTGCAATATTCATAATTTTGCCATGTTGAATACTGAAATGATAACTGCTTTTTTATTAGAGTTTTGCATAATGTGAAACATGTAATAGATAGCTAATAAAACCCAATTACTACATTATTGCATTACTGCACACCAAACACAAACAGACAATAACACATACAAATAGAGCATATACAGGGAAAGTGAAGTAAACAAAAAAACAGCAGTATTACCCGACAATTTTCATAACGTAACTGATTATCTTCATGTACAGAAATGATTGCTCTGCTTCAAAGCTACTACTTCCCTATGTATAACTATCACATATTGTGACTAGACCCTAATGAAAGTAGCGTATGTGCAATGTGTACAAATATTAGCATATTCAGGGAAAGTACAGTAATAAAAAAACAACGGAACTGTAACACAGTGTTGATAACCGTACTAATCATCTTCATACATAGAAAGCATTGTTGTCTTCCAAGTCTGTGTTTTCTCCCTTGTATATGGTTCATATGCTTTGAGTGGACCCTAAGTGAATTACTGTAAGAACATATTTGTAGTATAAGTCTACAAACATAGTACTTTGTATTATAGTATAGTTAATTTTTAGTTCCTGATTGTAACTGGCCTAGATATATCAGTAAAGGAAAAAAGAGGGAGCCAGACATGTGATGTTACCAGTGATGTCATCAATGACATTTGTGATGTCATCTTTGATGTCCTGGGTGTTAGTCTTAGCAGTGCACGGTGGCGGCGCGAGTTATGGTTGCTTATCTTACCATAACTGCCAAATTTCAGGGGTTTTTCGGTTTTACTTTGAACCATAACGTCCCTTTAACAACGTTTTTTCACAGAATTTCATAGGTTTTTAGTAGCGCAACTTAACCATAACGTCCCTTTAACAAAGTTTTTTTACTGAATTTCATAGGTTTGTAGTAGCGCAACTTAACCATAACGTCCCTTTAACAAAGTTGTTTTACTGAATTTCATAGGTTTTTAGTAGCGCAACTTAACCATAACATCCCTTTAACAAAGTTTTTTTACTGAATTTCATAGTTTTTTAGTAGCACAACTTAACAATAATAACTTTGACTTTATGTACATAATATGGAACATACTGAACCCTTTCTACTGAATTTGACGGTCCGCAGACATGTTTGGACAACAGTACCACCACCTAAAAACTCTGGGGGGATATGTGTAATAGTTATATCATAACATAGGAACATTTAACAAATTCACAAAGCAGCACACATACAAAGTATATGTAGTAATACTTAAAAAATGTTACCCATATATGTAACACACTAACCATTCATGTAAATACAATATGTTTTAAAATGGAATATACCAAAAGAAGATAAAGTGGCTTCCACCATAATTACCTCATAGACGCTCCACAACCAACAACAAGACCAGACGTATACACTACTGATTACATATCTCACCAGACATAGTAAGTGCACTTCTTTTTACTCATATATTTATAAACTTTCTATATTAGAAAAAAAAAACATATTACTTTTTTGTTTTCTCACAGAAATGTGTAGTACTCTCGACTGGCTAGAGGAGCATTTACCACGAGAGGAAATGTTAGAAAATAGTCCACCTAATGGTACACACTTTACTATATTAACCAATTAATAAATATTATTTTGTATACATTTAACATATACATTTTTTTTATTACAGACCATACAAAAATTCCAAGCATCTCACAACAACAATCAGAGGAAATCACTCTACAGCAGATTAATCAAAAAATGGACGACCTTATGCAAAATTTTATGGATTTGAAAAACTTTGTGGAAAATTATGTGAAACCCCCAACAGCACAGCATTGTCCAACCTGCACTTGTCCCCCCTCACCCTATCCCACGCAGTTAACCCCAAACCCTATCTATGGACCAAAGCGTTTCGATGAGATTTCCTTCCCTTCTTCACCTGATCCCAGTTCTCTAGAAATCCCTAATTCTCCTGTTTTTGTTTCCGTTTCTGCCCCACCTTCCCAGTCATAATTGTATATATATATGAAATAAAGTTACTTTTCTTATATTGTGTTGTAATCACTTTCAGTTCCTTGTGATAAAACCAATTTAGGTGTCCACGGACACCGCGGTTGTTCGGAAATGTTCGTAAAGAAACGAAAATGTAACTGTCCTGAGGACACTACATCTGTCCGTAATGTTCTCATGCAAGTTGAAAATGTTCTACGAACACTCGTAGTGTCCTGAAATGTTCGTAAATAAACAAAAATGGAAGTGTCCTTAAGAACACTATGCCTATTCGTAGTGTTCGATAGCAAGCAGAAACTGTTCTAAGAACACTCTTGGTGTCCTGAATTGTTCGTAAACAAACTAAAATGGAGGTGTGCTTGAAACGCTATGTCTGTCCGTATTGTTAGCAAATGAATTAAACTGTGGTAAGAACAAACGGCTGTCCGTAACTGTTCGTTTTACATGTGACGCACTTTTAATTAGTTCAGGACCCGAACACTGTCCGCAGAACATCAACACGCATGCGCAAAACAATGTCCGTACATTGGGTGTCCTGCAGACGACCGCTACCTTAGCGAACATGCTCACAAACAATCATGTGACCGCGCCCACGCTCATCTCGTGCTCTAAATGCGGACACTGTTCGTGTCCCCGACCAGTTTAAAAGTACATTTCCAAGTAATCCACAATATTTCTCATTAAAAAATCACCATACCACAAATCCCACATACTAATCCTAACTTTCCACATAGTTTTTGTGACTTTTTGAACCTTTTTTAATGTTGAACCGTGTCACCTGTAATGAATGCAAAATGGTACTCAGTCGCGGGAAGCATGGTTCGTATAGCTTTGGAACCACTACCATGAAGCGACACCTGCGCTCATTCCACACTGGGGCCATTCGCAAGGTTGTACCTTGCGAGAAGCGTAGTAGGTTGATTGCCTCTACTTCATCCTCCATTCCTGATCCTGTCACCACAAGGAACACCTCTGTGGGACAGCATCTTTCTCAAGCTGCCTCAAACAATCATGCACACTCCTCTATCACAAAGTAAAACGACCCAAAAAACTATTAACAGAAAATCAACTATCACTACAAATAAAACGTCTTCTATAAATCTTGATATAGTACAAAGTAAGCATACCAAGAAAAGTATATTAGCCAAAATGTTCCGTCACAAAGTCCTTCAAAATCTGATAAAAACAGGAGAGAAACCAGGTTCAACACTTCAAACCTATCATAGGAAAGTAATCTTAGAAGCATTGATAGACAGTGCAATTCTTCTCAAAAGAAACTTATTTATTGTTGTGTTAAACAGAATGAAACCACTAACAAAACTAATAACTAAACTTCAAAAAAGACTTCTCAATAAACGAAATGTGAACAGAAATAACTTCTTAAATATCTGTGGAGGTGAATGGAGTCACACTACAAGCACAGAACCATACTTCAATGAAGAAGCGTACAAACAAAAGCAAACAAATACAATTGCCATACATAGCAGTGGTCTAGGTTATGAAAAAGTTAATAATACCATAATGGAACCAGAAGTACTCCTTACAAAAATATGCCCTGAAAACTTAGATTTACCCCTCCATTCGACTGAATCAGAACATCTAATTTACACATGGCCATGCACGTCAATGTGTAACATTCCCAAAAAAAAATTCAAATCTTTACGCCTATTCCTCAATCAATATGTGAAAAGCAAAGACAAAATCAAAATTAAAATACTGCAAAGTATGGATGCTTGTCCAGTACGCAAGCACACAGGACTGCAAGGACATTCGTTGGCTGGCATATCAGGAGCTACTTGCAAAACAACCTTCCATGATATCAAAAGGATATCAACACATCATGCAAGTATAAGAAATCTACAGGGTAATTCATGGAATTTCGCACAAAAGTGTCGAACGTGGCTGGCGCACAGCGTGCCCTTGTGCATGTCTGCGCCAGCCGCATGTGCTAAAATTGATTTCCGCGCACAGCGTATTCATGGATTTTCGCATCCAAAACCAGCCGTGGCGCAGCGTGGTGCAGCGACGCTGCAGCAGTGCCAGTTACGCCCCCAAGAACGCCCTCGCGCAAGGAAAAGCCTTCAAAATCCCCAAATAATCGCAAAGGGCTGCGCTAACCCTGGACCAGTTCACAGGGCTGGAAAACAGCAAACGCCAAGCGGGGAACGTTTATTTCAGTGGTTCGCGGGAAGTTCCACACGCGATTGTCCTGTGTACGTGTGCATCAGGGGTGCGTGGGAAGTAACACATGCAAAAGCAGCAGGGTACGTGTATTTCAGGGGTGCGCGGGAAGTATCACACGCAAAAGCAGCAGGGTACGTGTATCTCAGGGGTGCGCGGGAAGTATTACACGCGATTCCATCAGGGTACGTGTATTCCAGGGGTGCGCGGGAAGTATCACACGCAAAACCAGCAGGGTACGTGTATTCTAAGGGTGCACAGGAAGTATCACACGCAAAAGCAGCAGGATACGTGTATTCCAGGGGTGCACGGGAAGTATCACACGCAAAAGCAGTAGGCTACGTGTATTTCAGGGGTGCGCGGGAAGTATCACACGCAAAATCAGCCGTGTACGTGTATTTCAGGGGTGCACGGGAAGTATCACACGCTATTCCATCAGGGTACATGTATTCCAGGGGTGCGCGGGAAGTATCACACGCAAAAGCAGCAGGGTACGTGTATTTCAGGGGTGCGCAGGAAGTATCACATGCGATTCCATCAGGGTACGTGTATTACAGGGAGTACGTGCCCCCACTCATGTCTCCCACCACCCCCACCCCCCAGCCACCAGGTGCAGCCTCCACCAGGCCCCCACACATGTCCCGCTGCACCCCTACCCCCCAGCCACCAGGGGCACCCTCCACCAGGCCCCCACTCATGTCTCCCACCACCCCCACCCCCAGCAGTGCAGGGGCACCCTCCACCAGGCCCCCACTCATGTCTCCCACCACCCCCACCCCCCAGCAGTGCAGGGGCAGCCCCCACCAGGCCCCCACTCATGTCTCCCACCACCCCCACCCCTCAGCCACCAGGGGCAGCCTCCACCAGGACCCCACTCATGTCTCCCACCCCCCCACCCCCCAGCAGTGCAGGGGCAGCCTCCACCAGGCCCCCACTCATGTCTCCCACCACCCCCACCCCCCAGCCACCAGGGGCAGCCTCCACCAGGCCCCCCCATGTCTCCCATCACCCCCACCCCCCAGCCACCAGGGGCAGCCTCCACCAGGCCCCCACACATGTCTACCCCCACCCCCCAGCAGTGCAGGGGCACCCTCCACCAGGCCCCCACTCATGGCTCCCACCACCCCCACCCGCCAGCCACCAGGGGCAGCCTCCACCAGGCCCCCACTCATGTTTCCCACCAGCCCCACCCCCCAGCAGTGCAGGGGCAGCCTCCACCAGGCCCCCACTCATGTCTCCCACCACCCTCACCCCCCAGGCACCAGGGGCAGCCTCCACCAGGCCCCCACTCATGTCTCCCACCACCCCACCCACCAGGCACCAGGGGCAGCCTCCACCAGGCCCCCACTCATGTCTCCCACCACCCCCACCCCCCAGCCACCAGGGGCAGCCTCCACTAGGCCCCCACTCATGTCCCCTATCACCCCCACCCCCCAGCAGTGCAGGGGCAGCCTCCACCAGGCCCCCACTCATGTCCCCTATCACTCCCACCCCCCAGCCATGCGATTTGCCTGGGTATGTGTACTACGGGGTGCGCGGGAAGTTCCACACGCGATTAGCCTGGGTACGTGTACTACGGGGTGCGCGGGAAGTTCTACACGCGATTGGCCTGGGTACGTGTACTTCGGGGTGCGCGGGAAGTTCCACACGCGATCGGCCTGGGTATGTGTACTACATGGTGCGCGGGAAGTTCCACACGCGATTGGTCTGGGTACGTGTATTTTGGGGTGCGCGTGAACTTCCACATGCGACTGTGCCTGTGAGAGTGGGGTACATGTATTCCAGGGGTAGGCAGGAATATTTACTCGCGACTGGGCCTGGGAGAGCGTGCTACGTGTATTCCTGGGGTGGGCGGGAAGATTTACACGTTCGCCTACGATGCGCCGAAAAATAAATGGTCCAATCCTGAAACACGCACGCCAGCATGAAGCAGGCGTACGTCGAACCGCGTAGCATAAAGTGCGCGCAAACAACAAACAAGCTCAGACGCCAGGATGAATATACCGTTCCTAGCAGCAGTGGCCGTTACCAAAGGAGGAGGAGGATAGTGAGGGCCAGAATTTTCACTCCCAGAACCAGCCTTTTTGGGATGCCTGATGACCAGGTGTATGGGAGGTACAGGTTTCCACCACACATAATACTGGACCTGGTCAGTGAGTGGGAGGATGACCTCACATCACCCACCCTGTGCTCCCAAGCACTCAGCCCCCTGGAGAAGTTCCTCAATGTACTGCACTTCTTGGCCACAGGATCATTTCAGCGGACAAGTGCCATAGTCAAGTGCCATAGTGGGTGGGGTGTCACAGGCCACGCAGTCACGCTGCCTACACCAGGTCTTGAACATCATCACTGCACGCCCATCAGTCCGTAGGCACATATACCTGCCCAGAAAGGCAGGCTGCTACCCTCGATTTCTATGGTGTGGCACAATTCCCAAAAGTGCTAGGTGCCACTGACTGCACCCATGTGGCACTACGTCCCCCCAGGGCATCTGAGCACATCTATAGGAACCGCAAGCACTGGCATTCCATCAACATGCAGGTAGTATGTAATGCCAAGGGAATCATCACCTCAGTATATGCCAACTATCCAGGGTCCACCCACGACAGCTTCATTTACCAAATGTCTACCCTAAGCCGGGACCTAAAAGCGAGGCGGCATGGCGATACATGGCTGCTTGGTGAGTATGAATGCCACTGCACATGCATGCATGTCATATGCAGAGTTATGTCACTACCCCACTAATGATACCCATCACCTCCTCACCAGGGGACAGTGCCTACCCTCTGAGCACCCACATGATGACGCCAATTCGGAACACCATCACACCTCCAGAGGTAAGATACAACACAGCCCATATTGCAACCCGGGGCATAGTGGAGCGCACATTCGGAGTGCTCAAGTCACGCTTTCGCTCCCTTGACCGTTCTGGCGGGCAGCTGTTATATGCGCCCCCAGTAGTGTGCAGGATCATAGTGGCAGCATGTGTCCTGCACAATGTTGCACACGCCGGGGCCTGGCTGTGGACATGGTGGTGCCCCCACATCCCCAACCACATGCACGCCCGCTGCGCATGGGAAGGCAGAGGGCACGGGGTGAGGCAGCCCGTACGCAGCTGGTGGCTAATTACTTCACATAGAAATCACACCCCAGTGGAGTGCACACAGCCCTGGCACATACAATCTAATAAGCAATGATGACTCGACCTGACAACTAAGACGAACAAAGGGACAGTCAACTGTCAGAACCATAGCAGCCTGAGATTGTTCATGTGGAAGTGTCACAATGTGTGCATCCCTACGTACACAAACGCCACCAATGCAGTGTCATCAAAAGACACTTCCATGCTGCAGAAATGAATACCCACTCGCAAAATACTACATGAAAACAGTGCCATGTCACCCAACCCCTCCCCGGCACGCCCACACAACACACCATGGCATGTCATGCAATGTGAGAGGAAACAAATTAATCCCCACAACATGCCCCAAGTGTCACCAGCTACAGTGTCCCTAATGGAAACATGTCCACACATGAAATGCTCACATTAATGCAGGACCTACAACACACATTACCAAATACTTACCAAGAATACCAATCACCTAAACAACCTCCAACCTACCTTAAACATGACATTACAGACTTAAAAATTTGCTAGCCTCACTACCTGATGATGCCAGCCCTCCGAACACTTCCAAGTATACAGTGTTAGCGCCACGCAAGAGTGTAGGTGCACTGCTTACAACATGGACTCCAGTTCCAAGGTGGACCGCATTGTGAAGACATGAGGAATGGACCTGCAAATTAGGAGGATGAGATGGATGCAGAGGCACATATCAATACACCATGCAGTGTACAATACAACAACAATATGCACTATGAATGTATACACAGTATTGATTACAGACTGCCCACACAGCTCATGGGAGTCCAATGTCACCATGTACGTCAATGTCACTTGGGCACACCCTTTGCAAGCCCAGGAAGCAGGAGGGGTGTGTGTCACAAAAACACAATCATCTGAACCAAATTCATGACAAGCCTGCATGTGCCCAGCCACAATGCAGCGTATGCCCACGGGAGCCACACAAGGCAACACACTGTCCCAAAAAAATCAAAAATGGCCATTAATGGGCCCAGGGGTGTGGGAGAGGCCACCCAGGAGGTCCGAGGACAGGGTGCACACCAAAACCCACCTGTGTGGATCTTGCGGAAAAAAAACACCTCCATGGGCTCATGGCCTACACGGCTACCCTATTGTGGGAGTATCACTGCTGTCGCTCTCCTCACCCTCTGCAGCTGCATCAGGAGGTGGTGGCACTATGGGAGGCAGCCCACGCAAAGCCCTAGTCTGTTCCTCCATGGCTGCAAGCATGCGGGTGTGGTAGGTCTCGTTCTGGAGGATAAGTGTGCGGAGGTCCCCATGCAACAACTCACGGGATGCCCGGACCTCCGCCCTAGTTGCCTGCATCTCAGCTGAGAGCGTACGTGTGAGACGCTCCAGCTGCTGTTCTGTCCTTCTGTTTGTTGAAGCCTCAAGCTCAACAAGAGTCATCCTGAGGTGAAGGAGTTCCACCCTCAGGGCTTCCCTGTGGCCCTGGGACTCTATGGAAATGGCTTCCTGCAGAGTCGCCAGTGCCGCCCGCCTGTCCCTGTCGGACGCCAACATGTCCTCCCTGTGTGACTGGCAGATGGAGTCGGTTGCCTGCTGTAGTCGCTCCATCAGCCTTTCGGGGGGGGACAATGGAAGTGGCCACCCTATCCATGGCCTGAGCCATCATCTCTGATGATGCTGCCTGTTGGGTTTCCATACCGTATATGGATTGCTCCCATGCGGTATTGCCAGGTGGCTGACGGCCACCACGTCGGCAGGCACCACACCTGTCTGGGGCAAGGCGAACTGCGCCTTGCTTTGCCGGCACTGCCTGAGGCTGCAGGACTGCATTCCCCCTCTGATCTGCTGGCCCAGGAACAGGATCAGATGTCGCAGAGTGTGACCCTGCATCCGTAACCACCAAAGGCGTACCTGCCAACACTGACATCCCCATTGAGGGTTCTAACCCTGGTGCAGGTGGGTCGGACAGAACAGAATCCCTCCCAGGAACACTCACCTGCGACGGCACATAGGTCTCATCATCTGAATCGACACCTGAATACAGCTCGGGGGGGTGCAGCCAGAGACACCCCTTGAGAGCACGACCTGCAGCAGTTGTGGGTTCTCACCCACCACCACACCACGTCCCTCACTGGTGGTCGGTCGGCCCTCAGACCTCTCCTGGGTCTGCACCATCTCCACAACCCCAGCAGTATCAAGTGCGTCATCCCCTGCAAAGACATAAAAGAAAACAAATGGAAACAGGCATTAGCACTATGGCACACAATTAGGGCTGAGAGGCTACAGAAACAGTACTTGATTGACACATGTCCCACATGACTAAAACCCTCCCATGCATGCACCGTCACTGCGTGTGAAGGGGAGGCAGATGGCACACATTGATGACACCAAGATGGAAGATGAACACATTTGCTGCATGCTGCCTAGCAGTGGCATCACACATTGGCCAGTGATTGGCAGGTCAAATACACATGCCATCACACAGATGGCATGTACCCTAGCCATGAATTGAAGAGGGAGAGGAGGTCACCAATTGTTCATTCAGTCCAGTTTGCCAATGTAATTGATTTTTTCATTGAAATGGTTCGAATGTTTAACCTGCAGCTGCCAGTCCAAAATGGTCCTATAGCACAGGGACATGTCTAAACAAATCATGTCCAGGAAACTAAGCCAGTCCACTGTACCATAGCCATGTCAGACATGTGACAATAGGACTGAGAAATCCCAAGTAAAAGTGGTGGTATGCAAACAATCTGCCTGAATAAACAGAGGTAAATAAGCAACAATGTTGTGGCAAGATGACACTCCAAGGGCAACTGGCGTGGTGTTGGGCTGGATGTCTAATGTTGGCAGAAGGGAGGCTGCTATACCCAAATGCTGGTGCGCAGAATGTATAGGAAGAGGCACATGGGTGACCCAAACCACTCAGGCACACACACCCTCACCTGGCACCCAAACAGAAGCCCTCCCACACACACCATGCACATGGATGACACACACATGCATGTGCACTCACCGGACAATGCCTCGTAATCTGCCATTTCTCCCACGCCTTGGATCTGTTCCTCCGTGACATAGGTCCCAGCAACCTGCTCATGTGGAGTGAGTTCTATGTCGTCTGCTGGAGAGTATGGGATTGCACACTCAGCATGGGAGTTGGTGCAGGCATTAGCTCAAGTGTGATGGTGTCAGGGTGAATGTCAGCATGATGGACTTGGACTGACACTGTCCTGGCAGGGTGTGTGAGAGGTGGGGTGAATGGAGCCGCAGCTGCCCCTGCAGCCTCCCCAGCCTGCCTACGCGGGGCAGCAGATGACCTAGCTGCCCCTGATCCACGTGGCCTGATGACACCAACGTTCACCGGCACACGTGGCCTAGACCTGCTGACCTGGAAGTCAGCCATGGAGTCACCCTGTGCCAGGTCTGGTTCCACAGTGGGCTGGTCCAACAAGGGCTGAGCATGGATGGTGTCAGCCATGTTAACCTCAACCGGGGGGGCATGGGTGTCCCTGACTGCTCCTCCACACATGGGGGGCTAGGGGCACCCTGCAAGTCACGGCCACGTCCCCTACTGGATCCACCACGGCCACCACTTGGGGCTCGGCCACCTTTGCCACCCTTATGGCTTGTTCGCCTCCCAGCCATGGCACTGATGTTATTGTGCGTATGGGAGTCGATGTGAACTATTGTCCTGGGCAATTGGGGGTCAAAGTGGTTGGGTACCAGATGGTAATCGTACCCTAGTACTCTAGCAAGGCTGTATGTCACCCCTGGGGAAAGATGACGGGTCACGCAACGCACAGGCACCCCAAAAAAGGGAAGTAAGGTGCACGCAACCCCTCCTAGACCACATGCGTGGAAAAATAAACCTGCACTACGCTGTGGCACCCAGAAACACAAGAATGAACGTATGCGTGTCACACGCAGCCTAGAATGACCTCTGAAGGGGTACGCGACACACAGATGTTAAATACGTGCGCGACTCACCGTCTGCCAGGAACAAAAGCGTGAAAAATATGCGCGTGTGCGCGTTGGCAACACCCCCGCCAAAAGAAGAATTGTACGGTGTCTGAGGAGACAGGACAACAGTAGAAGGGAACGCTGTTTGAGGAAACAGGCCCAGGAAAAAGAGGAAAAGAGAAAAAGCTGTCAGAGGTAACAGGGAGTACGAACTGGAAACGCCGTGAAGTAAATTGCGTGTGAACCGACAAGAAGTACAGATTTCACCCACTCGCTCTCCACGAAAAGCACGTACAAGGAAATGACGTTCTACACGTACCTTTTATACACACGTCACAGACGCGCATACGGCCAGAGAGGCAGAGGGGCATCAGCTTCAGTGCCAGGGAAGTTGGTGTCTTGGCGGAGCAAGTCCTGGGGCAGTATGATGCCCTCTACGGAAGTGTGCGCGCCGACAAGGAAGGACGGACTCGGATCTGGACGGACATCATGACTGCCATCAACGGGGAGGGGGTGGCAGTCCGCGACTTCCAACATGTCAAGAAGCGCTGGGAGGACTTCAGGTCCAGGACCCTGAACAAGGCCCGGTGCCTCTTGAAGGCAGCGGATGCTAAGGGTCAGAAGATCAGATGAGGGTCCTGGAACGCATATCCCCTGCGCTCCACTTCCAGGTCCTTGAGAGGCAGACCCATCTGGAGTCGAGCGGTAAGTGTACATGCATCATGATTGTAAGCTGTGCGTGTGGTGATGTGCCAGTAGTGTGCCGGTTGCACATATGTTTGTATGGGGCCAAGTTTGGGTGGGGGTGTACAGGGCCGTGCGGCTAACACATGCGAGGGCTGTCATGTGTGAGACATGGATGGTGCTTGTGTGTGTAGGCTTGCATGCCAAATGCAGTTGCGTGGGCACACATGTTTGGATGAATGTGTATGTAAGTGGGCATGGTCGTGATGTCACGCATGTATGTTGTTTTCAGCAGCATGTATCAGCACTGTGTACATGTGCATGTGTGTGTATTTGACAAGGGTGCAACAGTGATGCAACATGGATGCATGTGACAGCGGGATGTGGAAGCCTGATTGGCAGATGTGACATGGATGCCCATCGGAACACTGCGACAGTTGGTTCAGGTGTACACATGCATGCAAGTGTGGTGGTGTGCATGCATGTGTAGTGCACTCCCTGTGTTGCATGTGATGTCTGGCTCACCTTTGCCTGCTCATGCTTTTGTATGTGTATGGATGGTGCTGGCAGTTGCAATGTGGCTGTGGTATGGCTCATGTGTGCAAGTTGAAATGACATGTGTGTTGCCGATTGTGATGCCATGTCTGAGGTTTGCCAATGCCACTCATGTGCAACTGTCATGTGTGTATGTGTCCATTGTACAGTGCCCTGATGCCTGTGTTTCATTTCTCCCTGTCTGCAGCGTCAACTGATGAAGAGGGCGGAGAAGGTGCTGTGGAGCACAGCAGCGGGAATCGCACCGCCAGCCGGAGACGCAAGACCCGGCTCCCCTCCCAGGTTGTGATCTCGTCGAGGAGTGAGGAGTCCGGTGCCGCGTCCCAGGCCGCAGCTGCCAGGGGGAGGTCCAAGAGGCGGAGGTCGGAGTTGGACTCCTCGGCAGCAGAAGGGGCAGCTGGGACCCCACAGGGTCCAACGGGGGAAGATGGCACGGAGTCATCCAGGTTGGTGGGGGGTTTGGTTGAGGAGGAGGCCGTGCAAGCAACAGACGGGGTCTGGAGGTGGGGATTCCACTGGCGCTAGTGGTGCAGTGCATGACCAGGGACAGGAGGCAGCACAGGTCACTGCGGAGGTGCCTGTGTGCAATCCTGTCCCTGATCCTGTCACTGCATCATCTTGCACCAGCAGGGATGCCTACGTCCAGACCCGTTTTCAGGCAGGGGATGAGCTCACGAACAACTGGCCTTCCTCTGCCTGCGGACGTGGCTATCCGGGTCCGGGTTGAGCCTGTCCTGACTGTTGTGGTGTTGCGTCAACAGCCCATGCGAGGTGACCTGCAGTCTTTTCATGAGGAGACTGCACGTCATCTTGAATGGCTCGTTGACCGCGTCAGCCTACTGGGACAGGTCACCCAGGTAGGATTCATCTGTTTGATGGGGCTTGCTCAGACCCCCTCCTCAACTGAACCCCCTATGCGCCAGTCATCCTCCGTGCCATCTTCCCACCCATCAGTCACCTGGGTGCCCTGTGGAGCTGCCTCAGACGGTGCGGCCAGGCTGGTGGAGGAGGCATCCCTGCCACAGTCGGGAGTCGGACGTCCAGCAGGGGTGGCCACATCAACGACTTCACCCCAGCCAGTGGAGGATGTGCAGGCAGCAGGAGGCAGTGCACGGGCAGAGGCGCAGCAGCAGCAGCAACGTGGTGGGAGCCATGATGGCTCGGAGCCTTCGACATCGGAGGGGCAGGCATCGGCCGGAGGGCAGGAGGACCCAGGACGGGAAGTGTCTTCCGTGTGGCAGCGGTTGGGCCACGCCATAGATGCGGAGCGGCAGCGGGCAGAAGAGGCACGGCTCACGATGGTCAGGGCAGAGAACTCCATGCGGAGGGCCCTGAGGCGTGCCGAGTGCCTCGAGGCAATCCGCAGGGAGTTTGGGGGGAACATGTGGACGGCCCTGCGGACCCTCGGGGCCATGGAGGAGGAGCGCCTCCGGGACATTGAGCAGGAGTTCGATGATGCCCTGGCCCGGAACATCCCGAAGTGAGCCGTTGGACTAGCCCGCTGCCCTTGTAAATAGTTCTGTAGTTAGTGTTAGGTTTCCTTTGGTTTAGCATTTTTTTTGGACCTTTTGGACAATGGCCCACATTTTTGTATATAGTTTATTTTTTTAGGTAGTGTTATTAGATAGGTTTAATTTCTTCCGTTGGGATCATGGACCCTGGATTGTTTATCTGTATATAGTTGACTTTTGAATTTTCATTTTTTTTAATGATTTCCCCATGGAGCAATGGTTTTCGATTTTAATTTTCCATTGGATTAACTTTTGTGGACTGTGACTTTGGACACCTTTCGTTTGCATTATGATTTGTGGTTTTGCATTATTTCATGTACCTGCTGGTTTATTTTTTAAAAATTTCAATTGTTGTTTCTTTATTTTTGATTCAATTTATGTTGCGTTTAATACATATTTTTTCTTCAAGCTTCAATGTGTAATATCATCTCATTGGTTTCATGCATATCATGATATGGGTTTTGACATTCACTGACACCCATTGGGTGTATGTGAGGGACATGTGTTCATTTGCAAACTTGCAATTGTGGTTCTATCATGTTTTTGCCATTTCTAAGTGGGTGGATGCAATACTCGGGTGGGTGTTTGGCATTTGGAGGCTGACCATAAGGGCCAGGGATCTAGATTGTGGTGACATGTTGGCTGGGGGACATGAGTGGGTGCCTGGTGGAGGCTGCCCCTGCACTGCTGGGGGGTGGGGGTGATGGGAGACATGAGTGGGGGCCTGGTGGAGGCTACCCCTGCACTGCTGGGGGGTGGGGGTGATAGGGGACATGAGTGGGGGCCTGGTGGAGGCGGCCCCTGGTGGCTGGGGGGTGGGGGTGCAGGGAGACATGAGTGGGGGCCTGGTGGAGTCTGCCCCCGCACTGCTGGGGGGTGGGGGTGACGGGAGACATGAGTGGGGGCCTGGTGGAGGCTGCCCCTGGTGGCTGGGGGGTGGGGGTGCAGGGAGACATGAGTTGGACATGAGTGGGGGCCTGGTGGAGGCTGCCCCTGCACTGCTGGGGGGTGGGGGTGATAGGGGACATGAGCGGGGGCCTGGTGGAGGCTGCTCCTGGTGGCTGGGGGGTGGGGGTGGTGGGAGACATGAGTGGGGGCCTGGTGGAGGCTGTCCCTGGTGGCTGGGGGGTGGGGGTGGTGGGAGCCATTAGTGGGGGCCTGGTGGAGGCTGCCCCTGGTGGCTGGGGGGTGGGGGTGCAGGGAGACATGAGTGGGGGCCTGGTGGAGGCTGCCCCTGCACTGCTGGGGGGTGGAGGTGATGGGAGACATGAGTGGGGGCCTGGTGGAGGCTGCCCCTGGTGGCTGGGGGGTGGGGGTGCAGGGAGACATGAGTTGGACATGAGTGGGGGCCTGGTGGAGGCTGCCCCTGCACTGTTGGGGGTAGGGGGTGATGGGAGACATGAGTGGGGGCGTGGTGGAGGCTGCCCCTGGTGGCTGGGGGGTGGGGTGATAGGGGACATGAGTGGGGGCCTGGTGGAGGCTGCCCCTGCACTGCTGGGGGGTGGGGGTGATAGGGGACATGAGTGGGGGCCTGGTGGAGGCTGCCCCTGGTGGCTGGGGGTGGGGGTGCAGGGAGACATGAGTTGGACATGAGTGGGGGCCTGGTGGAGGCTGCCCCTGGTGGCTGGGGGGTGGGGGTGGTGGGAGACATGAGGTGGGGCCTAGTGGAGGCTGCCCCTGGTGGCTGGGGGATGGGGTGCAGGGAGACATGAGTTGGACATGAGTGGGGGCCTGGTGGAGGCTGCCCCTGGTGGCTGGGGGATGGGGGTGGTGGGAGACATGAGTGGGGGCCTGGTGGAGGCTGCCCCTGCACTGCTGGGGGGTGGGGGTGATAGGGGACATGAGTGTGGGCCTGGTGGAGGCTGCCCCTGGTGGCTGGGGGGTGGGGGTGATAGGGGACATGAGTGTGGGCCTGGTGGAGGCTGCCCCTGGTGGCTGGGGGGTGGGGGTGGTGGGAGACATGAGTGGGGGCCTGGTGGAGGCTGCCCCTGGTGGCTGGGGGGTGGGGGTGGTGGGAGACATGAGTGGGGGCCTGGTGGAGGCTGCCCCTGGTGGCTGGGGGTGGGCGTGGTGGGAGACATGAGTGGGGGCCTGGTGGAGGCTGCCCCTGGTGGCTGGGGAGTGGGGGTGCAGGGAGACATGAGTTGGACATGTTTGGGGGCCTGGTGGAGGGTGCCCCTGCACTGCTGGGGGGTGGGGGTGATGGGAGACATGTGTTGGTGATCAGTAGTGCAAGGTGACATGTGGGTTGGCTGGTGGGAATGGCCATGGTGGATGGGTTGCCTGTGGGACATGAGCAGGGGTGCAGGGTAGTCCCCTATGGTGTGGGCTGTCTGCAGGGGCCGTGGAGGGTGTAGAGGGAACACCTGGGAGGACCCACATGGCCAAATCACATGTAGCATTCCCCGGCACCACCGAAATACACGTACCCTGCTGAAATCGCGTGTGAATCTTCCCGCTCACCTCCGAATACAAGTACCCAGGCCAATCGCCTGTGGAACTTCCCGCGCACCCCGAAGTACACGTACCCAGGCCAATCGCGCGTGGAACTTCCAGCGCACCCCGAAGTACACGTACCCAGGCCAATCGCATGTGGAACTTCCCGCGCACCCCGTAGTACACGTACCCAGGCCAATCGCGTGTGGAACTTCCCGCGTACCCCGTAGTACACGTACCCAGGCTAATCGTGTGTGGAACTTCCCGCGCACCCAGGAACACACGCACACGCTATTTTTCACACAGCGGGTGTCCGTGTTTGTCGGTACTCCTTTGCACCTCATTTGTCCTAGAGGGCCACTGTATGGCCAATTCATCATGGGTGTATATGGGTGCTTTTTGTTAGCGCGCATTTTGGCGCACATGTTTTTCAGTCGCAGGGGCGCTACCGCCTGCTTTCTTGTGGCGTACTTGTTTGGCCCTGTGCACCTCTTTGACCGTGCGCTGGTTTGCCCTATTCGATTCCATGAATACGGGTTGTAGGCGAGCGTGTGGGCGTTCCGCGCGCTTGCCTCCTGTACTTCTCCCGTGACGCCCATATTTTCACGCGTTGTTCCCCATTCCGAGTGTTACGCCCTGTGTTCCGCCTACTTTTGTGATGTGCGCCGCGCTATGTGCGATTTCGCAGTGGCCGTGACGCACGCTGTTGGATGACCTGTGCGCCGGCGTGCGCGGTGCACATTTTTAGCGCACATCCAATGTTTTTCTCGCGCACAGACTTCCATGAATCGATGTACGCTGGTTTCCCTGCGATTTTCGCACTTGCAGTGCGATTTTCGCACTTTTACTGCGATTCGCACGTTTTGGCACCTCTGCTCGGGAATTTTCGGCGCACATTATTTGCATGAATCGACCCCTTAGTTTATAAACTGTATTATGCAAAAAGTCCTGCTTTAGCACTACCCAATTTAAATAACATTCTTCTACATGGTACACAAAAAGACCTACTAGAAGAAATTGAGTATATACAGAAAAAATATTTTGGAAATGAAACCCACTTACAAGATGAAATAGCTGTCAACCAACTTCGTAACAAATCTGCACATGGCAACCTTTCACTACACACATACAAAAAAGAAATATTTAAATTTCAAAGCACTTCAGCTGAAGTACCAAACCACGTGTGTGTATGTTGCCGCAGAACGTGTTATAAAAGTAACACAAAAACTATAGACCTTTCATACAAAATAGAAGACAATGAAGATTCTAAATGGTTTGAATTAGCTCTCTGCCTTATAGCAGAAAACAAATACGAAATAACTGACCCCATAATACTCTGCAGTTACTGCACTACCAAACTTGACAACAACCAAACTCCTTCACGTGCTATCTCAAATAACTTGGAATTACATCCACTACCAAAACTCCTTCAACAACTTAATTTATATGAGAGCATCATAATTCAAACAGTTCATCCATTTCAAGCAATAATACGCCTTCAACCAAAAACTGCTAAATTACCTCCCTCTGAATTAGTGAAAGGTATTCGTGGAAAAGTAGTGTATTTACCATTAGATCTAAAAGAAAATGTGCACACTCTAGGAGTGCAACGTCCAATGCAACAATCTTTAATTATCTTGGTAAATGGAGTACCTACAAAAGACAAAAAAAATTGGCAACAACTGGTAGATTTACATAAATTTAGAGAAGCCCTGCAATATCTCAAAGAGAATAATGATTATTATAAAGAAATTAATATCGAAGAAAACTTGAAAGACACAACTGAAATAATTCAAGAGACACAAGAAACTGGTCAATTTGAGCTCCTAGATCCTGCTACAATAGCAAACACTTTAGACCATTATACAATTCACCCACTGCACTCTAATGACACCATAGAAGATGCACTGGAAACGTACCAAATGCGTCAAACAAAAGGATTACCAATCAGCATATGGGAAAAAAGTATAGAAGCACATGCTTTTCCTCTACTCTTTCCTACTGGCAAAGGAGGAAGATACGATGATAGACCTGTTCAAATATCGGCATCAGAATATCGCTCATTACGAATGCATTCTGAAGATCCACATTTTGTCGAAATCTGGGAATACATATTCCACCTACTCTTTGAAAGTGAACTAGCAACTTTATGTTACGGAGTTGCACACATATTAAAATCAGGATCACACTTTCAAAATATGACAGCCACACAATTATTACAAAAAGTTCAACAAAAAGATGAGGTTTTACAGACAAATCTTACAAATCTATTAGCAAATATGCGAGGTACTAAAGAGTATTGGTTTCGACGCCATGGAGATATACGTTGTATGATCAGAAACCTTGGCCCACCCACTTGGTTTGTTACATTAAGTTGCGCAGAATATGCATGGGAAGATTTACATGCTTTCCTACGCATATCAAACGAAAACAAAACAAACATAGATATACTAACACCTGGAGAACTTTGTTCTCAGGATCCTGTTAATGTTTCTAGATATTTTCACCATCGCTTCATTGCTATGCTACATTTTATTTGTAATAAAACTGTTCCTCCCCTTGGAGAAGTGCAACACTTCTTTTGGAGAAAAGAATACCAAGCCAGAGGAGCGCCACATGTCCACATGCTTTTATGGATTAAAGATGCTCCTAAATTTGGTCAAGACAGTGATGCCACTGTGTTTATTGAAAAATATGTCACTTGTGAAATTCCGTCAGAATCCACAAATAGTGATCTTCATGCAAAAATCTTACAATTCCAAAGACACAAATGTGGCAAATATTGTCGTCGCAAATACAAAAACAAAGGGAAATACTACACCAAATGCCGATTTGGTTTTCCTAGACCAGTTACAAATACAGGTCAAGTGAACAACCTCATGTCTTCAGTTAGACATAGGGCCTCATTACGACCCTGGCGGAGTGGGTTTACGCCAGCGGTATTCGCGGCGGACCCGTCCGCCCTACTACGAGTTCCCGTAGCGCCATGGAGCGTTTTCCGCCTGGTTTTTCCGGGCGGAGAAATCCATGGCGCTACGGGACCTTGTTGTTAATTACGCCACCGTATTTTACGGTGGCGTAATTAACGCCTTCCCCACTCCCATTATACCCTATGGGGCAAAAATGGGAATGGGGAAGGGTAAAATGGGGGATGGGGATTTACCGCCCCGCCAAGGTCGGAATGGGGCGGAAAATCCGCCAACCCCCATGGCGCTATCGGCAGCTTTCCGCCGTGCTCCATGGTGCATTTTGCACCACGATTTCCGCCAGGGTCGTAATGAGGGCCATAGTGTTAAAGGTAAGTCACCTAAAAATACATATTGCATAAAAAGAAAAGAAGAAGAAAAATATATCAATGATTACAATGCAATCATTGCCCACTTGGGGAATGCAAACATAGATGTGCAGTACATTGCAGACAATTCTACTGCAGTTGCACGATATGTCACAGCATACTTAACCAAATCAGAAAAGACACAGCTCCAAGACCTCTGGAATGACCTGTCATCGGATAAAACAGTGTCTCAGAAATTATACAGCTTGGGCATAAAAAATGCTGTCCCATAGAGAATGTGGATCCTATGAAGTCTTGGTCCAGCTAAATCTAGAAAAAGAGTTCTAAAATCATACGAAGATATAGACACAATGGCCAAACATGATCCCAACAGCCAAGACATTTTAAAAAACAATTTATTGGACACATACTACCCAAACAGGAGTACCACTTTGGAAACCATGTGTCTATACCACATAGCCCAAAACTACACATACAAAATAATATAAAACCTGATGAGCAAAACCGTAAATACAAAGTGACAAACTGTGATGGCAGCTTAGTAAAACTCACCAAACCAAATTTAATTAATCATATCAAATTGTCATTAAAGACTCCTCAACATAAAGAAATATATTACATGTCCCTGCTACAACTCTTCAAACCATGGAGAAAAGAAGAAGAAATACTAGATACCTATGACTCATATGAAGACGCTTTCAAAGCCAATGAAAGCAGTATAACTGATGTAAACTTTGCACAGTACAAAACAATGTTGCACAATGAACAGCAACACGAAGAGGAACTCCAGGCCCAACTAGATAAGGACACTCCTGACATTAGTCAACCTTGTGTCACAGGAAGCCAAGAACCACTGGGAGAACCACTAATAACAAATGAGGCAGAATTAGCTATGATAGAAGTAGAAAACACCATGTGTCACTATGAAGATGAAGAGGACTTAACTACACTACAATCAAAACTAAACAAATAGCAACGTAGCATTTTTAAGAAATAACAAAAGAAATTGCACATGGTGTGCAACATGAAAACAAAGAATGCACCTGCCAAAATTACAAACCTATACTATTGTATGTCAGTGGTGAAGCTGGTTCTGGCAAAACATTCCTAATCAAAATCATCAGTAAGTTCCTTCAATAATTGACAAACAACAAACTGTCAGCTGTTGTCACTGCCCCCACAGGTTTAGCTGCCTACAACATAGGTGGTGTCACTTTACACCGATTACTACTCCTGCCAGTAGAACACCAAAACAAGTTAGATTATTACAAACTTTCTGCAGAAGCTGCAATGGAAGTACGCAGAGTATTGAAACAAATGAAAATGCTACTAATAGATGAAGTGAGCATGGTGTCCAACCTAATGTTGGCTTTGATTCACCTCAGATTACAAGAAGTACTCAAAACAAACTATGAAGAGCTATTTGCAGGAAAACACATCATTGTTTTCGGAGATCTTCTTCAATTGACACCTGTAAAAGGTGAGCCTATTCTTAAAACATTAGGGCACAAACTCTGCCGTAAAACTGTTGGCAGCATTGGAAATGTCAACCTTTGGCAACATTTCCAATACAGAGAATTAACAGAAAACATGCGCCAATCTGCAGATCTCACTTATGCCAACATCTTAAAAAGTATCAGAGTTGGTATACTTTCTAGAGAAGCAGAAGCAATATTGAAAACCCGTCATATTCATGCACTTTATGGTGAAAATGCATGTGCTACAGATGTTATGGAACAATTAGCCCACAAAAATGTCAATTGTATGACCTTAATGCCAACTCTTGCAAGCTGTTTCAAATTCAATGAAATAATGTTAAGCAAAGAAATGCAACCAATTATGGAAATTAGCACCACAGACAAATTAGATGTACATGGAATGACACTACCCATGTGTGACCAAGCCACAGCAAGAATAAATAGTTTAGAAAAATCAATCTCAAACACAGCAGGCTTGGAAAAGATATTAAAATTATCCTTAAATTGCAGAGTAATGCTTAAACGTAACCTTGACGTGGACCAAGGACTAGTTAATGGAGCAATGGGTACAGTTGTTGGCTTTCAAACATACCCACGTGACAACAAAATTCAGTTTGTCAATATTCTCTTTGACAAACTTTCAGAAGTAAAAAGAATAGGACGCTCAACAGCTCGATTCCTTCTCTTCAAAGACATGTATGTACGCAGAGAACAATTTTCTCTAACTCTTGCATATGCAGTCACCATTCATAAATCACAAGGTCTTACTCTAGACAAAGCAATGATAGACATTGGTAACACAGTCTTTAAAGAAGGCATGAGCTACGTAGCACTGTCACGCCTACGTACAATTGACGGTCTATTTCTAATAAACTTTGATGCAAGTAAAGTAAACGCTGATATTCCTTGCTTTTTAGAATACAATAGACTTTGTTCACTATACACCCCCATCTACAAACATATCCTGTTCCACAAAAAGGAAAATTTTCTAAAAGAAAACTAAATGAAACAGAAATGCAACAGGATGTCACTGCAAATCCTCCAAAGAGACTAAAAGAAGCTAAAACTTCATCAAGTACCACAAGCAAAAAAGAATCAATTAGGGAAAGTAAACCAGGTACTTCTTTAAAGAAGGAAGACAAACTCCAAAAAAAGCAGTTAGATACAGAACTACCTGGACCATTTAAATTCTCAAATATAGTTTGTGTAAGTTGCTACGCAAATGTAGCAATGAATATTCTATTTCAATTACCACCATTTGTTGACAACATTTACTTACACAGTACAGACCCATTGTGTTTGCAAATGTTAGTACTTCACAGAAATGCAGCAAACAATCCTGACAACACGTATAGTGTTTTTGGAATAAGACGACAATTGGACTACTGTGCTGGAATGGTGAAATTCACTATAAACTCACAGGAAGATCCACAAGAATTTCTTATGTACTTACTATTAGTACTGGAAAACAAAAACATACCTATAAATGAAATCTTCCAGATTTCATACATGTGGAAACATACATGCACTCTCTGCAACAATGTGACACAAGAACAAATCCCCAATGAGCGCTTTGTCTATATATCAATACCTAATTGTGAATCCGTTCCATTTCAGCAACTTGTACAAAATGCAAACCACGGTAGGTTATGTTCTACCTGCAATTCAGATAATCGCTCCACGTTACTAATACAAACACATAGTAAATACGTAATACTAATGCTTCTATGTTACAATGCAGATGGTACGAAAAACAACTGCAAGCTGACTGGATTCACACATGGTCAAATTTCACTTGGTAGGAAAACCTTCACAACAATATGTATAATCTACCACGCAGGAGCCACAACCAACTCAGGGCACTACACTGCATATATTAAAAAAAAATGTGGATGGTTTGAATGTAATGATAGTACCGTTACTCTAAAGCAGAGATTAACAGCTAATCTTACAAACGCGTATTTAATGTTCTTAAAACCAAAATTTGATAACTGAACTGTACTTAAACCTTAAGTACACTTGTAGTAAAAAAATATAAACTGTCACAATATTTCAAAACCTATCTAACTGCCCAAAGATTCTACAACAACTAATCAGATAAATTAATACCACTCAAATAGAGCAAACAATAGACAGTTAGAATACGCCAATTGGTATCTAACTGTCCCAAAATTTACAAATATGCAAACAGATAAATCAATACCACAAAATTATATCAAAACATAAACAGTTAGAATACGCCTACTGGTATCTAACTGGGCCAAAATTTTACAATATCCAAACAAATACCTAATATCTTACTGCTCACAAAAACTGGAACAATCCAATGCATAAAGCATTAGGCAGAAAGAATAAGTAAACGCGGAAAACAAACAAATAAATAAACTGTAGCATAACAGAAAAAGGGTTTTTTTTTTAATCCAACATGGATTTTTTTTCTCCCACAGACCCAATGATTTTAGCAACAAACACAGAAACTTTGCACATTGCACAGTACTCTGGTTTGTAATCTACTAAATATGAGGATCAATAAAAATAAGAAAATGTTGATTGTACAATGTAATAAGTCATTATAAAATACTAATACTAACATGCTATTTTCTTTTATTACAGAAATGAACAAGAAAAACATGGACTCCTGTTACTAAACCAAATAGTACATATAACAAGATAAATACAACCATCGCAGCATATCACACCCATGCAAGCTTATAACATTGTTCCTTATAAATTTGTTTTTGACCCAAATTAAAAGCCACTATGGGTGTGATATGCTGCGGTGGTTGTGGCCAGGGCATACACTCTTGGGTGCATGGCCAAATGGCCATGCACCCAACATTCTATGCCCTGGCCACAACCACCGCTACATATCACATCCAGAGATGCAAACATTGCAACCATTGTTATGTCCGCGGACTGGGGGAAGGTCCTAGGACACATTCAACTTGCCAGAGGACAATACAAACAGCGTCCTCAGGACACCCCCATTTTCTTTATGTACGAACATTTCTGGACACCGCGATTGTTCTTAAAACATTTTCACCTTGCCAACGAACAATACAGACAACGTCTCCACGACACCCCCTGCAAACAGTCCACGACCCCTCAAGTGTTCTTAGAACACTTTCAAGTTGACACCAAATCCATTCTGTTTATTTACGAACATTCCAGAACAGCCGTGTTGTCCGCAGACAAACCAAACACAACAGAAGTGTCTAGCACATAAATAAAATACAACTTTGAACCTGTCTCATACTGCCCCATCCTCCCCAAAGACTTCTACACACCAACACACTCTACTAAATACACATTTTGAACAAACTTTCACTGCGCTGTCCGTGGTCGTCCGCAAATGCAAGATGGCGGGAGCGACAGAAAATCTGACGCGCATCACGCACCAAGCCACCCAATCAGCGAACACGTCGCATGTCCGCAGACATGACGCAAGCCGCTGGGCCAATCGAGGTGCTGTCCGCAGAGCGAACAGGGAAGTCCGTCCGCGAAGCGAACACAGATATCACTAATTTTTTTCCCTTACATTTTGGTCATTTTTTTAAAAACTACTGGATGGATTTACACCAAAATTTTGGAACCAGGCCGCCGCTCCTGCCGCAAATTTGGTGTAAATCCGTCCAGCGGTTCGGGCTGTAGCCGTGCGCAAAGTTTTTTCCCATTCAGTCTACGGGGGGAAAAAAAGTTTTGGGAGCCCCCCTATAACTTTCCCCCCCTGGACGAATCCTCACCAAACTTTGCAAAAAAAATTCAGAGTGGGCCATATACTTTTTTTGCAAAGTTTGGTGAGGATTCATCAGGGGGAGCGAAGTTATAAGCTGCCCAAAAAGTGTTCTTCCTATGGAAACACCAACTTAACCATAACTACATGGCCGCTAGCGCGGCCATGTAATGTATATATATATATGTATATATATTTTTTTTATAAAAAAAGGTTGTATAGCTGCGGCTACCAAGATGCATGAAATGAGCCAATAGTAAATCAAGCTCCTTCACGCTGCTACACATCTTTGCAACTAATCCACCAGCCAATCCTATCACGCGCTGCGACTCAGCACCTACACGTGAATTTTATGCACGTCAACAAGTGATATATTGATGCATGTACGCCCATGCCGTTTGATGTAACAGGCTTGTGCAAAATTACCCAATAGGGCATCAACCGTCTTTAAAGTGGCTATGCATCTTTGTGCATGATGCACCAACAAATGAAATCATGAGCTACGGCTCTGCACTGTAAGGAAGGCATGGTATCAAACAGTGAAGACAGACACAAGTGATCACAGTCCAAGGGTCTTAATTGAACTTCAATGGGTCGCTTGAACACCTATCTAATCCTAAATCTAAGGATGGGAGCGAGCTATGACCATCTAATAATAATAACACAGTCCCAGTGGATTCTCTGTCAAAATAAAAAGGGCCTATAGTAATAAACCTATTGCCAATCCTTACTGCTAACTACTATTTGGGACAACAATGTAAGCAAAGAAAAGTGCTCAAGAAATGATTTCAGGATAATTGAGCAGTTGGCTTCCCTCCCCCACATTCTCAGCACGGTACAAGGCGGCATGGTGGAGCTTCACACACACTCTGGCTTCTTGGTCATGAGGAAACAGTTCAAAGCATAGGTATCAGTGCCCTCTGCCAAAGTCTCTCTCCCAATGACAGTCTCTTATTACAGAGAGCCTGATGTAACAAACAAGCACCAAAGTTCCTTTCTTATCAGGATTTTCACATTCAAAGGTTCGCAATTGGTCTCCCTTTTTCAGGCTCAGACCACGATCGCCCTCGTTTGGGCTCAGATCCCTTTAACACAATGTTCTTGATTGGTCTCCCTCATTCAGACTCGGACCACGGATCCCCATTGTTCGGGTGTAGACCCCTTTGTGTCGAAAACCAAAGTCTTTTGATTGTGTGATGGGTTCTGAAAGGTCATGGGCATCTCCCTCCTTGTGCATCCTTCATGGTTTGTCATTTTTCTTCCCTCGTTCGGCTGCCATCTTGAAACTGCTGTTCCTTTCTGTGCTTTTCCTTGCTCAGAGTGTGCTCCCGTGCTGCGCCTGTTATCCATGAGGGGAGGTTTAATGGTTGAATGATTATCATTAATACCTGACCTTGCCTGACTATGGTAGTGGGACATGACAGGTACATAGCTCCGGTGTGAGTCTGTTTTCTCCCAGAACGGGCTGTCAGTGTGAAAGTGTTCATGCAGGAAAAGGAGGGGGGGTGGAGCTTCTATATATGCTACTGGGTAGCACGGGGTAAAGGTGTTGCAGGGAAGTGAGGGATACCGCATCTCACCATCAGGTGTCCCACTCCTACTCCCCAAAGACCTCTCACCCAGATGATCCTCCTGCACTGGTCCACCCCCAGGAAATTGATCCAAAAGCAATGGCCGTGGCCTGGCCACCTGGATGACAGATCCCAGAGGACTAGTGGATGAGGCACCTTCTGGGTTCTCAAATACCTTTCCCCAATGCAAGGTGGATATACTTGGTCCTCTCCAAGGTCCTCCTATTTTAGGACCTTGGAGAGAGCAAGGTAAAGATGTATCCAGGGACTCTCACATATTCCATGGGTTTTATTTCCTCCATTCCGGTAGAGGCACGGTGTTCCTATTTGTCTACCAAATGCATCCTATAAACTGGGATCGAGGTGGTGATTTTGTTATTAGGTATTCCTGAGGTTTTGGAGTTGGCTCTTGGCGAATGGTAGATTCTTGAAATTCTGTTTCTGTCCACTCCCACAATGGAGAGGTTTGGCGGTAACAATCACATTGCACACAATCTTGTGGTATACATTCCCTGTGTAGTTTTGGAAGTTCTTGTAAGAGAGTGGAGAATGCAAGATGTCCCTTCCCACAATGACTTCTTCGGGGAGCCCAGTAATAATGGCTGATGACACCAGCCGTGATTCTCCCTAATGTTAATGTACACAGATATCTTGGGATAGACCTTGTTATCTCCATGTACACATGGGACTGTAACTAGAGTTGCATTCTTTAGGTCTGTTGCTGTAACCAAATTGGCCCTTATGGCAGTTTGTTTGCTGAATCAATTAGCACCTTTATGGGTCTTCCAATTTCCAGGGCTTTTTCATGTGTAAAGTCAGTTGAAGTCTGGCATAGACATACAGTGAAGGTTTCTAAATCTGCCTCTGTTTCATCCCACTCGTCTCCTTTCAGGCACCCTATTTCCATAGGTTCTTCATTTAGATTTTTTAGGGCTATGTCGGGCCAGATGGCCAGTTTCTTTACATGAAAAACAAGTAGGAGGCGATGGTTTAATTGTTTTCATTTCATCTCTCCTGCTTTCCTCTCTACCCTCCGTGTCCGGTCTTCTGACTTCTATTCTCTCATTCGGGATCCACTCTTTGGATGTAGAGAGCCCTCCCCCTACATCTAGTACACTTGCGATGGGGAGCGGTAAGTGATTTTTTGATCCTTCTGCTCCTCGCTTCTGTGTACACAGTGAAAGTGTTTTACTGCATCTGAGTGGTTGTGGTCAGTTTCAACAGCCATGACTAGGTTAGGTTGATTTAGCTGCAACACTGTTCTCTGTAAAAAAAAAGGAGGCAAAGAATTGGTGAATTATTCCAGAATTATAATTTCTACAAATTCTTCCATGGTCTTGTTGTAAATCCAAAGGGATACAGTGTTCTTAATTTGCTCCCCCAACTCGAGAGGTGTTTCACCAGCGTTTAATTTATTGACCCTTAATTTCTGTCGATAGTAGTTACAGGTTTGGCCTACTCTTTTAAGAAGACCCTCTTTTCATGGATATAAAGGTAGCCCCTTGGGCAAGGTTAAGTAGCTGGTCTCTAGTACGCCTTTCAATAGGGGCCCCAAATAAAACAAATTTAGATTATCTTCCGGTTAGGCAGAATCATATGCAGTACCCTTTGGGAACACCACACACAATTAAGAATACAAGTGACAGTACAAATTCACCTTTGGTACAAGCCTGTACTACACAGTAAAGTGGTAGTGATGGCTGAGCAGACAGACTTATCTCAAGCGTAAAGTGAGCAGTATCAATAGTTACACAAAGGACAGCAGTTACTATGGTTCAAACAAACACTGAATCAAGGTTTCTGAGTAAAAGAATATACATGTATGTACACATCTGTTGTAAAACAATTCACTAAAGTAATGCAGTAGAAAAATCACACTCTTATTATAGTACACACCACCCAATAGATTCTGGACAAGTTAAGATCAAAATGAAGTGTGAGCAAAATGGCACTCCAGCAATTTAAAAGGGAAGGAAATACAAGGTTAGACAAAAATTAAGCAGCACCAACAAGTAAGTAAGCAGAGTAATCTAGAAAAGGTGACTACGTTGAAGAAATCAAATCAAGAGGCCTGAGCCAAAGTCAATGGATCAGTGTCTTTGCAGAGGATCACACAGTTCAGAGTAGTTTGCGGTTAAGGCTTTGCCAAGAGTTCGAAACGAAGTTGGTCAGAAGAAAAGTTACTTTAAAGAATAGAGAAGGACACGCCATCAGATTGGCGAAAGATTTCAAACACTTTCACTGCAGTCGGACGGAACAAACCACTGGGTTAGAACAGTACCTTAAATGAAGAAGAAGGCTGTACCTGAAGCAGAAGTTCCTGGCAGGTCCTGCAGGCTCATGCTTCCTGAAGCAACTGTCGGACTGACACGAAGTAGGAAGACTGGAGGGTCCTGCATTGCCCAGGGAAGAAACCAGCAGCAGAGCAAAGCAACAAATAAAAGGAGCGCTCCTTAAAACCCAAGCAGGGTCCGGTCCTCCTGGCTATCCGGTTCACTGTAGCTGTGCACAGCAAATTCAACCAGAAGAGGGAGGCCTGGCTTGCAGTTTGGCAAACTGGTTGGTCCCACCAGCTCAAGGGGAGAAGATTCCTTGCAGATATTCCCTGTTGTCGAAGTTTGGAGATTCTGACCCCACAGCAGGGCATCACCGGGAGGTTCAGTCGTGGTAGAGGTCCTCTTCTGTCAGCTTCTCTTCTGTTCTCTCGATCCAGTGGTGACTCTGCATTCTTAGACCCCGAGACCTGCTTTTTATGCAGTTTTCCCCCATTCACAGAGCCTGGCTGTCAATCATACAGCAGGTCCCAGCGGGACAGTCACCACAGCCAATCATACAGAGTGCGACATGGGTCTCCAATGAGACCCTGTGCAGGGCGTCTCAAACCCCTCCCTCACATCCTGTCCCCCTCAGACATTCAGGCACCTAAGGAGGGCTTCTGAGCAGAAGGCTGCCAAAGGACGGTGACCAAGGAAACCAAACGTGGTTTGGCACGCAGAGTAAAACACGAGAAAGACATTTACAAAAAGAAATGGCGAATAAACCCAGCTGGAACCAAATAAATGTAAATAGGGTCCAGTGGATTTAAGTTTGAGGCTACTAACTTAGCCTAAAACAGTACCAAGGCAATTTAAATAGACCGCGGTAGGAAAAATAGGGTAGATACCACTGCAACCAGCCAAATCCTAAAGAAAGGGGAATTAAATAATGATCCATGAGAAACAGACAAAAAGGGATAACTATTAACCCTTTGCAGAACTCTATGAAAGATAGTTTGTACTGGGTCTGTGAATTTAAAAAGACTAATAAAGTCAATGGCAACTTTACATGTTCTGGGAGGCAGTAGTCAGTCCCAGAAAATGGAGTTTAAAGTGGGAAGTCTGAAAAAGACAACCCTGTGTCACTGCACTAAAGGTGCTGTGTAACACACAGTAAAAAGATGATGCCTATGGAGTAGTTGAAGCTCCACAGTCTATGATACTGGCTGTTCAACCAGTATCTGGTACTTCTTGTAATCCGCATCTCTGCTCTCTGCCCCAACTTTCAGTTCTATGCGGATGATACCCAGCTCATTTTCAGGCTACCCTCGGCCTCCTCTTCTCCTTCCCTCATCTCTGACTGTCTTTCTGCTATCCAGGAATGGTGTGCCGCCAACGACCTCTGCCTTAATGCCAGTAAGACTGAGATTCTACTCATCGGCACACCCACTCCCTCCTTCCCTGCAGCTCTCTGGCCGGCCTCTCTTGGCCCTCTTCCTGCTCCTACCTGCAAGGCAAAAAACCTTGGGGTCATCTTTGACTCCACACTCTCCTTCTCTCCTCACATTTCTGACGTTTCTAAGAAGTCACACTACCAGCTGCACCTCCTCAGAGGTATCCTTCCTTTCCTCTCCTTCCCCCAGAAGCTCACTGTCTCCAGAGCCCTGGTTCTCTCGAAGCTGGACTACTGTAACAGCCTCTATCTAAATCTGACTGCCTCTACTCTCCGCCCGCTGCAACTCATCCAGAACAGGACTGCGAGACTTGTCCTTGGCCTCAAGCCCAGGGACCGCATCTCTCCAGGACTGAAATCGCTGCACTGGCTCCCTGTGGCTGCGAGGATTAAGTTCAAAACCCTCTGCATTGTCCTCAAGGCCTTCTGGGACCTTGGGCCAAAATACCTTCAACTCTCTCTTCCTAAATATCTTGCTTCTCGAGCTCTTCGCTCATCCGCCTCCAACTCCCTCAGGGTCAGCCGCTTCTCCAAGCAACGAGTTGGGGGAGATCTCTCTCCGCAGCAGGGGCCTCCCTCTGGAACAGCCTTCCTGTCTCCCTGAAACTTGGTGAGTACCATCTCCGGTTCCTGAAGCACCTCAAACCCTTCCTCTTTGCTTCTGCTTTCTCTCCCCCTCTCCTCTGCTAAATCACTGAAACTGTACGGAATCAGCAACTAGGCCACTCACCAATCTCGGTCCTTGGCCCAGCCACTCTCCCCTGCACTGCCTCCCTGGCAACCCCTGCACTGCAGGACTGTCTCTGTATCCCTACAGCCCCCTTCCCAGGACTTGTCTGCACTTATACTGCATTTGCCACCAGCTGGCCATTATTATTTATCTTGTATTTTACTAATCACTTTGTATTGCACTTTCCCCTCTCCCTTTCCCCCTTGCACTTTTCCCGTCCCCTCTACCCATGCACTTGCGTGATCTGAATGACACCTGGCCTAGTAGGATCGTTTGTCTGTCTCCCCTTGTTCCCCCCTCCCTGCCTCGTCACGCCTTGAAACACTTGTGTATAGGTGCGTTACAAATGCCATATCATATCATATCATATCATATGAACACAAAAATGTAAAACACACACAGCAAAACACATGTAAGATTGGGAAAAAGGGTCACACTCATACCAGGTGAAAAAAAAAATCCTAGAAATCCAGCAAAGCTGCTGAGGGACTCAATAGGTAAGGGAAATTAGCCATTCTGGAGAATTCTCCCTAACACTTCCCATCCCAATTGCTCAGCTAATCGCTCAAAATTGAAAAAGAAATTCCCTATGTCTTCGCCTTCCTGATAAGGTTGTAGTACGCATTGAGGTAGCAGGGGTCTTGTCTGTAGCTCGACTAATTCTGTTAAGTTTTATTCAAGACGGGCTTTGGCTTGAATCTGATGGGTGGGTAATTGGGCCATGGTAGCTTCTAGGTTGGCCATTTATTCCAGGGGAGTAAAGGATCCCTCTGTAATATTTTCTGAGTCAGAAAAGAAAAGGGTCTCAACTTCTTCTGAGAGGTTTTTGAAGTCGTCTGGCTCCTATGAGCTTGATCCAGATGGAGGGGAAGATCTGGGTATGTTGATCTCTGAACCAGATGGACCAGAAATTGGAGCAAGCATGGTACCAAAAAGAAATGGTTCAGGAAAAGGCAGATTCAGGGCACTACATCCAATGAAGACATGTGAGGGTCTTATTTTTAAAACTACCTGGACCTGTTGTTGGATATTATAGTGGGAAAGTGGAAAAGTATCTAAAAATACCTGGGGTTTGAAGAACAAATCTTGTTGGCCGATTGGGATTTGAAGCTGGGAAAACAAGGCCTCTTTCAGAGTGGATATTCTAACAGACTCAAGGAGTTTAATAATCCTATTTTCTCCTTCTGGTGATATGATGATTACCAGCATGGATTTTCAAATGTTGTCATTTGAATAATATCCCACCTCTGACACCACATATAGGTATAAGTATGATGCCGTATGGACTGAAACCTCAATAAATGTGTTTCAAAAATTGCATGATGAGGACCAGAGACGGTGTTCTTGTTAAAGAAATATAATTTTATTCTCGAAATTTCATAAAATATGCAAATACATCACTTCTAAACATACAAATTCTTTCTACATATAGTAAGCAAAACACCAATTCATTGTCAACAATTATATTTTTTAGAAAAAAGATTTTTGTGCAAACCGTATTTTTATGTAAACATCTCTCTCAGAAATATATATACACACACAACACAACCATTCCTTTTCTCAGCCAAATTGAATTTAGAAAAAGGTTTTTGTACAAATCGCATTTATGGTTGTCAAATTCTGGCTTTATAAATCCACCATTGTATATCCAGTAATGAAGGCATGGTATCAAACAGTGAAGACACACATAAGTGAACGCAGTTCAAGGGTGTTTATTGAACCTCAATGGGCTGGTTGAACGCCTATCTAATTCTAAATCTAAGGATGGGAGCAAGTTACGCCCATCAAATAAAAACAAAGTCCTAGTGGAGTCTCTGTCAAAAAAAAAGGGCCTAAACTAATAAACCTATTTCCGATCCTTGCTTCTAACTAGAACATGTGTGGGACAACAATGTAGGCAAAAGAAAAGAGTTCAAGAAATGATACGTCAGGATAGTTGAGCAGTTGGCTTCTCTTCCCCACGTTTTCAGCACGGGTAAAGGCGGCATGTTGGTGCTTCACACACACTCCGGCTTCTCGGCCATGAGGAAACAGTTCAAAGCATAGGTATCAGTGCCTTTTGGCAAAGTCTCTCTCCCAATGACAGTGTCTTATTGCAGAGGGCCTGACATAACAACCAAACACCAAAGTACCTTTCTTATCAGGATTTTCACGTTCACATGTTCGCAATTGGTCTCCCTCATTCACGATCGGACCACGGATCCCCCTCATTTGGGCTCAGATCCCTTTATCACAAAGTTCACGATTGGTCTCCCTCATTCGGGCTCGGACTATGGATCCCCCTTGTCAGGCTTAGAGCCCATTGTGTCAAAACCAAAGTCTTTTGATTGTGTGATGGGTTTCCTTTAAACCATCGCAGGACCACTTCAATTCTCACCAATTCTTATTCTTTATCTTTTACTTTCGTTTCTGCCACTTCTCAGCTGAATATGCTACAGAGATCTTTGATTAAGCACACTCCCGAAGTTGGACAACTCTGTTATGAATATTATACTTTGTTTACTACAGTTCAACCGTCCATCAGCTGTTAGGCTGTCCTCGCATCTTCATCACGAGCATTCAGCAATTTTTATTCTTGCTCTTTGTATACAATGTTGCCGCTTGCAACCTTGCCTTCAACACAGACCGGTCTTGCACTGCCTTCCCCAACTCACCGGCTGTGTTGATCTTTCTTTGATCTTGGAGCCAAGGACGGTACCAATGGCGGCTGCTGCTTCTCTCCTACTTGATCAGTCCCGCAGGAGGGCCCGGGTATCTCGGACACACAATACAAGATCTTCAGTCTGGTTTCTTGGCCTTGTCTAGAAAGTAACAGCTTTCTGCCTGAAAGGTCAAGGGCATATCCCTCCTTGTGCACCCTTGCTGTCTGTCTTTCTTCCCTCATTCGGCTACCGTCTCAAAACTGCTGTTCCTTCATGTGCTTTGCCTCGCTCAGAGTGTATTCCTGTCTTTTATAGTTTAATGGAAATCAGGTGTGAATGATTAACATTGATTTCCTGACCTTGCCTGCCAATGGTAGTGGGAAATGTCAGGTACACAGCTCGGGTGTGAGTCTGTTTTCTCCCAGAGTGGGCTGTCCATGTGAAAGTTTGAGCAGGAAAAGGGGAGGGGGTAGAGTATCTACATATCCTAGGTGCTGTAGGGAAGTGAGGGATACCACGTCTCACCATCAGGTGTCCCATTCCTATTCCCTGAAAACCCGTCACCCAGGTGATCCTCCCACACTGGTCCACCCCCAGGAACTGGATCCAAAAGCGATGGCCAGGTACTGGCCACCTGAATTACAGATCCCCGAGGACTAGCCGTGAGACACCGTCTGGTTTCTCCCAGTGCCTACACGTGACATTTATGTGCGTCAACGAATGATCCAATCACACATTGCAATGTATTCACGTGGCTATGCCCATACCATTTGACATCACCCGCACATGCAAAATTAGCTAATAGGATGTTGAACTCCTTTAACTTGGCTATGTATCTTTGCGCATGATGTAGTAGCAAATGAAATCACACGCTGCGGCTCCACGCCTACATGTGACTTTTATGCGTGTCAACGAATGATCCAATCACACGCTGCAATATATATTCACATGGGTACGGCCATGCCATTTGACGTAACCCACATGTGCGAAATGAGCCAATAGGACGTTGATTTTCTTTAACACAGCTAAGCATCTTTGCGCATGATCTACAAGCCAATCATATCATGTGCAGCAGCTCCATGCCTACACCTGAGATTTATTCGTGTGAACGAACTATCCAATCACACATTGCGATGTATTGACAAGGGCAAGCACACGCTGTTTGACAACATCCGCGCGTCCGAGTCTGTCCAATCAGCCAGTGCAGCAGTCTGTAGCCAGAATAATCACCACACCCACAAAAAAGAAGTTTACATTTATCATTGCTTTCTGTACTTGCTAGTGAAAGGGTTTCTGGGTAACTGCAAGCACTTTTGGCACTTTACCCCTTCTTGACATTTTTTATCCAGTTTTGCCCTAATCTTATTTTACACTGTCTTGTGATTTGTTAATTTTTACTACTTTTTATTTTACATTGTTTTACAAAACGTTTTCAGTATTTTGAGACATCGGGCCTCTTTGAGGGTCCAGCGGTAACTGTGCCGGTCCTACCGGCGGGTTGCTGACAGACCCGTAAACATTTATCGGTGCCTGACTTGCTGGTAACACCGGGGGATTACAACTACCGCGGTCTGGAAAGTCAGGCGTCAGTAAATTGCAATTCCCTATGGAAAAGGGAAACACTGAAGTATCGGCACCGTTGTTAATAGTGCCTGTGCTTCCGTGACGGTCTGCATACCATTGCCGTTTTGCCCGGCAGGGTCCGACCTGTCGGGCACTTCGGCTCTGGCATGCAGACCGGTAATATGCTGGTCTGGAAACAACGGTGCCAGTAAGCATACCAGCACTGTTGTTGCTGCACTGGCATGCTCGGGATGAGCCCCATAGTCTTTTTTGTATTGTCATTTTCTATTATTTTACATATTCCTCCCTCTTTGGACATTCCAAAATGTCCAACCGCGACAGTAACAGCAGTGATGATTACATTATAGCTTGGGTTCCAAATCCATCACCACAAAGGAAGAAAGCTACTGGAATTAAAACCACTGCTGACAGTTGGTGCTTCTTCCAAGTCAAAGAACACTGTTCTAAAAAAAGAGGCAGAGGAGGTACTTTGCACATTCTGCAAGAAAACTATATGCCATGGACCCTCCAATGTTCCATCTCAAAGCCTAGGAACATCTATAATGATTACCCATCTGTTACAAGTCTACTGGGGTGATGTCAATGATGAGTATCAAAAAGCGCATGAACATCATAAAAGAAAAATGCATGGCTCCCATTCCTTGCGTTGACGAAAATCTGCACCACCTGCAGTACCTCATCCATCAGTGCAACATCACTAACTGGAAATTAAGCCCCAACTTCAACAGTGGTGTCAACTGTTATTTTACCAACTCTGATCTTTCCCTGATGCGTGTCATGTGCAATCAATGCCTCGAATAGGTAGCCAAGCGAGATGCCACAATTGAACAATGGAAGAAGTTAATCGCTGTACATCAGATTACTGGTTATGCTTAATTTTTTTTTTTTAAGGGGCAACTTTTTCCCCTTCTTTCTAAAAACAAAATACAAACAAATATATGTTACATTTTGTCTTAATTCCCTTTGTTATGTTTCATCCTTATGTGTTTTGCTCTCTCATTCCACCCCCTTTCAATTCCCAAAACGGCCCTTTTAAGGGCCACCTTTTATGTTACAAAAATAGATAAAATTGAATACTGACTGCAAAAAATATATTACAATATCTATTGTAATTTATTTAATGCATGTGCAGTAATAAAAATCCCCCAATTGTTTGTTTGTACCTGGTGTCACAACGCTAGCACATGAAGCTGTTTAGCCGTAAATAAAAGCACCCCAGTCATTGCTCGACTTTGGCAATGTAGGCAAAGTCCTGCAATTCATTGGCTGATGCTGTAGCAGCAGCTACAAAAAATATTTACTAAATATACAACTCTGTGTCTGTACATATATGCATTATACATATATATATATATATATTATATTGCTGAAATTACTTACCAAATACCTTTATTCATGTTCTCTTTTTTCTTCCATATTTTTAACTGTGAAACAAAATGAAATACAGTTAATAACTAAATAAGAACAGAATTATTTCGTTTTTTTTTCCATAATGGTACCAGGTGAATACTGATTGTATTTCCAGTACACAACCATTAAGAGGTTGTATTTATTAATCATACTATAGAGAAAAAAAAACTTCTCATTGGATTGAAAAAACCTCTATTCAGTTATTTTAACTATTTAACAATAATTATGTATACATATACAATGAAGACATGTTAAAATACTGTACAAACTTAATTTCATATTAAATAATAAATTCACAGATTAATGTATGCAACCTTAACCAGGAAACCAAGACATATCACCTAACTATGTATTCAGTTGTATAAATAAATAAATGAAGACATGCCAACAGTGTAACATTATTTTGAGTATTCATCTTATTAAAGTATAACCATACATATATTTTAAATAATAGGTAGAAAAAAATATTTTTGTGTAAACATATTAGTATTTAGCAAAAACTACACTAATAACCTAACAAATGTTGTTTCCGTTCCTCTTATACAACATGTGTGTGTGTCCTTTGTTTGGCCACCTACACACATATAAGAAGTTTATAGTTACATGTTATAATCTACACATCATATTTAAATAAAATGGAAACTAAGAATTGTTATTTCAACTTCTCTGGTACTGATACTTGTACGAAGTGTGCAATACTTTTTTCACTTATTGAATATGCATTCTAATTTTTAAAAATTATATCTACATTGCCATTTGATAACTTCTTTCAAAAGTTTGTGTGTGTCCTTTTTTGGCGACCTACACACCTAAGAAGATAAAGACAATTTTCTTAAACCTACCAAACAAAATAGAAAAATATACATAGTTTAATAACTGGATAGATTGGCAAACTTCCTGAAAATGTCACACTGCATACAAAAGATATTTTACATTTAACAAACAAACCCTTTCACTGAGGTATTTATATTTTTTATTTCATTTAGAATACATTTAAATAAAACATTGTGTACAAACTTATTTTCACCACCTATACACATAGGTAAACACAGTATGCTTAAATTGTTCCCTAAAACTGTTATCAGTAATTATATTTTATTTATTTTTCAAACTTTGTACTATATGGTTTTTTATCTACACCGTACTATTTAATTGTTTGATATGTAAACAGTCATGCCTTTCTACACTCCCTCACACTCAAAATGATGTACATGGAACTATGTATGTAACCTAGCACTTACACAGAACACTTGTACAAATCAAAATGTGCAGTGTTTTACACAATAGAACAGAAGTAGAAGATTGCAGGATACTGTTTTCTCTTCTAGTTTATATAGTCTTCAGAAATTACCTCTGCATTTATTTCATACTATTTTTAAAGTACACCCTAGTAACAATCCATTTCCAACTTTATATAAAACACTCTACCCTATTCTACCCTACTCAAACCTTTATTTTGGAGGTTTATATTCACAAAGCATTTTACACATATATTTAAAAACATATGTTCTAACAACATTAAGTAAGCTTTCTTTAAACTCTCTGGCAATCTAGCTTGGTGTGCGACTATAGATTAATTGTAAACAAGCCAATCTACTTCTGCCCGTACCCATGTCGTGAAATGTCTACATTCAATGGATGCCCCTTCAAGAAAAATAACTGCACATGTTTTCTTACAAACAGAAACTTGACCACATTTAAAATTCATTATTGACTTGTTAATTTTCCTACCATCTACACTGTATCATTGAAACATAATCAATGCATACTTATTAAAAACTAGATTTTGCAGTGTTGAATGTAAATTACAGCCACAGTCTCTGCATTGCATGTCATGTAATGCTTTAGTTACAAGATCAGAAACATGTACACTTTTCTGTTCAGGGATATGCACATACACAAATCTTTCCCATACATCTGGAGTAGAACAACCTCCTTTCTTACATTGTGGACACATATGATTCCACTTAGTTTAGTTTAGTTTGTTTCTTTATAAAGCGCGTCCGAATCCTCAGGTAGCTGGGCGCATAATCATGTGCACAGCAGAGTTACATATCGTTACACGAACATCATAATACATTAGTCCAGGCTCTGAGTGTTTACATACAAGAGTAGAATATACCGAGAATAGTATGTACAGAGAATAGTCACAAAATAGTTACAGTGGCGAGTGAGGACCGGGTTACAGGTTGGTCCTGAATAGGCTGTAGATAGAGTAAACATTACTGCAGGTAGAGAGTGGCGGCTGGCCGGTCGAGTCGGTGAGAGTCTGGATGTTTAGGCTAGTAGCCATGATTTTACCATGGCTCTGAATGTCCAGAACGCGGTTTCCGATCTAATTGTAGGAGGGAGGGTTTTCCAACATTGTGCTGCGAGCACTGGGAAACTGGAGCCTCCTGCTGTTTTTAGGTTGTAGTTAGGGATCTTTAGTTGGTGCAGGTACGGAGTTCTGGTGGGTCTAATGGGGCAGTGTCTAGAGAATTTGTCTGAAAGGTAACGTGGGGCAGTACGTGGCAGGCACTTGTGGGTGATGACCAGGGTTCTTAGCTTAATTCTGTCACGGATCGGGAGCCAGTGGACTTCTTTGCTAACCGTGGATATGTGCGCCTTGCGCGGGAGGCTGAGGGCACATCTTAGTGCATTATTTTGCAGGATCTGGAGCCTGTTCAAGTTTTTTGTGGTAGTGCCTAAGTAGAGTGTGTTGCAATAGTCTAATTTAGACAATATCAGCGCTCTAGATAAGGTGAGGCAACTAGAGGTGGAGAGAAAAGGCCTACAGGCATTGATCAATTTATTGGTGTATGAGGTAGCTGAGATGGTAGAGTTTATTTGTTTCTTTAGTGACAAGGTAGAGTCGAGGTATACACCTAGGGTTTTGACCTCTTGGATACTTTTATTATGTTGCCATCAATGGTAAAGGATTGGTACCTTTGGTCCAGTTTGTTGAGGCGAGCCTGGGAGCCTACGATAAGCAATTCTGTCTTATCGTCGTTTAGGCAAAGACTGTGTGTAGCCATCCAGGTTTGGATTTCTAAGTAGATATCATTAAGCTTTGCAACATCTTCTTCATAGCTACCAGTGAGCGTGATGAGGACCTGGGTGTCGTCTGCATAATTAGTGTAACTGACACCCAGATCGTCAAGAAGGTCAAATAGGAGCTTCGTGAAGATGTTGTAAAGTGTGGGAGAAATGCAGGAGCCTTGGGGCACTCCACATGTGATTGGGATAGGGTCCGCAGCCACAGTGGGGGCGAAGACTCTAGTCGACCTGTCAGACAGAAATGACTGGATCCACTTAGTGGCATTCAGAGAGAATGCAGCAGCCGAGGAGAGGTGTTGAGTAAGGATCTGATGGCCAGTTTGCCCTTGTCTTTGGCATCATCCATTTGGATTTTTAGATCCAAGAGGGCAGTTTCAGTCCCGTGCCTTGGTCTAAAGCCGGATTGTCGCAGGCCTAGGAGGTTGTTGTCTTCCAAATGTTGTTGTATTTGGCGATAGGCTACCCTGTCCAAACATTTGAGAAGAAATGGGACTGTGGTGATGGGCCTGTAGTTTGTGGGGATGTTGGGATCTAGGTTAGGTTTTTTGAGCAGGGGTAGGACCCACGCTTCTTTAAGGTTGTTGGGGACCACTGAGTTTTTGAAGGAGGAGTTGATCAGAGAGGTGATGAGAGGGGCTAACTCATTAGCACCGTCTTTGATGACAGATGCGGGACAAATGTCACCTTTGCAGTTAGATGGTTTGAGACTGGCGATTATCTTGATTACTTCCTCTTCTGTGACTGGTGAGAAGTGGAAGGAGGGGCAATTAGGGGTGGTGTGGTTTATTTTGCTGCTGGGGTTCTGCTTGGAGGCAAGGCTAGCTTTTTTTGCTTCTATCTTAGTTTGTAGGAGGGCAATTTTGTTAGCGAGGACGAGCTGGATATTGTTGCACCAGGCCTCGTCTTTGATGCAGTCCTCTGTATGAGGCAATGGTGATTCAAGTTCTCTTAGTATAGAGAAAAGTTCTTTAGTGCCAGATTTGGCATTTTGTATTCTCAAGTTATAGATCTCTTTTTTAGCATTTAAGATGGCGGATTTGTAGGTGGAGGCAGCTGAAGCAAATTTTTCTTTAGTGGAGAGAGAAGGGGCTTTTCTCCAGCTAGTTTCTGCAGTTCTTTTAATATTGCGGAGAGCTTTTAATTCTGCTGAGAACCATTTGTCACTTGTAACTAATTCCTACTTGCCTATTTACACTAACAATTTCCTTCACTAATAAATCAAAGACAGTAATTAAAAAATGTTGACTATCTTCCTGTGTATTTTGAGAAAATTGTTGATTTCCAATTGCAACACCTACTACATTTCAGATTGACATTGCCGAATGTAAATTTGTGGTTTTTCATCTACAGATATTTTAAGAAATCAAAGTTCCAAACATAGCTTCTTCTCTGCTGTGGAAGCTATTTCTTGCATCAATGCAGTCAATGGAAACAACATACACAAAGCTGCATTGCAATACCTTTCAACTGGTGTTTGATTACTAATTCTGCAATGAGAGTATGTTATAGTTCAACAACTCTCCATCTCTGTTAAATTCTGTTGTTTTTTTGTCTTACAAGGACTGATTTTATTTGAGTATACTTTCACTGACTCCTTATGTTTCATGGAAGAGGGCTTTGCAGGTACAGTTATAAGGTTTAGGTGCGGAGCGTACAGAACACACAACCTATTATATTCTTCAATGTAAAAAATGTCAGTTTTCACTTTTCTTTCATCAAAGTTATAAAAAATAACCTATATTTTTCACACGTGACAAAACTACAAATGACATTCCTTCTTTAAATGCTGTATGACCAATGTCAATAAGTGCTGCTTCTAAAGTGAACCATTGTGATTTATGAATAGTTATTGCATAAGCAAAGCACAATGGAAACTGTGCTCTTTTCACAAAGGTATCCTTAATAAGCATGAAATGTGCACTTTTCCAAGAAATCAATCAAACTTAACTTCAACATGTTCAATATTTGTACTGTGAGGAAAAGTGTGAAATGAAATCACTCTTTCCATTGATCCATTGACTAGACCAATCTCTGCATTCAACTTCTTCTTTAACATTACTCTTGCATTGATGCACAGTTTTAAAACTCCATCCAGACCTGCTCTTTTAGAAATTGAATTCTCTAGTGACCTAATCAAGTTTCTGCTCTCTTATCCAACTCCAAAGTTATAACATGACCATATAAAACATCACACCATTTTATCTCCACAATATGTTGCTTCTCTGACAAAATCATTGTAGAGTTAAACTTACACTCTGCAAGAGTGCACATTAAAGAAACACAAGAAATGTTTCTTTCCTTAAAAGTCAACAAACCATGTAAGAACCTAGCTTATCTATAATTATTTAATAAACTTCATTTTGGTCTACATTTAGTTTACTAACAATTTCATCACAATTTGCATCAGCAACTTTACTTTATTGCATTGCACTTTCTACTTCCTCCATAGCAAGCTCAACATCAGTTTGAATAAGTGGCTCACCAAGCACATTTTGACTTCCTACTGCAGAATCGTAAATTCCCTCAGAATTCTCTTTTGCCAATTCAGCTGCCAAAAGTTCTTCTTGACATAGTTCTTTCTCCAGTAACTCCATGTACTGCTCACATTTTGGATATGTGATTAAGCTTTTTTAGCAAAAATGTCCAAACTTCCACGGAAATCACTTTCTGCACGTCATGAAGAACTGGCATTCATTACTTATTTTTAAATGATATGTATTTCTTGGTGACTTACCCGTAGCCTGGTGTTGAACAGATGACATTGAACAGATGACATTAAACTATTCCCTCAACCAACTGGTGTCACAAGCCTTGGAAAGCCAAATCTGAACTGAGTGTAGTACTTGTCTTACTTTTGTATTTTTAGTTTCCTGAATCCACTCTGCAAGATCATCCCAACCACACTCTTAAAGTTACCAAACCAAGTTGGAGAGCCCACGTTTCAGATCATGCATTTAACCTCGGAGTGTCTCCTATACTTTAGTTCCTCTCATTGCAGCAATAGGTTTCGTAAGTTTGCCCTCAAAAACTTCTTTTTTCTTTCACATGTTGCCGCATCTGACATGTAGAAACATTTTGAAATCTAGTTCCAGTCTGATGTGTATGAGCAACAGCATAACATGTTGAAAATTCACTTTCATACAATAAGTGAAAAATACATTTAATCAATTGGGCAGAATCGTGAATCTTGTGAATACATTCTTGTACAACGATATTCTGAAGCAGAGATTTGCACCTTCTGATCATCCAATCTCACTCCTGTACCAGTTAGAAAAAGCATAGGGAAACAATGGGTTTGTATTGTCTTTTCCCAGATACTGATTGTGCTCTTTCGTTGCTTTCATTTGATACAATTCTAAACTGTCGCCCATGACTTCACATGAGTGTAGAGGATGAATAGTGTAATGTTCACACAAACTATTCCCTTCTGCAACAGATAGATGCTGAAACAGACCTTCACTGCTTTTGTTTGTTGACTCTACATCAAGCATAGACAAGTCTCATACAGTCAGACTGCCTTTGTATAAATCATTGTGCTCTAATAGTAACGTCAATGCATTTTTCACTTTTCCAAGATCTATAAGATGTTTCCAAATGCTCTTATCTTTAGTGGCAATACCATTTACTAAAACAAACAAAGAATATGCAATGTTATGCTTCACTCCTAGAGTATTCACATTTTCTTTCAAATTGAGAGGTAAATACACAACTTTGCCTCTCACGCCTTGCACTAATGAATTCTTTGACATCTTTGTTTGCAATCTAACAATAACTTGAAAATGATGAACAGTTTGCAATGCAATCACTTCAAACATTCCATTTTTGAAGCACAACAGGGATATCAGAAACTAACATGTCATTGAAGACACTTCTAGGAGGAATACTTCTTTGATTATAAAACTCAATACAATGTCTACAAACATAAACTGCCTCACTTGCGTCCTATAGCTCTTCTACAAACAAATACAACAGATAAAGTTCTTTCCAAACATCTTCTACAGTGTGTTTTATTTGCTCCTCAATGTACTCTAGTGGTACTAGGGACTTATAAAAAGTATGTCGACAAGATACGCAAACAATGCTAGGTATTATAGTAGAAGACAACTCAAACATTGCAATACTTCTTTTATACTGTTGAACAATCTGATCTTTTGAAAGCATAGGATCATCATTTCCACTTCCTCTAAGTGTTTCAACCACATACACATTCTATATTAAATGCATGAAAATTATCATTTCTAATGCAGAAAGTAAACGTTCAACAGTTCCAGTCAAAAGTGTTTGATTTAAAACTACAAGAGACATACTTGGTGTTTTGGACTCATACAGTTTAACTAAAAGGTATCTTATTTTAGTATGATGTGCAGCCAGCATCTGTATATGATGAAACTGGCTGTTACATCTACTTTTATCAAGACAAGCTAGAGAGTGACCCAAAAGTCCAGTTTTTTCACGAACTTCAAAATCATCTATTCATCGGAGCATCTTGATCTGTCTTTCAACATTATCATTTTTGTGCACAACTTGCTAAAATCTCTTAATATTGCACAAATAACTGCACTTGTTTATACCTCACAATGCTTCTTTGGTTTTATTCTAGACTCACCTAAACTTTCCTTTACTGTATTGATTCTTCTTTTTAAAAAATCTGACCATTTCCGACTACATAGCTCATCCACTCTCATAAATAGTTACAGGAAGATTCTTTCCTTGAATATAACTCTCCAATGAAAAAATCTTTCCGTATGAGAAGTGTGTTTCCACTTTCCACCAAACATGTCACAAAAATTGTCATGTTTAAGTACATTAACTCTTTCTATATTTGTATAGAAAGGTGTAGTCATCTGAAGTAATTTCTTAAGTTTGTTCAATACAAAAATGAACAATTTCCTTTTCATATCAAAATCTTTGTTTAATGATTTCTTTTACCACATATGTAGATTTTGGTTTCACACTTCTCCAAAGATTTGTAAAAACTCGAGAGTGATACATTTTCCTGTATATATCTTTATTCCTCTGTTTCGAACTGGCATTGGCAACCTTTTCTTCTAAATCTATCTTTTTTTACTAGCTCGTAACACATTTGATAACACATTTGATACATTTTCTCTTTTCTTGCTTGCAGAGAAAACATTCTTGGTTCCATGACCTTTCTCAGTTGGCACAACTGCTATTTGAAATTGCAAATTTTCAAAACTATTATAAATAACAACTATTGTTGTATTATCTACAGGATTTGTATCTACAGATTTAACAACACTACTTTTTTGAAATAATACACTCTACAACTGTACTTCCCTGTAGCCGATACTTTCTTATGGCACATTGTTGTTACTTTCTTTATAGCATCTTACAAAAAAGCTGCATAAAAATAAAATATGATGGTAAAGCTCTTGCATTGTGTTTCTTTATATTTTCAATATATAATACAACTTTCATGCCCCGGCTGACAAGCAGAGATGGGGTTTAACTGCCCGCCAGCCTGGGCTTTGTAGGGCCAAGGAAAGCAAGGGCCTCAGTCAAGACTGCAGGATGTAAAACCCTGTGTATGTACGCCACCCCAAGCGTTAATGTTATTAACACCCTGGGGATTTCCTGTGATGCAGATATATATTATTTTATTCCGATGGAAGATGTGCACAAATGGAGCACATCTCCCATTATAAGAAAAACAAATTACCACCACCATTCAAATCAAAAAGGGACTGGGTCCCTTTTCAGATGATGGCAAACACAGAAAACCTGTTCCAAATTGACTGCCATGATTCAAAAAGGGACCTTCAAATGAATCACTACTACTGCTACTTGACAAAAGTTATCAGTATGTATATCAGACAGCTCCATAAAGCTTCCCTATCAAACCTAATCAATATCACTGCTACCCCATACCACTATAGATTTATTAAATAATACCTCACATACTGTACACATAGATTCAGAGTACAATTCCCAAACAACTTCTAAATAGAAGAAATGTTCACTGGAATCAACATGTCAAAAGAAATAACATAATGTATTCATTCACATTCATAAACGTGTTGCAAACAATTATGTAACACATCTTTCCTTTCATATACCAACCAACTATTCATTCATCTCTAGTGTGTCCTCAATTCATAAGTAACGTGATAAGAGAACATAGCTCCAAGCTAATGCACTGCCACTTAGATGCTCCACCCAGCTCCAGTTTTCACACCTTAGAAGCCTCAACTAAACAACTATAGGCCAACTCCAGGCACACACTATTGAGTATACTATTGGTCACTTAACTGGGCCCTATGACATCCTTTCTTCTCCCTCCACCCATTTAATTATTCCTCCTTAGCTATCCTCATAAAAAACATGCACAATGAACCACCTCACCTATTTCCACCCACTTCACCATAATAAGCCAATGGCCTGACCCACTTTCCCGCTTTCATCAACTCACAAATCACTTCTACTGGTACTCATCAAATCACATAAACATGTATGTCCTCCCTCAAGCTCCCATCCCCTATGTAACTACGGTTTTAATAACCAGGTTCCCTGATCAGCTCCACAAAGCTACCCTAGAGTACTGCATCAATAATACTGTAGCCCCACAAAATCCCACTACACATTTCTTCAGTAATGCCTCACATACTCTAATCATAACTTTAGACTACAATTCCCAAACAACTTCTGGAGAGAAGAAATGGTCACTTGAAACAACATGACATACATTTGCATAATTCCTTCATTCATATCATTTCTGACACATCTTTCCTTTGATGTACCAACCAACCATTGATGCTTCTCTGGTGTGTCCTCAATTAATGAGAAAAGTAATAAGACAAAAGAGCTGCAACATAATGAACTGCCACTTAGTTGCTCCACCCAGCTTCAGTTTTCACACCTTACAAGCCTCTCCTTAAGAACTGTATGCCAACTCCAAATAGGCATTAATTATACTGCTGGTCACATAACTGTGCCGCGTCACAGTCTTCCTCCTCATACCACCCATTTAAACAGTCCTTCTAAATCGCCCTCATCAAATAACATGCAAAGTCAAGCACCTCACCTGTTTCCACCTATCTAAACATGATACACCAATGTCCTAACCCACTATCCTGCCTTTCACCTACAAAGTAATCATTACTACTACTACTCAAAAAAACATCAGCATCCTTGTCCCCCTTCACTGCCCATGCCCACTTCGCTAGGGTTCGAATATTCAAGTGCTCTGGCCAGCCCCAGAAAGCTACCTTATTGATCATCATCAATGATACTGTTTACCCCATCCCACTATGCACCCCCATTGATTTTACATCTCCCTATGTCAGTGCATTGTGTAGCAACATATTTCATTACATAACATTAAACCCAAATAGATTCCTGCCCTTCCAAAGCACACCTTTTCCAAGCAAATTGTGAATCTGCCAAATATGGTTCTTAATTAATATTTCTAAATTACTACCAACAATTACATGAGAGGGGAAATACTGCAGTATGACACAATGCCCCATCTAACCTTCTCAGTAAGCTAGCAGAATCCACAAATCTCCACAATTAAAATAACCTTGTCAAATATCATAACCAACTTTGCATTCACCAGGTGCACTGCCGTATAAAAGTTCCCAATTTTAAAGTCACATTCAAACACTTCCAAAATTCGAAATACAGTACAACATCACCAATATACGGTCACAGAAAAACATATTAATATCCAACTAAAAAACACACACAGCCACAATGTTTGTCAAGGGTAGAGTTATTCTGCTTGGTTCACAGTAAATTTGCACCCACATTCATATCACATCTTCCAATGTCTGAGAAACAACCTTTATTTGGAAATATATTTATTGTCAAACATACGCATGGCATAATATGTCATACTGCTTCCTGACTCTCCTAAGAACACTGAACTAAAATATGAAAAATACTACTTTACAAACAATACTTATTAACTTGACCAAATTAGACACCTAAACATACTTCATTTATGTTAGAAATACAACAATTAAAATGTACAGAAAATATATAAAAACACACTATCACTCACCTTCAGCTGCTCCAAATAATGACTAGAGCTTCACCATAGCCAAACACAGAACATGTGCACAATCCCCGTTCTGGGATCAGACTGTCAGAAGTTCACAAAAAGGTCAATTTCATAGGTTTCACAAATCAATAGCACACAAAGAGTACTGTAGAAAGCAAACAAGTAAAATGCCAAACACATTTTTATTACAAACTATATCAATCAATAAACCCCAACGCAATCCTTCAAAGACTATTTTATAAAATATGTATACACTATATTAAAAAAAGAAAAGAATGTTTCCATAATTTGCCAAATAACATAACCACAGCAATACTCCCGGTCACATGACAACAACCCACCTATTGATGCTTATATACGCATTTCAAATGTGGTCAAAAACACATGTTACAAAGGTTTTAAAATCAAATCACATTAGTCTTCAGGTGAGAACCTCCAAACAGAAACATGTTCAAATCTGTGCAAAAACATCCATAATATAATATGATCACTACACCAAAATAGAAACAGCTGTAACTGCAACTACAACCAGTGGCTTATACCCGTAGCTAGCAAAGCCAGCCACAAAGTATGAAGTGCGGTTGGAGAATTCATACATGTGGATTGAGTCAACTGCTATTAGTCGCGGCTATCCATAACATTTTTACAGATTCAAAAAGACATATTGACAAGCTGCAACAATTTAAACAACATAAAGGTACACATGAGGGCATGGAATCAAAAACACATGTGAAGTTGCGTAGTGTAAAATCAATGGAATAACATAATCAATGCACAGAAATTGGAATCATCATACCCTCGGCTAAAGCGATACTCAAACGCAGCTACAGCCACCAAAAATACACTACGTCCCATTGCCTTAATTGTACCTCTGGCTTTAACCCATCCTAGGGATGTTACCTGTGCCTATAATACATCTGACAGGACACAATGTTTCATTGGCTGCTACCGTAACCACAGCTATAAAAAAAAGGCACCAAAGGTATTTTTCTTTTACTATATACTTAAGAGTTTCTTTGGGTGGCTTTGGTGTAACCAAAAATATATTTTCAATCAGAGAAATACTCTTCACCTCTATTACACTTCAAATGATCACGTAACATTTCTCTGTTGGTCTTTCTTCAAATGATTCATTTCTTTTTCTGGAAAAAAAGAACCTGTGCTCCCTGTCAAAAATATGTCTCTGCAATTACTGCATACACCTCTCATCTTTAAACACTCTGTCTAAAATAATAATAATATAGAACCAAAAAACCTTTAACGCCACTTATCTCCTCAACATCACTATGAACCCCATTCTCAAAATTCCAATATCCAATGAAACAATAAATATACCCCAAAAATAGCACAATCTCCTAAAACGACACCTCACTCTCAAGAAATGCAAATGCAATATATAGAAAATCTTTTAATCTAATGATGCAATCTACAGTTATATTGGCATAACTAAACATCACTTAAAAAAGCATTCTCTGATAGGTTCAACAATTCAACAGCATCTGAGGTACTTGACATCCTATTGGCAGCTACACACCAGACAGACAATGAACAACCAGAAAGTAAATACAAACATTCCACCTTCTCTCCTAATGTATTCTTCCTCCATTGCTAATTCTAATATCTGAAGTGACAAGCAATATTTCGTTCTACCACACTAAAATGGAAAACTACATGCAATGGCTGGGGGATAATTATCCTACAGAGGAAGACATGAGAAAATAAGACACTGAAGAAAAGGAACCAGAGGAAAATACACTACATTCAGGATTTTGTAAGACCATTCTTTATATTTTTATAAAATCAGAATAACAATAACATTTTAAGGACAAATATCAGTCACCATACTGATATACTTTGTCTACTTACTATCATTTGCCAATACAACCAAAACAAATATATGTAAAGTGTAATATATCTTCAATTGTTTAAAAATGTGTCAAATATTTTTAAACAGATGAAGAAGTCATACAAATATCAAGAAGAATCAAGCCAGAAGCACCAAAACTAATATCCACAAAGCTAATAATGGATTAATTAACAGAATTAAAACAACTATTAATTAATATTCAAAAAGAAGTACAATCAATGAATAAGGACATTGAAAATTTAAGACAAACCATGGACAGTAAAAAACCAGATAATTGGGCTAATGAAGAAGATATAACTTGTGTTCCAACTAAAAGGAAAAGAGAACCCACAACCAAAACCACCGAAATAAATCTGTTTTCAACAAACTTTGTTTGCATATTTGTTAACCTATTTCAAATATGTACACATATGTATTATTAATGGATAACAAGTATTTATGTAGTATAGCCACAGCTACAAATAAATCCAATGATGCCCCATGTATTGTAGCCTCGGCTATAAGATTGTGTGTGTTTCTTTTCATAAACTGAGTATAAAATCTTAATAACAAAACGTATAGTAAAAAGAGTACATGTAAAAAGGGTACTTTTTGCGCATTACAGCTGTAGCCACGGGTATAATTTCTTTAACCCCAGCTAGGATCCCCCCAGTCATTGCTGCAGTTACCTGAGCCTCCAAAATCCAACAGTCCATATGTCAAAATGGTAGCCACGGTTATTGTCCTATGTTTTAAAAAATATATATCGTTCTCTCTGAAAAAAAGAAAACAATCAGTTCAAGAACACACACACTTTAATCAACACATTTTTAATACATACTTTTTTGACCCTCATATTTTGTAAACAGTGCACTATATAAAATACAACATTTTTTATTTGTATTAATTTAGCATCAATTGGTTTACATTAAAACCTTAAATACACATAAAAAACAATAATAAAAGAGATGACTAAAACACAAAATACAACATTTGTGCATACAACACTGTTGTTCTCTTTGCACTCATGAATCATTGGGAGAAAAATAAATCCAACTTGGATTAAAACAAACTCATACAGTAATATAAAAATACCACTGCAAGAAACAAACAGGGATATATAAACTGGGTAAGAATAAACAGAGGACATTATACTGGGTGGCTGCAGGACAGAGGCTGGGGAAGGTTAAGTAAACTTGGAGAACAAGAGACAATAGGGTGGGATAATACAACTTGGAAAAGAAGGAATAGAAAACAACGATACAGGTAGAAACAATAGATTTGTCATTTAAAGAAAAAAATGAACACCACTACAGATAGTTGACAATATAGAGGCATTGTCTTTTTAGTGTTGTCATTTTTATTGTTTTACATATGCCTCCCTGGTTCAACGTTCCAACATGTCCAACCACGAGTGTACCAGTAGTCATGACATTATCGTTTGGGAACCCAATCCATTCCCACCCAGGAAGAAAGCAACTGGGATGGAAGCCACTGCTGACAGTTGGTGCTTATTTAAAGTCAAAGAACACTGTTCTAGAAAAGAGGCACAGTAGGAACTTTGCACATTCTGCAACAAAACTCTATGCTGTTGGCCTTCCACTGTTCCGTCTCAAAGCCTGGGAACATCCATTATGATTAATCATCTAGTGCAAGCCCACTGGGATGACGTTGATGCTGACTATCAGGGGCCTACTGGGATGATGTTGATGATGACTATCAGAAATCACATGAACATCACAAAAGAAAAATCCATGGGTCCCATTCCTTGCATAGACTGAGATCAGCGCCACCTGCAGCACTCCATCCACCAGTGCAACAACATCACCAACTGCAAGTGAAGCCTCAACTTCAGCAGCAATGCCAACTGCACAGCCTCCTATTTTACCCACTCCTGATATTTCCATGATGCAAGTCATGAGTAGGTGATGCCTCGAATGGGTGCCAAGGGAGGTGCCACATTTAAGGAATGGGAGAGGTTAATCGATATACACCACATTAGCGGCCATCCAAAATAAAAAACTTTAAATAGCAATTTTATTTTCCCCCTTCCAATGTCCTATAACAAAGACTAGGAACATCAAAAATGAGAAACCATCTAGAGCAAATCCACTGCAAGGATGTGGATGATGCCTATCAGAAATCATCACAAAATAAAAATACATGAGGCTTATGCATTCCATGCAAAGAAAATCAGCACCACCTGCAGCACCTGCATCCACCAGTACACCACCACCAACACTGAAAGAAGCCTCGACTGCAGTGGTGTCAACTTCACTTTTCCAGTTTTAGCAGCTGCTCCATCTCAAGCAGTACCACTACGTTCTGAATATAGGTTGACCTTTCACGGGAGTTAACTGTATAACATCTAGTGAGAGTTCATTGGGATGATGAGATCGATACAGCTACAATAAAATACACACGCACAAAAAATGACTAGAATAAATTTGAAAACCATCATCAATTCAACTACATTACAAAACACTCTAAAGACCTAAGTGTACTGCAGACCTGAAAGTGCATTAAAATTACAAAAATACTATAAAATAAACCTTTCAACTTCACAAACTAAATTCCTGCATATAAATGTCATTAATTGACAAATCTAATTGTATGAATTCATGTTTCTAAAACTTAAAAAACACATTAAATACATGCCACACAATCAAAGCAGATGAAATAAATCATAATGACCAACTGATAGCACTGGTAAATATCACTAATGCACACAAGATGGCAAATAAACCTTCAAAAATTTTAAAATGTATTAACACGTACTTTCATACCAGTCACACTCCTGCCGCCTCTACAATGAGAGTTATGGAATCAAAAATATAAAACTGCACAAAATGGTGGCTTTTATACTTTCCAAAATGAATACCAAAATAAGAGGACTAATACTACTAAAATGGATGACACATTTTCCCCACAACCTATCTCAGACAGCTACACAAATAGAAAAGTACCAACAGCCAATAACAAACAATGAAACTCACAAAAATCTACTTTCCCCCACCCAGCATCTTTCAGAGCCATGGCTATTAGACACGACTGCAGATCCTGCTTTGTATCCGTGTTTACGCACAATTTTTTTGGAAACCCAAAATCAAACTAAGATGGCCTTCAAAACTCAAAATAAAATAGGAGAACACCTAACCAGATCAAATAACAAACACAAAAACAATTCTGTACTGTATCATCTACATAACATTATGATTATTGCACAGAAAATGTATGTTTATAGACACAGCTATAAATATAACCACATCTATGGATAAAACCCATGAAATGATGAAAAGCGTTGACGCGCCTACACACGTGCTATTTATAGAAGCGATTATACAAGAGCCCTTTGTGGCCGTTTGCTGATAGCCACGCTATTTACAAAAACTATAGTTAAACATTTATTTGCACTCCACCTAACTCCAAACAAGTGTCTGCAACATGCCTACCAGTCCCCCAACCCCCGACTTCTCATGGTCCTCCTCCAGTCCCCAAGTCTCTTACAATCCCCCAAAACACTCAATGCATCTAAGATGCTACCCCACTCAAACTTTTGGACAGCCACGGCTACCACATGGCCACACACACATGACAAAACCACGTGCTGAGTGGCACCTTGATGGCCATGATTAATTACAACAGCGCCATCAACCAATTAGAAACAACAAAACACACAGATCATACAAACCTTGCTCATACAAACTACTAGAAATTCAAACTCTGAATCATTTTCCTGGAAACAGAGAAAGACTACAGATATCATGGCTGGTTTGAAAACTGTGTGGCTGATCAGAGACAGTTGGCTGTTTTGGTTACTGGCATTTTGTGAGAAACAAAATATTAACATGGACCTTGGTTTCAGAGAGTTTGGATTGCGGGGAATGCGTTGGTTCCAGGTTTTACCCAAATTGTTCACTCTGAAAAGTACAGGGCACCCAGACATCATACTAATTCATTGTGGAGGCAACGATTTGGGGAATGTATGAGGTGTGTCCTTTACTTCAATGATCAAACAAGACATGGAAAAACTAATGGAACTATTTCCTCACAGCAGCTTCGTATTTTCCAATCTGACTCAGAGGCAAAAATGGGGATGGATCACCAGATTTAATGGTAAAATTGAGAAATCCCAGAGGAATGTTAATAAAGCAGTTTCAGCATTCATTAGAGACCACAACCAATTATGGATTTCGAAAAACAACATACAGTACTATATGACCAATTTCTATAGACCTGACGGAATACACTAAACTGATGAAGGAGATGCAGTGTTCCTTCAGAACATCAAAACAGCAGTTCAAATGTGCTAAAATACTACACCCAGTGTACCCCAAAACAGTCCTTTTAAGGACTACTTATCACATACAAATACACAAATACAATAAAATAAAAAGAAAGTTTGTTATTATACCCACGGCCACATTTCATTGACTTTTATCATAACCACGGTTTCAAAAATTGGATTTATACTACACTATAAAACTTAAAAGATCAATACAGTACAACACTACTCATACTTATATAAAGTAGCTGACAATAAAGCAAGCAGAGAATAATTCATAACAGTAAACATGGTAAACAAACATTCCACAGCCACACAACATAATACCAAAAGTACGAACATACACCCTAAAATACATTGTATGGGGCATCTACAAATAGAATACGATAAATGTATGTTATATTAATTTTGTTCAACTAATTTCTTCTCTTTTTCTCCAAAGTCTCACATATACAAAAGCCTGAAAAAACACAGCCAAAATAAAAGAGTCCCAAATATCTACCAGGTCACTGACCATGGCCTTTTCCTGCGTTTCATTTTCCAATATCCTTGGCTATAGCCGTGGATATTGCTCAGATTGAGAGAAAAACAAGATGGCGGTCATTTCATTTTTAAAAACACCCGGTTTTGGGTAAATCCCCTAAATATCACTATCTTTTTTTGGGATGGGGGTACCCCCTTCTCCATCAAATATTTAAATATTTGAATACCCCCAAACCACGCATGGATTGTGAGTCAACGCTTCGTGCCCAAGTTGTTTTGGGCCTGGTCCAGCAGTTTGGGCTGAGCGCTTGGGCAAACATTGACCTTGTTTGTCTATGGGAAAATGAATGGGATTTAGGCTGCACTTTTTTATTTTTTTATTTTTTCCGCTTAATAACTTTTTTATTTTGAAACAAATCTTTATGAAACTTTGCAGTCTGGGGCAGGGGGCGCTGGTCCCTGATCACTTTTGTAATTTCAGCCAAAACCGTTACTCGAATCAAAAGATAATAACGATAGAATTTTGAGGGGTTCCTATTGAAGTGTGACTCACCTTAACTACAGGGTGGCGATCACTGCCCTATAATCTATGGAAGAAATTCATTTTGCATCACTATTCACAAACACTTGGTGCAAGATCATTTATCACAATCTTTCTTTAGCTACATCGATTCATTAATTGCATTTAAAATGACTATTTAGATAAATATGAAATTATACAAGCAGAGATAAGCACGTTTTAGCAGGTCAGAGTAGATACACCTGCATTCATTGTGCTTTTGTTATCGTTTCTACATGTTACTAGAGCTATGCGCCATGTTTACAACATATATGGACATTGACATGTGATGCATATAATGTACTCTGTAGTTTACCCTTTTACGTAAATATCTTCCTGGTAAATTATGGCTGACTGGGTGCAATAACTGATTCTCAAGGCTTCTTCATACAAGTAGCTTCAGATTTCTAGTTAGTTATTAGTGGTAGAGAGTAATTTAACCTGTATCTGTCTTTAGTGCATGGTTCTTCGTGGTATGGTCCTTCACTCCCAAACAGTTTGGAATTGGCGTTGTCAATGGCCAAGGTAGGCTCTACATGTTGGGAAGATTAACAATGTCGGGGTGTTTTTCTGAACACATCTGTATTTGTTAAATCAGCACATTGAGCTTCACTCACTTATTTAGTAATTCTGAAATTAAATATCGATCCCTACCTCTTTTCCTTTCTCCTGTACATTGAGGCCTTACCTCGTTTCGGTGAATTTGAGAACTGGGTCCATCCATCCAGTGCCATTAATTGTTTGGTTGAGGCAGTTTTGCAATCAGGCGGTTTTGTGTTAAACTGAAATGTGGATTTTAGACGTTGTAAAATTCTTTCCACCATGTGTTTTTCATGAAAGCAAGTAATACTTACTCTAGGACCATTCACTTTCTATTCAGCAGGGATCCTAATTTGCTGTCCTGAAGTAATGTTTGAAAATACCCCATACCCACTAAAGTACTTACACACTTCATGTTGAGTTTGGTATTGTTGTTTAAAAAAAGACATATGCATACAACCAGCTCTGGTTACATGTCCCTTGTGAAAGTATTAATCACATTGAGATCCTTGCATTTCTTTTTGTTTCAGGTGCTACTCCCGTGACTGTCTCTCATTCCCTCATATTTTATCTTGTAAATTGTCATTAGTTCAGTCTTTTACAAGATTTGCAGGAGCGGTTCTCACAAGGCTAGCCTTCTGTTGTGGAAAGCACACTGATGCATCTCATACTGTCAAAAGACAAGAGGTCGGATCTTGCATTAACAACATAACAGAGATTCAGGAATTAAATTGCAAAATCATTGTTAAATAATGCGAAAACCTGAGATTGATGTGGGTTGGCAAATACTGACCATTGTGTGATTATTTAAATCTTTTTCTGAAAATAAAGGTGGCCTCAGATTTTAATGTACAGGTAAACTAATTTAGATTTAGTGGGACTGGGGCTGCTGTTAGAGCAGAATTTATCATGGCTTTTTCCCTATGTAAAATGTATAAATTACCTGTATAAATTAAACATGAAATAATCACTATTTAATGTAGTCAAGTATAATGTCCATAGGGTAGTCAAGAAACTAGAGGTGTTTAAAGGGTCTGTTTATTCACGTCAGAATGGCAATCATGAACAGATGAAAATAAAAGAAAGAGAACATTTAAGTGATTATGAGATTCAGATACATATAGATATTGGCTGTGTAGTTAATGTTAAATTGCTAATCCCATAGGAAGAGAACTTTTTGGGCGGCTTATAACTTCGTTCCCCCTGGACGAATCCTCACCAAACTTTGCAAAAAGTATATGGCCCACTCTGAATATTTTTGCAAAGTTTGGTGAGGTTTGGTCCATCTTGGATCCGGGTTTGGTGTCCGCGGACATCGCGTTAAAAACGTATTAAAAAACACAACATTGCACTTCTCAAACTTATCAAATAATCTCTGGAGAGGTGAGGGGTGATGAGGATAGGATGGGATATGGCTGCAAGAAGCAAAAAACTGGTGTTTTTTTGTCACGAAAGTCACACGGTACATTTGGAGGTGTTCCACAATATGTGTCTAAAGTACAGGTGAAAGAGGTTGCATTTCGTCATTCAAGGGATGGAGATGTATAATCATGGAATTGTGGACTTGTAAACATAGATTGTTGCTTCTGCAGTCTGCAACCCCAACCTTACGTTGTGGTATTACAGGGTAATATTACATTCCGAATGCCCGTTCCCTTATTTTGTTTATATTGGTTGCCCAATATTTATTAATATTAAATAGAAGCAATTTCAGGTTATTTTACACTCTTAATTAAAACACTTGATGTTTATAAATTGATGTGCTGGTGCTACACCCAGAGCATGGCAAATAAAGGGCTAATGTGTCTGTGTTAAAATGTAATTAAAATAATAATGGAGTCAGACTGGTGCCCCATAGAGCCTGGCACCTCACGCAGCCACCTGCAGTGCCTGATGGACGTGGATCAGAATAACAGTTCTCATGGATGCGGTGAGGCAAGTTGTTGCAAAGTAAGAATGTATGTTGATTCTGAGTGAAGGTCAGCAGCTTTGAATTTTTGCTTGCGAGCTAAGGAAGCCCATGCATCGGACACACAGTATAAGGTTCAATTGTTTTTTGACCTTGAGAGAAAGGGACCATTCCGAAAGGAATTGAATGAAAGGAGGTTGTAATAATGAAGATATGATAAGGTTATTCATTCCAAAAGTGGGTAAGGAACATGTAAATTCAGTTTATGAAGAATCGCTGGTGCGAACGCAGTGAGCGTTACGGTCTGAGTTACGCCAAGAGAATGGAAATGGTGAATATAATGTAAGTTTGATTTTCGATGATTGTATACCGGAATGAGCATTAACTTATTATTATCTGAACATTATTTCTGTGTTACATTCTATTTGTTTGTTCTGTGTGGCTTATTGCAATGAAACGCAAGTACAACCTTTGTGTTTATGGTCTTTTTAACGTGCTTATGGGGAGTCCAGCATCGAGGTGCATGTAGACCACCACTCGGTTCCCCCAGGTTCAACGCTAATATTTCATTAAAATGTCATGTATGACCATCTCGAATTGTGTACCACTTTCCATGTTGTTTTCTCTCTGTTGAGATTGTTTCATGTCTGTGCTAATCGTTAGTTTAAACTCTATGCCGAATTAATAAGTCAACAGATAAATTGTAATAAACATCGGTGAGTGAGACACATTTCTGTTATGTTTTCGAAACAGATACATTCTGCCATTGTGCGATTGTCATCGATTCCAGAAGCCAACTGACGGGTTTTTCAACCGGCAGCTGAACATAGTTGTGAACAACTGGATCACAGTGACTCTTTTTTGGGACGATCGTCAAGGGCCCATATGCCCTTACGCTGTACTAGCGATCAGGAGCAACATAACATCCTTTACGGTGGTCTAGCCCCAAGTTGAGGCAAAAGCACTGGAATTCACTGTGCGACCCAAGCGCTTCTTTTACAGAAAACGAACACCTTGTGTATGCAAAAAGAACAACACGTGCCTCCCGATAAACATTTTGGATCGCGAGCAAAGAAACAAATTTGCAATTTGATTGAATATGGCAACAGTGGGATGTTCTCGGTGCGTTTATTGTGAAATAAAAGTACTTTATAAATTGTACAGTGTTGTTGTTTTCTTTTAAAGTACAGTTTAACATTCTGAATTATGACGTGCTGTGTTGTGAGTCAATGTGTGTTGGTTTTTGGGTTCTGCGCCATGTCACGTAGGTGATTATGGGCGCTTTTGGCTACGCTGACGAGGAACGTCAGTGAGAAAGGTGGAGAATATCACTAGGTTTGGTGATGTGAGGCTCAGGGGCGGGGCATATGATTTAGTGATGTCAGGACAGTTTACCTTAGGCCGATGCAGCAATGGATAAGATTAGCACAAGATGACCGCGCCCTGCTGCCAGATTTTGCATGTTTATAAAAGAGGAAAAGTGAGGTAAGGTGAGTTGGAAATGTTTGTGCGATAGATCAACGTTTGTATAAAAATACATGCCCGAACTCTCGGGACAATAATATTTTCTGAGCGTTGCACTTGTCAAACTTATGAAATAATCTCTGGGGAGGTGAGGGGTGATGAGGATGGGATGGGATATTTCTGACCTGATTTCGAATGAGTTTACAAAGTTTGGTGGGATTTTGTGGAGAGGGGGCACAATTAGAGGGGGGTGCTAAAATAATGTAAAGGCTTATAAATGAGGTGTCATTTGATGAATATAAACTTCTTTTGGCAAACTGATAATAGATCTAGATATAAATGTTTTTGCGAGGTTTGGTGGGATTCTGTCAAGAGAAATCAAAATTAGAGGGAGGGGGTCCCAAAATAATGTAAAGGCTTATAAATGTGGTGCCATTTGAGAAATGTACACAAAGGTTTGCAAAAAGATTATAGATCTAGATATAAATGTTTTCATAAAGTCTGAATGGATTTTGTGAAGTGGGGGTAGCTTATATGACGATTGTATGTGCATTCATTTGAAACTTTTGAAAAAATAAAACGTGGGTGGATTTCCAGCAAACTTGCGCAAGGCGCATTGGCAAGGATCTACAAGCATGGTTTTGCAAATGTGGCAGTGTTTTCTTATTTGACAAGTGTCATAATGTAGTTAAAAATAATACCGGTATAGCTTTAGTGACTGAGGGGTAGCCTGTGGCCATGGGCAGTGGCCAGAATGTCCTGGTCATGGAATAAGGTCATGATCCAGACAATCTGGCTACTGGCCATGACCAGAAGGGACAAAGCATTAAAGTGGCCATGTCCACCTGGGACTGGCTTTGTGGTAAAGTTATTCGAAATTAGGATACATTTGAAAGGGAAGAAAAATATGCTTGTGATAAGATGGTCATAGGGTTCTCTTTTTGCCTTCTGCATGGAAAGCGAAGAGGGGCCCTGTATGGAACCCCCGCCTTCCCTTTCCATGGTAGCCATCTTGGAAAAGGATTTTCCTTCCTAAACTGGGATGCCACAGCCGTCCCAGTGTAGGATGGAAAAATCCTCTTTTTTAGTACCACAGGTTCCCGCTTTGGGAAACTAGTCTGCTAATGGCCTTCATCCCCCATTTCAGGGGCTGGAATGGGGGGATAATGGTCCAGAGACCTCGTTATCCACTCTCGCTTCGCTTGGGCTGATAACTTGGGCAGCTGGGCTGGTATCCACCGTTCCAGTCCCTGGAACGGAGGATGAACGCCCCAATATTCCCATTAGTATAACACAAAATGCAAATGGAAATGTTGGAAAATCTTATTGAGTCTATGTACTTTACTGAGAAATATAAAGTTTTTTTACTGAATTCCATAGGTTTTTAGTAGTAACGTCCCTTTAACATAGTTTTTTTTACTGAATATATATATATATATATATATATATATATATATATATATATATATATATTCAGTAAAAAAAACTTTGTTAAAGGGACGTTATGGTTCAAAGTAAAACCAAAAAACCCCTGAAATTCGCTAGTTATGGTAAGCTAAGCAACCATAACTCGTGCCACCAACGTGCAATGCTAAGACTAACACCCAGGACATCAAAGATGACATCGTAAATGTCATTGATGACATCACATGTCTGACTCACTCTTTTTTCCTTTAGTAATATATCTTAGCCAGTAATACTTAGAAACAAAAAAATCGAAAAGTACTATATTTGAAGACTTACACTTCAAATATGTTCTTACAGTAATTCATTTGGGGTTCACTCACAGCATACAAAACATATACATAGGGAGAATGCACACTTGAAAGATACCAATGCTTTCTGTGTATGAAGACAATCAGTAAGGTTATGAACACTTTCTTATTGTCCTGTTGTTTTTTTTATATTACTGTACTTTCTCTAGATATGCTCATAATTCTATTCGCATTACTCTCGTTAGGGTACAGTCACATCATGTGATAGGTATACATAGGGAGGTAGTAGGTTTAAAGCAGAACAATAATATCTGTGCATAAAGATAATCAGGTAGTTTATGAACAATTTCTGGTTCTACTGCTGCTATTTTGCGTACTTCACTTTCCCTGTATATACTCATATTTGTATGTGTTGTTGTGTTTCTGTGTTTTGTATGTAATAATGAAATTATATATCAAGTGGGATACATTAGCTACTTATAACATGTTGCACAGTACACAAAACTCTAATAAGAAAGCATTTAGCATTTCACTATTTAACATGGGAAGATTATGAATATTGCACTTCCATCATTTATGCTGCACACAATGCTTATGTTTATACATGAGTACATTATTATACTGTAAAGAACTTCATAATATAATGCTATTTATATCAATGCATTGCTTAATGCACTACATAGCTCATGACATCTATTCCAATGATTCTTGACACTTTTTTTGTCAACAATATAATAAGAATCCCTTGTACAGACTGTTCATGAAAAGTAAATGCACATGTGATGTCATCAGTGATGTCATCAATGACATTTGTGATGTCCTCCTTGATGTCCTGGTTGTTAGTCTTAGCAATGCACGTTGGTGGCGCAAGTCATGGTTGCTTAGCTTACCATAACTAGCGAATTTCATGGTTTTTTCGGTTTTACTTTGAACCATAACGTCCCTTTAACAAAGTTTTTTTACTGAATTTCATAGGTTTTTAGTTGCGCAACTTAACCATAACCTCCCTTTATCAAAGTTTTTTTTACTGAATACACATATACATAGTGTGAATTTGATGGATGTTTACTAGGATTCCCTTACTTTATATACGTGTAACATAGAACATGCCGAACACCCTGCTAGTGATTTTGATGTCTGCGGACTGTGCGGACGGACACGGACAACAGCAACACTACCCAACAACTTAGGGGGTATCTTAGATTGTTCTATCATGCTATATAAACACTGAACAAGTTCAAAAAGCAGCATATAAACATATTATATGTAATAATAAATAAGAAGTGAAACCTATATAAGTAACACATGAACCATCCATTTAAATACCACATGCACTAAAATGGAATATACCAAAACAAAAAAGATATGCTTCCATCATAATTACCTCACAGAAACTGCACAGCTAGGAGCAACAGCAGACCTACACAACAGTAAGAACATAATTTACCAGAAACTATTAAGTAAACTTAATTTTTCTTATATATTTCTAAACTTTCTGTATTAGGTACACTAAAAGTACTTTTTTTTTTTTACTCAGAAATTTCCAGTACTTTGGAATGGCTTGAGGAAAATTTCCCACATGAGGAAATGTCTGAAGGCAGTTATACTAATGATAGACACTTCTCTTTATAAGCAAATTAATAATCATTGCTGTATGTGCACTTAACATATATATATTTTTTTACAGACCATACAAACATTAAAAATAAAACACCAAAAGAGACATTAGAAAGTACACTGCAGTGCATGGAACAAAAAATGGACATGCTCATGGAAAATGTTAATCTTTTGAAACATTTTGTGGAGGACCACATAAAGAAAAAAGAAAAAAATAAATATCATTGTCCCACATGCACCTGTTCCCCCTATCCATCTCCCAGTCAACTATCCCCAAAACCTCAACACCAAGAAAAACGTTTTGATGAGACTTCCATCCCTTCATCCCCTCCCATCCATCCTCTCCAAACCCCTAATTCCCCTACATTTGTGTCAGTTTCTGCTTCCCCCTCTCTTTCCTACATTTTGTATTTGTATATAAAAAAAATATTCTGTGTGTTTTATTTCAGTCCTTTGTGTCTTATTGTTTTTTAAAAGGCAGTTGGGGTGTCCGCAGACAGTGCGGGTGTTCGGATGTCTGTAATTAACGAAAATGGGGCTGTCCTAAGGACACTATACCTGCCCGTACTGCACGCAAGCAAAATGGAACTGTTCTTAGAACACACCCGGTGTCCTAGATGTCCGTAATTAAAAAAAATGGAGCTGTCCTAAGGACACTTTACCTGTCCGTACTGTACGCAAGCAAAATGGAACTGTTCTTAGAACACACGCGGTGTCCGAGATGTCCGTAATTAGACAAAATGGAGGTGTACTTTTTCAGACAATCCAAAGTATTTTACAGTAAAAATTCACCATTGCACACGTCCCAGACAATGACCCTGGCTTTCTACAAACTTTTTTGAACTTTTTGAGCCTTTTTGGGGTGTTTGATCTGTCCGCGGACAGCGCGGCTGTCCGCAGTGCATGCACCAGCACCCCTATAAAAGGCCACACCCCAGAGCTGATCTTCATTGTGCTTCTGGCTATTGCAGATTGACTTTTGCTGCCTTTGCTGCTCTTGCTGAGATTATCTCATCAAACCTGATGGCATCCATGGCTGCTGCTGCTCCAGCTGGTGCTACATCTGCCTCAGCACCACCCCCAACCACTCCACCACCACCCCCTCCCCAAGGGCCTGCAGAGGGGAACAGGCGTGAGGATGTGGTAGTGGAAGAGGATGAAGGTAGTGGAAGTCCCTACTACCAGCACTCGCCGTGAGTCTTGGTTCTGCTGGTTGTTTACCACTCATGGTGACGTACCAAAAGCACGTGCGAACAAGGTCACCTGCAACCAGTGCAAAATGGTGCTGAGTCGTGGGAGGCGTGGTTCGCACAGCTTTGGTACGACATCCATGAAGCGACACCTAAGGTCGTTCCACGGTGGGGCCATTCGCAAGGTTGTACCTTGTGTTTAACGTAGTAGGTTGAGTTCCTCTACCACATCCTCCGTTTCCGCTCCTCTCACCACAAGAGACACTCCTGTGGGAGAGCGCATCCCTCCAGCTGCCTCACAGGCCATTCACGATGCTGTTGACCCTTACCTTTCCAGGGTCACAATATTGTCTATATACTGCGACGCAGTACTCTGCAGGGGGAGAATCTTCGGAGTGCTTTCGAGACTGCGGTCAAGGAGCACTAGAAGGTCTGCCCACTACCTGAATAAGGCCCACCCTACATCTTCCTCTCTCCAACTGCCCTTTCTCAACCCCGTGGTTGGTGCCCCTTCCTTACCCTCCTTTCCCCTCCTCTCCTAGTGTGTCGTGTGTAAAAAAAAAATATATATATAAAACAACAAACATCTCCCCATAAAAAGGCTCTTTTCAGAGCCGCCTTTCACAGTTTAAAAATAGAAATGGCAAATAAATGGTGAAGGGCCCTGTGTAGTTTTTAGAAGTCCGCGAAGGTTTCTCTGGGAGGAAGTGGTGGCTGTGAAAAGAGACTTTGGTGGTGTTTTTGTGTGTTTGAAAAACTTGAAATGGTCAACATCTACTGCAAAATAGATGGCTGTAATTCCAAAAAAGGTTGCAATGCATTTTGTACATTTCTCAGAAATATCTGATTGCCAGCATAAGTAAGATGGACTCCATCTCTGCGAAAAATGTATGTGCTACAAAACATAATATTTTCATTGTGAAAAGAGGACATGCCAAGATCTCTTAGAAAGGCACAAACAGCCTTATTGACATTGTGCCTCACTTTCTCCATTTGTGGACCAAATGAAGAAGAACACAGCCACATTTGTCTCTGTGCAATATGAGAACAAATTACTTGGGAATTTGGAAACATGTCCATGACCTTCCCAAATCCTTCTTTCACTGCAAATTGCAATGAAATTCCAGACACATGTCCTAAACTGTTCCCTCCACAATGAATTATAATTATGCCTGGATGTTGCTCTGTCTCCAGTAGCACAGAGAGGTACCAAGTCTAGCCACTTCATTCCACGCACTCCATGCCAGTGCACTTCCACATGTGGGAATCCAAGATCTACAGCTACTCCACAGCGTTCTGCATGCACCTCCAACCAATGTATCCATGAGTCTCCCAAAATCCAGATAATCTTTTTTCTGAAACACACAGCCATAGCTATCTGTTCTTCTCTCAGGAAAAAGATTTCTGACAAACTCTCTCCTTACACAACACACCCAGTAAACTTTACTGACCAATCCCTTGCTCTGCTCATTCTCATTTGCATGCCTCTCCACCCCAAAATCCCCATATGTAATACACACTGTCCACGGACTGCCGCCATGTCCGCAGACATATCGAAAATCTGAGCGTGGTGAATGTAAACTTAAATAGTGTGCCCCATTTCCCCTTTGAGGTTGGTTCTGAAAAGAGCCGTTTTTTTACCTGTTATTTTGTTTTTTTTTTCTTCTTTCTTTTCTTACTTTACTCCTAAAATCTTCACAGAACCTTCTCCAAAGCAACCCTTACATTCCAAAACAGAATGGCCTTTCCCATAGAAGATAAGGAAATGCCATCTTCTTTAAAATAAATAGCATTACTGGAATCAATATTCTCATTATTACAGAAGATCATACCAGCTCTAAGCATGAAAGCACACATGCCTCGGTTGATTGCACACCTAGCAATGTTTTGCTGAGGACAAAAAACAGAACTATTGTCCCATATTGCCCTAGGTACTAATACAGAAAAAAATACTTTGGCATTTGGAAGGATGTTCATTACTGCTTGAACCAAGTCTTCCAAATCTGCCAACAAAGTAGGGCGACTGACGTAGCCCAAATGGAAAGCACCATAGTGCAAAACTACCACATGGGGACTGTTCATCCTGCAATATCTTCACAAACTTGTACAATTCCCTGTACATTGCAATCAGGCACAGTGCTCCATACCACCTCCTCTCCTTTAACATCAAAATTGTTTGCCACATGCCTGCATTGAGCATACTGCTGTAAACCATGCACAAACATATCTCCAAGCACCAACACCCTGACATTCTCCACCTCTGCCATCTTCACTACACACACTCTCTTTCAACACAAATCCACAACCTCGACATCTGATTGGCTTATTCCTACAGTCCCCTTTCCATGCTGGATTTGCTGGAAAACCCCGGATTTGGCCCAGAGCACGTAACTCTTAGACAGCCCTTCTACCCTTTCCACTTCACTCTCTGTGCCATTCCCTCATTGGATACATCTAAGCAGTCACACAACCATCCACCAATCACATCCAAGACCTCTACATATAACTCCATCATCAGAGTTCAGCACTTCAAATGTTCTGTTGATCACTCTGAGTACAAGTCTCATATCATTGGAAAGCACCTACTACAAAAACTACTCTACACGTCTCCAAGATTTCTACTTGCAGCTGCATGCATATCCACATGCAAGAATACAAACTACAGGTGTGCATATTTTCTGCACAGTACATGTGCAACTTTTATGAATGCATATAAACAGAGTAACTACCACTTAACCTGTATAAGCTATAAAATGAACTTACTGTCATTTTTCCCATCTGCTATAATCAACTGTCACTTCCAAATCTGTCTGCTATCTAAATTCTTTTTTTTACACACACAGCTATCTAAAAAATTATAATATTAGAAGATGGGAGAAATAACAGTATAATTGTAGAAAAACACTAAGTGGTGTATTATAAAATTACACACAGCCAGGATAAGGTCATGCATCTTCATAGACTCACACAGATAGACACCATCATTGAAAAGCTCCCAGCTGCAATAACACCACTGCCTGTAAATCACATCCGTCTGATTTATTCCCCACACCTTCACAAATGCATACATTCCATGCTTTTATATACAGTATCTGCCATTTATCTTAGAAAAATTGCAAAATAATATATCATTATTCCTTCTTTAACATTCAATAACAGCCTTAAAAAACCAAGTGAGTTTCATACACTTAGTATTCTACTCATTTGCAAAGCACGTTGAACTAACAGATTGTAAGTAAAATATAAAGGCTGCACATAGTCAAAGGAAACTGCATGCACACACTATGTTCAGATATCAAACAAGAATACTACTACAAAAACATAAAAATCAACATCTAAATTAACAACAGTGCTATAAACACACAAAATTACTAACTTCTTTCTTTTACAATTGCAGTGAAGACCACTCTCCTGAAAAGCAGCAGCATCTGAAATACAAACAACAACTCAGAAGAAACCTGCTCATTCCACACAAAAAGAGTAAGTACAATACTACCATAATATTCTTACTGTTACTCAAACACACTGTGCGGTTGATTCATGGAATTTGTGCACCAAACAACTGAGATTTGTGCACCATTCTGCCCACAAATCCCCATTTGTAAAACAGGGATTAGCAGGCAGAATGGCGCAAAAATCCCTGTTTTTCAGCGCACAAATGACATAACTAAGCCCCTAGAATGTTAGTATTACAGAGCAAACAACTGTTTTAATTCTATACCATTAGATTTAATATTAGTGCTTCTCTTCACCACTAGCTTACTTTCTACTGTCATCTGAACTCCAGTATAATAACAAACAAATAGAATAATAGCCTTCCCAACTAGTTGTAGCTGCCCAATGCACAATCACACACCACCACATACATCCTTACCATCATACTCAGACACTCATGCACACAGCACACATACATTGCAGAACAGCCCAACCCATACCTTCTTTCTTTTTCAACAGACCCAAAAGAATGCCTACCAACAAGCAAATCCGTAGAAAGCAACGCAGAAGTAGAGCAAATGAAAATAAAAGTTTCCAAAATAAGCATCCATCTCTAGCAGAATATGTACAAAAAGTTCAAACAAAACAGCTAATACATTCATTAAGCAAAACAAAACAAGCTTCCAGTACAGAAACGTTGCCTGCTCTATCAAAATGTAAAACGAAACAGAAAGTGATTAACAAGAATTCAGCTACCACCACTGCTAACACTGCTCCTATAAATCTTGATGTAGTGGCAAGTAACCATACCAAAAAAAGTATTTTGGCAAAAATGTTCCGCCACAGAGTCCTTCAAAATCTTTTAAAAACGGGAGACAAATCATGCACAACCCTTAAAACCTACCATAGAAAATTAATCTTAGAAGCTTTGATAGACAGTGCAATCCTTCTCAAAATGAAGTTATTTATTTTAGTGTTAAACAGAATGAAACCACTAACAAAACTAACTACTAAATTACAAAAAGGACTTCTCAATAAATGGAATGTAAACAAAAATAACTTCTTAAATATCTGTGGAGGTGAATGGAGTCACACCACAAGCACAGAACCATATTTCAATGAAGAAGCATACAAACAAAATCAAACAAACACAATTGCCATACGTAGCAGTGGACGAGGGTATGAAAAACGTAATAATACCATAATGCAACAAGAAATACTGCTTACAAAAGTATCCCCAGAAAACTCAGTATCACCTCTCCATTCGTCTGAACCAGAACATCCAGTATACAAATGGCCATGCACGTCAATGTGTAACATTGCCAAAAAATCTTACAAATGTTTACGCCAGTTCCTCAATCAGTATGTGAAAGGCAAAGACAAAATCAAAATGAAACTGCTACAAAATATGCATACCTGTACAGTGCGCAAATACACAAGACTACAACGATATTCATTAGCCTGCAATTCAGGACCTATTTGCGAAAGCACCTTCAATAATATAAAAATGATATCAACACATCATTCAACTATAAGAAATCTAGTCTATAAACTGTACTATGCTAAAAGTCCTGCTTTAGCACTAGCCAATTTAAATAACAATCTTCTACATGGTACAGCCAAAGACCTACTGGAAGAAATAGAGCATATTCAGAGAAAATATTTTGGAATTGAAAGCCACTTACAAAATGCAATAGCTTTACAACAGACTAGCAACAATTGTAAAGATGGCAACCTTCTACTAAAAACATACAAAAAATAAATACTAAAATTTAAAAGTACATCCGCTGAAGTACCAAACCATGTGTGTGTGTGTTGCCGCAGAACTTTTTTTTATAAAAGTAACACTAAAACTATAGATATAACATACAAAATAGAAGACAATGAAGATTCTAAATGGTTTGAATTAGCTCTCTACCTTATAGCAGAAAACAAATACGAAATAACTCACCCCTTAATATTTTGCAGTTACTGCACCACAAAACTTGACAACAACCACACTCCTTCAAGTGCTATCACAAATAACTTAGAATTATTCCCACTACCAAAACCCCTGCAACAACTCAATTTATATGAGAGCATCATAATTCAAACAGTGCATCCATTTCAAGCAATAATACGCCTTCAACCAATAACATCAAAATGACCTCCCTCTGAATTAGTGAAAGGCATTCGTGGCAAAGTAGTTTATTTACCATTAGATCTAAAAGAAAATGTGAACACTCTGGGAGTGCAACGTCCAATAGAGCAATCTTTAATTGTCTTAGTAAATGGTGTACCTACAAAAGACAAACAAATTTGGCAACAACTCATAGACTTACATAAAGTTAGACAAGCCTTGCAATATCTAAAAGACAATAATGAATACTACAAAGAAATGAATATTGAAGAAAAATTAAGGGAAACAACTGAAATAATTCAAGAGACCCCAGAAACTGGTCAATTTGAACTTCTAGATCGGCCACAGTATCCAATATTTACACCATTATGCCATTCATCCATTACACTCTAATGACACCATAGATGATGCACTAGAAACATGCCAAATGCGACAAACCAAAGGATCACCAATCAGTATATGGGGAAAAAGTATAGAAGCACGTACTTTTCCTCTACTCTTTCCTATTGGGAAAGGAGGAAGGTACGCTGATAGACCCATTCAGATAACAGCATCAGAATACCGCTCGTTACGAATGTATTCTGAAGATCCACATTTTGTCTAAATCTGGGAATATATATCCCACCTACTCTTTGAAAGTGAACTAGCAACTCTATGTTACGGAGTTGCACACACATTGAAATCAGGAACCCACTTTCAAAATATGTCAGCTATGCAATTACTACACAAAGTGCAAGAAAAAGATGAGGTTTTACAATCAAGCATTACAAATCTATTAGCAAACATACGTGGTACTAAAGAGTACTGGTTCTGACGTCACAGAGATGTACATTGTATGATAAGAAACCTTGGCCCACCCACTTGGTTTGTTACATTAAGTTGTGCAGAATATGCATTGGACAATTGACATGATTTCCTATGCATATCAAACAAAAACAAAACAAGCATAGATATACTAACACCTGGAGAACTTTGCTCTCTAGATCCTGTTAATGCTTCAAGATATTTCCATCATCGCTTCATTGCTATGCTACACTTTATTTGTAATAAAACTGTTCCTCCCCTCAGAGAAGTGAGACACTTCTTTTGGAGAAAGAATACCAATCCAGAGGAGCACCACATATCCACATGCTTTTTTGGATTAAAGATGCTCCAAAATTTGGTCAAGACAGTGATGCCACTGTTTTACAGTTTATCGAAAAATATGTCACTTGTGAAGTTCTATCAGAAGTAACAAATAGTGATCTTCATGCACAAATTGTACAATTTCAAATACACAAAAGTGGGAAATATTGTCGTTGCAAATACAAAAACAAAGGGAAATACTCCACCAAATGCCACTTTGGTTTCCCTAGAACAGTTACAGAAACAGGTGAAGTGAACAACTTCATGTCTTCAGTTAGACATAGTGTTAAAGGTAAATCACCTAAGAACACATATTATATAAAAAGAACAGAAGAAGCAAAATATATCAATGATTACAATGCAATCATTGCCCTCTTATGGAAAGCAAACATAGATGTGCAGTACATTGCAGACAATTCCACTGCAGTTGCACGATATGTTACAGACTACCTAACCAAAGCAGAAAAAACAGAGCTTCAAGACCTCTGGAATGACCTATCATCAGACAAAACACTGTCTCAGAAATTGTATAGCTTAGGCATAAAAATGCTCTCTCATAGAGAAGGTTGCTGCTATGAAGCTGCAGATCATTTAACCAGTACTACTTTTAATGGAAAATCTGAAAATATAGTATGGCTAAGTCTTGGTCCTGCTAAATCTAGAAAAAGAGTTCTCAAATCATATGACAACATAGAAACAATAGCCAAAAATGATCCCAACAGCCAAGACATTTTGAAAAACAATTTACTAGACACATACTACCCAACCAGGAGTACCACTTTGGAAACCATGTGTCTATACCACATAGCCCAAAACTTCACATACAAAAATAATATAAACCGATGAAAAAAAGGTAGATACAGAGTGACAAATTGTGAAGGCAGCTTAGTGAAACTTACCAAGCGAAGCTTAATTAATCATATCAAATTGTCATTAAAAACTCCTCAACATAAAGAACTATATTACATGTCCCTGTTACAACTTTTTAAACCATGGAGAAAAGAAGAAGAGATACTAGATATCTATGACTCTTATGAAGACGCTTTCAAAGCAAATGAAAGCACTGTAACCAATGTAAACTTTACACACTACAAAACAATGTTGCACAATGAACAGCAACACGAAGAAGAAGAGGCCCAACTAGATAAGGACACTCCCGACAGTAGTCAACCTTCTGTAACAGGAAGCCAAGAACCACTGGGACAGCCACTAATAGCAAATGAGGCAGAATTAGCTATGACAGAAGTAGAAAATGCCATGTGTCACTATGAAGAAGATACAGAAGACTTAACTGTACTACAATCAAAACTGAACAAAGAGCAGCGTACCATTTTTCAAGCAGTAACAAAAGAAATTGCACATGGTGTACAACATGAAAATAAAGAATGTACCTGCCAAAATTATAAACCTATACTACTATACATCAGTGGTGAAGCTGGTTCAGGCAAAACATTCTTAATCAAAATCATCAGTTAATTCCTTCAACAATTGACAAACAACAAACTGTCAGCTGTTGTAATGGCCCCCACAGGTTTAGCTGCCTACAACATTGGCGGTGTCACTTTACACTGATTACTACTCCTTCCAGTAGAACACCAAAACACATTAGAATATTGTAAACTTTCTACAGAAGCTGTAATGGAACTACGCAGAGTGTTAAAACAAATGAAAATGCTACTAATAGATGAAGTGAGCATGGTCTCCAACCTAATGTTGGCTTTGATTCACCTCAGATTACAAGAAGTACTCAAAACAAACTACGAAGAGCTCTTTGGAGGAAAACACATTATTGTTTTCTGAGATCTTCTTCAATTGACACCATTGAAAGGTGAACCTATTTTTAAAACCTTAGGACACAAACTCTGCCGTAAAACTGTTGGCAGCATAGGAAATGTTAACCTTTGGCATCATTTCCAATACAGAGAATTAACAGAAAACATGCGCCAGTCTGCAGACCTCACCTACGCCAACATTTTAAAAAGTATTAGAGTCGGTGTAATATCTCAAGAAGTACAAGTAATATTAAAAACCCGTCAAATCCATGCACTCTAGGGCCATAACTCATGTGCTACTGATGTCATGGAACAATTAGCACACAAAAATGTCCATTGTATGTCCATGATGCCAACTCTTGCAAGCTGTTCCAAATTCAATGAAACAATGTTGAAAAAAGAAATGCAACCAATAATTGAAATTTGCTCCACAGACAAACTGGACGTACATGGTATGACACTACCCATATGTCAAGAAGCCACAACAAGACTAAATACCTTAGAAAACTCTATCTCTAACACAGCTGGTTTGGAGAAAATATTTAAATTATCTTTAAACTGTAGAGTAATGCTTAAACGTAACCTTGACGTGGAGCAAGGACTAGCTAATAGAGCACTTGGTACAGTTGTTGGTTTTCAAACATACCCACGTGACCACAACATTCAGTTTGTCAATATTCTCCCCCACAAACTATCAGAAGTAAAAAAAGGATAGGACGCTCAACAGCTCGATTCCTTCTTTTCAAAGACATGTATGTACGCAGAGAACAATTTTCTCTAGCTCTAGCATACCCAGGCACTATCACGCTTATGTACACTTGACGGTCTATTTCTAATCAACTTTGATGCAAGTAAAGTAAACGTTGATATTCCTTGCATTTTAGAATAAAATAGACTACATATACTATGCACCCCCCATCTAAAAACCTATCCTTTTCCACAAAAACCAAAAGGTTGTAATAGAAAACTACTTCAAACAGAAATGAAACAGGATCTCACTGCAAATCCTCCAAACAGAATAAAAGAAGCTAATACTGCATCAATTACTACAACCAAAGAAGAATGTACTACTCAAAGTAACTCGGGTACTTCTTCAAAGAAGCAACACACACTCTGAAGAAATGACTTGGACACAGAACTATCTGGTTCATTCAAATTTTCAAATATAACTGGTGTAAATTGCTATGCAAATGTAGCAATAAATATTCTATCCCAATTGCCACCAATTACTGAGAACATTTACTTACACAGTACAGACCAATTGTGTTTGCAAATGTTAGTCCTTCATAGAAATGCAAGCAACAATCATGACAACACATATAGTGTTAATGGAATAAGACAAGAATTGGACTACTGTGCTGGAATGGTGAAATTCACTATAAACTCACAAGAAGATCCACAAGAATTTCTAATGTACTTACTACAAGTACTGGAAAACAAAAACATACCTATAAATGAAATCTTCCAGATTTCATACATGTGGAAACATACATGCACTCTGTGCAACAATATGGCACAGGAACAAATCCCTAATGAACGTTTTGTGTATGTATCCATACCTAACTGTGAATCCGTTCCATTTCAGCAACTTGTACAAAATGCAAACCATGGCAGATTATGTACTACCTGCAATTCAGATAAACGCTCCACCTTACAAATACAAACACATAGTAAATACATAATAGTAATGCTTTTACGTTACAATGCAGATGGTACCAAAAACAACTGCAAGCTGACTGGATTCACACATGGTCAAGTATCACTGGGTAAGAAAACCTTCACAACAATAGGTATCGTCTACCATGCAGGAGCCACAGCCAATGCAGATCACTACACTGCATATATAAAAACGAATTGTGGGTGGTTCGAATGTAATGATAGTACCATTCCTCTAAAGCAAAGATTAGCAGCAAATCTTATAAACACTTATTTAATATTCTTAAAACCAAAATTTAATAACTTATCTGTGCATAAACATTAATAAAACTTCAATTAGAAAACTATAAACAGTTATAATACGCCAACAGGTATCTAACTACCCCAAGATTCTGGAACAACCAAACAGATAAATCAATACCACTGAATTATAAGAACTAAACAGCTATAATACGCCAACAGGTATCTAACTGCCCCAAGCTTTTGCAACAACCAAACAAATAAATCAATACCACCAATAACTAATCTATGCATAAACATTAATACAACTTCAATTACAAAACTATAAACAGCTACAATACGCCAACAGGTATCTAACTGCCCCAAAATTCTGCAACAACCAAACAGATAAATCAATACCACTAAATTATAAAAAAGAAATAAACAGTTAGAATACGCCAACATGTATCTAACTGCCCCAAGAATCTGCAACAACCCAACAGATAGATTAGCAACTTGAGAATATAAATAAAAAACTACAACCAGTTACAATTCGACAACAGGTATCTAGCAATCTGCAACAAGCCAACAGATAGAACATTAGCCAGAAACAACAAGTAAACACAGAAAACAAAGAAACAAATGTACTATACCATAACAATAAAAGTTTTTTTTTAATCCAACATGGATTTTTTTTCCACAGACCCAATGATTTAAGCAACAAACACAGAAACTGAGCAAATTGCACAGTACACTGGTTTGTAAACTAAATATTAGGGTCGAAATAAAGCAGAAATGTCTATTATGCAATGTAATAAGTCTTTATAAACTACCTACACTAACATGATCTTTTCTTTTATCACAGAAATTGACAAAGAATATATCTACTCCAGTTACCCACATCATGAAAAAAATATATCCAATCAAACAGTAAGTATATTATAATAAATACAACTCATAAATACTGCTCCATAACTCAACCATTGAAGCAAACATCTAACCATACACCACAATACCAAAAGTTTACTTCCATGGATATGTTATACTGCAGTGCTTGTTACCAAAATCTACAATCTTAATGACATGACATAGCCCAAACTTCACATACAAACTATACAAATCAAACAGTACACAAACTGTAGATTTGTGGATATTTGATGGATGTTTGATTCTCCGGGATGCTGCGGTGGTTGTGGCCAGGGCCTAGAGTCTTGGGTGCATGGCCTACGGCCTTTGGCCATGCACCCAAGACTCTAGACCCTGGCCACAACCACTGCAGCATAACACACGCATAGAATCAAACATTTTAACTGTGCTATATGGGCTACTGCAATGCATTTTTTATGTCCGCGGACATGACAAACACATCAGGGATGACTGCCACCTAAACAAACACAGCATTTGACCCATCTCTTACTCCCCCACACTCCCCAAGTACTCTTACACACCAACACACTTGCCAAACTTGCCAAACTTGTATTTCTCCCCCGTTCGTCGCCGCGCTGTCGAAACAATACGACGCACCTCCCGCTTCATTCCAGCCAATCAGCGGACACGTCGCATGTCTGCAGACATGATGCAAGCCGATTAGCCAATCGGTGTCCTGTCCACGGAGGGAACAGGGAAGTGTGTCCGCGGAGCAGACATAGATATCACTAATTTTTTGTGACCTACTTTTTGGTCTTTTTTAAAAAAAACTACTGGACGGATTTTCACCAAATTTACAAAAGCATGCTTTCGGGACCAAGCCGCTGCTCCTGCCATGAATTGTCATGATGCCCGCTCCCGGGGAGCCGGTTCAAGCCCTGCGTCTCCGAAAGCGGACATCCAGTCCCCAAGGAAGGACCCAGCAACCCCATATAGGGGCCCTTTGGACAGTGTCCTGGCGCCTATGGCGCCAGGCTCATAAAAGACATCAGTCCTGGCGCCATAGGCGCCAGGCTCATTATGGATGTGCTTGGGTGCACTTACCTGATGCAGACCATGCTGCAGGATCCCGGCCTCCTTGAGGCCTGAAAGGAACTACTTTACCTGTGGGACTAATTTACCATCCGGGCGTGGTCGGGGAAGGATACATACCTGATTGGAGGAAGGATACATACCTGGAACTTCTTCCAAGGCTATTTAAACCCCACCCGAACAGCTACACGTGCTTCGCGTTGTTCTGCATCTAGCAGCTGGACGCTCACCGTGTCTGCTCCTGCATCCTGACTTCTGCCATGCCTGCCAGCATCCTGGATCACCTGCAAAGGAAGAGAAGAAGAGAACAGAAGAAGGAAAAGTCCTTACCTGCTAAATCCACATCCCGGAAACATCTCGCCGACAATCCTGAAAAGGAAGACTTTTATTTAAAAGCTCATTGCGTCGATCGCTGCAGCGCCGCATTCCACTCACCTTTACTGGGCGCCTCCATGTTCAGCAGCGATCATCCGGATTCGCAGTCACGCCCCAGCGCCTAGGGAGAAAAAGACCAGAACAAAAGGTGAGAGAGAGAAGGGAATAAGGAAAGCTAAATCTCCATGTTAAGACTTACCTGTTGATTAATTCCCTCTTCATTTCGGGTCCGCGCCGCATCCTGGCATTTCCGAACCCCGGCCCCTAAGGGGAAAAAGAGACATCAGCGTTAATGAGCGAATGAAAAGACATTACCAAAAAACGCTCATTAAAGACTTACCTGATTTCTACAAGGATTTCACCTCTCATCTCGGGTCGGTGCCTGTTCCCCGGCATTCCGTACCCCGGCCCCTATGGGGAAAAAGACACTAGCATTAGTACATTAATGCATGGACACAAGGAGAACCTCTTATCAAAAAACTTACCTGGAAGCCAAGCAAGTTTGGTTCTCACCAATCCGAAAATCCAGTGAAGTAACTGGATACCAACACGCCCCTGCATCAGAAGCAGGATGGAGAGCTCGTCCTTCCAGACCCTAAGGTGAGACGCTACGAGGAATCACATAAGGGTTTCGAGGAGGGTGAGAGGGGAAGTGGGAGGCTGATTGCATTACCCCGCAGACAGTTAATCCCCTATTTTCGCCTACAGAAGGATACTTATGCGAGCCGGACAAGCCAGATTTGGGGGCCCGGTCCAGTCCGTCTTCCGAACCCTGCGCATCACCTTAGAAGAGGTCACAGCAGCGCGAACCAGGCCAGCGCCTCCGTGGGAGTCAGGTGAGTGTTACAGAACGTGAAGCCTTACTACAAATTCCCACCCAGGCGCTATGGAAAGTTCTGAGACTGATCAGTTGGCCCAATTACTGGGGGAATTAAGGGCCGAAGTACATGCCGCTTGTCAAGAGACTAATACCCTCAGGAGGGAATTAATAATATCAAAGGAAAGAACTGATGACCTGGCCAGACAGCTTTTGCAAGGTCAAGCTGGGCAAACTCCTCTACCCGGTTCCGGAGGGAACCCCGCTCCTGTGGTTTCCAGTAACCCTGTGCAGATGAATCTACCTGGAAACATGCCGCTGGCCCCACCCGAACGCTTTGCTGGGGACCCCAAACGATTTGCCGTATTCATGAATCAGTGTCGTTTGCACTTCCTATGCAGACCTGGGGCCTTCCCTAATGATCAGACCAAGGTAGCCTTTGTATTGTCATATCTCAGCGGCTGCGCTGTCGATTGGTCAGTTCCACTGGTTACTCAAGATGACCCGATTCTCCGTGATTTTCAAAGGTTTCAAGCAAGCATGGAAAGGTTATTTGCTCGACACTCTCAGGGGCAGGCTCTGGATGACGAACTTCTATCCCTGCGACAAGGCAATCAGGACCTCGTATCCTATATTGCAACCTTTAATAGACTAATTGTGGAAACGGGATGGCCAGAGGATAAAAGAGTCACGTTGTTTTATCGAGGCCTACGCGGAGAACTTAAAGATGTCTTGGCCCAAGTTGTAAATCCGCCCCAAGAATGCACAGAGTATATAGACTTAGTGGTCCAATTGGATCACAGACTTCAAAACAGAAAAGCAGATCGGTCCAGGTTTGAGACCCGGGTGTTGATCAAAACCCATGCTAATCCCAAGGGAGTTGATGTCTCTGAGCCTATGCAAATTGGAGGGGTTAAAGGACCCTTAACTCAAAAGGAACGTGAAAGGAGGCGGCAGTTAAAATTATGTCTTTATTGTGGGAATTCTGGACACTTTCTACGAGATTGCCCGGCAAAACCGCCCCAAAAGACGGTAGGAGCCGCTGATAAAAACCATGAAGACTCTGTTTCGGTAAACGACACCGCCCGACAAATGTAGGGGTCCGCTTGCCGAGCTTGAAAACTAACTCTCAGACCTCGCATTTCATTGTGCCAATGGTTCTCGTAGATCCAGAACAGCCTAAGTTGTTGCATGCAATAAAGGCATACATCGATAGTGGGGGTATTGGAAACTATGTGGATCGTGAATTGGTCTCTAGGATTAACCTCCCTCTCCGTCCTAAAACCAGCAAAGATGTCATCACCACGGTCGATGGAACTGAAATTGCCTCTGGACCGGTAACACATTCCACTACTGAGGTGACTCTTATTGGTCCCAACGGCCATCGGGAGGGTGTTGTGTTTGATGTAATCAAGGCTCCACAGTTTCAGGTTATTCTTGGAATCCCTTGGTTAGAGACACATAATCCTCGAATTGATTGGCGAGCTAAGAGAATAACCTTCCCGGATTGTACACAAACCTGATACCCAGAAAACCTGAAGATTAATCTAGCATCTGTAACCTCTGCCTCCATGCAACTACCTCCGGAATACCAAGACTTTCAGGACGTCTTCCAAAAGGAACAGGCCAACACGTTACCTCCTCACAGATCGTACGATTGCCAAATCGATCTGGTGCCCGGTGCACAACCCCCTTGTAACAGGATTTATGCCCTTACCGAACCTGAGAATCTGCATTTGAGACAATATTTGGATCAATACCTAGCTAATGGTTTTATTCGCCCGTCAAAGTCCCCGGCATCCTCGGCTTTGTTCTTCGTGCCCAAAAAAGAAGGCGACCTTAGAACTTGTATCGATTACCGCGCATTGAACCAGATAACGGTTAAAAACCGTTATCCTCTGCCTCTGATCCCTGGACTCCTTGACCAGGTGAAGGATGCTTGCATATACACCAAGTTAGATCTCCGGGGGGCTTATCATCTGGTACGAGTTAAAGAAGGCGACGAATGGAAAACTGCCTTCCGTACTAAATACGGATTATTCGAGTACCAGGTGATGCCTTTCGGATTGTGTAACGCGCCGGCTGCCTTCCAATACTTCATGAATGATGTCCTTCGGGAACTCATCGATGTTTGTGTTGTCGTATATATCAATGACATTCTGGTGTACTCCTCTTCGGAATCTGATCACAGAAAACACGTCAGGGCAGTACTTGAAAAACTGCGCCAACACAAACTATTTGCTAAATTGGAGAAATGTGTTTTCCATACCACAGAAGTCGAGTTTCTAGGTTTCATCCTGACACCCAAAGGAGTCCGAATGGACTCAAGAAAAGTGGATGCCATCCTCAAATGGCCATCACCTAGCTCTGTAAAAGGGGTTCAAAGCATGCTCGGCTTTGCCAATTTCTATCGCAGGTTTATCCCGGAATTTTGACACGTGGTACAACCCATTACTACACTCTTGAGGAAAAATAAACGTTTTGAATGGTCTGAAGAAGCCGAGCAGGCCTTTCAGGATTTAAAAGCTAAGTTTACCTCTGCGCCTATATTGAAACACCCGTGTCCAGATCTCCCTTATGTCGTCGAGACTGACGCATCCAGCCTAGCCATGGGAGCTGTCCTGTCCCAAAGAGATCCCGAAACCAACCAACTGCATCCCGTAGCATTTTGGTCCAGAAAATTCTCGGCACCCGAGGTTAATTATGCAATCACGGACAAAGAACTGTTAGCCATTAAGTCCGCTTTTAAAGCCTGGCGGCATTATCTGCTTGGCGCTCGACATACCATCACAGTGATCACTGATCACCGGAATTTACAGTATTTGAAAACCGCCAAGGCTCAGTCATCACAGCAGCTCCGATGGGCTTTGTTTTTCGCTGAATTTGATTTGGTGATTACCTATCGACCTGGCTGCAAGAATGGCAAAGCAGACGCCTTATCCCGAATTGGAATGGGAGAATCTGATACAAACTCAGAACCAGTACCAATAATTCCCGAACAGAGGATTCTAGGCATGACTTCGTTACAGACGCTTGAAGACATTCAAGCCAGAGTGAAACAACTCCTGGACCCTACAACCTTACAGGATTGGATACAAAAGGGATCAGACTTTACCATAGATAATGGTTTACCTAATTTTCAAGGACGCTTATTCCTGCCACATAAGGAATTACACGAACTAGTTATTTCCGGTTATCATGATGCATTAATAGAGGGACACCCCGGTATTGCGAAGACAGAGGAAAAGGTGAAACGACAATTTTGGTGGCCCTCTTGGCGAAAAGATGTTAAATCTTTTGTGATGTCCTGTGGTGTTTGCGCCCAAAATAAAAGTCAAAAGAAAAGACCAGCCGGTCTCCTTCAACCTCTAGACATACCGCCAGCACCCTGGCACACCCTATCAATGGATTTTATTACGGACCTGCCTCCTTGTTCGGGGTACAATACTATTCTGGTAATTGTGGATTTGTTTTCCAAAATGGCCCACTTTATTCCTTTGAAAGGTTTACCTTCAGTTTCTGTCCTAGCCAAAGAATTCCTCGAAAATATTGTTCGGCTACATGGATTCCCATCTATACTAATCTCTGACCGGGGAAGCCAATTCATTTCCCACTTCTGGCGCAAATGTTGTCAAATGGCGCAGATCGACGTAAGATTATCGACCAGTCACCACCCTCAGACCGATGGTCAGACCGAGAGGACAAATCAGACCCTTGAGCAATACTTAACGGTGTATGTTACAGCAATCTGAAAGCAACTGGAAAGACATTCTTTGGATAGCCGAATACGCATATAATAATTCGGTACACTCTGGAACTGGCCACAGTCCTTTTTATACTTTGTTTGGGCATCACCCTCGAACCTCAAACCTTGACTCACCTCAGAACCTCGGAATGCCTGCAGTAGAACATCTGCATTCTACAATTACCCAAGCCTTCAAAGAGGCAACTACGCATTTACAACAAGCCAAGAGTAAATACAAGGAGAATGCTGATCTACATCGGAGTGAAGCACCTCCGTATCAGATTGGGGATCAAGTGTGGTTAGCTACCAGACATTTACCACTGAAAGGGCCTCGAACTTTTAACCCAAAATATCTGGGACCTTATTCTATTACGGCAATAATTAACCCAGTGGCTGTTAAAGTTGATTTACCAGCTAGTATGCGAATTCACCCTGTTTTTCATGTGTCACTTCTGAAACCAGTGGTACCCGGAACCCGACTACTCAAACCTCCAGAACCTATTCTAATAGATGGGGAGCCCGAATTTGAAGTTAAGAACATTTTAGACTCAAAAATGTTTAGGTCAAAACTGTTCTACCTAATTGATTGTAAGGGGTACGGACCTCAGGAGAGGTCGTGGGAACCCAGCGACCATGTGCATGCACCTCGATTAGTCAGGAAATTCCACCGACTCTTCCCAGACAAACCAAAACCCCCGGAGGGAACAACCTTGGGAGGGGCCTTGGGGAGGAGTGCTGTCATGATGCCCGCTCCCGGGGAGCCGGTTCAAGCCCTGCATCCCCGAAAGCGGACATCCAGTCCCCAAGGAAGGACCCAGCAACCCCATATAGGGGCCCTTTGGACAGTGTGTCCGGGGGCCTATGGCACCAGGCTCATAAAAGACATCAGTCCTGGCGCCATAGGCGCCAGGCTCATTATGGATGTGCTTGGGTGCACTTACCTGATGCAGGCCATGCTGCAGGATCCCGGCCTCCTTGAGGCCTGAAAGGAACTACTTTACCTGTGGGACTAATTTACCATCCGGGCGTGGTCAGGGAAGGATACATACCTGATTGGAGGAAGGATACATACCTGGAACTTCTTCCAAGGATATTTAAACCCCACCCGAACAGCCACACGTGCTTCGCGTTGTTCTGCATCTAGCAGCTGGACGCTCACCGTGTCTGCTCCTGCATCCCGACTTCTGCCACGCCTGCCAGCATCCTGGATCACCTGCAAAGGAAGAGAAGAACAGAACAGAAGAAGGAAAAGTCCTTACCTGCTAAATCCGCATCCCGGAGACATCTCGCCGACAATCCTGAAAAGGAAGACTTTTATTTAAAAGCTCATCGCGTCGATCGCTGCAGCGCCGCATTCCACTCACCTTTACTGGGCGCCTCCATGTTCAGCAGCGATCATCCGGATTCGCAGTCACGCCCCAGCGCCTAGGGAGAAAAAGACCAGAACAAAAGGTGAGAGAGAGAAGGGAATAAGGAAAGCTAAATCTCCATGTTAAGACTTACCTGTTGATTAATTCCCTCTTCATTTCTAGTCCGCGCCGCATCCTGGTATTTCCGGACCCCGGCCCCTAAGGGGAAAAAGAGACATCAGCGTTAATGAGCGAATGAAAAGACATTACCAAAAAACGCTCATTAAAGACTCACCTGATTTCTACAAGGATTTCACCTCTCATCTCGGGTCGGTGCCTGTTCCCCGGCATTCCGTACCCCGGCCCCTATGGGGAAAGAGACACTAGCATTAGTACATTAATGCATGGACACAAGGGGAACCTCTTATCAAAAAACTTACCTGGAAGCCAAGCAAGTTTGGTTCTCACCAATCCGAAAATCCAGTGAAGTAACTGGATACCAACGCGCCCCTGCATCAGAAGCAGGATGGAGAGCTTGTCCTTCCAGACCCTAAGGTGAGACACTACGGGGAATCACAGAAGGGTTTCGAGGAGGGTGAGAGGGGAAAGTGCGAGGCTGATTGCATTACCCCGCAGACAGTTAATCCCCTATTTTCGCCTACAGAAGGATACTTCTGCGAGCCAGACAAGCCAGATTTGGGGGCCTGGTCCAGTCCGTCTTCCGAACCCTGTGCATCACCTTAGAAGAGGTCACAGCAGCGCGAACCTGGCCAGCGCCTCCGTGGGATTCAGATGAGCGTTACATGAATTTGGTGAAAATCCATCCAGCAGTTGTGGCTGTAGGCGTGAGCAAGGTTTTTTCCCCATTCAGTCTATGGGAAAAAAATACCTTTTGGGCCCCCCCCTTATAACTTTGCCCCCCCTGGACCAAACCTCAGCAAAATTTGCAGAGTGGCCCATGTACTTTATTTGCAAAGTTTGGTGTGGATTCGTGCAGTGGGAGCAAAGTTATAAGCCTCCCAAAAAAGTGTTCTTCCTATGGGATTAGCAGCTTAACCATTACTACACAGCCACTAATGTGGCTGTGTAATATATATATATATATATATATATATATATATATATATATATATATATATATATATATATATATATATATAATTAGTAGGATAAGGTGGTACACTTAATAATGTCAAAAACAACAGAGCAAAATGTGATATTTATAAAAATGCATGGTGCTGATGTGGGTGGACAGCAAACTGCTACAATCTGGAAAAATTGACCTTGGGCAAATTTAGAAAAGCAAGAATAGGGTATGTTTAAATGTTTAATGTGATACGATCACTTTTACGCACAAGTACCCCTTACAAGGTATTCGATCTCGGCTGGGTTATCCTGCGCTCCCTAGCTATTCTCACCTTTTGAAAACTGCTCTGCCACCAAGGGCAGATCATACTCGAATAGTGGGAACCAATTCTTCATCGCCTCAAGCACCTTCCTGACTTGCTAAAGCCCTCCCAAGAAGCCCACTTTTTGCTTTGTCTGCGGGATCGGTGTTTTCACGCACAACTGTACTGTTGAGCACAAGGCTCCCCTTTTCTTAGGGCTAGATTTGAAAGTTAGGAAATGATATGATATATGATATATGATATGATAGGTTATAAATAATGTGCTTAATACCCAGAGGTTTCGAAGCACAAAAATTCAAGGAACTCCAACCCGGTATCCGGTATGGTGGTAGCCATGCTACTGATAGCGGCATGGTTACCTCCATACTCGGAATGATTCCCAATGTAATTCTGTTGAAGGGGAATTAGATAATGGAGCAGATGGGCACTTAAACTATGTATCCTGCCAAACTAAGGCTGAACTAATCAGTCGCATTACGGCCCATGTTTTTTTGAAATCTCTTGGGGTCATAGTTTTGTTAGCTGACAAAGTGCAAAGCTCTGGTCGTGCAAGGACATGAAGTGTGATTTCTTTAAAAACAATATATAACAGTAAATGGTGAATAACAAGCCATAGAAGACCATTCTCAAAAAGGATATGTTTCTAAAACTAAAACCTACAAAATGTGTTAACATCTTAAAATAGTTCATGCCACCCAAGAGAAGTAATACATTCTTTCAGTGAACAGAATTACCTTTCTAGTTCGATGCGTGTGCATGTGGAAATGGGTCTTACGGGGTAAGTTGTGAAGGTAATGACTTTACAATGCAAAGAGGTTGACGGGGTTTGAGATTGATAACAAACTATCAAAATGACTTTTGTAACTAAAAAAGAGGTGTTGGAGGTAATCTGAAAATTTGAACAGTGGACCACACCTCTTCAGTGAAAACAGCCTACGCTGAGTAAAGCCAGTCTATGATACTTACGTTTATTTTTGTTGTACACTGGTCCTAAGCATTTAGTATATTCTACAATCAAAAGAAAAGACACATCATTCTGGCCCAGTTCGAGCAGTCCGCACGGACAGACAGCATGGAAGATAGGAGAATGTGTAAGCTGCTCAAGGGTGCTTGCTTGCAGATCGGAATACTCGGAAACCTTCTGGGTGATTGAAGTACAACAGTAACGATAAATAATTGCCAGTGTCGATAGCCCTGATGATGGGCGGAAGTCCGAAATGCATTGGCTAATAATAATGTGACACTGAGGAGTCAGGAAAAAAGAACAATACTTGAAAATTCATATATATATAACTGTGAATTTGTGATTGAACTAAAAAGTGTTGAAACTAAAGAAAACAAACTGTTTGAAACATCAGATTAACCCCGGAAAGGGATTTTTGACCGAGCACACTCAGGACTGGAGGTTATCTGGTCCTAAATCTCAGTTAATCCAGTAATATCTACCATTTCTACAAGTCAAAATGATTGTAAATAATGCAATACTTTTTCTGGGGCTCTTTGACCATCCTTGCGCCTAGTCTTCCCATGAAGACTTTGATTTGTGAAAACGACCTGTCCACATTGTAGAGACTTCTATTTTTTTTCTTTTTTTTTAACAACTTTATTTATATTTGCACACAGGTTATGCACATACATTAGCAACTTTCTTTGATTATACAGACATACTACATATACAGTTCAATAGCCTTCTGTGTTCAGGTTCTCCGGTTCACTGAGATCAGCCAGATATTGCTTGTATCACGACCATATGTTTCTGGGTCTACTTTGTGGTGTGACCAAGTCAATATATAGTTCTTCAGTGCCATTAATCCATACCATATCTCTGTTCCAGTCCTCTATTGTAGGGGGTTGCACGTTCTTCCATCTCATCAATATGACCCTTTTGGCTATGAGCAGACTCAGATTTAATAATTTCCACCAAGTCGGATTCAGTTTCCCTTCTGCCCCCAACATGCAAATCCGTGGTGTCCATGTCACCGGCTGGTCTGCCATCTTGTCTAGAGCCCTGCATACCTCTGACCAATAATGTCTCAATTTGGTGCAGTCCCACAGCACATGAAATATATTAGCATTTCCAGCATTACATCTTGGACAGGCACCATTCGATGTGGGATATATCTGCTTAAGCCTTAATGGAGTGTAATGTATCCTGTGCACTATTTTATAGTGTATCAATTTAAACCTTGAGTTGCATGATATCCCTTTAGTCAGTGCGCAAATCCGAGACCACTCTTGATCGTCTATCAGTTGCCCCAAATCTTGTTCCCATCTCCCTTTAGCTGTGTGGGTTACCGCTGGGCGTGTTTGTATTATAGTTTTGTATAGCGTAGAGGCAGTGACCTTTTGGGTACCTCCTGTAAATATATAGCCTAATGCCATATTTATTTCTGGTTCTTCTGGGAATGTTGGGTGGATTTGTTGTGCCATGGCTGCAACCTTATGGTATTGCTGTTTATGCGTGTGTGTGTTTCCCAGTGTATCCTTAATATCCTCCCAAGGTATAAAGTGTTGGTCCAAGAATAACTGGCCCCACTGTGTGATACCTTTAGCGCTCCAGTGCCTTGCTATTTCACTATCAACACTGAGTGGTGTGTGTGGATCTCCGCATATTGGCATACTTGGGTGATATAGTTTACTGGCACCGTATATGTCAGTAATTCTGGACCATGCCGTGGTTGTGACTTTGGAGGGGTTGGTTGTATTGTACTGCTTCGGGGTGGGTCTGATCATCCTTTGCAGCGCCCCTATCGCTTCTCTCTCTTGTGGCGACAGGGAAACGTCAGTAGGGTTAAGAAAGGATGTGGCCCATCTTGCCGCTTGTGTTGCCTGTGCCGTCAAGTAATAAAGTTCCATGTCCGGTGCCATCAGTCCTCCCCTTGGATATGTGTCTGTCAGGACTCTCCAGCTCAGTCTGGGGTGTCCGCCCCAAGCAAAGGTTGCGCAGGCGCTATTGATTTTGGTGAACAGAGCGCGGCCGGGCCACACCGGAACTGTACTAAAGAGGTAGAAAAGTTTCGGTAGTATCACCATTTTGATTAAGGCTAACCGTCCTGCCATTGATATTGGGAGAACATTCCATCATTTCATTTTAGCGCACAGGGTTTCCACTAGTGTCGTGTAATTCAATGCTCGGGATAGTTGGGCCGTTCTGGCTATGTGGGCCCCTAGATACACTATGTGTATCGGACGTCATATAAGTCCGTAAAGGTTCCGGGGTTGTGGTGTGGCGTCTGTGAGCGGGAATATTTCTGATTTGTGAGGGTTGAGGCGTAGTCCCGAGTATTCGCTGAATTTTCCAACCTCTGCCAGGACCTTGCCGAGCGTACTATCTGGGTTTTTTAGGTATAAAAGAATGGCATCCGCATATAGCGTTATAATTTTCAGTTTGCCTTCAAGCCATATCCCAAACGAGCTGTAACGAGATCTGAGAATATCTGCCAGTGGTTCTATAACTAAGGCAAAAAGCAAGGGGGAAAGCGGGCATCCTTGTCTGGTCCCTCCCAACAGCTCCAGTATGCCCGTGAGGGCTCCATTCACTCTTATCCTCGCATGTGGCCGAGTGTTTAGCACCTGAATCCACTTTATAAATTGTGGGCCAAACCCATAGTTTCGCAGCACTCCGAAAAGAAAGGGCCACGAGTGTCATGATCACTGCTTCCAAGGAGCTAGGACCAGCCCAACGTCCTTGGAAGCAGGTCCCTAACCTTCATCCTAGGCACCAGCCGGTCCCCACTGGGACCTTTTGGACCTTGTCCTGGCGCCGGTGGCACCAGGCTCATCAAAGTCACTGGTCCCGGCACTGGAAGCGCCGGGCTCATAATTTGTATGAAGATGCTTGGGTGGACTTACCTGCAGCAGACCATGCTGCTTACTTACCAGCCACATAGGAATCCTCTGTGAGCTGGGACTACTTTCTTACCTGGGTGGGGCAAGCTCCACTCCCTGGATACAACACTGGAACTCTTCTGGAACAGGAACTCTTTTCTTACCTAGGCGAGGCCGTGGAGGAAGACGCCTCATCACTCCAAGGCTATTTAAACCACACCCGATTGATGAGACGTGCTTCGCGTTATTCTGCATCTGCAGCAGAACGCTCACTGTGTCTGTTCCAGTTTTCTTCTTTCCGATCCTGAACCTGCAAGAACAAACGCTTACCATTCCTGTATCCAGCCTTCAGTAGCACCTGCAAAGACAAGAAACAACAGGTTAGCACGGCGTCCTTCACGCGCAGCGCTTTCCTCACCTGATCCATCGGCAGCTACCATCTCTTCACGCTGCTCCTCCGCCTGTGAAGACAAAAGCATAGTTATTCCTGTGTGGAATTACTTACCGGCACTCCGGGAATTCCGGTTTTCTTCAACGCTGCAATCCTGCACCTGAAAGACAAAAGAAGAGACATTAGACAGGTATTTTACTTACGCGCCATCGCGCCCGCCACAATAGGGCGCCTGCAAATACTCCGGCGTTTCCAGCGTCTCTTCAACACCCGAACTCACAACTGCAAGGGAAAAGAGACAGTTAGAGAGCTTTTGAAAAGCAGGCAACCGGCATTTACTTACGCATTTCCAAGCGCGTCATTCCAAGACTCTGGCTCGAACTTCGGCTTTCTTCACACCATCATCTACCTCAAGAGCCCTGCAAGACAAATAGAAAAAGCATTATACAGAGCCCTGTTCCACATTAACGTGCCCACGCACCTAAAGACTGTAAGGACTTAAAAGGTGTCCGGAAACTCACCGTTCGTGCAGTTAACGACGGTAGCAATCCTCTGATGTCAAGAGGCCTACGTTTCACCCAGTGAAGGAACTGGCAACGGCACCCTGCACCAGACGCAGATGGAGAGTCCAGCATTCACCTATCTAAGGTGAGCACGTTGACCTTGGGGCTCCACGGAAAAGCGAGGAAGGGAAAGAGAGAGATACCCGACAACCCCAGATCATTAACCCCATATTCTTTCACCTGCAGATATCTCACTCTTCGAGTTAGACACACAGTGCGAAGAGGCTCAGCCCCGGAAGCCAATTGAGTCCTGCACTTCACTTTTCGAGTCACAGACACCATCCTGCCAAGACCGGCGCCTCTGTGGGAATCAGGTGAGCGTTACAGAACGCGAAGCCCACCGCAAAACTCCTACCCAGGCGCTATGGAAACCTCGGATACTGATCAATTGGCCCAGTTGCTTGGGGAACTAAGAGCAGAAGTACATGCAGCTCGTCAGGAAACAAACGCTCTAAGAAGAGAGCTGATAATATCCAAGGAGCGAACAGAGGACCTCGCTAGGCAATTGCTACAAACGCAGGCAGGACAAACACCTTTGCCCACTCCAGGAGGAAATTATCCTTCAGCATCTTCCTCAAATCCAGTGCAAATCAATCTACCCGGTAATGTGCCCTTGGCTCCGCCCAAACGCTTTTCTGGTGACCCAAAGAGATTTGCAGTGTTCATTAACCAGTGCCGCCTACACTTCTTATGTAGACCAGCTGCCTTCCCAACAGATCAGGCCAAGGTGGCTTTTGTGCTTTCTTATCTCAGTGGCAGTGCCACAGATTGGTCGATCCCTTTAGTCACTCAGGATGATCCGGTTCTTCATGATTTCCAGGCCTTCCAGTCCAGCATGGAGAAACTGTTCGCAAGACATGCACAAGGGCTGGCCTTGGACAATGAACTCCTTTTGTTACGACAGGGTAATCAAGACCTCTTGACTTACATTGCCTCATTCAACAGAGTAATAGTGGAAACTCAATGGCCTGAGGATAAAAGAATAACGCTTTTCTACAGAGGCCTGCGTGGAGAGCTCAAGGATGTGTTAGCTCAAGTTGTGAATCCTCCACAAGAATGCTCAGACTATATTGACTTAGTTGTTCAATTGGACCACAGATTACAGAATAGAAAGGCTGATCGTTCCAAATTTGATACCCGAGTGTTTTCTAAACCGCAGACCTCTACTAGGGGAGCTGACACCGTGGAACCCATGCAAATAGGGGGCATGAAAGGACCTTTAACCCAAAAAGAGCGAGAAAGGAGAAGACAGCTGCAATTATGCCTCTATTGCGGAAACTCGGGGCACTTTCTTCGAGACTGTCCAGTGAAACCAGCTAAGAAGGCTGTAGGAGCAGCAGATACCTGTACCACAAATTCTGAGCAGGGAAACGACCTAGCCCGACAAGTGTAGAGGTCCTCTTGCCGAGCGTTAAAATCTGTTCAATGACCTCGCATTTCGTGGTGCCTATGGTCCTCATTAGCCCTGAACGTCCGGATCGTTTGCATGCAATTGAAGCTTACATCGACAGCGGAGCAATCGGTAATTATGTGGACCGTGAAATGGTATCAAGGATGAATCTACCTCTTGTCCCTAAGGCAGTAAAAGACGTCATTACTACAGTGGATGGCACAGAGATAGCCTCCGGACCAGTAACTCACGCCACCCAAGAAGTGACGTTAGTGAGCCAAGTGGGACACCGGGAGAAAATCGTGTTCGATGTGATCAAGGCCCCTCAGTTCCAGATCATTCTGGGAATTCCTTGGTTAGAGAAGCACAATCCTCAGATCGATTGGCGAGCAAAGACGGTTCAGTTTCCAGAATGTATCTCCACTTGTTATCCTCGGCCTGATGTTCCACTGGCGGCAATCTCTTCTGAGGTTCCCAAACTACCTCCCGAATACCAGAAATTCCAAGACGTCTTTCGGAAGGACCAAGCTAACACCCTGCCTCCTCATAGGTCTTACGACTGTCAAATAGATCTGATACCCGGAACAACTCCTCCTTGCAGTAGGATTTATGCCCTCACCAAGCCAGAGAATCTTCACCTCAGACAATATCTGGACCAATACCTAGCTAACGGATTTATCCGTCCTTCAAAATCTCCAGCTTCCTCGGCTTTGTTCTTCGTTCCGAAAAAGGAAGGAGACCTTAGGACTTGTATAGATTACCGCGCCCTGAATCAAATCACTGTTAAAAACAGATACCCGTTACCTTTGATCCCTGAACTCCTGGACCAAGTCAAAGACGCATGTATATATACAAAGTTGGATCTCAGAGGAGCCTACCACTTGGTACGAATAAAAGAGGGCGATGAATGGAAGACGGCCTGCCGCACCAAGTATGGGCTGTTTGAATACCAAGTTATGCCCTTTGGACTATGCAACGCTCCTGCCGCCTTCCAGTATTTTATGAATGATGTCCTTAGAGAACTCATAGATGTGTGTGTTGTTGTCTACATTGATGACATCCTCGTCTATTCATCATCTGAAGAGAAACATCAGAAACACGTTAAAGAGGTCCTCGAGAGATTACGTCAACATAACCTTTTTGCTAAGCTTGAAAAATGCGTTTTCAACGTAACTGAAGTTGAGTTCCTGGGATTCATATTGTCACCAAACGGAGTCCATATGGATTCAAAGAAAGTCGATGCAATCATCAAGTGGCCTTCACCAACCTCTGTAAAAGGAGTTCAAAGCATGTTAGGCTTCGCTAACTTTTACCGCAGGTTCATTCCTGAATTCTCTCGAATAGTCCAGCCCATCACCGCTCTATTAAAGAAAAACAAACGTTTTGAGTGGTCTACCGAGGCGGAACAAGCTTTTCAGGACTTAAAAGCTAAATTCATCTCTGCACCTGTTCTAAAACACCCTCGCCCAGAACTCCCCTACATCGTAGAAACAGATGCTTCTAGTCTTGCTATGGGGGCAGTTTTATCACAAAGAGATCCGGTCACACACCACTTACATCCTGTAGCCTTTTGGTCCCGCAAATTCTCGGCTCCCGAGATCAACTATTCAATTACAGACAAGGAACTTTTAGCTATCAGATCAGCCTTTAAAGCCTGGCGGCATTATCTTTTGGGAGCCAGACACACAGTCACCGTAATGACAGATCACCGCAACTTACAATATCTGAAGACGGCCATGGCTCAGTCTTCCAGGCAGCTCCGCTGGGCTCTGTTTTTGGCTGAGTTTGACTTTATAATTACTTATCGACCAGGCAGTAAAAACGGAAAAGCAGATGCCCTCTCCCGGATGGGAATAGATGAACACTTGACCAATCCTGAACCAATACCCATAATCCCGGAACAAAGGATTTTGGGCTTGGTCAGCGCTCAATCCTTTGAGGACATCGAGACTACAGTCAAATCACTCCTAACTCCGGCAGAATTACAGGACTGGCAATTCAAGGGGAAGGATTTCTCAGTGGACCAAGACCTACCATATTTCCGAGGACGATTGTACTTGCCCTGTGAGAAAATACAAAAACAGGTAATCTCCTGTTATCACGACTCATTAATGGAGGGTCACCCTGGCATTACCAAAACCATGGAAAAGGTCAAAAGACATTTCTGGTGGCCATCATGGAAGAAGGATATTAGAGACTTTGTAATCTCCTGAGGTGTGTGTGCTCAGAATAAAAGTCAGAAGGAGAAACCAGCCGGCCTCTTACACCCACTGGACATCCCTCCCTGTCCATGGCATACCCTGTCCATGGATTTCATCACGGACTTACCTCCATGCTCAGGGTATAATACCATTTTAGTAGTCGTGGATCTATTCTCCAAGATGGCTCACTTCATTCCCCTGAAGGGCCTACCTTCAGCTTCAGTATTAGCCCGAGAATTCTTAGAAAACATCGTTCGGTTACACGGTTTTCCCTCGGTTTTGGTCTCCGATGGGGGAAGTCAATTCATCTCCCACTTTTGGCGAAGTTGCTGTCGCTTAGCCCAAATTGATGTGAGACTTTCAACCAGTCACCATCCCAAACTGACGGACAAACCGAGAGGACAAATCAAACTCTGGAGCAATATTTACGTTGCATGCTCCAACAAACTGAAAACCCTTGGAAGGATATCCTTTGGATCGCTGAATACGCTTATAACAATTCGACCCATTCTGGAACCGGGAAGACTCCCTTCTTCCTATTATACGGAAACCATCCTAGGACCTCTAACCTGGATCCTCCCCAAGAATTCGAAACACCTGCTGTGGATCACTTGCACTCGGTGATCACTCGTACTTTTAAAGAAGCCACTGCCCATCTGCAAAGAGCTAAAGCTCTATACAAGAAAGGAGCGGATCAACACCGTAAAGAGGCCCCTCACTACGCAGTGGGAGATCAGGTCTGGTTATCCACTAAGCACCTGCCTCTAAAAGGACCCCGCACCTTCATCCCGAGATACTTAGGACCCTTTCTCATCTTTGCCATAATTAATCCGGTGGCTGTCAAATTGGAATTGCCTTCGCATATGAAAATACATCCAGTATTCCATGTCTCCTTACTAAAACCAGTACAACCAGAAACCCGATTGACCGAACTCCCAGAACCTGTTCTAGTGGATGGAGAACTTGAGTTCGAAGTAAAGAACATCCTAGACTCCAAAATCTCCAAATCTAAATTATATTACCTGGTTGATTGGAAAGGATACGGCCCCCAGGAAAGGTCTTGGGAACCCTCAGAACATGTCCACGCACCTCGTCTGGTCAAGAAATTCCATCTGAATCACCCCGACAAGCCAAAACCCCCGGAGAAGACACGCTTAGGAGGGGCCTTGAGGGGGGGGTGCTGTCATGATCACTGCTTCCAAGGAGCTAGGACCAGCCCAACGTCCTTGGAAGCAGGTCCCTAACCTTCATCCTAGGCACCAGCCGCGCCCCACTGGGACCTTTTGGACCTTGTCCTGGCGCCGGTGGCACCAGGCTCATCAAAGTCACTGGTCCCGGCACTGGAAGCGCCGGGCTCATAATTTGTATGAAGATGCTTGGGTGGACTTACCTGCAGCAGACCATGCTGCTTACTTACCAGCCACATAGGAATCCTCTGTGAGCCGGGACTACTTTCTTACCTGGGTGGGGCAAGCTCCACTCCCTGGATACAACACTGGAACTCTTCTGGAACAGGAACTCTTTTCTTACCTAGGCGAGGCCGTGGAGGAAGACGCCTCATCACTCCAAGGCTATTTAAACCACACCCGATTGATGAAACGTGCTTCGCGTTATTCTGCATCTGCAGCAGAACGCTCACCGTGTCTGTTCCAGTTTTCTTCTTTCCGATCCTGAACCTGCAAGAACAAACGCTTACCATTCCTGTATCCAGCCTTCAGTAGCACCTGCAAAGACAAGAAACAACAGGTTAGCACGGCGTCCTTCACGTGCAGCGCTTTCCTCACCTGATCCATCGGCAGCTACCATCTCTTCACGCTGCTCCTCCGCCTGTGAAGACAAAAGCATAGTTATTCCTGTGTGGAATTACTTACCGGCACTCCGGGAATTCCGGTTTTCTTCAACGCTGCAATCCTGCACCTGAAAGACAAAAGAAGAGACATTAGACAGGTATTTTACTTACGCGCCATCGCGCCCGCCACAATAGGGTGCCTGCAAATACTCCGGCGTTTCCAGCGTCTCTTCAACACCCGAACTCACAACTGCAAGGGAAAAGAGACAGTTAGAGAGCTTTTGAAAAGCAGGCAACCGGCATTTACTTACGCATTTCCAAGCGCGTCATTCCAAGACTCTGGCTCGAACTTCGGCTTTCTTCACACCATCTTCTACCTCAAGAGCCCTGCAAGACAAATAGAAAAAGCATTATACAGAGCCCTGTTCCACATTAACGTGCCCACGCACCTAAAGACTGTAAGGACTTAAAAGGTGTCCGGAAACTCACCGTTCGTGCAGTTAACGACGGTAGCAATCCTCTGATGTCAAGAGGCCTACGTTTCACCCAGTGAAGAAACTGGCAACGGCACCCTGCACCAGACGCAGATGGAGAGTCCAGCATTCACCTATCTAAGGTGAGCACGTTGACCTTGGGGCTCCACGGAAAAGCGAGGAAGGGAAAGAGAGAGATACCCGACAACCCCAGATCATTAACCCCATATTCTTTCACCTGCAGATATCTCACTCTTCGAGTTAGACACACAGTGCGAAGAGGCTCAGCCCCGGAAGCCAATTGAGTCCTGCACTTCACTTTTCGAGTCACAGACACCATCCTGCCAAGACCGGCGCCTCCGTGGGAATCAGGCGAGCGTTACAGCGAGACCGTGTCGAACGCTTTTCTCATGTCTAGGGACACCACTATCCCCTGAGTGGTAGCAGGTATGGAGGTCATTATCTGATGGCATTGTCTAATATTTGTGGCTGTGGATCTACCCATTATAAACCCGGCCTGGTCTTCATGTACCATATATGGCATATATGGTGTGAGTCTTGTTGCAAGTATTTTTGCCAGGATCTTGGCATCAGTGTTTATTAATGATAGTGGGCGATATGATCCACATTCTGTAATGGGTTTGCCGGGCTTAAGTAGAAGCGTGATTATTGCTTCTCTGGTGGTTTCGGGGAGTTCTCCTATTTCCAGAGCTTCCCTCCAGACAGCGTGTAGTCTGGGTGTAAGGATTTGACTAAACTCCTTATAGAACTCTGCTCCTAGCCCATCTGCGCCCAGAGCTTTTCCATTGGGAAGAGCTTTAATTGCTTCATATATTTCGGCCTCAATAATGGGTGCCTCTAGTAATTCCCTAGTCGATTCTGATATAAGCGTTGTTGGTATCTTGGAGAGGTATTGTTCTATCTCAATGTCTGTGACCGTGCCCTGAGGGGAGTATAATTCTTTATAGAATTTATAAAACGTGTCTTTCACTTCATTCTGGTTTGTGGACACCGTACCATCTTCTATTTGTATACAGGGTATACTAGTGGGTCCCCTTTCTCCACGTACTGTTCTGGCCAGTAATTTCCCAGGACGCTCGCCCTCCCCGTATGTACGTGCTGCTATAGGCCTATCAAAATATCTTATCTCTTGGTCTGCCGCTTCTCGATACTGCTCCAGTTTAATCTTAATTTCAGTACCCAATTCGGGGTCGCGGCATATTGGGTTTGTAGTGATGCTAATTGCGCCTCAAGCCTCTCTAGTCTGGCCCTTATATCTTTGAGGATTCCCCCTTCGATGGATATCGATTGGCCCCTTATACAGACTTTAAACGCTTGCCAAAGTATGGCCTGGGTTGAGACCGAGTGTTCGTTGATCTCGAAGTAGTCTTGCGCATATTGCACCATTGAGTTTTTGTATACTACGTCCCTTAGGGCTGCTGGTTTAAACCTCCATGGAGGTCTTGGAGTGATCTTGTCTGGGATTTGCAATGTTAGTTGTATCGGGGAGTGGTCGGAGTAAGTTCTGGGGTATATGTGAGATTCCGTTACCCAGGCCATGCTATCCGTGTCTATTAACCACAAGTCAATCCTGGAATGCATATCATGGACTGTGGAGTAGTATGTGTATTCTCTGCCATTAGGGTTTAATGTTCTCCAAACATCTTTTAATTGCAGATCTGTCATTTGTGTGTTTATTGTCTGTGCTGCCTTGGTTAATGTTCTGGTTTTTGTTGACGTACGATCTAACTGCACGTCCATAATTGCGTTGAAATCCCCACCGCATAATACCCGAGCTGTAGGATATCTTGCTAATTTTTCAAACACTGTGGAGTAGAATTTGGGTTGGTCAATATTTGGGCCATATATGTTTAGAAAAACTATTTCTTTGTCGTATAGCATACCATGTACTATAACATATCTCCCTTCGGGGTCGCGTTCAGTCCCATTGCATACAAACGGAAGCGTTTTGTGTATTAGTATCACCGCCCCCCTTGCCCTAGTGGAGTAGGTCGTGAAGTATTGATGAGCGCCCCAGTTCGAAATCAATTGGTCACCTTGTCGAGGGCCTATATGTGTCTCCTGGAGGAAATGTATCTTATCTTTTTGTCTATTGAGGTAAGCCATGATCTTCCTTGTCTTAATCTTAGATCCCAACCCTCTGACATTCCAGCTCGGAGCATTGATTATTTCGGTGTTAGGCTTATCCATTATCTATGTAGTATTTGCCATGTTGTGTGTCTCGATGTGCCTGTATTTTTGGCCTGAAAGTTTCTGTGCCTGGAACCTGTGTGCTTTTTGTACTTACAACCTTGCTTTTTAAACAATAATCAAACTCTCCCAGTCCTTTCCCTCCCCCTCCCTCATAGTTCCCCGAACTTCAACCGTGCCTTGATTTCCTCCCATCACCCCACCCCACATCTTTTCTAGCACCTGCTACAGGGGTGGCTGCGGCGTCTCCTGTGCCCAAGCCATCCATATTTATAAGCGTTGTCTCCAGTTCTGGCTTGTTACTCTCCTTTATTTTGGCATCTTCGGATCAGCATTTGTGTTATGTTTTCTTTGCATTGTTTCTCGACAACTGTAGTATGTGGCTCCCAACTTGGAGATGTCTCTTTGCTGTTCCTATTTTCTTCTTGATCATAATGTCTGCGAAGCTGACTCAGATTTCTCCTATTGGTTTTACTTCCATTTCAGGATTGTCTTTTATTCAGCGGTATGTGCGTCTCCATGAAGGTCGCGGCTTCCTCAGGGAATGTAAAAAAGTACGCCTTATTTTGATGTTGGATCTTGAGTCTGGCAGGATAAAGCATTGCATATTGTATCTGTCGATCATGTAGCATCTTTTTGATTCCTGTGAAAAGCTTTCTCTCCTGCTGGACTGCTAGGGTGAAGTCTGGGTAGATGCGTATTGTGCTGGTTTCCCACTTAAGCTCTTGTTTCTCTCTTGCAGTTTTTAGGATCAGGTCTCTGTCTCTGTAGTTAAGTATACGAGCTATAATGGGCCTGGGGTATGCTCCTGGTTTCGATTTCTGGGCCAATGTTCTGTGCGCCCTTTCCACCATGAATACAGGCGACCATCCTGGTTCTCCTAGCAGTGTTCGCAGAAGATTTTCCACCGCTTTCTCCATCGTTCCTTTAATTGCCTCTTCCGGAACACCTATTATACGGATATTGTTTCTCCTTGATCTCGCCTCTAAGTCTTCACACTTAGATTTAACTGTCCCCAGTTCAATGGCCATCGTGTATTCCATGTTCTGCAGTGTTTCCATCTTGTCTTCTACTCCTGATATTCTGGTTTCTGCCTCCGTCATGCGAGCCGTTGTTTTGTCAAGCTGTGTTTTAATGCTTGCAACACTTGCCGTGATTCCGTCCAGCTTGTCTGTTAGCATCGCAAATCCCTGTTGCATAGCTTGGAACGCCGCTTGTGGGTCCATCATGGAGGCGATAAGGGTCTGTTCAACCTGTGTTAGCATTGCTTCCTCTCCCTCGGGCTCGGAGCCTTTAGGCATTGTGGTTGTGTATTTCTCAATTGTAACTTTGTTGCTTTTCGGGCCAAAGCTTTTGGGCATTGCCTCTGGTCTGAGAATTATGCCGGTGTCTTCAGCTGGAGGATCACTGATGCAGTGAGCCCAGGGTATGCCTCCTCTGTATGTCTCGTTATTATGTTCACTTAGTATGGGTTTGGTTGGTGCCCCAATATTCCTTGCGTAGTTCTCTGCTAGGATCAGGGTATTACCGGCCGACCGGGGGATTTGTTCGAACACAGTTCAGTGTGGGTGCCCTTGCCCACCCCCCACAGTGGGCTGCAGTGGGTTCACTCCGTGTTGTCTATGTAGTCCATGGCTTTCCTGTTGGGTCGCCGAGGGGTGGGTTTGTATAGTACCGTGTCACCTCTGTAGTAGGGCAGGCAATGTCTTTTGTGCCTCTTATTTAATCACTCTTTAAATGCGGGGGGAGCGACCTCCAGCCAGCCCTACTCCGGTTTTCAATCATCATTTTCTTAAGGCAAGCGCCGGCAAATCGACAGTCGTCCGCCCACCTTTCCTGCTCGTCAGCTGAACCGTGGCCCACCTGCAACCCAGCGGCGGTCGCAGTGATGCGCGGCAACGGCCGTGCGGCCTACCTTTTCTGTTGTGGGCCGGGCTCTCGGATATTCTCTTCTTGTGTGGGAAGTCGCTTCGTTGTGGGCGGCAGGGGGTCGGCGGGGCGCTCTACGAGGAGCGGAGCACCCACGACACTTCCCGCCGCGCTGAGAGATCTCCGTGCATCGGTCGCCACCTCCGCTTCAGCAGCTCCCGCGCTGGGCTCCTCCTCTCAATCTTGGGTGAGTGCGCCATGTCATGTCCCGTTCAGCTACAGAGTCCCGATCTTGCGAACCGCTGTTCCTTTTTTCCCAAGATTACGTATGGGTGGTCTTGGTTCACTGAAGCATATTTTCCTTAAAATTTGTGCCGAACCGGAGTGTATAAATGTTGTAAGCAGGCTTTGTGGCCCAGGATATCGCCGGAGCTTACACGGACGCTGCCATTTTGTTCCGTGCGCAACAGCGCTCCCCCAGACTTCTATTTTTAGCTGATAAGGCATAATGTGATAAAAGGATTTGCCCGGGAACACTCACTTTGGTGGCAATAAGGATTATTTGGGTGCTCTACATTGCCACAGGAGGTTGGGAGGTGACAGTGACACCAACATTGTGGCCCAAAGTGAGCTTTGTGCATGGAAGCCTCACACAGCTTTTATTTTAAAGCCGACAGGCAGCTGACACTTTGCAGCTCTCCTCCAGACAGATACACATACAGAGGGTCTGTGGCCACAAACAGACACTGAAAAATATATGTTAAAAGAAAAATATATGTTAAACCATTTGTTGTAAATACAAATATTTGTCAGTGGTCAAGGGCTATTTTGAGGAATTCTAGCCAATTTTAAGACATGAATTGGCAACCAAACCACATGTCTCAATTTTGTCTACAATGCCTCAGAATAGCTTTGACCACATACAACTACAAATATTTTTTGTTATATAGAAATCAATGTACCATTGAATATGCAATGTTTTGAATAAGGTCAGGGGACAGGAGGGGAAGTAATGGGAGAAAGCAAACAAGCATACACTGGGTGGAGTATGTGTCATGATCTCTGCTTCCAAAAGGTCAGGGTTTTCCCAACTCCCTTGGAAGCAGATCCATAACCCAGGTTCCGAGTGCCAACCAGTCCCAATTGGGACCTTTTGGACCCAGTCCTGGCGCCAGTGGCACCAGGCTCATAAATATGCCCAGTCCCAGCGCTGGAAGCGCCGGGCTCATAATGCTTGGGTGGACTTACCTGCAGCAGACCATGCTGCTTACTTGCCTGCCAGTTGAGCCTCTGATCCTCTTCTATTTGGAACTACTTTTCCTGTTGGGTGGGGCAGGAGCCACTCCCTAGATTCAGAACACTGGAACTCTTCTGGAAAGCAGGAACTCTTTTCTTACCTAGGCGTGGCTGTGGAAGGAGACACCTAAGCACTACAGGAGGCTATTTAAACCACACCCGATGGATGAATCTTGCTTTGCGTTATTCTGCATCCTCTGCAGCAGAACGCTCATCGTGTCTTCTGCATCTGATCCTGGGCCTAAGGAAAAAGGCTTACCATCCTGAATCCAGTCTTCAGCAACACCTATAAAGACAAGAAAGAACAGGTTAGCATTACGGTCTTCAGTGACAGCTCTTCACTTACCTGGTCCATCGGCTGTCACCAACGCCTCGCGCTGCATTCCGGCATCTGAAAGACAAAGGCTTACCTACTCTTCGTGCGCTCCGGAGGTCTTCACACTGCATTCCGGCATCTGAAAGACAAAAGCTTACCAACTCTTCGCACGCTCCGGAGGCCTTCGGCGCTGCATCCCGCATCTGAAAGACAAAACAAGGTGCGTTTAAAGACATTGGGGAACTTTAATACTCACGTGCCATTACTCCTTTCCACATCTAACCCAGTGGGTATTCCGGCACCCTGCAGCCGCTCCGAACTTGTACCTGCAAAATAAAAAGACAGTTAGAGCGCATCGTGAAGCAGGCAACAAGCGCTTACTTATGTGCTTCCAGGCGCTTCTATTCATCACACGGGCTCCATCTTCAACTCACTTCAGCCCGTCATCCGCCATCGCCGGAACCCTGCAAAACAAGAAACATCATTACTAAAGACTTTAAAGACATTAGAATTACTCGAAACTTACCGTTCGTGCAGTAAACGACGGACAGCAGTCCTCTGAAGTCAAGAGGCCTGCTCCCCTTATCCAGTGAAGAAACTGGTTACAGCACCCTGCCCCGAGGCAGATGGAGAGCACGGCGTTCACTTACCTAAGGTGAGAGCGTTAACCTTTGGGGTTCTACAGGAGAAGAGAAAGGGAAGAAGAGAGAGACATTCAATAACCCAGTTCCTTAATCCCATATTTTCTATCTGCAGACATCTTACCCTTCAAGTCAGACATACAGTGCACAGAGGTCCAGCCCAAAGAGCCAGCCGTGTGTTACACATCACCTTTGCAGATACAGTATATGCCCAGTCAAGACCGGCGCCTCTACGGGAATCAGGTGAGCGTTACAGAACGCAAAGCCTACCACAAAACTCCCGTCCAGGCGCTATGGAAACCTCGGATACCGACCAGCTAGCCCAGTTACTTGGGGAACTAAGGGCAGAAGTGCATGCAGCCCGTCAGGAAACGAACGCTCTAAGAAGGGAACTGATTATTTCCAAGGAGCGAACAGATGATCTCGCTAGACAATTGCTACAGTCACAAGCCGGACAGACCCCGTTACCCGCATCTGGGGGAAATCTTCCTTCTACATCCTCTATGAATCCAGTGCAGATCAACCTACCTGGGAATGTACCTCTGGCTCCGCCCGAACGATTTTCTGGTGACCCAAAGAGGTTTGCAGTATTTATCAATCAGTGCCGGTTGCATTTCTTATGCCGGCCAGCAACCTTTCCAACTAATCAAGCTAAAGTAGCTTTCGTGCTTTCGTACCTTAGTGGCAATGCAGCAGACTGGTCGATCTCTCTAGTAAATCAAGATGATCCGGTCCTCCATGATTTTCAAGCTTTTCAGCTCAGTATGGAAAAACTGTTCGCAAGACATTCACAGGGGCAGGCCTTGGACAATGAGCTTCTTTCGTTGCGACAAGGTAATCAAGACCTTTTGGCTTATATTGCGTCTTTCAACAGACTGATAGTGGAAACTCAATGGCCTGAGGACAAAAGGATTACGCTGTTTTATAGAGGTCTACGTGGAGAGCTCAAAGATGTGTTAGCCCAAGTAGTGAATCCCCCACAAGATTGTTCGGACTATATAGACTTAGTCGTTCAAATAGATCACAGACTGCAGAACAGGAAGGCCGATCGTTCCAAGTTTGATGCTGGAGTATTTTCCAAACCGCCAACTCCTTCCAAAGGAGTAGACCCCGGGGAACCCATGCAAATAGGGGGTCTGAAAGGTCCTCTAACACAAAAGGAGCGGGAAGGGAGAAAACAGTTGCAATTATGCCTCTATTGCGGAAACTCAGGGCACTTTCTTCGAGACTGTCCGGTGAAACCTGCCAAGAAGGCAGTAGGAGCTGCAGTTACCAAAGTTACAAACTCTGAGCAGGGAAACAACCTCGCCCGACAAGAATAGAGGTCCTCTTGCCGAGCGTGAAAACCAGTTCCGTGACCTCGCATTTCGTGATACCTATGGTCCTCATTAGCTCTGATAATCCGGATCGATTACATGCAATTGAAGCTTACGTCGACAGCGGTGCCATCGGCAATTATGTGGATCATGAAATGGTTTTGAGGATGAATCTAACTCTTTGTCCCAAGGCTGTAAAGGACGTCATTACTACGGTGGATGGTACGGAGATAGCCTCCGGGCCAGTAACGCATATCACTCAAGAGGTGACGCTAGTAAGTCAAGATGGACACCATGAGAAGATCGTGTTCGATGTGATCAAGGCCCCTCAGTTTCAGATTATTCTAGGAATACCTTGGTTAGAGAAACACAATCCTCTGATCGATTGGCGAGCAAGAACGGTCCAGTTTCCAGAATGTGTCTCTACTTGTCACCCTCCACCTGGTGTTGCACTGGCAGCAATTTCTTCAGAGACTCCCCAGTTACCTCCCGAATACCTAGAATACCAAGATGTTTTCCGGAAGGATCAGGCTAACTCTCTACCTCCTCATAGGTCTTATGACTGCCAGATAGACCTGATACCTGGATCTACTCCTCCTTGTAGTAGAATTTATGCCCTCACCGAGCCTGAGAACCTTCACCTTCGACAATACCTGGATCAATACCTGGCAAATGGGTTTATTCGTCCTTCCAAGTCCCCTGCTTCTTCAGCTTTGTTCTTCGTTCCAAAAAAGGAAGGAGACCTTAGAACTTGTATAGATTATCGCTCCCTGAACCAGATCACCGTTAAGAATAGATATCCGTTACCTTTGATCCCTGAACTCCTGGACCAAGTCAGAAAAGCATGCATATATACAAAGCTGGAGCTTACCACTTGGTACGAGTAAAAGAGGGCGATGAATGGAAGACGGCCTTCCGCACCAAGTATGGACTATTTGAATATCAGGTCATGCCCTTCGGACTTTGCAATGCCCCGGCCGCCTTTCAATATTTTATGAACGATGTCCTCAGAGAGCTCATAGATGTGTGTGTTGTTGTTTACATTGACGACATCCTCGTTTATTCTTCATCGGAATCTGAACATCGGAAACACGTGAAAATGGTCCTCGAAAGATTGCGTCAACACAAACTTTTCGCTAAGTTGGAAAAATGTGTTTTCAACGTGACTGAAGTTGAATTCTTGGGATTCATATTATCACCTGGCGGAGTGCGTATGGATTCAAAGAAGGTCGATGCAGTTCTCAAATGGCCATCACCATCCTCCGTAAAAGGTGTGCAAAGCATGTTAGGCTTCGCTAACTTTTACCGCAGGTTTATCCCCGAATTCTCTTGAATAGTCCAGCCCATCACTGCCTTGTTAAAGAAAAACAAACGTTTTGAATGGTCTACCGAGGCGGAACAAGCTTTCCAGGATTTGAAGACTAAATTTATCTCTGCACCAATCTTAAAACACCCTCGCCCCGAACTCCCCTACATCGTGGAAACTGATGCTTCAAGCCTTGCCATGGGGGCAGTTCTATCACAAAAGGACCCGGTAACCAATCAGTTGCATCCCGTGGCATTTTGGTCCCGCAAATTCTCGCCTCCTGAAATCAATTACACGATTACTGACAAGGAACTTCTGGCTATCAAGTCTGCCTTTAAGGCTTGGCGGCATTATCTGCTGGGGGCCCGACACACTGTTACTGTGATTACGGATCACCGAAACCTGCAATATTTGAAAACCGCAAAAGCCCAATCCTCTAGACAACTCCGTTGGGCATTATTCTTTACCGAGTTTGACTTCATAATTACCTATCGACCTGGTACAAAGAACGGTAAAGCTGATGCCCTTTCTCGGATGGGAGTGGAAGAACACTTGATCAACCCTAAACCTGTACCAATCATTCCCGAACAAAGAATTCTGGGTGTAATCGCCACAGAATCCATAGAGGAAGTTAAGGATAAGGCCAGACAACTTGTAACTCCAGCAGACATACAGAATTGGCATCTGCAGGGAAAGGACTTTGCAGTAAAGGACAACTTATTGTATTTCCAAGAACGATTATACCTACCCAGCACAGATTTACAGAAAAAAGTAATCTCTTGTTATCACGATTCTTTAATGGAAGGACATCCCGGTATGGCCAAGACCTCAGAAAAGATCAAGCGCTACTTCTGGTGGCAGTCTTGGAAAAAAGATATCAGAGACTTTGTAATGTCCTGTGGAGTATGCGCCCAAAACAAGAGTCAAAAGGAAAGACCAGCAGGCCTCTTACGCCCTATTGACATCCCACCTCGCCCTTGGCATACGCTTTCTATGTACTTCATCACCGATCTACCTCCATGCTCCGGATACAATACGATTCTAGTAATCGTGGACTTATTCTCCCAGATGGCGCATTTCATTCCGCTCAAAGGCTTGCCAACATCAGCAACTCTGGCCCGAGAATTTCTCGAAAACATCGTCCGACTGCACGGTTTTCCTTCGGTTCTAATTTCGGATCGAGGTAGTCAATTTATTTCTCATTTTTGGCGAAGTTGCTGTCGGTCGGCTCAAATTGATGTGAGACTATCGACCAGTCTCCACCCTCAGACCGACGGACAAACCGAGAGGACCAATCAAACTCTGGAACAGTATTTACGCTGCATGCTGCAACAAACTGAAAAAACTTGGAAAGACATCCTTTGGATAGCCGAATATGCCTACATGCCTCTGTCCATTCGGGAACTGGGAAAACCCCATTTTTTCTTTTGTACGGCAGTCACCCTCGAACCTCGGAGTTGGATCCCCTCCAAGATCTTGAAACACCAGCAGTAGACTACCTGCATTCTACAATCACCCAAGCCTTTAAGGAAGCTGTTTCTCACCTTCAAAGGGCTAAAGAACAATACAAGAAAGGAGCAGATCAACATCGGAAGGAAGCCCCTCAATATCAAGTAGGGGATCAAGTCTGGTTATCCACCAAATATCTACCTCTAAAAGGGCCACGCACATTCAACCCAAGATACCTTGGTCCCTATTCCATCACTACCATAGTAAACCCAGTAGCGGTCAAGTTGGACTTGCCCCCGCACATGAAGATACATCCGGTCTTCCACGTCTCTCTATTAAAACCCGTGCAACCTCAAACCCGACTAACTAAATCTCCAAAACCTATCCTAGTTGATGGAGAACTCGAGTTTGAAGTCAAAAGCATTCTGGACTCCAAGATCTCCAAATCTAAACTATTTTACCTAATTGACTGGAAAGGCTACGGCCCCCAAGAGAGATCCTGGGAACCTGCTGAATATGTCCACGCTCCTCGTCTAATCAAAAGATTTCACCGAACATTTCCTGACAAGCCAAAACCCCCGGAGAAGCCCGGTTTGGGAGGGGCCTTGAGGGGGGGTACTGTCATGATCTCTGCTTCCAAAAGGTCAGGGTTTTCCCAACTCCCTTGGAAGCAGATCCATAACCCAGGTTCCGAGTGCCAACCAGTCCCAATTGGGACCTTTTGGACCCAGTCCTGGCGCCAGTGGCACCAGGCTCATAAATATGCCCAGTCCCAGCGCTGGAAGCGCCGGGCTCATAATGCTTGGGTGGACTTACCTGCAGCAGACCATGCTGCTTACTTGCCTGCCAGTTGAGCCTCTGATCCTCTTCTGTTTGGAACTACTTTTCCTGTTGGGTGGGGCAGGAGCCACTCCCTAGATTCAGAACACTGGAACTCTTCTGGAAAGCAGGAACTCTTTTCTTACCTAGGCGTGGCTGTGGAAGGAGACACCTAAGCACTACAGGAGGCTATTTAAACCACACCCGATGGATGAATTTTGCTTTGCGTTATTCTGCAATCTCTGCAGCAGAACGCTCATCGTGTCTTCTGCATCTGATCCTGGGCCTAAGGAAAAAGGCTTACCATCCCGAATCCAGTCTTCAGCAACACCTATAAAGACAAGAAAGAACAGGTTAGCATTACGGTCTTCAGTGACAGCTCTTCACTTACCTGGTCCATCGGCTGTCACCAACGCCTCGCGCTGCATTCCGGCATCTGAAAGACAAAGGCTTACCTACTCTTCGTGCGCTCCGGAGGTCTTCACACTGCATTCCGGCATCTGAAAGACAAAAGCTTACCAACTCTTCGCACGCTCCGGAGGCCTTCGGCGCTGCATCCCGCATCTGAAAGACAAAACAAGGTGCGTTTAAAGACATTGGGGAACTTTAATACTCACGTGCCATTAATCCTTTCCACATCTAACCCAGTGGGTATTCCGGCACCCTGCAGCCGCTCCGAACTTGTACCTGCAAAATAAAAAGACAGTTAGAGCGCATCGTGAAGCAGGCAACAAGCGCTTACTTATGTGCTTCCAGGCGCTTCTATTCATCACACGGGCTCCATCTTCAACTCACTTCAGCCCGTCATCCGCCATCGCCGGAACCCTGCAAAACAAGAAACATCATTACTAAAGACTTTAAAGACATTAGAATTACTCGAAACTTACCGTTCGTGCAGTAAACGACGGACAGCAGTCCTCTGAAGTCAAGAGGCCTGCTCCCCTTATCCAGTGAAGAAACTGGTTACAGCACCCTGCCCCGAGGCAGATGGAGAGCACGGCGTTCACTTACCTAAGGTGAGAGCGTTAACCTTTGGGGTTCTACAGGAGAAGAGAAAGGGAAGAAGAGAGAGACATTCAATAACCCAGTTCCTTAATCCCATATTTTCTATCTGCAGACATCTTACCCTTCAAGTCAGACATACAGTGCACAGAGGTCCAGCCCAAAGAGCCAGCCGTGTGTTACACATCACCTTTGCAGATACGGTATACGCCCAGTCAAGACCGGCGCCTCTACGGGAATCAGGTGAGCGTTACAGTATGGCCCTTTTCCTATTGTCTGCCAAGCCCCCTCTCAAGCCACACCTTCACCCCAAACTTCCTCTCCTCAATGCTCACACTAAGGCACCACTGGGATGAGGGGAAGCAGTGTTTTTCAGTTTAACTCTAGGAGGCACTTTTTTGTCTGGGGGTGTTTTTCCGTTGTTTATCAGATTTCACTGAAAACAGGAAAGCCTACTTATAATACATGGCCATACACTGTCATCCCTTTTAATATCTGATATCTTCCAATTCCTGGTGCACATAATCAAGGTAGAATCTGTTTGAATAAAACTAAAACTAATATAGACCTTCTAAATTGTTGCAGAAAATAATATATGCAGTTTATGAAAATGCATCTAAAACGTTTGCACATTGTGCTTTGAAATGAACAATGACATGTAGATCTTTGCTCGCCAGTGCACAAAATAAACATACTACCATGAACAGTTCCTTAACCGTTAAGGGATGTAGAGTTTCAGAGAGAGCTATTTTGCAAGAAATTCATTTGAAATTCTTGTCACTTCTTTACGTGCTGCAGTTACAGCTGGAATTCTGCTCTGTGCTAGGTACAGCCGCAGTCATTGTAACATGCTTATTATTTGTAATATTAGGGTATTTATTGAGCATAGTAATAACTTCAGGAAGCATCCGAGTGCTTTACAATCATAGGGGAAGAACACAATGTGGGAAGCAGAGAAAAAAGGTGAAGGGATCTAACAGGAGAGGGTGGGTAACTTGCAGCAAGGGATCAACATGCAGCCGGGGGAGATAGTGGGGAGACATAGACATAGACATGTCTGTCTATGTTGAACCCAAGGAACTTGGCATAGGTGGCCAACTGGGGTGTGAATCCCTCGAGGTCCATAACAGAGAGCCAGGTCTGGATGTCAGCCGGGGGAGATAGTGGGGAGCAGATCACAGAATCTCAGGTATGGTAGGGAGGGCAGGGTGCATCAACCTAGGTGTTGGAGAGGAGCCATTCCTTGAGGAGGCAGGTCTTGAGCTGTTTCCTGAACTGCAGAATTGATGGGGCAAGTCTGATGTTGATGAGGAAGAGGTTCCAGAGTCTTGCAGCATAGACATAGAAGGCCTATATTCTGGTCCTTTCCTTCCTGCACCGTCATAATTCAAGTCTGCACATTTCCTTACTTCTGGTGGATCAGAGGCCTCTGGAGATGCTGGGTTTCTCAGTGTGGTAGCTTGGGGACTCAGGATGACAACCTTGTAGATAATTCAACATGATTTGGAGATGATAGAGGCTTGCAGTGGGAGCCAGTGCAGTTTGATGTGGGTCGGAGTGATGTGGTTGAATTTGCATAGTCCTCTAATGAGTCTTGCTGCAGCATGCAGGACACATTTCAGGGGTCCCAGGGTAGTCTTCAGAAGGCCTTCCAAAGAGCATTGCCACCATCCAGGTGGGCGAGGACCAAGGTTTGGACAGCGGATCTGAAGTTGTTTTGTGGGATGAAGAGCTTGATTTTCAGCAGGAGAGAAAGTTGGTACCAGGCTGTTTGTGTCTTCCTTCCTATGTGTTGTTTGAACGAGACATGTCTGTCTATGTTGAACCCAAGGAACTTGGCACAGGTGGCCAACTGGGGTGTGAATCCCTCGAGGTCCATAACAGAGAGCCAGGTCTGGATGTCAGAGTTTTCAGTGTTGTTGGTCAGCAGTAGGAATTCAGTCTTGGAGGGGTTGAGCTACAGGTAAGCACTGGACATCCAGGACTGGATCAAAGTAAGGCAGGTCTTGAGCCTGTGGATGTCTTCAATGGAGGATATCGTGAGGTAGATCTGTGTGTCATCTGCATATTGTTGAATGTGGATGTTGCGTGGAGCAAAGAGGGTCTCAGGGGTTCCATGCAAAAATTGAAGATCACAGGGGACATGATGGATCCTTGTGGGACTCCAGAGGTGATGGGTAGAATTGGTGATTTGGAAGAATCCATTTGTACAAACTGTTGGCGATTTGCAAGGTAGATTTTGAACAAGCTGACAATGATCTTGCCGATCCCCATGCAGCATTGTAGATTGTCTGGGAGTGTCTGGTGGTATACTGTGTAAAATACTGCCGAGACGTAAAGGAGAGCTAGGAAACAAGGTTGACCATCATCAACGATTTTAGGGGCATCGTCAATTACCTTGATGATAGCCATTTCTGTGCTGCATCTGGGTCTGAAGCCAATGAAGCATAATAAATGAATACAGAGAAGTTGTAATGTAATTTTCTTATCTCTTATTACAGGTCAGTAGTGATGCCACAACTAGCCTACAATAACAACATGATTTACAGGCCTTTTTTATGGTATTTCAGACTGCCATGTATTCTAAAAGAAACGGGTCTCTAAGCGCAGGACCAGGATTCGAACCTGTGTTGCTCTGCATTGTCTTGCTGCCTAGACAAACACGTTGCCCATCAGCTATCCTCCTGATATTCATAGAGGTTAAGCATATCAAATTAGTGTAGGCTGCAAATGCATAGTGCCTAACATGATTTCAAACAAAAAAAATCATATACAAAAACCTTGAGACTCAAAGAAATCTAGCAACATTGGAATAAACTTGCTACATCATTTCGATAACAATCCATAAAGCATTTCAAAACCCACAACATACGTCTTCACAATTTTGAACACTGATGAAATTGACCATCTGCTGTAAGGTAGAACAATTAATTATGATTAAATGTAGTCATGAAACAAATGCAGAAAATGTAGGTGCCTATCTTCCCTCTCGTCACAATGTATGCGCAAAAAAAGAAAACTTAGGCGATCCCACGACATAAGGATGTATGCAATATAAAGGTTTTTTAGTATGCAGACACTTAAAAGTCAAACCTTTCATTAATGAATCATGGCTATTAATAAAACGCATCTTCAATTTCAGTGCAAATAGCATACATTAGTTGTCAAAGGTATTAGGAGTTTTGACTATTGGGTGATGTTATATTTTTACCAATTTCAGATATTTACATGGGCTCCAACCCCAAATGCCTCACCTGCAAATTGAATGAAACTTCACTTTGATCCAAATAGAACAACAATGTTACGTCAATAGCAAGGCCTTCAAGATATGTTTTAAATGTGTCTTCTAATGCGATTTCTCTGGCTACACATATATAGCTAGTTCAATCAGGAGTGCAGAACCAGACTTATCAGCCTGATTAAAGATGCACCTCAAAGAGGAAATATTAAAACCAGAGAACTGAGGATGGAACATAAACATGTAACAGTGAAGGAAATAAACAACTAATAATAGGCAGATGGGCAACTTTAAAAAGTGTCAGCTCCAATGGAGACAGAAGAACATTTTGGCATATAGCGACCAATCACACAATACAAGATTCCACCAAAAATGATACTCACATTACAAAAGATGTGTGAGAATTTCAATGTTGTAGCCTGTATACCAATCATTTTTTTTCATATGATGTTTCATTAGGTAGACACACAGATACCTCTTCTATTTCTCATGCTGTAGATATCACAACAATAGAATTTGAAATGGCTGTGTCATCTCCTGATAGGGACAGGGTGTGCTTCTATTTAGTGACAGCTTTAGTGGTCTCATGAGTAACTCTGGCTTGAATTGCTGTGTACTAGATAGTGCTCCATAACGTGTTTATGTGTGGTATAAGATGCTGGGATATAACAGTGGAGTAAATTTGCTGTCCTACTGAAAACTGTAATCCAATCACTGACTGTTGTTATGGCAAAATATTACCCCATTGTTTAGAAAAATGGGTTACAGATAACCATGTGTTATTTGATTGACAAGCAGGGTTCATACCTGCACAAGTACATTTGATCAGGTGTTTCAAGTACTATTATTGCAACAGAAAATTACTATTTTGAGATGCCATTTATACTCGTTTTTTTATAGATCCTGGGAATCCCTTTGACTCAGTACCTAGGGGGGAATTATGGGACAGTGTGAACACACTAGGTGTGCCGGAAAATTTAAATACTACAATAATTAAGCTTTTCCATGCTAATTATGCCCTAGTAGAGGGTAAAACTGCATCAAACTTCTCTGTACAAGAAGTGTTAGGCAGGATTGTGTTTCGGTCCCACTTATTTTGTGTTTATATTAATAGGCTGGCTAATATCTTGTGCTCCCCAAGTATGGATGCTACATATCATGGAGGGTATACAATTGGCATTCTGTCGTATTAGTAAGACCTCGAAAGGTATACAAGAAGCTTTCACTGCTTTTGACACCAATTCTGAACTGATGCGACTGGAGGTCAATATCTTAAAAAAAACAAATACTGAATTTGGGCAAAAAATAAGATGAGTGATATGAAGTTAAGTATGTCTTTTGAGGAACTGATTGTGGTGGGGTTATCCTATGTTGGACCTCAACGCCATTAGCTGTATTTCTGATTTGATTTTTCAGGGTTGCATGGGAAGGTAACAATGGAGTACTTGGTTCCTCAACTCCGTTTATGAAAAATGAAACTAATTGGGTTGTTACATAGACTTGTTCCCATGCGCCCACATATTACCGAAAAGGATGATAAATGACTCCCTTTTCAGTGTCAAACACTTGTGGTTTATTTCAAGATTTTCTTGTGCCCTATGTGATTACACGTGTTTCGATGACTTGCTCATCTTTTTCAAATCAGTACTGTTAGAATAGCATTGAAATTGTATTTTTCAATGTTTAGACACATAACATTATATTCCCATATTGTCGTCATATGAGAATCATTAAAATGTCATATAAGAACATTCAAACAGAAATTCAAGACAATTATTATAAAAGAAAATAAATGATTGGCAATTTTTGAGAAGGGGGCAAAGGGTAGGAGTGTTACGGGTTGAAGAAAAACAAACTGGTAAGAGAAAGAAAAAAATAAATTGAAACACAGAAAAAATAACATATTGTTAGATTCTGCTTATCTTCCATAAACACACAAAAGTTATGTAACAGTCCATCAAAATCTTTTTGTTATGGTAACATGTACTGAACACGTGGCCTTACCTAATTGTACTGTTTCCTACTAGTATTCTTTTTGTCTTTCGAGTAATTTCATGGGTTAAATCCCAGATCCATCTACAAAGTTAAAAGGAATGGTATTGGAAAAAATGTGTATATTTACGTCCTCTTTTGTTTCTTTCAGGCTTACTTAACAAAAGTAATAATATCCCATCTGGTGTCTATATTTATAACTCCCATTTATTTACATTACGGGTTTGTTCTGGCTCGTATTCCTTAATTCCCATAATTGCCATAATATAGGATTGTAAATCTTAAAGAGTTAGCAAAGGGGTAAACAATTCTATATGCCTTCCTTTGTTGACTATCCACTGCGGTAGTCGCAGCACAGGGAGAATGTTATAACTCCTTGTTTTGGCGCGCTCGTATTCTGATTGTATATTATTCCCCAAATTAACTTATAACATGTAAAAGGCTCCACGTGTCACCACGTGGGCGAGGTAAGCCAGACCCCTTTGTTTTGAGCCCCCCGTGCGGGCTTACCTTAACACCATTCGTCCCGTGCTAAACCGTCCTCGTGTTTTCGGCGTCTCCACCAGACTAATGTTATTCTGCACTCTGGTTGCCTAGCAACCCGGGTCAGCTCCGATGCTGTTACTCGCGGCAATGTTAGATTGGGAGAAAGCTTACTTCGTTCCCTTATTGCCCTTAGTTCTAATCTCTGAAATTCCGTTTTATTAACATTGAATGAAATAGAGTATAATTTTCGGATTTTAATTTCAGCCTGTGTAATTCCCATGGTACTCAAAAATTAAAAATAGAAAAAATAATAATAATAATAATACCAGTTTTTGTAGTGCTAAATTAACATGCAAAATGTACCACGTCTTTCCTAATATGGATAAATTAATTATTGCTTGATATTACACTTACAGTCGGTTTAATGTGCTCAAAAATACCGCATGGATTGAAGTCCTCTTTCGATTTCTGAATCCGCGGCCTTGGTTGACGCAGTTAAGGGCTATTGTCTTGTTTGATAAAATGTGTCAGTTCTAGTCCCTTTTAGTGTCCGCTTATCAGTTCTCACACATTGATAGAATAAAGTTGACCTTTAATTTAGTCATCATTAATTAGAAGCGGACACTAAAAGGGACTAGAACTGACACATCGGAATACAATCGGACTTTAAGACTTACAATCCTATATTATGGCAATTACGGGAATCTGAAAAAGACTTGGATCTATGGGCCAATCAAAACTTTCACCAAAATGATGGTACATTATTTGAGACAGCAATTAAGAGCGCTTAAGTGCCAGTTTTATGCGTGCACATTTGCAGTGTTGGGTTCTTCAGCTATAGTGACTATGTACCTGTATATAAAATTGAGCTTGGCAAGCAGTATTCACCCTTGTTATACGATTGTGAGACTGGGTTGCTTCTGTCTAGGGATTTTTCCTCTGGGTCGTTTGTGAACAAGTGGGATAATGGAGGAATGCAAACTCTGACGAGGGAATGAAGAAAATTACCAATATGTTCTTGTATTTTGCCCACTTTATGCTTCGTGGAGTGCCAAATATCTCTTGCCAATGTTCAGAAATAATGATGTCAGCACTTTCGGACAAGCAATGTCCTTCTGTGTCCAATCCCAATCTGTGTTTTCAGTGTCAAGGACATCACAATTCCTGATGAATGCATGGAGTATTAAGAAATTCAGACTATGTAATGCAATCTCAGTAAAGCAGAACACTTGATATAATAACACTTTTTATTTCAATGAATTTGATGTTTTATGTTATTTTATATTCTTTTGAACATTGTATGTAAGTTGTGATTTTAATATTTTGGAAAATATGATGTTGAATGTTTTATTAATTTTAAATAATTTGATTTGTTGTGTTCTGTGTGATTCATTTAATTTCTGAGGTTTTATGGTATTTATTTGACCAAAATAAATCAATTTGGGCTGGCTATTTCTCTGGCTAATGTGATGCATGATTTCCAAATGTTAGATCCACTTTCTGAATATGTTATTAAATACGAGCATTGCCTGGCTTTGCTGCTTTTTATGTATTAGTGCAGTTGACGAACATGTTCGGCCCCTCTGAGGCGCATCCACAATGCGGCTGGAGACACTGATTGAGAAAGTATGTCTGCTCCTCAGACCTCTTTCAGATATCAACAATCCCTAGCATGTGGGTTCCTGGCAGTGGTGGCCTGGCGTACACGGAGCCCTGGAGATCTCCCGGTGGGCTTATGTATAACGCACTTCTTCTGAGTGGGATGAAGTGAGGAATGTGTCCCAAAGCTTCCAGTATATGTTAATATGTGGGCACTTTGAAAAACATGTCCACTGCCACTTTTGGTTGATTGATTGTTTATTTATTATGCGCTTATACACAAGTGGTACCACTCCAGCACTGGTTCCTGAACTCCACTAATTAAAACAGGGTCTGCAGTGCATTACATCATCAGCCTGCTCTGGGTGCATTTAAGCAGTTTAATAGGCAGCAGCTGCGCACATCTTCTGTGCTGTGCAATGCCTAGATCTTTAGGGCCATCTTTGTGTGGGTGAAAAAGAAGCCAAGCAGATGCAGGCTGAGATATGCCCCAAGTAGATATTACACTTACGTTAAGTTACTTGTTCTAGATGCATACAGGTTCATGTCACTCAACACAATGTGTAGGTTCTGCATAGACATTGGTGCTATCCTAACCAATGGGCTCTTTTTTAGTGGAAAGGTTTTAATCAATGTTCATACGTGGTCGAACCCATTAGGAGTTCAACATGCTCGTCTAAATCTCGAGCCAGAGGCAGCAGGCATGGTTTCATTTCATCTGTCGTGCAAAATATGCTGTGCATTGTGTACACTGCTATACACATGCAAGACTATTAAACAAACGTGTTGCAACGGATACTTTCAACTTGAGTTATAGTGAGCTGTTGTGGGTCAAAGAAGGGGTTCAAATAGCAGGGGTGATCGCCAGAATGAAGAACATCACACAACTAAGATTGGGCAATTTAAGTGCTTCTTTCTTCATGTTTTTAAAACAGTTGTATAGATAATCAGCACTTCCTGTGTGTCCCGCACCCCTATTGGGATGTTTGGGACTAACTGATCCCGTGACGAGAACGCATTTTGAGAGGCAGGCAACCAAACTGCCTTCATCCCTTCCTGCACCTATGCTGACTAGTATGGGTCAGGCTGCATGCACTATGATGTCAGTTCGTATGAAGTCACATATGCTGGAGTTAAAGATTGGTCTTTAGGACTAACAGTCAACCCTCCCTCAAGAACCCTCCGCGCCCCTCACCCCCCATAAGGTCTGGAATGTGCACCCATGAATGTCGTGCAAGTGAATCTGTATTCTTAAATCGAAAGTTTCAATTGGATAGTTGCTTGCATACCACATAAACTTCTGCCTGACAACCATTGAAGAAAATCTGCCTTAGTCAACTGCACCCCTTGAGTCACACCAGTGGACAAGAAATAAGGGGAATAGATCAGGAGCAACGCATTTGTTTTGCAGCATTGGTTCGAATCCCGGTTCATGCTTAGAGAGTGGTCTCCAGTATTAGGCGGCTATGAAAGATTAATTAACTAATTCATTTTAATTATACAGCAAGAAATGTGGGACGGGCAATATTGCCAGGCAAGCCTTTGACTTGTCCGTTATCTGTAACCTAGACGCACTTTTGGCATTCTGTAGCCGCTACAAGAATTACATACCGCCCGAGCACGAGCTCTATAGCCACACTGCAACCTTGCATTGTTATTCGCACTGATGGAGTAGGAGTAAAGAGCACACAAATGGAGCACACGGAAATAAGAGTCGTGCACATCAGCATGCCATATTCCAAAATGTTCTGAAAATAATGCACTCCTTTCTATCCGGTACTTCGAATCATTATGTTCTTGGTTAAAAACTAAATCTAACTATCTCTCCGAGGCTCTTTAATATAGACATGTCTGATGTGCACTACATATAGATAATCAGCAAGCGCTTACCGCAACTGATCTAAAATCATGGAATGAGAATAACAATGAAACGGTATTGCATTTATGGGAGAAGACTGCCACCTAGTGTACATTTTCCGCCAACACCGCACTTGTGGCGGACGAAAATAAAAGAATTTTGGAAAGCATTTTAAACGAGTGTAAGTAAATCTGTTCAAGTGATGGCGACTCATACGCCTAAATACTACATTTAATAAATAAACAAAGAACATTTTAAAATACATTAAACCTCTAATTTATAGAAGGCCATCATAATAAAATTTAATTGGAGCAGAGTTTTCGAACGGTCATATTGAACAACAAGGCAACTGCTCTATTTCCGGGAACATATGGTTATGTGCCTTATAAATATCTCATAAACTACAGTAATTCACACTCATGTGCTGTGCTTCACTATAGCGCAGAGGACGTGTCGATGCCATGGCACCCACAGTAAGTTAAAGTCACTCAAAGATGAGTACCTTTTAGCTACAGACTTGTCAATTACCTTTGCTATGTGGTTCGCCATGTTTCAACATTAACTCCTAATATAAGAAAACAGCAGTCAACATTAATTTAAAATGCTTGTTTTAAATAAAGGCTTACCAGAGGGACGTCATTTCACGAACATGCTTGTGTTAGTGAAAGTGACATCACACGACCTTCACCTCTGACATCACAGGAAGTGATGTCATGTGACCCCACCCCCAAGTGTCATGACAGGAAGTGATGGCACACGACCGTACACCCTTTGACAAAACAGTAAGTGGCATAACATAGCACTGTTCCAGTACACTACGAAAAATATGGTTTAACAATATCACCAATATGATATACATTTCATACAAAAATTGATCACCATGTGTAGCATTAATATCAGTGTGGATAGCGTCAACAACCATAAGGCAATAAAGCGGCCAGTGACAAACTGTTGCTGTTGGAACGGAAAACATGGTATGAACAACCAATATAGTGATAAACACTGAGATCAATATATGCAGTGAAGGCATCATGAATCAAGACATAGACAACAGACTTAAAATTCAAAGTAAAATACTTTATTAAATCAAATGTCAGGATGGTAAAATGTCAGGATGGTAGAAGGTCTAACTTGCCCTATACTAAGGTGGGATTTCCCTACCTGAAGAAAACTAAGGAAAGTCTGACTCAAAGAGTTCAACTCAAAAGCCTGTTTGTGTCCAAAGCCTAAACTTGCCCTCACAACTAGTAGGGATGTCAAACTCAAAAGAAACAGTGATCAACCCAAAATTCGGAGTTTCTTCCAGCTCACAGCTTCCTTTCAGCTCCCTTTCCACAAGTTCCAAGCAACACAGTTCACAGAAAACAAAAGGCCCTTAGGCTTCTTTCTCAAGGCCACACAATGCAGCTCCTCAAGTTCCAGGGTTCCCTTCCCCAAGACTTCATCTTCATTATCACAATGTCTTTGGGTTTTCAACATTTAGGGCTCACTGGTCTAGGCGCAGTTGTCAGACCAAACTGTCCCCCCATCACAGGTCCTGCAACCAGGATCCCTGACTCTAGGCCTCTTGGCTTTGATGTGTAGATTTACAATCTTCTGGCTTTTCCTTGTCAGCCTCTTGGCTCTGTCATCACTTATCACACCTCTGTTCCAGTCATTGACCTTGTCACAATGCATGCATTCACAAAAGTTCAGTTCAAGGGTGTTTTGCTCACACCCTCCTTCTTGTGACTCTTTGTCACACTTTTGCCCCTTTTCTGTAATTCATTTTCACATGGGAATTTGAAATATTCACTTTCTTTGCTTGGCCCATGAAGGTTTTTATTCCATTCAACACTTATGATGCTTAAAACAAGGGTTTAATTCAATTCACTATTCAATAAGCATTCATGCCACTAATTGTAAAGTTCCAGTTAGTTCGGAATTCAAGCTGAATTTTTAAGTTCCATTCGGTTTAGTATTCAAGAAACATTGATTTTGCTTATTTTTAATGTTTCATTCGTGTCAGTGTTTAATAAGAATTGGTTTCGCTTCATTTTAAAGTTCCATGTAACTCAGGATTCAATAAGTATTACTTTCACTTAAATGTAAAGTTCCATTCACTACGGTATACAATATTTAATTGTAGGAGCACCCTTGTGCTTGTGCGTCCTCCCCGACACTCACCGGCTTGTTGTGACTCCTTCCGGCGGTTCTTTCTGCTTCTACTTCACTGCTGAAGCCGGGAAACTCACCCACTTGCACTCTGCTCGCCTGTTGATGGTCCCTCTCTGGACACCTGCAACCAGAATGATTATTTCTGATGCGGACGATGTCCGTTCTTCTTGATGCTCTGTCGCAGCTCCTGCGGCCGATCCTCTGTCACAGAGGCTCCCAGACTTGCAATAGTTACACAGCCCACTGGCTACGGGCTGTACAAGTCTTCTGTGGAATTTGCCAGCATCCTGGCCCCTTGTCCGGTCCCACCACGGCTGCCTCCTCTGAAGCAAGGTCCCCTGCTGGTCCATCCCACACAGGCCACCCAGTTGCTCCCTGTTCTGCTCCACCATTCTCTCTTTATACACCTGCAGCCCCTTGACAGGTGGCAGGTGTGAACCTCTGAGACTTGCCTGACCATGGTTCAAGGAACATGCCTGACACTTATAAGTCCTTGTAGGCATCTTCCACGTCCCAGTACTAAGATGGTGAAAGGGTGTAATGTTCATTACTCTTAGTTGCCTCTTCTTTGTCCCAGTACTGTCAAGTATCATATGTGGGAAATGAGGGAACAGCTCATAAAGGTCGGGTAAGGTTCGGCTGATTCCCAACAGGATAAGGGGGATACCATGTTTCTCCTAACGGTACCCCACTCCCAGTTCACAAGGCCCCTCCACCCAGGTGATCCTCCCTCACTTCTCCACCCCCAAGGTCAGGATCCAAATGCGAAGGCCTTTCCCTGGCCACCCGAGAAGAGGATCCAAGGGACCTAGGAGTCAGAATACCCTTAGGTCTCTCACAAATGCCCAGAACAAAAAGTAAATGTTGCTGTGGACAGCGAGAGCTGACAGCGGGCTGACTATGAGGGAGATTATGAGTCGCTGTTGAAATCGAGGGCGGACGATGGCCTATATTTGAGGGTGATTGCAAGGGGGGGCCTAGAGAGAGGAATAAGATGGGTTAAAAGTGTGCCCTGTCAACTCGGGGCGATGATTGTGTTGGAAGACTGCTGCGGAGCGGAGTAGGGCTCATTAACAATAAGGTGTCATTTGAGAGAGTCCTGTAAACTCGGGACCTTCTGCTGATCCTATTCTGAATCGTAGTGTACGGTTGTCGGGGTACGATGCTCAGAGGTGGGAGGGGGGAGGAGGCGTGTGGGCAGTTTGCGGTTCACCCAGAGGGAGTTTATATGGTTTGACTTTTTTTCAGTGGTTCAGGGGATAGTTCTATCACGAAGTAGTATGATTTCTCAAGGGGAGGGATGGCACAAATGGAAGGCATGGAACTGGAGATATGTCTGCAGACGATGAGCTGGTGATTGGCTCCCTCAACTTCAGAAGGCTAAATTTGCCTACCAAGCAATCATTGACTATATGGGAATTTAGACAGGCTTAACTGGACATCCTCATGGTTCAGGAGACACACTGGCAGAGGGGCAAGAAACTAAGACTTTGGGTGAAACAGGTGGGGGAGGTGCTCATGGCTTAGAGTATGAAGAAAAAGTGGGGAAGCGATCATAGTGTCAGCACACCTGGGACTGGTGGTGGATGGGACATAAAGGGACCCGGGCGGGCGCTATCTGTTTGTCAAAGGAAGCCTGGAAGTTGAAAGGATTACCCTGTCCTCGATATACACCCCCAACATGGGGGTCAAGGTTCAACTGATGATGTTTGTGGAAGGCCGCCTGTTGGAGGCAGAGATTTTAATATGGTCCAGGATCCAACGAGGGACCACAAGAGACTGGGAGGGGATGTGGTTGATACCATGGGCAAGGTCACCTCCAGGAGATTTAGGAGCATTAATCATGACCTGTTCCTTGTTGCCTCACTCCGAGAGGGGGAGGATGGAGATCGACCTTTTACATTCTTCTCGGCGGTACACAACTCCTACTGCTGCATCAATCTAATATTAGTGGATGTCAAATTGAAGGCCCATGTAAAGGGTTTGTTGGTATCCCCAGTCCCCTTGTCGGACCACAGCATGGTGGTGTCCACAGTGGGACACCCCCACAGACAGAGGACCCTGGGTGGGTGGCACTGAAATGATTTCTTGCTAAAAGATAGAGAGGTTTCCCAGTCCGTATTAACTGAGATCACTGACTACTTCGATTTTAATATAATGGGGAGGTGGGGATGCAAACTCTTTGGGAGGGTTTTAAGGCCACGATTCGGAGGGTGCTCATTAGAATAGCCTCTCAAAAAAAAGAAGGAGAAGGAGGAAGGGGAGTTAAGGCATAGGATCCGAGACCTACAGCCGGGTGGACCTGGGAGGACAAGTTTCACACCGTCGATTGTGGCTGAGCTGAGGGTCCATTAGGACAAGCTCCAGGTGAGCCTAGTTCAGAACATGGAAAATAAATTATGGTTCCTAAAGCAAGAAGCAGATTGGGACCATAAGGAGCAAGGATGGGATAGCTGTGCATGACCAAGAGGGAGTGGGGAAGGATTTGCCAAGTTCTCTAAAGGGCTCTATACATCAGAATTTGAAGGCGATGAGGGGCAAATAGGGACGTTTTTGGATGCCCTGGCCTTACCAGGTATACAATTGGGGAAATCGGCCCGCCTAGGTGAACCCATCTCGGAAGATGAGGTTGTTCAGTCTATCAAGGGTCTGAAGTTGGGCACAGCCCCAGGGAGCGATGGCTTCTCAGTACAATTTTATAAGCAGTTAGATCCATGCCAGCCCTATATAGGGAGCAGGTATTTAAAACAGTGTTGTCAGAAGACCCCTTGCCGTGCTCAATGCTGGAAGCAGTAATTGTAATGATACACAAAGATGGAAGAGACCCAGAAATGTGTGCCCTGTACCGTCCAATATCCCTACTAAATACCTTGGTGCTAGGCTGGAGAGTTTTATGCTGTTCCTGAATTATGGGGATCAACTGGGTTTCTTAAAGGGTAGACAGGGTGCTGATAACATCTGGAAAACATTTAATCTGCTGAACCAGATACAGACCCAGGGGAGCGACGTGTGCCTTTTCTCGGTGGATTCTGAGAAAGCATTCGACAAGGTGGAATGGTCCTTTATGAAAGTGGTTTTGAAGAGAATGGGCCTTGGGCAGGGATTTCTGAAATGGTTTGAGGTGATGTACACACAAACAACAGCAGGAGTCAGGGTGAATGGAATAATGTCTGCAGCATTTTGCCTGACGTGTGAGACGAGACAGGGATGTCCCGTATCGCTGCTGCTATATGCCCTCTCAATGGAGCCGCTGGCGATCTCAATCGAGACCAATCAGGGGTATTAGGTGTGGGGAGATAGTGTTTAAACTATCCCTCTTTGCAGATGATATCTTGGCCTATCTCACCGAGGTGGGCTCCTCGCTCCTGAAGTTCCTGGAACAAATACAGAGCTATGTGTGCCTTTCAGGCCTGAAAATCAATGTAGATAAATCCACCATTATGCCTGTGGGTCCAGAATGCCCGGTTTCAGGGACCCTTACCCAATACTCAGGGATGAGGGTCGAACAAGCCCAAACCAAGTACTTGGGGGTAATATTGACGAGGGACCTCTCGGGCCACACGAAAGTGAATTTTGACCCAATATTACTTAAGATTAAAGAGGACCTCCAGAGTTGGAGACCACTGACCCTATAGTGGTATGGGCAGATGGTGGCGGTGAAAATGAATATCCACCCTAGGCTACTCTATCAGTTTACTGCCCTTCCGTTGAGACTCCTGGAAGTCTTCTTTGGGGATCTGAAGGGGGTAATATCCCGATTCATTGATTTATCTGACAGGATAAGAGACTGCGAGTTAAGTGGGTTACCCTGACACCCCCAAAGGATCAGGGGGGCATTGGCTTCGGGACCCGTACCTATATTATAAAGCAACCTAACAGAGTACTGCTGGAACACTTGAGGTAGAGCCTTAGGACCTACTGGTCGTACATGGAGGACTTGGAAATGCACCCTTTAAAGATGAGGGACTACCTATGGGCCCCGTCTAGGCCCTCACTGATGGCTTTGGTCTGCCCCCCGTTCCATCTGATGAAGCAGGGGGTGAGGTGTTCCCAACAGTGGTTGGATGGGAGCTGGAGAGGGTGGGACAGCTATTTGCAGAGGATCACTTTAGGGGCTATGAGGAAATCCAAGAGGGACTGGGCAGAGATAGGATTTCGATCTTTGAATACCTGAGGCTGAAGGGGATGTTTACGGACACCCGCTTATCCAAACACCTACCCCAGTTTGAGAAATGGCTGGACAGGACCACCGCCTGGAGAGGCGCTCTCTCTAGCATATATAAGATGCTGATCTCAACTCCAAAGGTGGGGAGATACACTTTTAAGAGATATTGGGTGGAACTAACGGAGATGAAATCATGGAAGAAGACTGGGCTAGAATCCTCTAGGTGACATGCCACGGCAATCTATTCACCTCTGCCATCGAACATAACTTTAAGATGATGCAAGGATGTCATTGGACTTCGCTGAAATGTTCGCGGGCGCATCACCCATGTACCCCAGGAGCTGTGGTTTGGTGGGGTCCCTTGCTCACATGTGGTGGAAATGTCTCAGAATGTGCATCTTTTGGCAGGAGCTTCTCGATCAAGCACCTTATAGGGGCTCAACTGTGCCTCGACCCACTCCAGATAATACTAGGAATCCCGACTGGGGACCAAGCAGAGTACTGGTTGCCTAGGGTGTGTGAGGCGATGATGAGGGCTGGGCGACTGGCAGTGGCCCAACACTGGAAGGTGAGGAGATTGTCCACGATGCGGGAATGGGAATGTAAGCTGTGTAACATGATTGAAATGGAGAGGTTGATGGCCATAGTGGCCATAGTGAATGACTATGGAGAGTCCTTCAGGGAGGAATGGGGGCTGTTGCTTTCCACAATGGAGGGTAATAGAGTCTGATGGAGAGGCTGGGAAAGTGCCACAGAGATCCCTAGGTTGACCCGATAGAGGGGAGCCAATAAATACACTCTAGCCCACTTAATGCAACGACTATCACTGTGTATCCATCCCAGAGAGGTTCTATTGTTGTTTACATTTTTGTTCCATGAACGCAATGACTGAGAAGGGAGGAAGAGGCAGAGGCAGGGGGCAAGAGACTCACTTTGTCAAACATCTGTGTGAGAAAAACTGTGTTGTTATTGATTGTTAAAATGCAAATAAAAACCAAAGTTAAAAAAATAAATGCTTTTTACAGCCTGTATACTCAGCTTCTGCCCAAAGAGAATACAGAAGTTTATTCCAGATTAGGATGCCCGGTGTCATCAAGCTTTACCACCTGCTGACAGCAGACCTGCCAACCAAGTCTCCCGCAACTCGACAGCACATCTGGGAGGAGGTTTGGCGCTACTGGAAGTTAAAATAAACTCTGTGTGTGTGATCTAATGTAAGATATACTTGATTATCTCCCCCCAGTATGCTGCGAAAAAGATCACACACATATGCCTCCAAGTCTCGATCCAAGACCTCATGTGGGATACCTCGAATCCAGAAGTTATTTCTTCTAGAGCGGTTTTCGCTGTCTTCCATCTGCTCATCTCTAGCAGCTTTATGCATCTCCAACGCAGCTACTCTCTGTTGAAGCGGGTTGTAGGAATTGGCCTGATCGCAGAAAGCTTTTTCCAGATCACCCAACCAGGTGTGTTCCGCTTGTTGCACATTGTGAGTTAGCTCTTGAAGAGCCTTTCAGTTCTTGCAAAGTAGGTGCCGTTTCTTTTTGGACTTATTGGAGCAGTTATGCAATATCACCTTTCATAGCTGGTTGCAAATTATAGTCCAGCACAGGTACCGGGTCCAGGCCTACCGATCAGTATGGGGCTGATTTGGAGGATTCTAATAAGTCTTTAATGGCGGTCACAGGCTTTTCTTTGGACATGTCTGTCTTCATGGCAAGGTATTCTGTACTTCTCCAGCACAGGCCAAGGGTGTGCAAACCACCAGCCTGAAGGGAACAGAACCCAAGGATAGGCAGGGAGGCTAAAGCTGAGGCAGCCGATTAGCCGTGCTTCAATGCTGGAAGCACCCAGTAGAGAAGTAAATCCTCACCTCTTAGACATGCCCCCAATAAAGTGCTAAACACATCACCAGAAAGGGAAGGTGGAGCGCAAAGACAACCAACTTTCTGAAAATTGTGGTATCAAGTGTCTTCAGCTGGTGGGAGGCCCACACCACAGCCTGAAGGAACGAAAAAAAGGCTGCTAATGCCCCAGCTCTCAAGTCCAAGAACAGTCATGCAGGGCACATTGATAGAGATCCAGAGGGGCACTCTCAGCCACAGACCGTCCACGAGCCAGTAGAGATGATTTCTGCTGCTGGGAGAAGTGGTGCAATGCCCAGGGGCCCCTCCACATGTATTAACACCAGAGCAGATGCGGGGGAGCAGCTCATGCACCCTGAACCTAAACCCCATCATGCTGACCAGCCTGCAAGAGCGGGAAAACGTCATCAGCGCCATGCACCGCACTGCCCAGTGACGGAAGCCTCCAGGTATAAGCGGCAGCAGGGCAGCTCTGGCAGCTCTGGCATCAGAAATGGGCTGATAAGTGTTTTTCAGCCTGGATACCTCTAACGCAGCCATGCACTGCCCGCACTCTGCCCTCCCTCTGCCATCTATGAAGTGACAATGCAGCATTGGTGCAAGGCATCTGTGGGACTTCTGGGCCTTCAGAGAAGTTACTGCACCCACGGGTAGATCACACTCAACGGATAATGGCATGGCATGGGCTTCTCACGCTCCATTAGTTGTTGGAGAAGTCCAGGGCTGAAACACCTCAGAGGTCTCGGTTGCTTGATTGGAGCAGAGGGGGGCTCCACGCAAGCCACTAGCAGGACATGCCCGTGATTAAAGGCCGGCCTCGATAAGCATCAGGGTCACAGCACCATTCAGGCCACAGCTGCCCAGCGATTCCAACAAACCTCAGTCAGGCTGCCCAGCAGGGGCTGAGTATGCCTCATGGACTCCATGAAGTTGCTTGTCCCTCGGCAGGACTACAGAGCTTATGGATATTATGACTCCATTAGACGGCTGCCAGGCCATGCCCCCACAGCCAGTTTTAATAAAAACAGCAAGGGTCACAGCTGCAACCCCTAGCAACCCACAAATATCATCCCTGGTGTAGCCGTGGTATATTTAGTTCTAAGATAAGCACATTTGAATGGGTGACACGGCCCTCTGGGCAATTTAACAACTCACCAGAAAACCAATGTCAAACAATTCAGGTCCATTGATTGGCGGAACTAACACCAATTGACTAACCTCTACAGTGAAAATCCTAATCTACAATCAGGGACAGAAAACAAACTGATTTGGTTAGAATATATTGTTTTTATTTCTAAAGGAAAGGCATTTGAATGCAGGTGGTTGTCACCACACAACAGGGGAGATTGCCCAAAAAACTGCAAACAAATCCAGGCTATACAGCAATCACCATGCATTCTGTCCATTTTGTCTTACTGATGATTAATATTGGTGGTCCATCAAATATAGAAATGACATCTCTTGTTCAAACATAAATTATCATATGTAAATGTCGATCAGAAACAAAATCTCAGTACCATTTATTTTACTTGAATGACACACAATATTATTGTAGCATTTAATGGAATGCCATACTTGAAACATGGATAAAACAATACTAAACAACCCTGTCAAAATATACAACATAGGCACATTGGCAACCTTTGGATGAATGAATACTTTATAATGAACTTCACATTTATTTCTGGGCCCAAAATGAGTCCAGGTCCACCTAAAAGCTGAGGCACATACCAACCATGCCCAAATAAGCGCATACAGGTGCAGCTATCAACTAATAGCCCAGTCCAGAGAGAGAACGATAAAACCCAAAGAACCCAATCAGATGGTGTGGGCTTTTTTAAAATGAATAATGTAGTACAGTCAAAGAGATGACTTTTCACATACATACAAAGTAAACAAATATAGATATCAGAATTAAAATATTATACGTTTACATAGGAAATGCTCAAGTTCGAAACATCTCATTATTGTTAATTAACAAAGACTTTATTTATTATAATATAAAGTAATAAAAACAAGACAAATCAACATTTGTAATACTTTCATGGATAGACATTTTTGTGCTTCCAAAAACCATTTTATTTAACTACCGAACATAGTCAACAAAACATTTTTAAAAAAGTACTCAAAGTTCTTACAGTGCTGAGCATAAAATTACGATGTGCCTTAGGGTTTGCTTTGATGATTTCTCGCATAATGAGGACTTGCCCTCTGTTTTTTGCCCTTTTGCTCTGGCGTCTAAGACTTTGCCAGTTGGTAATAGATTTAGGCGAAATCTCAGAAATTCTTCTTGCCAAGGGAGTTCAGAAAGCGTCTTAGATATGTAAGTAGAAAGCGCCTCAGCTTGTCTAGACTTGATAGCAATTCATTTAGTTTGTAACTGTGCATCCGATCTGTGGTATTTATCCAATCAGCTCTCACAATTGCCAGTTTGACCCCTGTAGGATTAACAACTAAATCGTCAACCGTACAAAAGCAATTTTCCAGAATGACCACTGCACCTAGCAGTTTACTTAAAGTAGGACTTTTCCCCTCCTATATCAGGGTTCTAACATCCTCATATAAAGATTGTTTATGGGGTATCATTTTGAATCTATACAGGGACACCAACTTCCAGTCTAATCCAGCCCTCAATGAGTTTAGACCAAGTTCATAGCATAGGCTCGCCATCAGCAGGCATAGTGGAAGCTTTACAACTTTTTTCTTCAGCCTTCCTTAAATTCAAACCCAATCCAGATCCATTATTGAGTCTCTACATCCATCGTGTACATCAAGTTTGGGATGATTTTAACCTTGTAGAAGTTCATTGGCGGGATAATGGAGAAACAACAATATTTGCCTAACAATCTTTTCATTTGGCAGACAAATTGATTGATTCTACCCTCTAAGCAGGCCTCCACAAAGAAAGCAAACCAGATATGTGACTTCTTTAGTCTGCAAAATCTCCTGACCATTAAGGGCCCACTTACAGCCAGCAGTTCTTTTTATAGACATGCTGAAGCAAATTATGTTGGATTTGGATGGATTAATAGATTGTTCTCCACAGAATATTCCCCCAATGCATGCAACAGTCGTTGGAGTACTATCGAAGTGCAGTGCAACAACACAATGTCATCAACATAGGCCAATCAGATAACTGTTTGATTGCCCAGCTCGCGGCTGAAAAAAGCATGTGAACACAAAACCTGATCAAGGTCTTCCAAGTAAAGATTAAAAAGGCAGGGGGGAAGGATGCACCCCTGTCCCACACCTCTTTCCATCGTGATTGGACTTGTTAGATGACCCTGTCCATCCAATCAGATGTGTACCTGCACGTTTTCATGGAGTTGGACTGTAATTGCTAGTACATTTAATGACAGTCCCCACTGTTTGAGCTTCCACCAAAGGTGCTCTCGATTAATGGCGTCAAATGCCTTTGATAGATCTAGCAAAGCACCATAAAGAAGGGGGTTACCCTTAGTCCATGCCCTGCCAACCATTATATTAACAATCAAACCATTTAGGGAGGGTGACATGACTTTTCTGAATCCAATTTGGGATTTATTCAGAATGCCCATATTGCTTGTCCACATTTGTAATTCTCGTAAAACCGCTCCCGCAAAGACCTTACTGCCTGCATCTAGAAGGGCAGTCGGGCACTAGTTGACTGGGTCTGCCCAGTCACTCTTCTTGTAGATCGGTATAATTATGGCGATCTTCCAAGTCAGGGGGCACTGTCTGTTCCGGATCATACTATTAAACAGGGCCAGAAGAATTTTGCACCAGAGAGTAACATCGGATTTTAGGATGGTGTTGGTAAGAACATTTGGCCCTGCAGCTCTTTAGGAGGAGGATTTTTAGATCAGTGAGGCTACATCACCACTGGTCAAGTGTAGCCTGCAAGGCACACCTCCATCCATTCAACCCCCTCGAGTCCCCTGCTGGTGTGGGCTTTTGTGTTCAAAAAGGTTAGGACAGGTTGTTGGAGATTGTTGGAGAGGGATACGTGGAGTGATACGATGGTGCTGGAAAAGACAGATGTGGAGGTAATGGTGACTGAGCAAGATATGGCAGTGGCAGAGGAGGTGGCAATAATTAAAGAGAAGGTGGTAACAGTAGAGGAGGTGTTAACAACATTGGGAGAGGGATTGGCAACAGGGGAGGGAGGAGTGGCTGTGCTACTATAAAAAGAGGAGGGGACAGTACATTAAGATTTTGTAATATCAGAAGGTAAAACAGCTAAGAAGGAGGAAGGCAACGTCATAGCCAGAAAGGAGAGCAAGACAAAAAGGGCAGGGTTGCCCCAAGGGAAGCCAATGAGGCAGAATGAAGCAACAGACCCTGGAAAGGGGGGGGGGCAAAGGAAGAGTAGCCAGGTTGACAGTGGGAGCGGGCTGTGCATTGAGGAAGGGTAACCCCAAACCTGAAGAGAGGTGAGGGGTTAAGAAACAGCAGTGGTAACCCCTGGATCCTCCTATCATCAGCAGAGATGTTAATGTTATATCACCAGCTGGTTAAAGATACAATCCAAATGGAGAAGAGATGTTTTGCCTTTGTGAAACAAAATAAGAACGGTCAAGACCCCCTTTAAAACTTGCAATGTTTGAGAACCCATGGGACACTCACAATGCCACTGAAAAGTGATATGGTATCACACCTAGTGCGCGAGACTTGCTTCTTTTGTTTGGTTCTGGTTTTATTTTACTGTTTTTCTTTCACCCATCTAGTCTCTTTATGTACTGAAAAAAGTTTGTACTCTATTCTTCATGAATCCAGCCTATTGTGCATCCCAAGTAGGCCATCTGGCACAGGACATATAGTATGGGCCTCATTAAAAGTGTGACTGTCCAGAAACAAGGGTGCCAGTAAGCTTACCAGCACCCTTGTTTCCGGACCGCCACACTATGAGCCTGCAGGCTGCTGTGCCTTGCAGGTCTGCCCATGCCAGGCACAGCAGCCCTGGCAGGGAGAGTTGCCATGGAAGAACCGACATGTCAGCGACAGTGCCGGTCCTTCCGAGACTCCATTCCCATGAAGTCGTATAGGACTCCATGGGAATGGGGACTTATAAGACCTGCTGCCAGCCTTCCCGCTTCACCGGGACTTGTAATGTCCGGGTGGCACCGGGAAGCCAGGCAGCAGACCCAGTGTTACCGGGTTGGTGGCAACCTACCGGTCACACCAGCGGGTTACCGCCGACCTCGTAATGAGGCCCACAGTCTTTTAATTCCTGTGATACATCTGTGATTACCAATGCACCAAGAGCCCACAGATCCAATGCGATCCTTGCACCTGAAACAAACTAGGCAAAAACTATAAATTTTATCTGCAGAGCCACCCTCCAATATTTTATCACTAAGACATTGTGACATCTAAAAATATAAACAGTGCATTGATTCACGTACCTTTTGGCTGCTGCTGAAATGAAATGCTTGGGCAACAGGCAGCATCAAGGAGGAATCTTTCCGGACCATCTGGCTTCTCCTTTCCAATTCTGTCCAGAATGAGTGGAAAATCAATGGACGACAGGTAACCCAATTTCCCTTCTCAATCCTTGCTTACAGGTAACAAGGTATCCGAAGCTCTGTCCACATGTGACTTCCTGGCTGAATTCTCTTGCCTCTGCTCCCACTCTGCAAATTGGCATGAATTTGCAATGTAGATTAGTCTGTGTTGTTGGCTTGCAAGAATACACTTATTTCTTCCACTTGACAAAGGTTATGATTGTATTATACTTTGTGTACTCCTCCCACATCAGAGCAATGTCATGTAGCAATATCCTAAAGAATGAACACTGTAATTTCCAGATGTTGCCACTAATGGATGTAAACGGAGTTTACCTCCTTAAACATCATTGTTTAAAGTCTTGGAGTTTCATCAGGGGAGTTTTTAACCTAACCCCCACCTTTGGGTTGAAACCACGATTAAAGGAGTTGATATCACCGACTTCATCGTGAGCGAAGATCTAGACTTCTTAGCCATTAGCGAGACATGGTTACATGCAGCATCCGGACTTTCACTGGGCCTAGCAATACCCGACAACTATGCCATCATCAGATCCAACAGGGACACCAAGCAGGCAAAAGGCGGAGGCGTTGCCTTCATCTTCAAAAACTCATTAGACCTCAGACACATCCCCAATGACCAAATTCCTTCCGCTGAACTAATATCAGTTAACCTTCCTCTATCCCCCAATCAAACCGCTACAGTGCACCTCATCTACCACCCACCAGGACCCATCTCATCCTTTGCCGAAGATATAACTACTCTTCATACGGTCAACACCAAACCCAACTCAAAAATGATACTTCTCAGAGACTTCAATCTTGGCCTCCAAGGCCCGAACGATCCCAAAGCCTTAGACGTTGCCAGCTCCCTGTGTGACCTAGGATTCAATCACCATATCCATGAGCTCACCCACAACAAAGGGAGAACCCTAGATTGGCTCACGTATCTCAACTGCAGCATCAATATAATGTCAGTCACACCTTGCATCTGGTCCGACCACCACAAAATAACCTTCACAGTCAAAGCATCACCTCCAAATCCTAAACCTAGCATTGCACCCTCCATCCAAACCCGCAATAAGAAGGATATTACAAAAGAGAATCTACTACCACTAATCGTTCCCCTTCTCAACAACGCCGCTATGTCCTGCTCTGATCCAACCGCACTAATTGATATTTATAACCATACCATCCTAAAAGCTCTAAATACCATAGCCCCTCTAAAACTGCATAAACCAAAACCATGTGCCCACCTTAACTCGTGGTTCATACCACAGTTGAGAGATCTACACAAAGCAAAAAGAAATGTGGAATCACACTGGAAAAGTCACCAAATCAATGCCAATAAAAGCACACCAATCACTGCCTCTGCCAACTACAAGGACGCAATACTCACAGCAAAGAAGGATACATACAATAAACGCATCCTGCAGGCGGAATCTAACACCAAAGAGCACTTCAAAATCCTCAAAGAACTTGAATCTCCTATAACCCCCATCGCCAAGTGTACTACAGAAACCCTTTGGTGTTCCAACATCCAAAAGGCGCTTCTCGATAAAATTACCACCTTAAAGGTTAAAATCAAAACAAAAAAGCAATCTGGCTGGAGACTTAACTTCCACCATTCCCAATCCTAAACACCCTGTACCCCCCACCCTGTCAAACCATTCAGCTTCATACCCCTGTCTACCTGGGAGGTGGAAAACATCATCAAAAAGCTCAAACCCACCAACTGACAAGGTGACCCTTGCCCCGCAACAGTCATCAAGGAAGCTGCCCACGACCTAGCTGCATTCATTACCTCCTTCATCAATGCCTCATTTAAATCAGGTACAGTCCCTGATAATCTCAAAGATGCATGGGTCAGCCCTCTAATTAAAAAACCCACACTTGATCCAAGCAACCCCGCAAACTACAGACCCATCATCACGGTGCCTTTTCTCTTGAAAATCTTAGACCGAGCAACATATTTACAAATACAGGGCTACCTCGAAACTAACAAACTCCTTGTCCTCCATCAATCAGGCTTCAGTCCTAGACATGGAACAGAGACCACCCTCATTGACATAAAAACACAAATTGAGGACCTCAAAGACAAGGGCAAGTTGGCCTTGTTACTCCTATTAGACCTCTCTAGCAGCCTTCGACCTGGTCAACCATCGAATTCTCTGCCATCATCTAAAAACAGCTGCACAATTCTCAGATGAAGCTTCCTCCTGGATCAGCTCCTTTTTAGCAAACAGAACCATACAGGTAATCTCCCTGTCAAACAGAGAATCATTTTCAAAACACTCTCCCTGGCACACAAATGCCTCCATGACGTTGCTCCTCCATATCTTGTCCAGAGAATTGTCAAGCACACGGCTACAATATCCCCTCAGAGAGGGGTACTCTAACCTTATCCTCGTGCCTAAGACCAAAAAGGCCGTGCAGGGAGATCTAGCTTTCCCATGATAGCCGCCACACAATGGAACGCCCTTCCACCCCACCTAAGAATGATTGAGTCTCACCAAGCCTTCTGCAAAGCAATCAAAACCAAACTCATCTGAATACCAACTGAATGCTTTCTTATGTCTGCTTTAATCCTTGTATGTATTATTGACTTATGTACCTGCAACTAAGAAACCTCATTGTCACATGTAACCATCTTAAAGCAAAACGTTTGCTACACCTTCATGTAACAGCACCACAATGCCTCTGAGCTGCATGTGCGCTATACAAATGCAAATAAATAAATACATTCTCCCCCAACTGCGTCTGCCGAGCCATCTCCAGTCACATGCTGAGTCCCGCACAGATCTTGTGTTTCACCTACATTGTATAATGTGTTCACAAAACCACTATTTGATATTCTCGACTATCTGCGTGTCACCTACACTCATTATGCGGATGACACCCATATACTCATCCCCATCACTGGAAATCACAAAGCAGACTCTAAAGCTCTGAGCAATATCTACTCAGTCATCCAAGCCTGGATGGCACACCACGGCCTTTGTCTAAACGACAAGAAGACGGAGTTACTTATCCTAGGCTCTCACCTAAAACTCAATAAACTACAACCCGCCTTTAAATCATTTAACATCGACGGGAACACCATCAAAGTGTCCAATAACACCAAAACCCTTGGTTTTCACGTTAACTCAACCCTCTCTTTGACGGAGCAAGTCAATGTGGTGGCTTCAGCATCAACATATATCTGTAAACTCCTAAAAGCTTGCAGTCCGTTCCTCACCGCCGCAAATTGCATAATTTTCGCAAGAACGCTCATACGGCCAAAATTGATTATTGCAATGCCCTCTACTTAGACACCAGCCTCAAAAACATCAATAAGTTACAAGTTACACAGAACAATGCTATCAGAGCAGCTCGCAATATTACTAGAAAATCTCACATCTCTAACACAAGACGGAATCTCCAATGGCTCCCGGTTGCATTCAGAATCTCACTGAAATCCCTAGCACTTACTCACAAATGCTTAGCCAACCAAGCTCCTGAGTACCTAGCCAATCGCTTTAAAGCCCACACTGCCACCGGACCACTAAGATCAGCGCAAGCCCACTCACTGGCCATACCCAGATTCAAATTGCAGAAAGCTGGGGGGTCCTGCTTCCCGGTCCTAGCCTCCAAACAAACTCTGGAACTCACTTCCCAACACACTCAGAACTGACCTCCCCTACCTTGCCTTCAAGAACAAAGCAAAACGTTGGCTCGCTGATCAGGACATAGCCTCCTCCAGAGCCTGATGCATAGATCTTTGAAATGTCTGTAAATACTTCTGCATACCTACTCCTTTGTCTATTTTCTTATAATTTGCTACTCTGTGATCACCTGTAAATATATACCTATACAAACCTCCATTATCTGTATCTTGATGCTCTGTAATGTTTATATGCAACTTTGTAAGAAATGCGCCCAGATGCCCCTGGGCTGGGTGCGCAATACAAATAAACCAGAATACAAATACAAATACTTGTTATTTCGGTTTAAGTGTTTATTTCTTATATAATGTCATTTGGGAAAATGTGATATTGTGCTAAATTACATTATATTATTTCTGTGCCTATACGGATTGCAACACAATGACTCTGAAGTTAATAAATCACAAATATATGTTATTATATAAAGATAAACACATTTTTTGAATATGAAATACATCGATCTGATCATGGGTCTGATAAGGATTCTGAAAATGTACTTAATAGTTTCATAGGGCACATGGTGACACAATTTTGAGGATTTCAGTGACCAAATGTCAATATGAATGGAACATTTGTGTTTATTTTCATTTAACTGACAGCTTATAGTATTCTGAAAGTTGGTTTTGTGATGTGGACTCTTGAAGGTCTTAGGTCACAGGCCATATGCCATAGATTTTCTTTTATTATTATGTTCTCTAATGAATATCTAGCATGTTCTTCTCAAATGTGAAATAACAATCAACTTAATAGACAGGTTTCCTTCTAATACACCAGGTACGAAATCCTTTCAAACCTACATAATACATCCATTAACAGTAAATAATGGTGCCTAATCCAAAGTTCACTGTGACCTCCTGAGCCATCTGCTTTAAAAAAGGAATTATCTTCAGAGCTGCTCCAAATCAATTTGTTTCAAATACATATAATTTACTTGTACCACAGTCCAAGGTCCAAATTTTGGCCAGATGTATTTTACATACCAACCAGAGACTATCCATTTTCCTAATATAACCAAGTTGGACCTTTAATAGCTCCTTTGAAAATGTATTAGTCTTTTAGGTCCACTGAAATACAGACTTGTCTTAATTTAGAGAAAAATACCATAACGCACAACTTCTTATAAGCTTTAAACAAGAATTACAGCAGCAACTTTGGGATGATTTTCAAAATGAACACAAATATCTCGTAAGTGGTTTGAATTGCATATCAATACAATTATTTTGTATATTATTCACTTCATGCATTTTACTTGGGATTTGAAATGCTACCGTCCATAATTTGTGCACATTCATTATTTAATAAAATACCCACTAGCTATTAAGCTGAATACTGAAAAGTTCGGCAAATAGTTCTCAAAAGCCAAATACCATGCCAAATACATGTTGTGCTAAATGAATAAAGTCCTGAAATAAACACATTGCATAATTGATTTTAAGAAGTGTGACAAATACATCACTTCTCTCCTAGGGGGAGCACCACCTTTGAAGCTGGGGAGGTGACCCCGCTAAGCAAAAAGCTCCCTAGGGGTTTCGTAAAGCACACCTGTTTAATAATCTGTGGTGAACGATGCACCCTCTATTATTACAGAAGCGAGAATAAAGGGCCAATGACCTTTGAGTGGAGGAGAAACCACAAGCAAAGGCGAGTCTCGGACGTAATTGCGTCAGCAAGAGGCAGAGCCAAGCTGCACAGCAGAGCTGGCTGGGGCATGGAGAGATGAGAACACTGAAGGGAAAAGCCACCCTTCTGATATGGAGACATACTAGGGCTGAGAAGCTAAAGGCAACCAAAGAGATGCTTACCTGGTGGTGCGACCACGCTGAGCCTAGTGCCCATGAATGAACACCTAAACCAGGAACCAAGGGAGTAGTGAATCTCCCAAAAAGAGAGCAGAAGGGAGAGAGAATGCCACAATGAGTGGAGTCCAACAATCACGCATATCCAGTCCTGAATACCAGCAGGCTTGTAGGAGCTCTGTCGCTACCAAAGAGACACACCCTCACTGGAGCAGACCCTACAACACGGAAGGCACGTGGGTTGCCCAGGTTGAGGGGGAACAGAGAGAGGAAAGAGTGAGTCTGGAAGAAGGAATTATTGACATAACCCTATACCTGGGTCACAGAAGCCCAGAGAGAAAGACTGTACAAACTAAAGAGAAAAGTTATGGGAGTTTGAGAAAGCCAAAGAGGATACAGCTCCACGAGGGTCACAAAAACCCACAAGAGCTGAGTGAACCACAAGAAGAGAGGGGTTACTGATACCCCAGAGAGGTCATTGAAGCCTTGAGACTAGAAACTCAAAGGAACCAGAGGGGTCCATAAGTCAAGTGAAGAACAAAGGCGGGAGGAGCATGGAGGCTGCCAACATCAAAACCGAGAGTGGAAAGATTCAAATGGAGTAGGGGATCACCAATATTTCAGAGGTATAAGAGAAAGAGCAGGTTTGTGGAGACCCGAGAAACCCAAACATTATAAACCTACCAACAAGCCAAAGGGGCCACGAGAATTAAGAGAATCAGACGGAAAGAGGGGCTACCCATATTAAATAGAGAACACTGGAGATGCTGTGCTGAATGAGCCCAACAGAGCTACAGGGATCAATACGCAAAGTAAAGTGCCAATACATTGTGAGGGGGCCTCATGGAGACACCCTGCCTCAGATCAGAAGGGATAGAGCTATAAGAGACATATTGGGACAGAGTAACCCAACAGTGCCACCGGGACCCATAAGAAAATCTTAGGACAGATACAAGGGGAACACAGAGGCACCCAAAATATGAACCAAGTGGGGAGCAAGCAACACATGTGGTGGGGAGGGATGAGGGATGAGGAACATATCCCTCAATCTGTAGGACGTGTTGTTCTGGAACGTAAGACTTTCTGTTGCTGAACTCGGGAACTTTGGTAAACTGCCAAGAACGGTGAAATAAGGAAAACTGTTAAGTTGAATAAAGATACTTTAGAAGTACGTCCTCTCGTCCAAGTCCTCCTTCTGGCTTCCCACAGTAGACATTTAGAATATTTTATACACTATTATTATTGTCATCTACAGAATATGCTTAACACATAAAAATAACCCACTTAAATAGCAGTGCAATTTGCCTTTTTATGCATCAATGTTTGTAGCTATCATGGGCCACAGGTTGGCGGTACGAAAGTGACTAAGAATAGATCAAATATAGGGAACACCTTTGACAACTCACTGAGATGGGACGTTACTGAGATTTGTTGCCTTGTACTTTCAAATGCTTATTTTTATCCTACATATCTTTTGGCTATGCTCCTTCTCATCCTTCCTATCTTTTGGCTTTGCTCCTTCTCATCCTACATATCTTTTGGCTTTGCTCCTTCTCATCCTACATATCTTTTGGCTATGCTCCTTCTCATCCTTCCTATCTTTTGGCTTTGCTCCTTTTCATCCTACATATCTTTTGGCTTCTTGCACGATCATGGCATTGACATAGAAAGGTGGCATTTACACCAATTGGCAAATTTCAATGAGCATCCTGCTGACTAATGAGTTTCTACATGTTGCACTGAGAGGAGTAAAGGTCTGTATTTCTTTATTTTTATGAGCATCTTGGTAGAGGTCACACACATTCTCAAGAAGTGATTCACTGTTTCCTCTGTATTATGGGAGAGGGGGACCATGGAGATTTGAAACGATACTAATCATACTTTATGCATTTTCATTTGGGGTGGGTGTTTTGAATTGGAGGAAAAATCTGAAATAAACATGCATTTATATTGGGGAGGCAGGAAACATAGTTTGCTGGCCCTCTGAGTTTTTTTGTATACCCATAGTTGGCTTATGTATATGGATATATAGTTGTTTCAGTTAGAAATTATTGTGGCCCATAAAATTCGAATTAGCTGAATTACCCAAACTATCTAATCACAAGAGGTATGTTTAGGTTTACCACTGTTCGATTGTGGCATTTTGCATGAAAAAGGACGATCGCTTACGTTATTATAAATCACTCAACCTTTGAGATAGCCACATACTTTAGTAACAATTGATATTATGCCCATTCCAAAGTTACCCATTTCACTTCATCTTAAGGGTGAAAGCATACGTTGGACCTACAGGTACTCTCCCTTGGCATACAGCTCCCCAACTCTTAGTATAAATGTGTACTACTAAAGGAACCAACACACTTAGGAATACATAAACACACTTTTCAAAGGCCACTGCTTCAGTGATAGTTGCTTGCCGTACAGTTGTTACAGAGTTTGACACTAATGACAGTTCTACCGTATTATCGGTACGACCGCGCACTCGCGTTAAGACAAAGATATACAGTAATTGTATTTAGTTCTCAAAACCACATAAGATAAAGCCTTTTAAGAAGCAAAAAGGTTGGTTAATCACATAACAGCAGAGCTTAAAGTTCTAGAGACACTTTTCGAGGAAACTAACGCTTTAAAAGTCCAATCCCAAACTATACGAAAAAAAGTCAGTTCGGAGTGGGTTCAAAGTCTTAAGAAGCAACAGAACAGCAAATGTTCCTCAGGATACATTTAGTCTATAGGAAAAGATACTTGGTAATTCAAGACAACAATGGAGACCCTGCAAAAGGGCTCACTAAAGGGACACAAGCCGACAGCTTGGGTCAGAAGTAGAGTTGACACCATGGACACCTCTTTACACAATACAGTAACTCTGGAGCAACTTCTTGGTTCAAGGTAAGTTATCCCTTTTCACCCCACAGTACCGTAGGCTACAAGAAATGCTCATAGCTGGATTCTCCTCTGTGCAGCAGTGATGGACACGGTCTCCTGATTCCTTGGACTCGTGACAAAAGGAAAGACTTTGAATGAGATGTCTCAGCAGCAGTCTAAAGAGAGGACCTGTGGCAAAGATTTCTTCTTCAGTCTCCCTGGTCAGTCTGCGGTGTTGGCACCTTTTTCTCAGCACTGTAATCAAAGTAAGACAGACACAAGTGACCACAGTTCAAGGGTGTTTATTGAACTTTATCAAGGGTGTGGTAAATGCCTACCTAAACCTAAATCTACAGATGGGACCAAGCTACGACCATCAACTAATATGCAGTCCTAGTGGAGTCTCATCAAAATAAAAGGGCCTATACTAAAACAAACGTTTTGCCTTACCTCTAATTTACAAATAGTGTGGGGTAATGTTCATGAAAAATAAAGAAGTGTACACAAAATGATAAGTCAGAATGTTCAGGCCATTGTACTCCCTTCCCCACATTTTCAGCATGGGACAAGGTGGTTCACTCGAGCACAGCATACTCTTGGGCTTCTTCGGCACAAGGACACAGTTCCATTACCAACATCAGGGCCTTCTATGCCCAAGACTTTTTTTTTAATCTCTTTATTTATTTATTCAACAAACAAACATTACAATAATAACATAAGCGAGTATAAAATCAATTAACCAAGTCTATCAATCTAACCTATGATAATAATACTCGGAACACTAGCATAGTTAATACCCGCCCTTGAAGCCTAATAAATAAACACAAACAAAACAGCATAAATCACAAGCCATAACAAACCCCACAATGTTCCCCATCTATCATCTAACCCCTTAATTAACATATACCAGTTGTATTAAAGTACCCCAACCTACACTCACCCATACAAATCATTGAACATTCCCCATCTTTCCAAGTATTCACTCTCCCGATTGTGTCTTACTGATTGAGTTTTTTCAAAGTTTGAAAGTATTTGCATATCCACCAATCAATTCTCAAGTTGTGGCTTTTTTCTAGTCTTCCACACTTTCATAATTTGCTTAGTTGCCATCAATAACGCTTTATCAATCCAATGCGAAGAATCACATGCAGTCTCACATCTACCCTCGCTTGAAAGAAAAAGAACTGCCATAAAGGTTCTCGGAAAGGAGATATTCTCCACTACATCAATTCTGTCTAGTATATCTCTCCAGAAATCCACCACTCTCTTGTATTCCCAAAGCATATGTAAAAAGGTTGCCTTCTTAAGTTGACAGCCCCAACAAAGGTCACTATCCATCAAACCCATTGCAAACATCCTATCTGGTGTCCAGTATACAAGACCCAAACCCATTGATGAACATAACGCAATTTCAGATCCATCTTTGCTTTTACTGCCACCCTTCAAACACTTTCCCATACTTTCTCTGACAAGATCCCTCCCCAATTCTGTAGCCCAAGCCAAACACAATTTATCCCACGACTCCTTCATGCATTTCTCTATTGGCATTAACTTAATAAAAGTCAATACCATACCGGGTAGAGTATCAAGCATTTCACAAATTTTGGGTTTTCCAGTTATTGGTACTCCTAGCATCTGCTGCCTTTTGACAATTCATTTTGCTAAGGCTCTATACCTCCCATACTCCTTACTGTCCAATCCATACTGCTCCACTAGTTCAACAAAGGAAACCATTTTCTCAATTTTCCACATATCCTCAATTTTTATAATACCCCTGTTAGCCCAACTTCTTTTTTTATTTTTTTATTAAAATGCATTTGGTTTATATCCTAAACCTTACATTAGCCAACTTCTCCAATTTAACATTTTGTTATCTATTTGCAGCCCTGGGTTAAGTCAAATGGATGCTTCTCCATACATAAATAAATAAATCCTGTTCACATCCCAAAATCCATTCTACTAATGCTGTTTTTGGAACAGCTATATATTCCAATTGTATCTCTGAATTTGGTAATTACTCAAAAGAATATAAACTATTTAAAGAAAAAGGTTTAAGTGTCTTCCTTTCCATCATTAGCCAAAATGGTTCTGTTCTCTTCCCCTCTATTAAATAATAAGAGGCCTTCTTAAGTAGAAATCCTGTGTGATAGTTTTCCAAAACCAGACACCCAAAACCCCCTTCTCTAACTTGGCGAATCATAATAAAGCAGGGAAATTGTGGCCTTTTTTCTGCACCCCATAGAAAGTTCATAAATATTCGGTCAATGCATTTAAGCCCTTTTTTGGTAAGTTTCAGAGGAAGCGATTGCATATGATATAAAACTTTAGGAAGAAGTATCATTTTAATGGCATTTACCTTAGCCCAGATGTTCAAAATCAATCAATCCCATTTACGTATTTCTGTTTGCAATATCTCAATCAATTTGTCAATATTAAAATCCACCATCCTCTTTGTGTCACGTACAACAAAGATCCCCAAATATTTCACATTAGAATTTGCCCACTGACAATTCCAGTCCTTTAAAGCCCTAATTCAAGGGTTTTCTTTAAGTGGAAAAATAACAGTTTTCCTCCAATTGATTTTATATCCAGACAATGATCCCACCTCTTCTAACATATGTCTCAAAAGTTTCCCTCTCTCATCTGGGTTGCCCAGTACAATAGCCAAATCCTCAGCATACGCTAAAACCTTCACTTCCCTGTCCCCCACGCTCCAACCATGAAGCCCCTGTTCTTATCTTATGTATGCTAATACCAGTTCTAGAGCTAAGTTAAAGAGAAAGGGTGAAAGAGGACAACCTTGTCGTGTTCCTCTGAACAATTGAATTGCTGCAGATAATTCATCGTTAACCCATAACTTGGCTGAGATTCCAAATTGCAAGGCTCCAACAGCATTTATGAATTGAGGACCTAACCCCATTTCAACAAGGGTGTCATTTAAAAATGACCAGTTTACACAATCAAAGGCCTTCTCAGCATCTAAAAAAATAAGTAACATCTCTTCAGCTTTGGAATAGATAATCCCATTATATCCAATAGGGTCATAATATTGTCATAGCCATACCTATCTCCCATGAATCCCACTTGTGAATAATCAATCAGTTCTCCTATATATTGAAGTAGCCGAGTGGCCAAAATCTTTGTGAACATTTTTACATTAACATTAAGCGAAGACATAGGCTGATAATTGCTGCATTTAGTGGTATCTTTTTCTGATTTCGGTATAAAGGTGATAACTGCTTCTCACATAGATGGACAGAGAATCCCCCCTGATAGAAACCGGTTATATAAATCACAAAGTCTGGCGCTAAAGTGTTACTAAAGAATCTAAAATATTCAACCAGCAACCCTTCCACGCCTGGTGATTTCCTAAATGAAGTTGGTTTATTGCTGTCTGAACCTCAAATACAGTGATTGGTGCATTAAACACTTCCCTCCCTTCTTCGGAAAGGCACAGAATCTCTATTTTGGCAAAAAATGTAGCTCCCTCACTTTCTTCGTTAGTTAATTCTTCTGAATAGAGGGACGCATAGAATGTTCTAAAAAAAAAAAATCACACATTTCCTTTCTTTTAAACACTATTTCTCCCTTTCGTTAACAGTAGTGGGTTAAAGTTGAATGATATTCCTCCCTGTACCCATATATCCCTCTCTAGACCACAACCCACCCATTTCTCCTTAAACAACTCTTAATAGAACAGAAATTATACAATAAACTTAGTTCTAATTTTATTAAGATATGCAATTGAGCATTCTTCTGAATAATCTCCAAGCAATTATAGGTATGTTATAAATATAATGTAACAAATAATGTAACAATGATAATAGTCACTGTATATGAGCCCCACTGTTTCTGTTCCCTACCCCCCTACATTTAATAAGATATTTCTACAAAGAAATCCTTCTATTAATCTGTAATCCAATGTAATAGATTGATCATCCAGCTTCAGATAAATTGCAAAGCAAAATCTCAAGTCCCCAGTGTAATTAATACATCCGTCTAACCATAATAGCTCATCTTGCATAACCCCTCACCTCCAAATAAAGTTGGTCTATCCCACCTCATATATTGCGAGAGGTCTCCTTTTATTCTGAACCAATGCCTGGGAATATTGCACATATTCAGTGACTTTTAAACATCATAAAGACAGTATCCCTCGGCCCAATATGTAATATTCAGAAAGGCGAGGGATACACATCAGAGGGCAAAAGACATCAGACAATACATCTGTCAATACTTTTAGCAGGGCAGAAGCATGAGCACACGATGACACACTATCAATAGTCTTTTTTTTTTTTTAGAACAAAGTTAATACTTCCTGTAAGTTTGAGATTGCCAGAGTTTCATGAATAAAATAAAGTATCTCAAATATACATTACATTCACCCCATCACAGGCTGCCCGGAACCAACTGCATCAGTTCTGGCCTATGATCAGGCGTTATACTGCAATAACCGATCATCAGGTTTGACTTCTCTGTTGAGGCAAGGGGTAGTGATGGTTAGTTCCTGGAGCATAGTCCAATTTCATTCTAGTCAGAGTGACTTGTAATAAAACCTTTGTTGCCTCAAACGACTCCCACGGTGTCCATATAGTTACATGGATTGATTTGTCCAATCATGCACCTCAAGCATCCTCTCATGACTCTGTAATGCAATCTCTGCCCCACACATTCCTTGCTGACAGCGACGCAGTAACTTTTCCTCAGGTAATCACCCAGTTCAATACCTACATAACAGTAAAGATTGTTGGCACATTTCAGCTTCAGAAAGCATGCTCATCCATCTGAAGTGTGTAAAACAGTCATTATTAAATGCTGTACCTGTGAACGCCATTAAGGAATCACATATCTCATCAACTCGATCAGCTGTTTTGATTTGCCCAGAGACTCCGTCAATGATCGTGCTGCCTGGCTGAGAGGGATAAATCCTCCTCCCGCTCTACACACACCATAACAAGAGGCCGGAGCTTCCAGCATTAATTGTGGAATGCCTCATCATAACAATGTTGCTTTACGCCCAGGTGATCGCGTAGCCTCACAGTTCTTTCAGTAGGGTGCTTTACTGAGTGCATCCTTCGCATTGGCATTTTCCAACCTTTCCAAAGCTCTGTTTTAACCGTTAGTAAAAAAAGTCATCTCCCACCTCGTAATACTATCTATATATTTAAAAATAAGTGATAGAAAAAATTAAAAACATATTTCAAATTAAAAACATATAAAAGCAAATGTCTATTTTATATAAAGTCATCTTTTATGCTTTGGTGGTATGCCTTTTTGAGACACTAAAACAGTCTCTATGGGTGAAACATCAAGGTCAGAGAGGAAAGCCCCAGCGCTCTTATTATCAGAGAATGATAACCATTTGCTACCTCCATATATCTACCAATCGGTGGGACCGGGACACAGGAGCTGGCCTGTTGTTCATTGGCCCACTTCTAAGGCCCTGTCTGCTCCCTGTCCACTACAGATATGCCTCCCCCCTGTGATGCGGTGTGTCTACCCCCCTGGTCAACTGTCATGCTGTGTGTACCGCCATGGTCACCTGTGATGCTATGTGTACCCCCCCTGGTCACCTGTTATGCTGCGTGTACCCCCCTGGTCACCTGTGATGCTGTGTGTATCACCCCGGTCACCTGTGATGCTGTGTGTACCCCCACACCTCTGGTCACCTGTGATGCTGTGTGTACCCCCCTGGTCACCTGTTATGCTGTGTGTACCCCCCCTGGTTGCCTGTGATGCTGTGTGTACCCCATCCCCTGGTCACCTATGATGCTGTGTGTACCCCCCTGATCACCTGTGATGCTGTGTGTACCCCCCAGTCACCTATGATGCTGTGTGTGCCCCCACACCCCTTGGTCACTGGTGATGCTTGTGTGTACCCCCTGGTTGCCTGTGATGCTGTGTGTACCCCCACCCCCCTGGTTGCCTGTGATGCTATGTGTTCCCTCTCCTCTCCCCCCTGGTCAACTGTGATGCTGTGTGTACCGCCACCCTCCCATGTCACCTGTGATGCTGTGTGTGCCCCCACTCCCTCCTGGTCGCCATGTCCTTCCCCTTCCACCTCCCATCATCCCACTCTTCCAAGACTGATAGTGCCCCTAATTAATCTTTGCACTTGCATCCTGCTTCCGCCCTGCAACATGGGGTAGGCTCCATGTATTTGCCCATTGATTGACTCTCGTATTTGTGTGCTGCTGCCGCCCTGCAACATGGGGTAGGCTCCACGTATTTGACCATTGACTGATTTTTGCATTTGTGTGGTGCTGCCGCCCTGCAACATGGGGTAGGCACCATGTATTTGCCCATTGATTGACTTTTGCACTTGTGTGCTGTTGCCACCCTGCAACATGGGGTAGGCGCCATGTATTTGCCTATCACAACCGTGTGCTGCGGCCACCCTGCTGCATGGGGTAGGCACCATGTATTTGCCTATCGCAACCGTGTGTTGCTGCCGCCCTGCAACATGGGGTAGGCACCATGTATTTGGCCACTGATTTGACTTTGCATCGGTGTGTTGCTTCTGCCCGGAAACAAGGGGTTAGGCCCAATGGATGTGATCACCATGTACCTCTCTTTTCCACTTGGTGCAGGATATATATTACCTTTGCACGTTCCACGATGTAATTCACCTCTTACGCTCCCTTTTCTGTAACCTCAAGCACTTACTGTAACCGTATTCTTAAGGTAAAAGCACCTACATACCTACATTTTGTGCGCTATTTAAGTGTCAAAATAAATGAATAAATGAGTGAACCTGACCTTCAATCACCACAAGAAGAATAGCTGGGTACACCATATAATATTGCAATTTTTTACTCCTAGCTTTTCCTTTTGCTGTAAAGGCTCTCCTTTTCTCCAGTACATCCCTGCTTAAATCCCCCAAAATCATGATCTTATTTCCTCCCCATGCCAAATCACCCAACTCACGTGATTTTTTGAGGATCATTTCTTTAGTGGGGAATCTCAAAAACTTCACTATAAAGTGCCTTGGTCTCTGGCCCAATGTTGGCATCTGCCCCAAGGACCTCTTGCCATCTCCAAGGAGGTGCTGGAATCCAATTTCAACATTGATATCAAAGCCTTCTCCAAAAATGCCATAGGGTTCCCTCGCTCCACATTTTCAGGAAAACCGGCCACCCTAATGTTATTTTTTCTAGAGAACATTTCGTGCTCTGACAATTTAAGCAACAATATTTCATTTTGGGCTTCCAAATTCCTTATCTGATCAAATAGTTTCACAGTTTTGTCATCTGTAGAAGTAAGGTGGTCTTCAATAGCTGCTACCTTTGTAGTAAGGTCCAAGTATCTATCTTCAGCATTAATCAGTTTGGTTTTTATTTCTGCTATGTCCAAAGTCACCTTAGTCAGGAGATCCAATAGTTTGTCATCCCTTCTTTCAGAGTCATCTTCTCCTTTCTGTCTTTTTGCCGGTTGGGAAGTTTCTGCTAATCCAGGATCAGTCATTGTAGTGAAGGATGTAGTCTTGAGCAGGGCACAGGAGAACAGTCTCTATGCTGCCATCTCTGGCACTGACAGTTCTAGAATCCCCTATGCCCAAGACTTTTAAGTTATAAAAGTCTCTTGATTTAGAGGGCTTGATGTACCAAAACAACGAAAGGTTCCTTTACAAATATTCAAGTCGGGCGATTCACTCTTCACACTGTATCCCCCTCAGCCGGGCACAGATCTTGTACCACAATCTTTAGTTTGGCTCCCCCCTCTTCTGGGTCAGATCCTCTTCTCCAATTTTTATAGAATCTCTTTTCTTCGGGTGACTCACGGGTTCACCGAATATCCCCCTCAGCCAGGCTCAGATCCCTTTTACACAATTAGTCTCCCTCAGCTGGGCTCAGACCAATTACAGTTCGTATAGCTATCAAAGACCTTCAAATGTGCACAGGGTTTGGCTTGACCGGTTGCAGGACTACTTGAATTTCACAGTTCACAATTTTACACTCTCAGTTAGATACCTAACGGAGACCTTCTAATGAGCACCCACGTGGTGCCAGACCACTCTGTATATGGTGTCTATCTTGGTTTCAAAAGTTCAGTCACTCCTTGGATATTCAATTATATTCACATCGCTCATCACATATGCCTCACACTCTGTTCTTTGCAGATTTCTTCATACAATGTTGCTGCTTGCAACCTTGGTCCTAACACAGAGCAGTCTGCTACCAGTCTCTCCGATTCACCGGCTGTGCAGACTTTACTGGCGCTGCTTTGTTGTAGGATCCAAGGACAGAACCATGGTGACAATCGCCCATCCCGCCTCAGCTATCGATGCAGTGGAGCCCTGGGAACCTTGACACACAATGCACTTTTCTGCAGCTTTAATTCCTGGTCTTATGTTTCTTATTCTCGAGGGCTCGTGAAAGTAGCGGATTTCCTCCGAAAAGGCCAAAGTCGATTGCCTCCTTGCAACCCTTCCTGGTCTTGCCGTCATTCTACTCATATTAAACTGCCATCTCGGAACTGCTGCTTTCTCTTGTGTGTTACCTTGCTCAGAGTGTGCTTGTGTGCTCCGCCTTTTATCAGTGTGGAGAAGTGTGATGGAATTTAGGCATGTGTAATTATCAGTAATTGCCTGACTCTGCCTGACCCTTTTGTTGGGACATGTCCGTTACACGACTCAGGTGTTAGTCTGTTTTCTCTCACAGTGAGCTGTCCCTGAGAAAGTACTTCTATGGGGGAAGGGGCGGAGTTGAGTTCCTAAGTATCCTGGTAGGATGGGGAAAAGGTGTTACAGGGAAGGGGAAACCGCGTCTCACTGTCTGGTGTCGTGCTCCCACTCCCCCAAGACCCCTCATCCAGGCGATTCTCCTACACTGGTCTACCCCCAGGAACAGCATCCAAAAGTGATGGATGTGTCCTGGCCACCTGGATAACAGATCCCGAGGGACTAGCAGGTGACACACCTTCTGGTTTCTCACAGCACCAAAAAGGATGGTATTCGCCCGGTCAATCTTCTTCAATTTCAAAATTCTGCACTCTGGTGAGAGGACTCGGATGTGTCAGATAGGGTCTCTGGAGGTTCAGCTGGTGCTCAGAAAAGAAGTGGACAGATTCGGCCTCTCAAAGACATTGCAATGGAAATGGGTCAGAGGTCTCCTGGTATTCATGATCTGAAGCTCAGGAAGGGCACAGCACATTGGTAGATGGCTCAAATTGCAGTTCATCTCAGGGCTGGTTGGTCCCACCAGCCAAAGGGAAGGTGTCATCCTCTTCGGAGCTCCTCTGTCGAGTAGAAAGCGGGGTCAGGACAGCAGTGGTTGTTTCACAGTGATGGGAATGGTCTGCCGGTGTCTCTGGTCCTCTTCATTTTCAGTTACTTCAGCTTCCAGTAGTAGACTAGCCTTTTACCTCAGGAAACTCACCTTTTATTCAGTTTGACCACACACTCCTCTGCAAACCCTCGAAGCATTTTACAGAAAGGGGCGGGTGACTGTCCAATCAGGGCAGCCAGCCACCCAGTGGGAACTGACTCCATTCAGGCACTCAGACAAAGGGCAGGGGAGTAAATAACTCTTCCTGCACTTCCTGACTGCCCAGAAACATTGGAGCCTAGGCGGGGACACCGAAGGGTTCCCACCAAAGGCAAAACACCCACACAGACCTCCCCCTCATATGACAATAGAAGAAGGGCTGACAAAGAAAAACCACAATAGAAATGGAAAAAAAAGGAAGGAGCCACCATGTTAGCACATAGGTGACCCTATTGTGCATAGCCAAGACTGTGAATATAGTTTGCAGTAGAAAATAGCAAAATAGTTGATAGAACACATTCACTGCCACAAGCCATAACTATAGGGTTATCTATGTGACTAAAAAGTCACAGGAGTAAAGAGAAAGGGGATAATAGGTATCCCCTTGGCACTCCATATAAGGCGTTGTGTGTTAATCGCTCTTAGTATAATGTTTTAGTAAGGATACAAAGTATCACATAATTCCACAGACAAAAACATGTTAGTAAGCCTTTGTAATAAGACATCCACTCAACCCCGGATGGACCTTGAGGGACAAGGGAAGGAAAACATAATCCAAGCCATCCAACCTATAAAATTATCACCACTTAACACACGCTCTTTATCTAAACATGCAGTGGACGTACATGGCTACATTGTTGATAACGATGTGGATAAGTGTTTGAAAGAAACCTGGCTGTAGGCATCTGGTGGCCCAGAAATAGAGTTGGCTACACCGCCAGGATATGAGGTTTTTCTGCAATAACCAGCTTAACGGCTCGGTGGAGGTGTGGCTATTTTATGTAGGAAAGAGATTGGGATTTATGACAAGAATATTGAATGATAGGGTTGTGAAATTATTCATACTAAATTCACCCCAACGTAGAATAGTTGTATAAACATGGTTCTTATCTACCGCCAACCTACTGATATGCTCTCCTTTAACGCGCATCTGACCTTGCTTTTAAACCCTGAATAGTCCTAATTGTGCTACAATCATGTTAAGTGGCCTGAATAGGTGGAGAGGGGAAATGGAGGATAAAGAAGCCTTGATATTGGAACAGCAATTAGACGATGCAGGAATCCGGGTTTTTAATCAGCCCATATAAAAGAACACATTTTGGACTGGGTTACAGCTAGGCACATTGATATAGGGATTGTTATAACATCCTCATATATTTGGTCTGACCACTCGTTTATAGAGTGTAACATTTAAACAAGAGGAAAATTAAGCCCAATCCATAATCATCCAAAGAAAGTAGAGAGCACAAACAAAGAATATAAAGTCAGAAGACTTAATAGACTGCTTAGATACAATCATGAAATTTTCTTCTGACCAAGATCCACCTACAAAATTGGTGGAAGTCTACGGCTAGCATATAAAGACACTTCTGAACAGAGTCGCCGTATCTAATCCAAAATGGTTTGTGACAAATCAGATCAAAACCATTTCACGACAGCCTTCAATACTCTCAAAAAGGCTCAAAGGAAAGCCGGAAGAGTATGTGAAAAAAACAAGACTAGTGAAAACAGACAGGTGTTGAAGTTACTTGAGATAGAATAAAAAACAGACATCTACAAGACACTTATTTTCTATACCAATCAAATAAAAAACGCAGCGAACAACACAAGGTACCTTTATGACATCTTTAGACAGCTAGAAAAGCCAAAGTCCCTGGAATGGCCTTTGTGCCAAACAAGGGGGATTGCACAATAATTCAAAAAGCCTTTCAGGATAAGTCTTGCTAGCACATAATAATATCACAAAGGGCCCCAATAATGAGGAACCTTTTAAAAAGGAAGTGAAGGAAACATTTGAGGAGCAGCGGGAAGTATTGTGATGCTTTCATTTTGTATCAATATCTTCCTTAGATATGGAAACGATGCTAAAAGCAAGCGTCCAACTTTACACCCTGGTGATCTCTTGCCATCAAAAACCATCCTACGGAACATTAAAAATGTTGCCCCATTCCTTAGGTGATGTGTTAACTCATCCTTCTACCATAAAATCGTGCCTAAAGAGATCAAGGATGTGGTGGTAACACCCCTTATTAAGAAACCGGACTGAATCCGAAAGTCCCTGCTAATTTTAGAGCCATTACAAATATCCCGTTCCTGCTTAAAACGGTTGACAAAACAGCAACTACACAACTGCAGGATCATCTGGGAAATTTCAGAATCTCTGCATATGAAACTGTCTGGGTTTAGGTGGAAACATGGGATGGAAACGGCACTCCTGGATCTGCAAACTCAGATGTAAGGCACCACTGCGAAAAGCAAAGCTGGGATGTTCATCCCGTTGGATTTATCTGCAGCATTTGATTTATTAGACCACAGATGTCTGTTTCAAACATCATCATAGGTAGGGAACTGTTTGAGTAATGCCATTGAATGGTTGAAATCATTCTTGAGTGATAGAACATTAAGGATCTGTTGGGGGAATGCTACCTTGGAAATGACACAAATAGAATATGGCGTACCGCATGGGGCTTGGTTATCTCCTGCCCCTTTTAATATTTACATAAAACCGTTATGTGATCAAATGGAACAGATGGGTCTTGTCTTCACGAATTATGCAGACGGTATACAACTGGTGATGGATCTCAGCGGATCACACGAAAATGATACAGAAAAGTTCAGTGCCTGAACAGCTCAACAACAGAGCTGATGGATTTTGGCTCGGTGCAGTCCAGGGCTAAATTGGGACCAGAATACGCTGTCATCAGCATAGAAGGGAGCATAATTCCTGTATCAAACAACATTAAGACTATAGGGACTCACATGGATGCCTCTGTGGAAGCTGCAGCCCATGTAGATTGAATTGTGAAGAACTCACATTACTACCTTAGGGTTCTGTGGCAGGTTCAGCCACTTGTGACACGTAAGAACTGCAAAACACTACTGAGAACTATTATAATGCCACATCTGGACTACTGTAACTCTCTGCTGGGAGAGGCTAGCAAAGAATGCCTGCAGAGGATGCAGAGGATGCAGGTAGTTCAGAATGACGATGTGAGAATTGTTGTTTAAGATCTTGAGAAAAGATCATATCACGAAGGCTAGAAAGAGACTACATTGGCTCCCTGTGACTGCCAGGTACACAATGCATCCATGGGGAAGCCTCACAATACTTGTAGCAAAAACGGATCCATCATAGATCAGGTCCCTACGCTCAAGCATTGCTCAATGCCTCTCAAAACCATTGGGTAAAACGAACAGGGAAATTGAAGATCCTTTCCTGTGGTCGCAGCTAAGGCATTGGGCATTGGAATGATCTTTTGATAAAGTTATGGCAGGAAGGAAAGCTTGACATTTTTAAGAAACAGCTTTTTGAATAAGTGCCTACAGTGCCTACTAACATGTAATAGCTATATGTACTGTCTGGTTCAGGAAATATCCATGTGTTTGTGTGGCACCCTTATGCCCTCGGTCTATAGTGTAGTCTAAACAGATAAATAAATACAAATAAATCCCTCAACTATAAGAACTGTAGGTAGTAAGGAGAAGGACAGAATTTCAAAGGGTTCCCAGCAACACTGCCCATGAGGATCTGTGTGCTGCAAAAGTAAAACACAGATGCCTTAAAAGAGATAAGGAGGAAAACAGACTCCATGGGAGAGTAAAACACAGAGAACAGAGTTGAAAAGGTTAGAGCAAATAAGAATGAACGTGGGGGGAAAAGCTCCCCTTATTCAGGATAGAAAGAAAAAGGCCCAGAAGTCCAGCTAAAAGGGTTGGGGGGTCTCACTAGGAGAGGGGATGAAACATAACAATGATAGAGCTCCCTAACAGTAGGTTACATACAGACAGCTGCATCAGACACACTATCCCACAAATCTTACTTGGTTGGAAACATTTGGCATGCAGAGTACATACAAATGTCTGCAGCAGGTGCATTACCCCATGAACTATTTTACTGGGATTGATTTTAAAATTGCACCATGCACAATAACGTCCCAAGTTATCTTGCAGGGATTGGGTTCGTCGAGATTGGTGTCTATAACCTTCACGTTACCATGAAAGGCCACAAGTCCCATATCATCCAGGAGGTCCCATATCATCCAGGAGGTGCTCTTCCATTGCTCATCTTTTCTCTTTGCATTCTGGGACTTGTACCTTTGATTTCCATTGATAATTACATGATTAAATGTTTCTAGAATTAAAAAAACAGGACTGGATGAGCATTGACAAAATGACGGGATGGGTTTTCATGTGTTACACGCGGTTCAAATGCAAGTGAATTGAATTTTTGTTCTCCAAAATATTCCACAAGCTCGATCGTGTTACAGTTTGAATGCAAGAATTAGAACAGCAGTGTATTGTCACATGACGTTTGTTAAAAGTTTCAGAATTCTGCCTTAAATATTACTGTCAAGAGCAAGCCACTAGATAACGATTTGTCCTGCTCAATAAAAAAAACAGGTACCATGAATTGGTCATGGATCACAATATGATGAAAGCATGGGTAGCAAATGACTGAGAGCATATATCACTGTGTAATTTAATATAATTAATGTGATGCCAGAAGGATAACCTAGTTGATCTACTACACATGTCATAAATTAAGGCATAATATTGCATCCTTTGTAGATATCAAATTTACATATGCCAAGAACTGTTTTGAACTAGACATTGCATTATTTTGATGTTTTATAGACAAATACTTTGGCATTATATGCATACAATTTGTCAGGTGAGAGGCGTTGTGCGGTTGCTCATCTATATGGACAATGGGTTGATAAAGCACTTGTCGTTACAGTAAAACAAATATTAATGGTGTGGAAGACGAGGAAGAAGCACAGAGTGGAGAATTGGATTAATGATTTGTTGGTATTGTCAAACTTTGAGCGGGTGATGTTTGTGAGACAAGGAAAGGAAGATAAGTATCAAGCTCTTTGGAAACCATTTACATTTGACTGTGTATCTGAGGATTAGTTGTTCCTGTTGGATCCGGCTACCTGATGACGTATATGTGCACTAGTTGAGGATTCCCCCAGTTTTGTTTTTGTTCTGTATTGTGTAGTTTGTGTGATGTCTATGTTTTTGTACTGTTCTGTGTTACAATTTTTAATCTGTTATTTTGTGATTAGGTGTTCTATTTTAAAAAAGTACAAAATTTGTCTTGAATTATCTGAGATGTTTCACTGTTTCTATAATTTTACGATTGATGTAGATTTCAATTTTTATCCTGAAGATATTTGCGCAGTTGCTTCTATGCCCAATGTAGCGTATGAAGAATCTTACTTTAATCAAATATCTGATGTAGAATGTTTTCCTCTGCTGTTGTTATAACTGCCCGGCAACACGAAAAGTAAATATTTGTATTGTAACTATGATGATTCTTTTTTTTTAACTATTGGATTCATGGATTTATAAGTCAGAAATAAACTATGTTTTGATTTGAAATGCTTTTTTTGTCTGCCCCAGACAGGTTGCCTAGAAACACCCCTCTCACTTTTACTCATCCTGTCAGCACTCTGACTTATGTCAGAGCCAGTGCTTAATTTGTGCCGGTGTTAGCCAGTGGGCAACACCGGCACTCTTTTTTGGGCACCGGAACATCGCATGTGTAATTGCTTTGTTGTTTGTTCCAACTTAAGCTTCCATCATAAATCATTCCTTCAGAGTCTGCTCTGCTTGCAGGGCCTGGCTGGGCCAGAACATCGCACGTGTAATTGCTTTGTTGTTTGTTCCAACTTAAGCTTCCATCATAAATCATTCCTTCAGAGTCTGCTCTGCTTGCAGGGCCTGGCTGGGCCTGGGAGTGGAGCACAACAAGGACAGCCAATGAAAACCAACATTCTGTTGTTACTATGCAGTGTTTGATACATTCTGTATAGTAACACAGAATGTATAGGTTTCATTGGCTGTTCTTGTGAGCCAGTGAAATGACATGGTGATGTGTGGGTGAGGGTGGGTGGTCACATGGGTCTTGGTTGCAGAGGCAGTGGCGCCACCATTTGTTAAGGCAGGGCACTGGTCTGCAGTCGACTCTGAGAGCCTCCCTTGCACGTGTGCGGTCTAGTAGCTGTATCGCTTAACGTCCTCAGGGGCAGGCAGGGCTGGCAGGCCCAGGCTCTGCTTGCTCAGTGTGGCATCATGCCGGCCTGGCCCCCGACAGGAGGACTAAACAAAACATGGTAAGTTGAAAGTTTTCATGTCGCATGTCGGCTTAATTTACATTATTATTGCGGCGGGCTGCCGTGGAAATATGCATTTCCACGGCGGCGGCCCGCCGTAATAATAATGTAAGTTAAGTGCCAGCCAGGCCGCGCTTACCTAACATTATTATTGCGGCATGCCGCTGCCATAATAATGTAAGGTAAGTGCCAGCCAGGTCACCGTTTACTTAACATTATTATTGCGGCGGGCCGCCGCCGTGGAAATATGCATTTCCACGGCGGCGGCACGCCGCAATAATAATGTAAAGTAAGTGCCAGCCAGGCTGCTTACTTAACATTATTATTGCGGTGGGCCGCCACCGTGGAAATGCATCGCCGTTCAAATATGGATTTCCATGGCGGTGGCCCGCTGCAATAATTATGTTAGGTAAGTGCCAGCCGGGCCGCGCTTACCTAACATTGTTATTGTGGCGGGCCGCCACCATGGAATTATGGATTTCCACGGCGGCGGCCCGCCGCAGTCATAATGTTAGGTAAGTGCCAGCCAGGCCGCTTACTTAACATTATTATAGCGGAGGACCCGCCGCATTAATAATGTAAGGTAAGTGCCAGACAGGCCGCTTACCTACCATTATTATTGCAGCGTTACGCCGCTGTGGAAATATGCATTTCCACGGCGGCGGCCCGCCGCAATAATAATGTACGGTAAGGCTGGCACATAGGCAACCAGGCCACGTTGCAGAAAAGCTGCAAGACTTTATAGGCAGATATTTGTATTAAAGCTAGAGGTCCGTATTTTGACTCTGAGCTGCAGCATCATGGCACAAACATCTGCAAGCAAAAGTGGGTTACATGTCCCACAGACTAAAAAGATGACAAGTGGTTGTTCCACATTTTGACTGGACTCGGACCAAAAATACCAACTATAAGACTAACAAGCATTGGCAAAGCCCACAGTTTGGACTTTGTGTAGGTATGGAATAGGAATTATCCAGGCACAGATATAAAAGTACTACCTGGCCATAAGATCATAACAGCTGGAAAATAGAGTGATTACCTAGGCCAGGTGTCTGCAACCTTTGGCTCTGCAGATGTTTTGAACTGCAACCCCCATCAGCCTTAAACAGCATAGTCAGTGGTGAGGGATGATGGGTGTTGTAGTCCAAAACATCTGCAGAGCCAAAGGTTGCAGATCCATGACCTAGGCCTATGATGCCATCCCCTGGGAAATTCCTAACACCTCAAGCCATCGTTGTCATTTGTTTCTAACAGGGGTTGAATTCATGGAAGAGATATTAATCAAGTGGCAGGAAGGCACATGGTTAAGACATTATTATTACACCAGTAGCCATTAACACTCAGCAGACTGGGTAGTATACTGCAGAATGAAACCGTTTTCTTTCTTCGGGGGGGGGGGGGCTTTTCTCCAGCTCAGCTTGAGAGTTATACTGCTTTTGTGCCATTTATTGTACACATAAAAGTGCTGCTATGCAAATTAAAGTCTACAAAATAAGAACCGAATTAGAATAATAGGGAAACTTTCTAGAAATGTAGACATCGTCCCATTCAGAAAGTCCACCATCTATGAGGGAAATCCCAGTTGAATGGTAACCAACGGTTTCTGCTGCATTCATTTGAAGCATTATGGACTCACTCATGCGGGCATACACAGAAATCAGTACAATAATTACTCTGGTCTCTGTGACACCAAAGAATGGACAAGGTTTTCGCAGTCTACCAGGTCCACTGCCTCTTTCCACGACTGATACTGGGGAATCAATGAGCCCTCTCTGGACAGAGAGCCTGGAAGTTAAGTTGCAGTCTTCAACGCTTAGAAGGTGTTGTAAGCTATTTGCTGGTTTTGGGAAAGAAAGCTGAGGGAAACTGAGAGGAGGAATTGATGTGGGTGTTGTGCATAGAACAGAGGGCATTCTTTGCCATTAGGGATGGGATACAGAGAGCAGAATCTCTTCCCTGTAGAGGCCAACCAAAGCCACAGTACCTTTCATTGTCATGTTACAACTTTTTTGGTCCCTACACATGCTGGACAAAAGTATCCAATGAGTAGGAACAAGACCTGTTTGCTGGAAATCCCTACCATAACAAGTGTTTTCCAACTTTAAAGCATTATACTTCCTCAACCCATGTGTGCCCTTCCCCATTCATCCCCCTACTAGCCTGTGCCAGCAGTTGCTGCAGCGCCAAACATGTGACATGGAGCAGCAGCAGTGTGATAGGCTGGTGGTAGGTCGATCTAGGTCTAGCACTGAACTGGCCCGGGCCGCGCGTCCGCACTGCGGGTGGCGCCGCACCCAGCATTATGGGGCCCAATAGTTTTTGGGCCCTGGCACTTATTTTTTTTTTTTACAAATTAAGCACTGAGCACTCATAGAACTTTGTTTAACTTTTTTATAGGCATCTAGTAATATTTTCTCTATCTTCATGCCCATGTGCTTCTCTTGCAGTTTCCAAGCACATTCTGAGTATTCGTTTTGTAGACAATGTAACAAAATATGTAATTTGGCAAAATGTAGCTATATATTTTTGTCCTACTACCAGCTACAATTGCGTATTTTTACCACAAATACAGCAGATAAAGGGCACCCGTGGCCTGCATCTTGTCACAAAAGTAGGTCCTCCAGAATAGTTGCATGCAAAGTATGAGAAATAAACATGTACAATATTTGCATAAGAGCTAGTAGGGCTTAGTGCTCATGAATCATTGTGCATGTATCAGGGGTCCCCCAAGGCAAGTAACGACCAGAACACCAAAGTAATCCAAGAAGGAGCATAAACCAAGCAGGAAAGTCATGCAATTTATTTAGGCCCAGATAACAGCTGGGAAAGCATGGTTTAGACAGCCCTGTGGATCTGAACTGCATTGCATGAAGTGAGCTGCCAACAGCGGGCAAGGTTTTTATACATAAACAACTGTGAAAAACCTGAGGGTATCCTCCCTACTATTCCCCCTGGATCCTCTTCTCCACATCCAAGCCTGCGTCTATTCGGCCTCTTGCAAACACAGAAATGCTCTTTAAAATCTGCAAGGAGTTGGCCAATCCTGATGCAGTCTCCACCTCTCCTGTTCCTTTGCAGGCCCTCTGTACAGCTCTGGCTTCTCACTTCACCACTAAAACTGAGGACACCTTTTCCTCGCTCTCTTCATTCTCTCCCTCTAGCTCGCGTGGCCCCTCTTTGGCCGTCTCACCCTCTCCTCCTCCTTTCTCCTCTTTCTCTCTGACAACAACTGATAAGGTTTCTAGACACGTCTGATCTATGAAACTGTCGTCCAAGCAGGTACTCCCCTGCTCCTCCAGAACCACCAAGGACTACATTGACACCCGGGCTCCAGCCTTGGCCGATTTCTGCAATCACTCTTTTGCCACTGGATCTTTCCCCTCTCTCCTCAAGCACTCCCTTGTGCACGCCCTCCTCAAAAAAACCTTCTGCCGATCCAACCTGTCTGGCAAACTATCGCCCGATCTCCATCACTCCTTTCCTCGGCAAACTCCTGGAAATGTTGCCGATCTCCCAGCTTACTCTCCACACTAAATCTGTTGGTTGTCTCCATGATCACCAGTCTGGCTTCAAAGGAGCCAGAGGCACGGAAACTGCTCTACTGAACACCCATGAAGATCCCCTCACTCCTTCTGTCCTCATATTCCTTGACCTTTCCTCTGCTTTTGACACGGTCAACCACTCCATCCTGATTAAGTGACTATGTGAGAACCTGGGCATTACAGATCATGCTCTGGAGTGACTGAGCGCCTTCCTCTTGGACCGATCCTCCCAGGTCCAACTTGGGTCCTTTATCTTCACCACCTCTCTCTCCATTTGTGGTGTTCCTCAGGGCTCTAACCTCTCACCCTGGCTCTTCAATATCTAGTTGGCCCCCTTGGACCACCTCATCTCTACAGTCTCCTCTAACATTCAGTGTTATGTGGATAACACTCAGCTATCCTTCAGTCTCCCCTCAGCCTCCTCTCCTCTCTTGCTCCTTACGGACTGCCTATCTGCGAGCCAGGATTGGTGTGCCTCCAACGGCCTCTGTCTTAATGGCAGTAACATGAAGTTCCTTATCATTGGGACCCTCCCACCCGCTTTCCCTTTCACTCTGTCCACCCTCCTTGGGCCCTCTTCCTTCGTCTTCCTTTGAGGCAAAAAACCTTGGTGTCATATTCGACTCCACCCTCTCCTTCTCTATGCACATCACAGACCTTGTCAACAAGGCCCAGTACCAGCTCCACCTCCTCAGAAGTATTCTTCCTTTTTTTTCACTTTCCCCCAGAAGCTCACTGTCTCCAGAGCCCAGGTTCTCTCTATGCTAGACTAGTGCAACAGCCTCTTTCTCAATCTCCCTTCCTCAACCCTCTGCCCTCTGCAACTCATCCAGAATAGGACTGTGTGGGATATATTGACCCACTCAGTTGTGCTATACTACATCACTTTGCTGCAGTGGTGCAAGAAACAGCAAAGTGGCCGCGCTGATTCCTGTGCACTCCAGGATCTCAAAACTGCATTTTTGCAACCACCAGAAAAATGGCTGCACCACCATGCCACATACATTTCAGGTGGGGTGGAACAGAGTACTCACTGCAGGAATGTGTCAGTGTGCTCTGCAACATTTAACATGGAGTGAAGTGAAAGAGGCAGCATTACTTTGCTGAAAAGCCACAATGCCTCTTTAAAATGACACCTTTTTGAACCTTTAGAAGTGCTGCTTGGCGCTAAACTCATCCAGTCCTCATGAACCACTGTGATTAAAAAGGCCCTGCAATGCCCAGGATCATCCATTGTGTCTCAGCAGAACCGGGCCTAATTCTTGAATGACAGCTCCTGTCAAAAGTATCTTTGAAAAATCAACTTTGCTTTGCCTTTGCTTTCATTTTACAGGGGGAACACGTCTATTTTCTTTGCAAAAGTATCGCAAAAATCAGTTGTTCAGAGAAAGACTCTAAATAGATGCCTGTTTAAATGTATCCATGCTGCAAAACAACTCCATCACTCAAGAAAAGAACTATAGCTGCATAAAGTGTGTATTTATTGGAGATGAAAACCGAATTTAAACAAATAGGAAAATTTGGTTTTTCTGACTGAAGAGAGAAAATTGCCTATTTAAAAGTAAATTGTTGTGTGAAGGCCTGCTTACTTAGCAATGTAAAAGAATGTTTTGCTGGTAAAAGTACACTTATAAAGTGTTTTGATTCCACAGGTTTAAGTCAAGATGTAAAATGAGAAAATGAAGGCTAAACTCAGAAGCTAAGTTGACAAGCCATAAAAAAAACATTGCTCTGCCAGTTGCTAGCCTTGAGAAAGGGGGACACCTCAAACTTCTGGCACAGGAAAGTGCTAGTTGCCAGCTTGAAAGACGTTGAATGCACCAGGGCAAAGAAACTTCACAAGCTCATCAGACATTCGTCTTTGCTGCAGGCTGGGACAATAGCAGGCTGAGACTCTCACCTGTCAAGTGAGAGGGGCAATAAAACCTTCAATCAAGAGAGAGGCCCCTCATCCTGCTTCAAAGAAACTGGCAATTGACAGCAGTTTCGGAAAAGAAAAAAAAACTGATCAAGTGACAATGCACTTCCTTTTGTCTTCAAAGGCTATTTTGTAACTGAACTTTAAAGGCGTTTAACTTTGCAGAAAGAATTAGGAAAAATATGAAAAGTTTGTAGTTCTAAATCTAATGTTATGCTCTTTCTTTGAAAACTTGGTAGAACTCATTACTGCATAAGGAACAGACGTTGCAAAAAATGACAGATTACGGGTAAAGAATTGATGTTGGGAACATAACATTGTGTACATACATCCCTGAGGTAAATGCCCATCTGTGTACGAAGGTGATATGATATGATATGATATGATATGGCATTTGTAACGCGCCTATACACAGGTGTTTCAAGGCGCGACGAGGCAGGGAGGGGAGGAAACAAGGGGAGACAGACAACGATCCTACTAGGCCAGGTGTCATTCAGATCGCGCAAGTGCAGGGGTGGGGGAGGGGGAAAAGTGCAAGGGGAAGGGGAGGGGGGAAGTGCAGTACAAGGTAAGTGGCGTAAAGTAAAAACATAAATAGGGCCAGCTGGTGGCAAGTGCAAGGTAAGTGCAGAACAAGTGCTGGAAAGGGGGGGGGCTGTAGGGATACAGAGACAGTCCCGCAGTGCAGAGGGGATTCCAGGGCATCAGTGCAAGTGGAGAGTGGCTGGGCCCAGGACCGAGGCCGTTAAGAGTGGTCCAGTTGCAGAATCAGTGCAGTTTCAGTGAAGAATATTAGCTGTTCAGCAGGGGAGAGGGAGAGAGAAAGCAGAAGCAAAGAGGAAGGTTTTGAGGTGCTTCCGGAACCGGAGATGGTTCTCCTCAAGTTTCAGGGAGGCAGGAAGGCTGTTCCAGAGGGAGGCCCCTGCCGTGGAGAGAGATCTACCCCCAGCTCGTTGCTTCGAGAAGCGGCTGACCCTGAGGGAGTTGGAGGCGGATGAGCGAAGGGCTCGGGAAGGAAGATATTTGGGAAGAGAGAGTTGAAGGTATTTAGGACCAAGGCCCCAGAAGGCCTTGTGGACAATGCAGAGGGTTTTGAACTTTATCCTCGCAGCCACTGGGAGCCAGTGTAGAGATTTCAGTCCTGGAGATATACGGTAAGGTGCAGAATTTTAGGCCAACCGTTCCATGTTTAAAATTAACAAAATGTGTCAGAAAGGTGAAAGCAAGTCCCACAGACTTGGGTTTTGGATTGAAATATGACACACAAAATATGTAACCTGTGCATCTGATTTTCTCAGAGGTTGCAACTGCATAAATATGTGTTTGTGGCAAAATTAGATTTTGGTTGCAGTAGCTAGGGGAGGTTTCTAAACACTATAAAAATCATCCCATAAACATGACATCCTTTTTCTGTTATCCAATCAGCAAAGAGCTAGGAGGAGACTTCTACCTTGCCCAATCCTGTTATTAGAGGCGGGAGTAGTAAGCCTGCCGTGCTATATACTGTAGTGATGTCATCTGGCATGATAAATAAGGGCCGCTGACAGCTCACAAGGACACACTGATTCCTGACTTTCTTCCTGAATTCCTGTGTGGCGTCCGGTTCCTGATTTCTTCATCCTGTTTGATCCTGATTCCAGATTTTCATTGCAAAGCCAAGGCCTATGCATTGCTTATCCCATTTTCAGCTAGGCCTCAAATTCTAAAGAAATCCCAAAAACCCGAGGGAAGCATCCTGATCCAGCCTGGCTTGCTGCTACTAGGTGCATGCCTGCTGCAAACTTGCTACCCCACTGATCTGTAGTATCCAATAACCAGAAGTGCCAGTCCAGTGCATTCCGGTGACCAGAACGGCCCAGCTGATCCTATCCTGCCAGATTTTCCCAGCTCTCCTGTGTTAGACCAGATCTGTGTGGTGACCAGAAACCTTGATGGTCCAAAATCCTAAATTGAAGTGGACTGTAAGTATTAATAGGGATCATAGAAAACCATGCCTTGCCTTCCCCTATCCCAATCTCTAAACCATCCTAATCTTACCTTAATAACTTTTAACATTGTCAGAATCCTTATTGCAACCCTGTCATTGATTTATCTTGCAAATTCTTTAGTAATTTTAGCACCATTTCTTTAGTAATTTTTATCTTGTGTGACCCCTAAACTATCAATCCTATTTCGAGTGATCCGACAGGTTCCACCAGGGCGGGCGCTGGGGACCTTGGGTTGAAGTCATGAATCAACTCTAGAGCTTACTGTGTCCCTCTTTGTTGATATTCTAGCCGGAATGCTCTAGTATAGAGTAAAACTTAGAGTAGAACTATTCTTGTCCAAACTGAGTTTCTTTGCTTTTTTCATTACCCGATTTTTCTAAAAACGCCTCTTATCCTACGTTGCATATCTCCCTCAGTTTAATCGCTAGAGACTTCCTTTTAATTCTTGATTATACCTAAGACCTAACATCTATAGCTACATCCCAACCCAAACTAAAAACTGTTTGGTTAATTTTAGGCGGGAATCAACATTTTTGCAAAGTTTAACATGTGTTATTTTTATTCTAATTTATTTTCAACCTTCAATTCAAATTTGAATTGTTTGCTGTTGTCAAACTATTGCTTAGGACTGCTAGTATCTTTCCAATGTTGCTCCCATAGAAATTTGTACTGATTTGGCGATTTATTTCACACTTTCAGTGTTTTATTCAGCCATTTTCCAGTGTTATTTCAACACTGTAAGGTTTCAAATCATTTTTCTTTCTTGTTTGAGGAGGGAGGGTTGGATTCGAATTTCGTGTATTGTTCCTCATTCCTGATTACCTGCTGCTTCCTTATATATATTTAGAATTGATTCTTTGTGGGTTGAGGAATATTGCAGGGGGAAATCCTAACTTAAGTGCTATCTTTCCAAACAAGCCAAAAGTATTCTATTCTGTGGTGTTTTCTATTTTGTGTTGGTAAAGAGTGAATTTAAGTGCATTACATACCTTCTTATTTGTTATTGTGACCACATTGGTGTTTGCTGCCCCATATATTCAAAAGTATATGTTTGATTTGAATTTTAAATAAATAAATATTACCTTACCAACCAGCCTGATTCCTGGTCCATCGTGACCTGGTGTATTTGAAAAGGGGAGTGAAATGAGTGTTGTATTTCTCAAATATTGAACCTATATATAACAACAAAATAGCACCCAAGCCAAAGACACAGAAACCCAGGAGATACATCACTTGCAACAGAGAATGTCCCAGTAGTCCCAAAACATGCAGGTAGCACAGAGGGACAATGAGGCCCTCTGTGAAAAGATTGATGGACTCCACCAGCAAGTAGCAGGGCAAGAGCGAACCATTGAGACCAGTAAGGCCTTGATAGATGAACAAAAGGCCCAGATTTGTGCTTATCACCAGGAAATGGGGGCTGGAAAAGAAAAGGTAGACAGATTAGAGAAAGAGGGTGCGAGACTAAATTCCAACTGGAGGCACAGGGCAACCCCTAATCATAGCATCAGGAACTCTGTACTCAGGGACTCAAACCGATTCAACACCATGAACACTGCCAACTTCATGTCTACCGGCTCACATGAGCCGGGAGCCATGGGGCTGGCAGAATTCAATAGGTTTGGTAAGATGTGACTGACAGATGAGCGCCCCCCAGAAATTGATGGACGGGCGTCCCCGCACAGATACCCAAATATTAGGGCTGATATCTCAGACCAGAAAGACTTCTATGAGGGGAGGGTCAGGGAATTAGATCCACTTAAATACCAACTTCCAAGGGACCAGTTTGTGAAATTTGGTGGGGAACTCAAGGAAATAAAGCCCAAAAAGAGTATCCTGAAGACCTCTATGCAGTTAGGGCAGTGGGGGGGATACTCTGCCAATCCTGGGAGCAGGGGAGAGTCAGAAGACTCTTCCGAGCACCACAGGAATAGGGAAACTAGGCCCCCACATTCTGCAAGCCCTTCTCAAGCTTGCAGAATCAGGGAGTGCCTAGAGGACCAAGAAGCCACCTCCAGTAGCAGTGCCTCTGAGTCTGAGGACGAGTGGACTCGGGTGACTAAAACCAAGAAGGCAAACAAAATTAAGAGAGCTATTCAAAAATATCCCCTTAGCCAGATCAAGGACATTAGGAGTGTTATAACACGATATCATAAAAATGTATTCTGTGTGGGAACACCTAGAATTATATGAATAAATGATGGACACTTCATATAAAGGACAGCCAGAATTGCATGCAGTATGTGAAATGGACATTCTCCCCTGAATACTCCAGTTTCTTTGCGGGACTGGAGGATCAGAACCACTCAAGATGGTCCACCTACAGGGCAGCCATCTTAAAACATTTCTCTGCACACAAAAAACCCTAAGAGGCCCGCAAGTCGGCCTACAATCTGCAGTGCGGGGATGATCAGGCCCCACAAGAATTTGTGCAGGAGCTCAAACGCGCTTTTGTGCAGACCACCAGAAGGGTGCGCACAGATAGTCGGGAGTTCATCACCACTGTTAAACGGAAATCATATAGTGCCTCCTTTTGACTTTTATTGGCCTAATCGCTCTATGGGGAAAACCACGTTGCAAAGTTCCGATTTTGGATCGACTTTGCTGCCATTTTAGAGTCATCCGCCATTTTGATTTCTGTTCATACGATTCTCTGTTCTAAAATGGTGGACTGTGCTTTCAACTTGCAACCAAGCCTCCCGACCTTTGAGTTCTGTTAATGGTTAGACTATCCAAGGCCTTGTACTATACATGAACTGTTGTCCTAGCATTGTCTACACTAAGAAGCCTCATCCGCAAATACACATCTGGAACAATGCAAAGTAAACTCCAAGCGTGGACATAGGCCGAATTCGATTGAATGCAATTTGTAAATGGAGCTTGCTGTAGGATTTGGGAACACACGTTGCCATTGTATCACTGTGGAAATACAAACATGTATAATCCTTTGTAAAATATTATGTGAACTAGGCACGAACTCTAGACACAAGATTATTAACGTGAAGAGGGGCTGGACAATATTTCTCAAAACTGCATAAAAGTATGAACATTTAGATGTCCAGCACTCTTTCTCCTCTCTTTGACAGGCTGGTACTCATTGCGGGGTGTTGAGAGCCAGATAGCTATCTGTATCTGTGTTTCTTTGTAAACTGTACAGTCGATTAAAGATCTGTGAATCTTTATAGCCCGTGTTTGATATATTTCATTTGTGGTACTCAGCCTCGATATTTCTTTGCTTTTACAACCACCTTCTTTCATGCGCTCCCCAAATATATTATGACCCAGCTGGTGAGGGACTTTCATGAGAAGAGATCACTGACTGGTTCATAGAACAGGTGACCAGCATTTATGAGGTACAAAAACCAGCAGATAAAAAAAACACAAACAAAAACCCCAAACCAGCCAACACCCCTGCTGCTGCTAAGATGGCGGAGGTGAAGGTTGCCCCCATTTTAGATCTGGAGATGGGGGGGGCCTAAAAATATACCTGTACAAAATCCATCCAATCAAAGAACCAGAATGCCCTATGGCCAATACCAGACAGGTGGTAGTCATGGAGGTAATCCCACAAATGGGACCCCTAACTCCCCTGATTACATTAGCCCCCGATACAAGGGTAACAGACCCATCCTAGGGTATGTGTGGACTCCCCCAGCCCAAGGGGGGGATCAACCAGGTAGGAACCACCCCAGGAAACTTCCATCCTAACCTTCTCCAGGAGGGCAGTAATCCCCCAAATGCCGGGTTGAGTTTATTTCCCCGGTACCCAGAAAACCCCAACCTGCAGGACAACCCTCCATTCTTTCCCCGCTTTCAGGAGCCCAGACAGCCCAATCCTGGAGAGGGGAGGCCAAAGTTGGAGGGTTACCAAAATGCTCCATACCCAGAGTACTACCCTTCCCGTGACTCACCTAGGGTTGATCAAAGATCCCCGTAGCAGCTGGAACGGGTGTCTTAACTGGAACGCCAGATCCAGAACCTGTCCCATGATCCACGTTACATGTTGAGGGTTGAACAGAACCCACAGATGAACATGGCGGATCAGAACCCCACCAACCATGGGTCTGGTATTCCAGAACAATGATGGGGGGGGAACACCCCGACACCTCACCGGTTCCAGAGGAGGAGGCACGGGGGAAGGGCGGTGTAAAGCCCTAGAGGAAGCTTCCTTCATTACCGGTGAAAAGCCCCTGGAAACCCAGGAACCAGAACCAAAATCTCCTGCCCCCAAAAACCTGCCTACCAAGGAACAGAGGGCGGGTAGGAGAAAAAAAGAACCCAAAAAGACCCATTTTCTGGAGGAGGTTAGTGTCCTCCAATTCGAAGGAGAGAAATCCTCAGAGGATTCGGGAAAATAATGTTCTCCTTCAGGGACGGGGGAACTCCTCCCAAAGAAAAATGTGTCCCAAGAGATACAAATGAAGACTGGGCGAATGTGGGGACTGAGTCAGAATCGCCCATCATTGAACCCCAGAATGAGCATCAAGGAAACCAAACTGTCCAAACCAGGTCTGGGGACTGCCTCCAAAAGGGGGGGGGGCAGAATCAGAAGAAGGGGAGCCCAAAACTCCCCACATATCCCAATGTCAAGTTCTCCTTTCAGATCTCCAAACTCCAACACCGAATCATGACCAAACCACTCCTGTATCAGAGTCAAAAATAAGGAAATTGACCACCAAACTTGCCCAGAATGCCCATTACCTCTGCCCATTGGAGGAGAATGAGGGTAGATTTTATGCCCCAGTCCAAGTACAAGGGCAATGTACATTTTCGGCACTGGTGGACACTGGATCCCAAGTCACTCTTCTGTGAAAGAGGGACTTTGATCAGCTGAATTCAGGAAGGGGGGAGAAATACCAGATCCCTCTCACCCCTCTTCCTGGACAACTTCAGAACTTCGATGGGAATTAAATTACTGTCAAGGGGACTGCGGATCTGGAAATTAAAATTGGGCGACACAATGTGAGACACCCAATCATAGTCGTGACTCCACAGGACACACCCTGTCTACTGGGGAATGACATCCTGCGTATGTTGTCCCCCCAATAGACTGTGTGAACAAGGTCCGCTGGATCCAGACTAACCGGCCAATAAAATTAAAAGATAGTGTCAGCCATGTTAGTTTAAATGGCACATGCCACATGGTTGAACAAAAACATGATCATATTGAGTTCCATTTTCCCAACAACCAAATACCTGACGTGACAGTAATTGCTGTAGGACAACAAACTGGTGATGGCAATTCCTCTCCATTTCTGACAATCAGCCTTCCTTCCAGTTTCAAGTGGCATTCCACACTGGATGGAAATACTTTGAAATTTTATACCAATTCACAATCTGAAAATCCCAATTCAATAGTCAAGAGTGATGAGAAACCAGCTCAAAGTTTAGCTGATATTTAGAAAATTAGAGAACAGTTATTCATCCCTATTCAGTTAAATGAGGGGAAGGAATCTGTTCTCGCCCGAGTGTGTGTGAACAAAGGTAAGACCTTCATCAGCGAAGCCATGTTCTGACAGCTCCCAAAAGATCCAGCCATTCCCACATTTAAATTGATCAAAAAGTAGGAAATGTGCCTGGAAACTTCCAATTCCAAACATCTCCTGCCTAGCAGGTGTATGCTCAAAATCTCTATCGGAAACAAAAGCATAGTACATAATTGTTGGGTCATGCGAGATGTCCCTGGCTGCATTCTATTTAGGCAGTGACATTCTTAATCGGTTTGCCATTAATTTAGACCTGATCAATTACAAAGCCTGGTCCTGATTAGGGGGTAATCACATGGACTTTGATGATTCAGAAAAAGCATTTTGGGTAGCCAAATTGCTGCCGTATGCAGTTGAAGTTCAAATTGGAGAGGAAATCACCACCCCAGGACGGACCGACTATTCCCACTTGAATTAAACATTAAAAGAGGACAGAGACTGCAAAATCCTGATGCATATGTTCACCTCAACGCCCACCTCCAACAGCAAGGGTTGGGATTAAACCCAACCCCATTAGTCAATGTAGAGCACAACACCATTCCAATATTGATGGATAACAGCGATTTTAGGAGTATCACTCTAAGCGCAGGCACCATTATTGGAATGGTGGTTGATGACCGATATTTTTCCATAGATCTAGGTAATTAACTGATAGGACCAATGACTGTTTTGACAATGATAGCGTCAATGACATAACACCAGACAGGATCTTCACCCTGCAAGGAGGGAATTTCCTGGTGTACTCTTCCTGCCCTTATGGTGTGGAAGAGGTGACCTGTGACATCAGGAAGGATGCAGTGATCTTCCAGGTCCACAAGGACTGCCTTCCCTGACTGAAACCCACTGTCTAGGTCAATACTTTAACCAGGGACCTCTCCACCCAGCTGGAGGATGCCGCTGAAATAGCCAAACCAAGTCTTCCGGGTTTCAGGCAAATGGTTGAAGAGATAGTCAACCTAGCTGATGCCTGTGAGACTCTGGAGCAAAAGCAAATGTTGAAGTAGGTGTTCTTAGATGTTCAAGATCTATTTGCGGTGGACTCATATGACTATGGTTGCACCGAAATCCATACAATTCCCATGGACCCTGGCATGACTCCAGTGTTTGTGAAGCAAACCCGCTTGCCTCTCGCATCCATGGAGTCCCTGCCAGAAATTATCAAAAACCTTGCATCCCATGGGATAATTTGTCCAGTCCAAAGCACATTTAATAATCCAGTTCTGGGGATTTTAAAACCCAAGGGCCAGTGGAGACTCTGTTCTGACCTAAGGGAGCTGAACAAACGGGTCATTAAGTCCCGATGGCCTCTCCCCTACATTGACCAGGGGCTGGCCCAGATCCAAGGGTCAAAAGTATACACTGTCATTGACCTGACCAACGGGTACTGGACCGTCCCTGTCAGTAGCGAGGACCAATACAAGCTGGCTTTTACCTTCGGGGTGCAGCAGTACACATGGACCCAGACTCCCTTCAGATACATCAACTCTGGCAACAAATTTAACATCTTCTTACACAAGGGCATGCCCAACTTGGTTGAAAGGGGTAACCTGGCCTATGTAGATGATGTCCTGGTCAAAAGCTCAACCATGGAGGAACATATAGCAGAAATCCTTTATGTTCTGACACAGTTGTGGGTTGCCGGAGCAAAACTATCCTTCCAAAAGGCACAGTGGTGCAGGACCCGTGTCAATTTCTTGGGGCATGAGATAACTCCTGAGAGTCTCTGTCCCCAGGAAAAGAAAGTGGAAGCACTCCTAAAACACAAATACCCCAAACCTCAGCATGAGCTAAGGAGCCTCCTTGGACTGACTCCTTACAGTAGGAAGTTCCTTGAGGATTACGCAGGGATCACGAGACCCCTGATCCATCTGTTGAAGGGTGGGGGGTCAAGTGGGAGTGGGGTCCAGAACAAGCCGAGGCAGTTAAGCAACTCAGAAGAAGCCTCTCACAAGAACCTTGTCTAGCCTACCCTGTCAAAAACAAGGAGTTCTTCTTGGAGACAGGGTTCTCGAATACATGCTTGACAGCAGTATTATATCAAATGCATGACAAGGTCAATAACGTCATATCCTATGCAAGTAAGACCGTATCCTCTGTGGAGGAAAAATTCAACGATTGTGAGAAGGCACTCCTGGCAACGGTGTGGGCATTGAAAAATGACCGCCCATTCATCCAGGGGGAACACATCATAGTGGAGACTCCACACCAGCCTTTGCAATATCTCCAAAGTGACAGGATCTGGGCCAGGAATGTGAGTAATTCCACAATTACTTCCTGGATTCTGTCAATGCAAGGGTTTCCTGTGGAGGTCAGATATGGCCAAAGCAAGAAGAGTCCCATCACGCAAGGTCTGGCTGACTTGCATGATTGTGCCAGAGAAAACTGTCTCGAGGATGAACGTCTTAAAACCCAGGACAACATGGAGGCGTACCTGAACTCCCCGCACAAAGTCTATGAAGAAGACAAGTGCGAGGGAATGCCCATAGTCTATGTGGATGGATGCTCGTACCATGTTGACAACAACGGGGAAAAGGAACTGGTGGCCGGCGTTGGGAATGCCTGGGTGAATGATGCCCCGAAACCCTCCGCTGGGTACAACATTGGTCCCCGTAGTAGTCAGCTGGCAGAGCTGATGGCAGTTCATCCAGCCATCCTCAGTGACGTCCAACACCAACTTCACGAACTGGTCATAATCACTGATTCAGATTATGTCCGGAACGGGTTCTTGGAGCACCTGGTTAATTGGAAAACCAGAGGCATGCTATTTGCCAATAACAAACCGCTCAAACATGGCAAGCTAATCCAAAATATTGATGATCTGGTCACCTCTAGTTGGATGACCATCTACTGCAAAAATATCAATGGTCATTCCAGAATAGGGGAACAGACAAAACTGGAAATGACCTAGCTGATCAGCTGGCCAAAACCGGAGCTAACCAAGGGGATCTCCTTGAGATTGAGTGCCTCTTGGGGAAAATCCAGGTCACTGCTATCACTAGGTCCCAGACAAATGCTCACAATGAACTCTCAACTGCCCAGTGGAGTAAGGAGATCCCAGATGCCGATTTAATCATGGCATAAAAAGGGGATCCAATCATTGGTAAGTTTTATCAACAAGTTGAGGACTCTGAGAATTTTCCCCTGACGGATACCGATTGCATTGGGAAAGAGGACCTCAAAGTGTTGAAGTAATGTCCAAAAAATGTTCCGAATCCAAGGCAGTTTGTTGGTGAGGAAATCCATATCTGGCTGTGACCAGTGGGTGGTCCCTACTTCATTCCGAAGCCTGATGCTAAGTCACGCCCATGATGTGGCCACAGCCGGTCATCGGGGATTTCATACTACATTAGAAATCTTGTGAGAGGTTGCATACTGGCCACACATGGGGCAGGACCTCGACCAATACTTGAAGGGGTGTCTTGTGTGTGCATAATTTCAGCCAACATCCCTCACACACCGAGCTCCCCTCCAAAAGAGGGGGATGACACTGCCTTGGTCGGATTTACAAGTACATGTTAACCGTAACATGCTTGTTTACTGAATGGGTGGAATGTCTTCCAGCCCCAAATTGCAAGGCAGAAACAGCAGCTGCCCTGATTATCAATCACATCTTCTCGCGTTTTGGACTACCCCAATGGATTGAGTCAGACGGAGATAGTCACTTCACCAGCAAAGTGATGACAAAGATGTGGGAGATACTTGGAGTAAAAAGGAAACTACACATTGCATACCGCCAGTCCTCTAGTGGTGGAGTTGGGAGGTACAATAAATCCATTGTGAGCATACTGAAAAAGTTTGTGGCAGACTCTGGGCCAAGTTGGGACATCCGATTACTGCTTGTCCTGATGGCTATCAGATCTACCCCTTCTTCTGCAACTAAGATGTCTCCATTTGAACTGGTCACTGGACGAAGGATGGTGCTACCCCAGCATCTGCTCTATAGAACACCAGAGCAGACACTAATAAATGACTCCACAACTCATGAGTATGTTGAGAATCTGAGAAAACACCTTCAACAATCTTGTGCATATGCTCAGCGGAATTTAGAAAGATCTGTGGACAGCATGAAGACCCACTATGATCTAAAGACAACCAAAAAGGAATACCAAGTAGGAGACAGGGTCTACTTGTACAATTTCCAAAGGAGGGAGACCAAAGAACGCACATTTTTGCCTAGCTGGCGGGGACCTTTTGAAATTGTAGACAAAATCTCACCTGTTGCCTACTGAAGGGTGACTTGACAGAAGAGAAGTGGGTCCACATCAATCAGCTAAAGAGTTGCCACCCCAGGCACACTTTGCAACAAATAGAGGAGTCCATGTGGGGGATACATCTGAAGCATAGGAATATTTCAATTGTCACTGAATGCATGCGCATCCCACTGCTGTCATCCCGATTGGAGTACAGTTAGTGGGAAATTGTCGTAACCGGTTTGGGTTCTCTTTTATAGATTCATACTTGTTGCTCCTACCTAACAACCAAGGAGGACCACCCCGGCAACCTGGAAGGGAGTAACCAAAGGAGATCCGGAAGTGTCGCTCCACACTATGAAAGGAAGATCCCAGGGAAAGCGAGGAAGTGTTGTCCCACATTCCGTCCAGAGACAACAGGAGGAGCAGGATGCACCGTTCTCTGAGGGAAGAGGGATTCAGCCCTGCCGCACCCTGCTGTGACCCATGGAAGACATCCCACTTGCCCGATTCCCCACGACTGGAAGCCCAGAAGAAGTTGGGGGGGGAATCTGAGGGATATATTGACCCACTCAGCTGTGCTATACTACATCACTTTGCTGCAGTTGTGCAAGAAACAGCAAAATGGCCACGCTGATTCATGTGCGTGCCAGGATCTCAAAACTGCGTTTTGCAACCACCAGAAAAATGGCTGCACCACCCTGCCACACACATTTCAGGTGGGATGGAACAGAGTGCGCACTGCAGGTATGTGTCAGTGTGCTCTGCAACATTTAACATGGAGTGAAGTGAAAGAGGCAGCATTGTTTTTCTGAAAACCCAAAATGCCTCTTTAAAATGACACCTTTTTCAACCTTTAGAAGTGCTCCTTGGCGCTAAACTGATACAGTCCTCATTAACCACTGTGATTAAAAAGGCCCTGCAATGCCCAGGATCATCCATTGTGTCTCACTGGAACCGGGCCTAATTCTTGAATGACAGCTCCTGTCAAAAGTATCTTTGAAAAATCAACCAGGGGCTTTGTTTTCATTTTACACGGGAAACACGTCTATTTTCTTTGCAAAAGTATCTAAAAATCAGCTGTTCAGAGAAAGACTCTAAATAGATGCCTGTTTAAATGTATCCATGCTACAAAACAACTCCAGCACTCGAGAAAAGAACTATAGCTGCATAAGGTGTGTATTTGTTGGAGATGAAAACCGAATTTAAAGAAATAGTAAAATGTGCTTTTTCTGACTAAAGAAAGAAAATCGCCTATTTAAAGGTACATTGTTGTGTGAAGGCCTGCTTATTAGCCATGTAAAAGGATTTGTTGCTGGTAAAAGTATACCTATAAACTGTTTTGATTCCACAGGTTTAAGTCAAGATGTAAAATGAGAAAATGAAGGCTAAAACTCATAGGCTAAGCTGGCAGGCTATAAAAAAAAATTGCTCTGCCAGTTGCTAGCCTTGAGAAAGGGTGACACCTCAAACTTCTGGCAGAGGAAAGCGCTAATTGCCAGCTTCAAAGATTTTGAATGCACCAGGACAAAGAAACTTCACAAGCTCATCAGACATTTGTCTTTGCTCCAGGCTGGGACAATAGCCGGCTGAGACTCTCACCTGTCAAGTGTGAGAGGCAATAAAACCTTCAATCAAGAGAGAGGTCCCTCATCCTGCTTCGAAGAAAATGACAATTTAGAGCAGTTGAGGAAAAGAAAAAAAACGGATCTAGTGACAATGTGCTTCCTTTTGGCTTTAAAGGCTATTTTGTAACTGAACTTGAAAGGCGTTTAACTTTGCAGCAAGAAGTAAGGAAAATATGAACATTTTGTAGAACAATGTGTCAGAAAGGCTAACCCAGGTCCCACAGACTTGGGATTTGGATTGAAATATGACGCACAACATATGTTACCTTTGTATCTGATTTTCTCAGAGGTTGCAACTGCATAAATATGTATTTGTGGCAAAATTAGATTTTGGTTCCAGTAGCTAGGGGAGGTTTCTAAACACTGTAAAAGTCACCCCATAAACATGACATCCTTTTTCTGTGATCCAATCAGCGAACAGCTAGGAGGAGACTTCTACCTTGCCCAATCCTGTTATTAGAGACGGGAGTAGTAACCCTGCCCTGCCATATAGTGTAGTGATGAAATCTGGAATGATAAATAAGGGTCCCTGACAGCACACAAGGGCACACTGATTCCTGACTTTCTTCCTGAATTCATGTGTGGTGTCCGGTTCCTGATTTCTTCATCCTGTTTGATCCTGATTCCAGATTTTCATTGCAATGCCAAGGCCTATGCATTGCTGATCCCATTTTCAGCTAGGCCTCAAATTCTAAAAAAATCCCAAAATCCCAAGGGGAACATCCATGGGGGCCGCTATGGCACCGAGTTACGCCAATACTTACATGTCATACCTGGAGGAAACCCAAATTCTAACTAATCCAAAATGGAGGAACAACTTAAAATGCTTAGTGAGATTTATAGATGACCTTTTTTGGAGTATGGAATGGCAGCGAAGAAGAACTTGATGAATTTTTCAGCTTTATGAACACCTTAGCAACAAGGATCAAATTCACACATAAAACAAGCAGAACGACAATAGAATTCTTAGATGTATTAATATATCTAGAATCAGATAAACTTGAAACTACAGTCTTCACGAAATCAACCGACAGAAACAGTTTACTGTTAGCATCCAGCTTTCATCCAAAGAACACCATAGAAAGCATTCCGTTGAGTCCATTTTTACGCTATAGGAGGATTATCACCAATGAGGAAGAATATGACAAGAAAGCAATTGACTTAATAAAAAAAATTCCTATTGAGAGGATATATGGAAGAAACAGTGAAGAAGCATGCTACAAAGGTGAAGAACATACCAAGGACAGAAGCCTTAAAACCCAAAATCAAAAACAAAGACAGAATTGGTTTATGTCACAACTTACTCTCAACAGAGTAACAGTATCAAAAGAATCATCAAGAAACATTGGAAATTATTGAGCATGGATCCAACTCTGTCAGCTCTATTTCCAAATCCATCATTATTCGCCTACAGCAAGAGCAGATCCATACGGGATCACTTAATTAAATCAGACTTTGGTCATGTAAAATCCAACCAGAAGATCTTTAAGGGAACTCTTCCATGTAACAACTGTACTTGCTGTAACAATGTGATCAAGGGGAATTACATCAATCACCCACGTCAGGGGCATAGGATTGCGCTAACTCACACATCCACATGTGATACAATGAATGTGATACATGGCATTAAATGCCCATGCAGAGTCTATTATGTTCGATTTACCAACAAGAAAGCGAAAACAAGGTGGGGAGAACACAAATCAAATATCAGGCAACAGTCGACAAAATCACCAGTGTCACAACACTTTAAAGAATTGAAACATTCCATTGCCCAGATTCAATTCATTATCCTCAAACGTGTCACCTTACCCAGGAGAGGAGGGAATGTGACAAAGCATTTGCACCAAAAAGAAATCTACTGGTTTGAAAAATTAGACAGCATGCACCCCCATGGAATGAACCGTGAATGGTATCTGAACTGTTTTTTATGAAGCAAAATCAATTCTAATCAATGATGAAAATGGGAAGAAACAGACCGTTATATGAAAAGATATTGTTTCATACTATTCGGATGGATAATAAGAGAGAGGAAACTGAAGCAACTATATCCAGTAAATTCTATCAAACTTTGTCTCATTAATAGATACGCAGTGAGAAACACAAGTTATATATACAGAGTGAGCAATACGCCCAAGATGGCAGCATGACTGGGACATACACAGAATATAGAGTAGCGATAGAAGATGGAATAGTTGCCTGGTTGCTAAGCGACCCGAAAAACAGCGACCGGAGAATGCAGCAGATGCGAGGGGAGAAAGAACCGGCAAGAGAGTGCGGCATGGGACCCACGGGAAGATTACACCATTACACCAACACAACCGTGCAGTGTTATAGACACCGGTGACAACGGAAACCGAGTGTGCGCAACCAAATAACAGCTGGCATCCGACACGTACTCCGAATGCACAATGATACGCCCATGTGGTGAGTCGAACTAAAAACGAACAGAACCGGTAGCATGTTTCACCTACAAGAAATTAGTAACATAAGAGTGGGACCCAGCGCTATCTAAGCGACTGGTCCCACTTTATGTCACAACAATGTACAATACTAATAAACAGTATGGACGTAGATTTCTCTTTACTGAAGAGTGTCCATTTTCAGAATGGACACGAGTTGTAGCAGAAAAAGAGCAAACAAACAAAAACACATGAAGCGGAATCTCCCAATACATTGTGTCATAGATTAGACACACTTCAAAAGGTTGGTGATTAATTGATGCTGAGAAAATAAAAAAATCATGATTGTTTGAAAAATAATCACAAGAAGTAACACGAACATATTCTCTATTACGTTTAGATGAATCATTGAACAAATCTGTTATCTACATTAATCTAAGATAGGAGTTGTCTCTCTAAGAAAGAATCAACTTTAACAGGACATTGAATTAAATATGCTATCAAGATATCAGATTCACCTGGAGACATTTAAATGCACAATAAAATTTCTTTTTTGTGAAATTCTTCTCTTTTTCTTTACAAACTGATGAACATTCAGCAGATTCCTTTGTGTATACTGTTTTAGAAAGAAGTAATGCTATATACAATGTAATGATTGATAATTACAATGGTAATGTTTTATTGATTGTGTTCTTTGAAAAGCAAACAGAACAGATTGTTCTAAAATTAAATTTTGTTTCAACGTAAAATCTTTCCTTGAAATTAATATAGAAACACGTAATATGTTTATTTGATTTGAATTTCTTCCGATTATATCGGACAAAAGTGTGCCCTTGTTATCGCTTCTCGGGTACCACGAGAAGCCAACATTTCACAAGCATCCTGATCCAGCCTGGCTTGCTGCTACTAGATGCATGCCTGCTGCAAACTTGCTACCCTGATGATCTGTAGTATCCAGTAACCAGAAGTGCCAGTCCAGTGCAATCCGGTGACCAGAACGGCCAAGCTGATCCTATCCTACCAGATTTGCCCAGCTGTCCTGTGTTAGACCAGATCTGTGTGGTGACCAGAACCCTTGACGGTCCAATCTCCTAAATTAAAGTGGACTGTAAGTATTAATGCCCTATCCCAATCTGTAACCCATCCTATCCTTACCTTAATAACTTGTAACATTATCAGAATCCTTATTGCAATCGTGTCCTTGATTCATCTTGCTAAGCACCATTTCTTTAGTCATTTTTATCTTGTGTAAATCCTAAACTATCAATCCTATTTCGAGTGATCCGACTGGTTCCGCCAGGGCGGGCGCTGGGGATCCGGGGTTGAAGTCATGAATCAACTCTAGAGCTTACTGCGTCCCTCTTTGGTATTCTAGCTGGAATGCTCTAGTATAGAGTAAAACGTAGAGTAAAACTATTCTTGTCCAAACTGAGTTTCTTTTCTGTTTTCATTACCCGATTTTTCTAAAAACGTCTCTTATTCTACATTGCATATCTCCCTCAGTTTAATAGCTAGAGACCTCATTTCAATTCCTGATTATACCTAACATCTATAGCTACACCCCAACCTAAAACCCGCACTCAAAATCTGAATGAATTTCATCAGTTTTTATTAAAAACTGTTTGGTTAATTTCAGGCGGGAATCAACATTTTTGCAAAGTTTTACCCGTGTTATTTTTATTCTAATTTATTTTCAACCTTCCATTCAAATTCGAATTGTTTACTTTTGCTCAAACTATTGCTTATGACTGATAGTATCTTTCCAATGTTGCTCCCATAGATATGTGTACTGATTTAGGGATTTTTGCACACTTTCAGTGTTTTATTCAGCCATTTTCGAGTGACATTTCAACATTGTAAGGTTTCAAATCTGTTTTTCTCTCTTGTTTGAGGAGGGAAGTTTGGATTTGAATTTCGTTTATTGTTCCTCATTCCTGATTTGATTACCTGCTGCTTCCTTAAATCTATTTAGAATTGATTCTTTGTGGGTTGAGGAATATTGCAGGGGGAAATCCTAACTTAAGTGCTATCTTTCCAAACAAGACAAAAGTATTCTATTCTCTGGTGTTTTCTATTTTGTGTTGGTAAAGAGTGAATTTAAGTGCATTACATACCTTCTTATTTGTTATTGTCACCACATTGGTGATTGCTGCCCCATATATTAAAAAGTATATGTTTGATTTGAATTTTAAATAAATAAATAAATAAATAAATATATATTACATTTACCAACCAGCCGGATTCCTGGTCCATCATGACCCGTGGAATTTGAAAAGGGATGTGATATGAGTGGTGTATCTCTCAAATATTGAACCTATATATAACAAAACAAGCATTTCAGTTGTGCGTGCATGCTAGGCTGAGACCAGGGTGTATCGCCTGATTGAAATACTTAACAACTGCAAGACCTATCCTTGGCCTCAAGCCCAGGGACTCTATCTCTCCAGCCCTAAAATCTCTCCACTGGCTCCCAGTGGCTGCAAGGATCAAGTTCAAGAGCCTCTGCATCATCCACAAGGCTTTCTGGGGCTGGGGCCTGAACTACATTAAACTCCCTCTTCCAAAATACCTTCCTTCTTGAGCCCTTCGCTCAGCTACCTCCAGCTCTCTGAGGGTCAGAAGGTTTTCCAGGCAGATAGTGGGGCTTAGATCTCTCTCCTCTGCAGGTGCATCCCTCTGTAATGTCTTCCCTGCCCCTCCCACACTTGATCTGGACCACCTGATGTTCCGGAATCAGCTTAAGGCTTTCCTTTTCGTCTCTGCTTTCTCTCATTCCCTCCCCTGCTGACCAACTGACCACAGCACCAACTGGTAGCTTGGCTACCCTCAGTGTCTCACTGGGTACCAGGCTCACCCTCGATCGGTCTCCCCTGCACTGCCTCCGGGCTTACCGCACACTTATGGGCTGTAACTGTAACCGCTACGGTGCCCTGCTTCCTTGCACTTAACCAGAGCCGCGCTGGCCTGGATGCACTTACTCAGAGCATTGCTGCCCTGATTGCATTTCCTCCTTCGCTCTCCCCGATACTTCCCCTTCTTCCTTCCCCCTGCACTTGGTGTTGTCTCACTTGGACAATCTGAATGACACAAGGCCTAGTAAGATCATTTGTCTTATCCTCCATCTGCCTTCCCTGCCTTGTGTACAGGCGTGTTATAAATGACATCATATCATTCCAGGGGTCCAGTTAAAGGACAACACTTTTAGAGCCTGGCCCTGGGGATGGAGACACGAGGGAGGATCACCTGGGTGGAGGGTGCTTGACGATTGGGAGTGGAATGCCCAGAGGAGAGACATGGTATCCCCCCTTTGTCCTATTTAAGACCAACCTAACCCTCCCCCAGCCTTTAAAGGGCTATTGTAAGTCAGCTCTTCTCATTTCCCAACATTTTATCTCAGACAGTACTGGGACGAGGAAGAGATGACAGAGTGATGAACACTAAAAACCCATTTCACCACTCTAGTACTGGGACGAGGAGGATTTCTGCAGAACACTGAGGGTCAGGCAAGCCCAATTGAGAAGCCACGCCTGCAACCTATCAAGTCATTGCAGGTGTATAAAGCGAGAGCCAGAGAGCAGGACGCTGTCGAGTAACACGGAGGGCTTGCTGGCTGAGACCAGCAGGGGACGCTTATCATGAGGAGGAAGCTGTAGTGGGACATGAGATGTCGGCCGACGTCCCAGAGGACCTGTGGCACCTCTGTATGCAGGACCGAGCAGCTGGAGCTGCGAACGAGCAGGACAGAAGAGAGAACACCACCCGCGTCCATGCAGAGGCTGCAGAGTTGCCAACATGTGCCAGACACACCTGGCATGCGTGAGGGGCTCCCAGAGGCCGGCTGGTTGACCTGGGAAGCTGAAGGAAGCACAGTAGCTGCTGGGGAGGAAGGCTGAGGACCAGTGAGTGTCAGAAACAGCCACTCAGAAGTCAGGGCACTCGGAGTGGGGCTGCGCAGAGGGAACGAAGTACCAAATTGAATGGAAACTTGCAATTAAGCATATTGAATGCATGTTGAACATGGAACTGATTTAAACCTTAAAATTAACCATATTGAATACCAGACTGAATGGAATCTTGAAACTAAGCATATTTAATGCATGTTGAATACCGAACTGAATGATACCTTGAAAATAAGCATATTGAATACCAAACTGAATAAAACATTATGGGCAACTCAAATAGCAGATGACAGCCAAATTGAAAGTGCTGATGTGAAAGCAACCTAAAGAAAAGAGCACGAGTGTGAAAGAGTGCCATAGAAAGGTGGGGCATGAGCAAGACCACCACTAAGTGAACTTTATGAATGGATGCAGTGTGGCAAGGTCAGAGACTGGAAAGAGGTGTGTGACACATTATGATTAACCCAAGAGGCTACCCAAGAGAAGCCAGAAGAGTATAAAACTGCACATAGAGCCAATAGGTCAACAAAGAGAAACCAAGTGAATGTGACTATGTAGAAAGGGGCAAGTACAGAAGAACAAGTGCAACCTGTGATGGGTGTACCGCGTGGTCTGACAACTGCACCTAAATCAGTGAACCCTGAAAACAAAAGACATTGTGAAACAAACCAAGGAGAAGCACTGTGAGTGAACTTATGATGCAATTCAGAAGGAGGGTAGAGTTGTGTTGAACCTTTTCAAAAGACTGAATCAAGTACAAGTGGCTAAGTTAAAGTCTTGGGGAATGGAACCCTGAGACTTGAGGAACTACCAGTGTAGTCTTGAGAACGCACCATCAAGACACTTTTCTTTTGAAGTGTGTTTCTTGGTAATTGGGGAAGGGAACCCTGAGGATTGCGTGGAGCTGCATTGCCTTGAACGTGAGAAATGTCATCTTGAGACGTTTGTGGAACTTTCTTGAACTTGAGGAAGGGGAGATGAAAAGGAAGCTAAGAGCTGGAAGAAGCTCAGAACTTTGTGTTGACCACCATTTCTTTTATTATTGACATCCCTACAAATTCTTTAGCTTTAGTTGAGAGGGCAAGGATAGGTTTTGGACAAAGACTGACTTTTAAGTTGAACTCTTTGAGCCAGACCTTCTTTAGTTTCATTCAGGTAGGGAAATCCTACCCTAGCATAGGGCAAGTTAGGTCTTCTACCATACTGACATTAGAATTAAGAAATCATTTTATTTTAAACTTTGAATCTGTTGTCAGTGTCTCGCTTCATGATGCCTTCACCAAACATAATTTGCATACACAATATTTGAAACATTTTAGAACACCTTATAAGAGCTGATTGATGGCACTGCGTCAGTCCCCTATATCCAGACATACATTGAAAGATCATAATTGGATCATGTCTTCATTTCCCCCACTGTACAACACCACCCCTCGTGACAACATGGACCTTCTCTCACAGCCCCACAATTACAATACAAAGCATATTGTGATTGTGCTGACCACGGGAACAGTTCTCATTGAACACACGAGACAACGTGAGCTTGGCAAGGGGGGACAATTACACAGAATCTGATCAATCGTGTGCCCCGTGGACATCAGCAAGGCCACAAAACACCTTTGCATCCTCGTTCCCTCGCTCCTCAGCCCTCTTCCCAGGCTCATCTGCCAAGGGCTATTTGAAACCCTGTAACCCACTGTGGTTGAGTTTTTTTGACTGTATTTAATTTCTAATTCCCTACAAATTTCCAGTGAGTACCCAGGTGCCTAGATCGCTGGCCTCGAAAGTATCTACGGGTCCCTTTCCACTGCAGTCACATTCTCCTGGGAACTGTCAACTTGCAACATTTCTCCAGTACATTGCCCTAGGCAGAGTGTTTGAGAAATCCATGTTCACCCAGTACATGGGGCCCGTAGCTGCAAGAAGAAAGAGTTTTTACTTACCTGAGGCCTATATCCCAAAAATTGCTATTGTATTGTTCACACTGTGCTACACTACCCTATCTACCCACTACCCACTACACCTGCCCCTTATCCCTCGCATGCCCTTCACCCCTGTGCCCCACCCTGTACCCCCGATCTCACTTTCCCCCGTGGACTTCTCCTGCTGCACCTGGGCATAGGTTACACAGTGCAGTGGTCAATGACGTCCTCACCCCCAGAAGTAATCCCTCCTTTTACCCATTGTGTCCCCACTTCACTTGCATGATTTGTAAGTGCTGAAATTGCACCTTTACTGTATTCCTCCTTCAATCTATACATCGATCAACACCTTCTTACTTCTCAAGTTTTTATTCACTGTCTTGGGGATCCACAACCTCATTACCCTATCCATATTCCCCCCTTGGTCCTACTACTTCCCCAGTGAATATTCTATTATCACACACTCTTGCCTATCATCAGAACATGCCACCCAAAAGGCATCATACTCTTCCATGTTCACAGTTGGTATTGTAACCAACCCTTGTAAGATGTGTTCACTTGCTCCAGACTGTGTTGGGCCCAAGTTTTTACTGTGTACCTTTTCCCCTCTCCCATCAACATTCAGGGGCATCATATATCTCCTCCTACACCCTTTACTCTTGCAGTACTGTAGTACTAGCTGAACCACACAAAGGTAATGAGCATCAGAACGAGCGCTGGGACAGTTACTTTGAAAATGTTCGCCAACCATGTTGGAACTGAGCAAAATTGAGTCAAACCAGCTATCTGATGATACTGCATTTGTATCCTTTGTCAAAGTCTCATGGAGTGTACACATTTCCTCTATGGTCTGAGTCAAAGTTCCATTATCTGCATTGTTGGCAACAGCTGCTCCCTATCTTGTGGCAAATGCCACCCTCCATCACAGTGAGCATGTTCAGCACGTAGCTATTCTGTAGTGCCGCCAGTCTGACTGCCCGAAGCTCTTCCGTCACTGCATTCAGTCCTTTTTCAGTCAAGTTTGCCATTTGCAACATCTCATAACGGGACACCTGCAGCCACTTAGCATTAGCTGCCACGTGAACCCCTGGAAGCAGAAGAGATGCAAAGAACGTGGACACCTCTGGGAATAGGTGAAAATGTGGTGGGATTGCAGCCAAACTTTCTGCTGATTTACTGGATCAATAGTTTCTGCTACGCCTGTCTCTTTTCAGTATTTGTGCTCGAGTCCATTGTATTCTTTCTTCCCTTGCCATCTTCCTCTTGAGCACTGCAGGATGGTCACGAAGGGCATCAATTCTTATCGAGGTACTACCTGGGCAGGGCTGTGCAGTGTGATGAGGGAGCAGAGCCCCCCCCAGTCGGGTGTACGTGTGGGTTCCACATGCTCTCCAGTGGTCCACAACTGCCACTGTCCCACTCTTCAGTGCTGGAATGCACATCACCTTGGAGCAGCCAGCATTAGACTCCAGATGTGTTGACCCCGTGGATCTAAAACATAAGTAAAATTATGTAAGAGGCTTTATGTGTACAGGTTTGTGTCTCTCGTCTATCCAAGTTAAAGCATGCACATATTTATTCCACGTTGCCCTAAAGCTGTCATTCATTTTTGGCAATACACCGTCTTCAAACCCCATTAACACTTCTGCTCCACACTGTACCATTCCCACTTCCCATTGCAACTACCTCAATCCGCATCAACGGCCTTGTGTGGCACCACGGGACATCATACTCTGTTGCATTTCGGCAGTACACTCTGCTGTGCATTGTGAACTATTGTTTCCCCTTATTGCACCCTCTAACATATTCCAAATGATGTTTTTTGTAGCTTTATATTTCACCATCCTCCCAAACTGCATATAATTGTTGGCATACACGTCTTCTCTGTCATTAATCCATAGAACCGTCACCGAATGACCCTGAAAAATGACTGGTTCATTAGGCACCCCCTTCCTCCACCGTGACCTCTTGGGGAAGGAAAAGCTTTGGTGTCCCTGTGATGTGTGGGATGAGAGAGCACACGTAACAAGTGTCACTTGCCCTCTCCCGTCCCACATTTCTCATTTCATTCTACCACACATTACCAGATGTTGTGTCCTGCCTGACCCCAATGCCATCGTGAAACATATCAGCATTAAATAAACTTTGTTTGCTTATAATGTGTTCATCATGACACCTAATGGTGCCATCTACTCCCCTATAAACTAGAAGCCAAAGAAAAATAAAACCAACACACAAAAACACCACACTACACCAAAATACACTGTATTTCTGTTTTCTACCATAGCGAATATTACTGTGAGACATATTCTCCTCCTCCTCCAAAGGCCTCCTGATTAACCTAATAGTGGAGAAAAAAGTCAATGCTAACGGAGCAATACTCCCCATCAAGTTGTTCCCCTCTTCTCTTCTCTTCTTCGAGGGGGCCGATGCTGTTGTCTCTGCAAACATCTGAATGATGGATCCATGTGCCGCGATCAGCTACTTTACCAGCCGTTGTTCTGGAGTCAACAACTGTGTGCGGGCCTGTGAAGAGAGGCTCCTTCCATGATCTGGTTAAATTTCGGATGAGCACTCGGTCCCCAGGGTAGAGGGGTGGTGCCACTGGTGCAAAAGTCTCTTCTCCTGCCTTGCACTGTTGGATGGTAAGTCCTTGCAGGCTGGCCCACATGAGTGTGGGTGCACCTGACAAAGTATGCAGTGAATGTGTCTCCAAGTATCTGAGCAGAGCTGTTAGCATCTGAATTTGTACATACAGGAGTAAGAGGTCCATGTATTCTCCAGCCAGTAACAATTTAGTGCAAAGTCAAATGGTGATCCGCGCCAGGTGAATTGCATACAGCAAATAAAGTAATAGGCAAGCAATACAGACAATTTTTGGCAAGTGTCCCCAACAGCTTAGCCAAGCACTCTTAAGCAAGCCATTTAAACATTCATCCCTCCGTTGGCTTGAGGGTGGTACACTGAGCATAGTATGTGGTTTAGCCTTAGGAGGGTTGTAACTTCCTTAAACAGGTAATTGGCAAAGTGTTGTCCATTGTCGGACCTCAATTCATCACATATTCCCCACCTCGGGAATACCTCTCGAATTAAGAATTTGGCCACTGATTTTGCATCATAATGGGCACAGGGTCCCATCTCAAGTCAACGTGAAAATGGGCATGCCACCACAATCATGTACCTAGAAGAGGCACATCTATCTTAAATGTTGACAAAGTCAATATGTAAATGCCGGAAGGACCCCTCTGAGCCCGGCAATGTTGCCTTAACAGTTTTTAAAGTGTGTCCTACCAAATACCTCTGACATATCATACATTTATTTGTGAATTCAGCAACTAACTCTTAGAGCTTGGGCACAAACCAATCCTCACTAATGTCTGCGGCTAGGTGTTCTTTCGACACATGGACCGGATAATGGAGCTGCTATAGTACTACATTAAGCAATTTCTTGGGCATTACAGGCTTGCCTGTGCTGGTCTGGCACCATATTAAATCTGTGGGGGAGATGGATCACTGTCTCTTGAGCCATAGCTCTTTCTCCTCTTGGGGTACATCATCTTGCAACTCCATTATCGGAACAATGGGCAGTGCGTTAAAGGGCTCAGCGGTGTTAGTGCTCTTGGGTCGCTTAGATCCAAGTGTCATCATGGGTGCCTTCTATTTTGTACCTGGGAATAACTGTCAAGCCTATAGGCTGCTTCTTTAGCTGCTCTGCCAGCCATATTATTGACCTGCAAAATTAAATCTAGGTCGACCAGGTGTGTGGCACATTTTATTATGGCCACCTCATTGGTTTGGGGTAACACCTCAAGTAGCCATGCTAGTAATTCTGCATGTTGAACAGGGAACCCATCTCTCCTCCTGAGCTCCATTCCTCTCCCATGGGGCTAGTCATGAGTGCACTGTGGATGTGATGTATGCCAAGTCTGAAAACAATTTGACCACGTGTCCTTCTGAAATGTTTAGTGCTGTTATTAAGGCCACCAACTTTGTCGCCTGTGCCGAATTATGAGCCTGCAGCCGCATTTGAGACAAAATGCAAAATTCTCCCTCATGATGGTAGACTACTGCTGCACCTCTGTGCTGGTCCCCTGTGCTTGAATATATCATAAAAAACCAGTCAACAAAGATGATCTCTCCCCCTCTAAGGGTTCTTCGTGCACTGCGGTGGTTCCCCTCCACCCTGCCCATGTAGGATGCGCAATCAAACATAGTCTCCAGCGCAGCTGACTGTGCTAGGAACGTTGTTGGGTTTTGTACAAGACTTCTGACAACCTCAATTGCTGTGTTTGTCAGTATTACCTCATATTCCAAGTCCCTCAGTGTCGTTAATGTGGATTTGGATTTTTCAAGGATTTCAAAAAGCGAGTGCTCCATGTACAAAATCACTGGGCAGCCCATCATTATGGTGGCTGCCTTCTCTATGGCAAATGCTGCAGCCGCAAGTGCTTGTTCACATGGGTCCAGCAGACCACTGTAATCGTTTTCTTTTTGGGGTGAGGTTAGCCGTCATCACTGTGCCATTGGAATGTGAAAACAAGAAACATTTCTCTTGATAGCTTGGAGTTGCCAATACTGTTTGGCAAAGTTTTTATTCATCACTGAGGTCCATTTGAAGGGGCAATTATCCTTTCTTTCACATGTCTTTAAGTACCTGGAGGAGGGGCCTTGTGAACGCTGAATAATCTAACACCCAAACCCTAAAGTAATTGCACAATCCCAATAATTGCTGCATATCTCTTACCAAGCAGGGTGGTGGTGTTCTGTGAATGGCTTCCACTCTTTCTGGCGTTATCTTCTGCCCCTCTGGTGATATTATCCGCCCAGGTACACCATCTCTGTCTGACAATACTAGAGCTTCCCCATATCTACTTTGTACCATTTTTCTGCTAGCAGGGTCAAAATAATTGTTGAATCTTTCCTACATTGCTTCGCCATCATATTGCACACTAGGAGATAATCTACATACTGTATCACCATATATGGTATTTGCAAATTGCTAAAATCCATCTGGACCACTCTGTTGAACACACTGGAGGATTCACAATACCCCTGTGGTAATCTTGTGTACTCAAATCGAACACTGCAATACTTAAACGCTGTGAGGTATTGGGAATCACGATGCAATGGGATGGAGAAAGAAGTATTTTTCAAATCAATCACTGAAATATTTACCAGGATATTAGATAATATCGTAGCGGGGCTCGACATGAGTGGGAACAAAGCCTCTACAACATTGCTCAGGGGGACGGCGATCCTGTATATATTTCCATGCCCCTCTTTTTGCCTTTTTCATTGGTATATGGCCGATTACATGGGGAAGTTGATGTCTTGATTATGCCCTTCTGCCATAATGCGAGGAGCCCGTCATAAATCGCCTCATCTGCTTCACGGGAAAGTGAGTTTTGTTTCACCTGGGACAGCAACACCCCTTCTTTTAGTTTGATGTGGACTGCCCCTGCTCCTTTAAGAACTCCTGCATCATGGGGCCTCTTGGTACATACATTTTCTGGGACCACCTTCAAGTCTCCCGTAGTGTGGGTAGCCCGTTTCTGCACTACCTGCATCAGCTGCGGCACTAGCCTTTCTACCACTCTAATGGGCATGGGATGTAGTGCTGGAATACCATTTCTCCCTCCTCCTCACCCTCTGCAAACAACTGTTCATCAGTCATATCGGTCAACCTCGAAAAAACAAAGAGGTGATGGCTGGAAGGTTTAGACTTAATCTTAACCACTGGCAATGCTCTGGGCAACCCTCCAGACCACCGTTCTTCGCCTGCCAAGCCATTACAGAAGGGAAAGACCATATGCAAATCAGGCTTGGCTCCACCCCAAAAGGGGCAGTCCAGCCCGAACTGCTAGGCCACATCCCTTCTGCACGAGACCACAAGCATCCCCAAACATGACTACCCCTTTGGGGGTGGGACCAAGCCTGATTTGCATATGGTTTTTCCCCTTTTGTAATGGCTTGGCAGGCGAAGAACGATGGTCTGGAGGGTTGCCCAGAGCAATGCCAGAGGTCAAGATTTATTCTAAACCTTCCAGCCATCAACTCTTTTGTTTTGCTATTGTCACCCCGAGTGGGAAGGGTATGCCCAGACGTGGGTCCCTTGCCTGCTGGGCCTAGAGACCCAAGCTACTCCTCACTGATGACGCCCAACAAGGCTGAAACATGTCTGGGGATGCTTGTGGTCTCGTGCAAAAGGGATGTGACCTAGCAGTTCGGGCTGGACTACCCCTTTGGGGGTGGGACCAAGCCTGATTTGCATATGGTTTTTCCCCTTTTGTAATGGCTTGGCAGGCGAAGAACGATGGTCTGGAGGGTTGCCGAGAGCAATGCCAGAGGTCAAGATTTATTCTAAACCTTCCAGCCATCAACTCTTTTGTTTTGCTAATATCGGTCAACCTCAACATGGGATCAATACAGAGAATTGTACTCCATTCTATTTCACCCTCATCTGTCCAACACACACATAAAAAATAACAAAGAAATCAGAAAAATAGCACCAAATCTAGAGTTAGGGTGGGAGTCAGTAGAACAGAGCTGTTTTTAAGCTGTGTTTAAACTTCGAGAAAGTCTGACACAATCTCAAGTCGAGGGGAAGAGCATTGTAGCTGTTGGGGGTTGCTTAGCCAAACAAGCCATGGGCCGCAACACCCACCTTGGCCCTGGAAACCTGCACATTATTGGACCTCAGTGTCTTTCATGCCAGCAACCAGCAAAGACAATTAGAAAGATAGCCTGTGCATTTATGCATGATGCAAAGGAGACGGAAGGAAATTCTGCTTGCCATAGCAAGCCAGTGCAAAGCTCTTCTGACCTCTGAAATGTGATCCTTTCTACGTAGGCCTTGCATGACTAACAGCATTGTTTTGAATAACCTGAAGGCACATGATTTCTCCCTTAATCATACTGTGTAGCAGGCTAGAGCCATAATCCAATTTGGCTCAAACAATAGCCCTAGCAATGATAGCAGTTTTTGAAAGTCAAAAAAGGCATCAGCTGCGTCTACGTGAATGGTAGGCCCTGCTTGTAAACTGCATCTAGGTGAATGGTAGGCCCTGCTTGTATACTACAGTTAGGCGAGTTTTAGGCCTGGTTTTTATATTGCATCTGGGTGAAGGCAAGTCCTGCTTATTAAATCTAATTGGGTACTAGGCATTGCCTACAATGTGAAACTAGGTGCATTACCGCACCCTTAAAACTGTGATACGATCTTAAGTTAACCATTGTGTTGAACTGTGCTGCGCTCTATAGCAAACCATTGTGTTGAACTATGCAAAATGTCTTAAGTTGGCCATTGTGTTAAACTGTGCTGCTCTCTTTAGTTAGCCATTCAGGTGGTACGGGCGGGGAGCCCAGTCATTATTGTGCTCCGGTAAATCCCTGCCACTCCCACATTACTATCTACTATTAACAGTATGTTTTCTTGTACTCTGCTCTGTGTTTGCCATTGTATTGCATTTGAATGAAATGTGAAGGCTAGCACATGTATGGCATTTGGATGAAATGTGGAGGCTGGCACATGTATTGCATTTGGATGAAACTTAGAGGCTAGCACATGCATTGCATTTAGAAGAACTGTGTAGGTCAGCCTGTGCATTGCGCAGAGATAAATTGTGAAAAATAGTCCTATACTGCTCCTAATGAGTCCTGTAGGTTAGCCCATTGCTTCACAGTCAGGAAAATGTTCAGGGTAGCCAGGTACTGCACTTATAAAATGGTGGAGCTAGTTTAGGAGTAGCACACAACAGAGCTAGGAGGATAGCAAACACACCACATTTAGATGAAATATGAGGATGGCCAATGTGTTGTACTTGGAGGATGTTGAGGGGAGCCAATGTATTGCATTGTTTATGAATACCTCTCAAACTTCCTAACACTCAACATATACACCACCCATTACAAAACTAACTTGACACAAACCTCCGACACAATACACAAAACTCCAAACGCTCTCCCATCTCTCCACAACACTCAACACACACCAAAAACACCTGCATACAACATGCAAATGTCAATCCACCAAACTCATAGTAGCACAAAGTGACAGTTTTTCTGAACTGAGGCTACCAACAGCACAACAAAGATCTCTTGTGCCTTTCTCTCTCATCTCCACTAACGTACACAATCCCCATTCCAATTCAGATCTGCCACAGCGCCTGGAGACCATGAAAAATGGCAGTGGTGTGTGGTACAAGTCCCAACAACATAGCATAACATATCAGGCCTGGTGCCATTTTTGATTTTGTGCTGTAGTCAGATCGTCAGGAACAGCTGTCTGGAGTAGGACTGTAAGGCAGGTAAACGTGGGCTATTATGCTGCTCCTACCCTTAATTTTATGTTACCTGTAAGGTTAATGTGTATTTACTAGGTTTGCATACCGTGTGAACTCTTTGAGCAGACCTGTGGATGCAGACAGGTCTGCATACTCAGATAGGTCTGCAAACGTCTCAGGTGAACTTGAAGTCCTGCAGAGCTATGCAGGAGCTACTGCTCACCTTTCTAATTGGTTTTCGGGCCACATGGGAATTCGGGGGTGCTTGACATGCAGAGGGAATTCGGTGTCTACCAGGTGGCTGACCCATACTGAGGGGTGGGTTTAAGGAAGGATGACCAGGGGATCCTTCCCATACCTCCCCCTACGGTTACCCTTCCAGAAACAACCAGAAGCAGGCAAGCAATGTTTTCACATACATCATCACTTCCTTTTACCTGCCATTTTGGGCTATAAATCCTGTGCTCCGGGATGGCCGTCCCAGATCCCTTACCCTCAATATGTCTGCCCCTTTTAAAATCTGTAAAGGGGACAGAAAAAAGTTTGGGGCTGTGACGAATTAAGTTGAACTGACCACTTCTCCCAAAGGGGAACCTTCCGCTGTGAGGCTAGAGAGGTGAGCACGCTCTGCAACACTTTCCCTAGGGGTTGAGGCAAGTTATCCCTCATTGGGAGAAATTCCCCCTTTGGGGACATGGACTCCCATTCCCATGAGGAACTCCCTAATGAGACCCAATTGATGGCCTATATGGACATATTTAATAACCCAGAAGGTTATCACTCTCTATATGGTCAACAAGAAAATTAGGATGTGCCTTTAAATGAGACTCTCAAATGGACTGAGCCAAGAAGGATGAAAAGGGATGAAGGATCAAAGAACCAAAGAGACAGGCCATCAAGCAGAGAGCGGGAGGCTGCGAGAAGCAATGGAAATCCCCTGTGCATAGCAAAATGGAAGAAGGCAGGGCTGTTGCCAAACGTGGTGCCCACGTAAATCAGATCAGCTCTGATGCAGAGCGGGAAACACTGGGAGGCCGGCATATGAAACTGGAGGAAATTCCCACCTGATGAAGAGTGGTGGCAAGACCACAAAGCAGACAAGGTGGGCAGCGACGCTGATACCACCAGAGAGATTTAGCAACTCCATACTCGAGTCACAACATCAGTGACATCAATCGAGAGACAACAGGACACGGAAGAAAGAGAGACTGCTGGAAGCAAGCCACAGACCCACAAGGACATCGAGAGAGAGTCCAAAGTCCAGCAGTCACTGTGAAGGCATCATGAAGCAAGACACAGGGCCTCATTACGAGATGGGAGGTAAGGGGCTAACGGTGCCGGTAAAGGTGCCGGAGCCATTAACTCCTTACTGCCCTATTACGAGGTCTGCTTGCGGGACCCGCTAAGGACGCCTGGTAAAGCCAGGCGTCCTTAGCGGGTCCCACGAGCAGACCTCGTAATAGGGCCCAGCATGCTAACAATGGGCCCATCATTAACGGGCCTGTTGTTAGCATGCTCCCCATTCCCATTGAGCCCTATGGGGACTCAAATGGGAATGGGGATGGTCCGGGCCCGGGTTCCCTGAATGGGGAAATACCAGGCCCTCCAAGGTCGGAATGGCCCGGTATTTCCCCTTTCAGGGAACCCGGACCCGAGTTTGGAGGCTGCCTCCAAACTCGTAATGAGGGCCACAGACAACAGACTCAAAGTTTAAACAAACATGTTTTATTTAACATAAATGTCAGGATGGATGAAGGCCTAACTTGCTCTACGCTAAGGTGGGATTTCCCTAACTAAAGAAACTAAGGAAAGTTGGAGTCAAAGAGTTCAACTTAAAGGTCTTTGTCCAAAACCTACACTTGCCTTTTTGACTAAAGCTATACAATGTGTAGTGAGATCAGCCATAAAATAAATAGTGTTCCAAACAAAGTTCTGAGCTTCTAGCTCCTGGCTTACTTTTTAGCTCCCCTTCCCAAGTTTAAAGCAGTTCCATAAAACTCTCAGGGTTCCCTTCCCCAAGTTCAAGACAGTTATTTATGTATTTAATATGATTTAGTTTACATAATAAACTTTATACATAATATCAAAATATGAGCATTACACATAATATCAAACATATTATCCATAGAACACACAACACAGATGGAAAAAGAAAATCAAACAACTTTATTTTTCCATAACATAATAAAAATAAAATATAAATATATATGAAAGGAAACTTATTTCCAAAATCCACATAACACCCGTATTGTACAAATAAGCAATAAAACACTTACAAATTGCAATCCCAAATGACATTCGAAACTTCCCTTGGATTCCTTTAATGACATACCTCACTCCTTATCCTAATTATTGACATTGGGTAATATTACATTGGTACTCCAAAAGTACCCCAACTTATAAGGGGGATTTTTTAATGACGCCTAATCAGCTAGCAAAATTACTGGTTATTGATTATGCGCTCAATTGCTTATAATGATATGTCCAGCTTGGCTTCTATTTTTAACCAGATATTATACAGGGCGATCAGCAAATGCATACTGCTCGTATTAGTACAGAAAAACGTCTCCTCAATAGTTTCCCTGTTGTGCATATATCTACCAATGTAATGTTTAATTGTATTGACCATTGCATGGCATTCGGTGAGCAGATGCTTAGCTGTCTCAGAAATTTCCTGATCTTTACATATGCGGAAGAACCGTTGTTCTATAGGGATCTTGTCAATAGTCCCCATCACCATCATAGTAGGAAGCTGTTCTAATCTAAATAATAGAATGAACCGCCTAAGCCTTTCAGATGAGCATAGGTTCAAATATTCTTGCGGCTTCTTAAAAGTATAAAGCCTATATTGAACAAATTGATATTTTTTTAACCTATTCAGATGGTCTAAGTTCTCCAACCAATCCCAAAGGTCAATACGTTTCCCCAAAGTGTTCTGCATTTCCACTGAGAAGCTCCCTCCTCTATCCGACCAGCATATGTTCACTAAGAATTTTTCCATAAGATCTTTCAATAAACAAGTATTTTTTTTAGACATTTCTTGATAGACTGCAGTTAGCAAAACATTTTTTGTTCCACATCTCATCTTTAAATACAGCCCTGCCCTCTTCTTCAACACTGTAGCTTTTAGGGAGATCAGCTCTAGCTCCAACCTTAGAAGAGCCATAGGTATACAAGCAGGTAAACCCAAAATCCTCCACCACAATTTCCCCTCAATGACCTGCAGCCATTTCAAATCAGTATGCAAGAGTGCTTCAGGGCCATATGCCATCATAGGGAAAATACTTGCACATATAATTGGCGAGTTCCCCACAAAGTGAAACCTCCCTGCTTGATAGTAAAGATATGGAGTAATGCAGTCACTTGTGCTGCTCTGATGGTACGTGCTTGTTTGCATTAGACAAAGTCGCCGCTGGGGTCGAAATCAATTCCAAGGTATCTGTAATGGGGAGCATACAGAATTTCAACACAGCCAATAAAAAGCTTGATACGTGCATTTTTTTTACTCCCATATCTCATAACTTGGGTCTTCTCCAGATTGATGGAGAGCCCCTACCTTTCTGCATACTCCCACAAGGCAAGGGCAGAATGACGTATCCCACTGATAGTGTAGTCAAATAAGACCAGGTCGTCAGCATACGGTAGAACCGGACAAGATGCCTCACCAATTCTAGGGGGACAATCTGTGGCGGAGGCTATTGCCACCGTTATGTCAAACATACGGAGTATAAATAAGGGGGGGGGTCAGTGACACACCCCTGCTTTACCCCCCTGTTCTGGCATACCTTTTCTGTCATATGGCCCTCCTGGTCTAATTTAAGTTTGACTGAAGTATTTAGGTGTAATAGTCTTAAATAATAAAGAAGACCCTCTGGGCAGCCCATTGCCTTTAACTTCAGCCAGAGTCTACCTCTTGGAATTGAGTCGAACGCAGCTTTGAAATCTATGTATCATGCATGCAAGGGGGGTTGCCCACCTTTCCTTGCTCTTGTACGCATAATGTCCATGACCATGAGATTATGGGCAGTAGAATAGCCTTGTCTGAACCCACTTTGGAACCTGCAAAGAATATTGGATTGATCAACCCATATCTGTAATTCGGTGAGTACTAGTGAGGCAAATAATTTACCAGTCACATCTAACATCGATAGGAGCCTGTAATTATTAGGGTCCAAGCGTTTCCCTTATTAAATACGGGGATTAAGATCGCCGTCTGGCAAGAGCAAGGTATTTTACCTTCAGTCAAAATAGTTTTTGAACATTATGTTAAACAGACTGGCCCACAATTCAGGTTGACTCTTGATGACTATATTGGCCAACCCATTGGGACCAGCTGCTCTAGAAGATTTTAACTGTTTGATCTTGGCCAATATTGTATCATAAGATACATCAATAGATGGTACCGATGGGCCACAGCTCAACGGTGTAACATTCTCCATACTTTAAGGGGCATTATGGCTTTTGAGAAAATTTACCCACTCTACAGAGCCAATTAGGTTCACTAATTGCCCTTTTTACAGTCCCCTTTGCCTCACTAAGGAGTGCCCAAATACCTTGCGTCTTTCTGGAACAGATAGGGCTTCATTACACGTTGTGCGCTAAAAATCTAAAATTACCGGCATGGCGCTCTTAACGTGTCCGCCCTCGCAAGAGGGTGCTAATAGCGTACCATTACGAGTACGCGGACACGAGCATAGCGCCATGCCGGTAATGACCCTACTGCCATGCCACTAAAGTCCCCAAAAAGTCTCTTACCGGCTTTGACGAAAGTGCCGATAGCACCTCCGCCCTCACGCTGCATGCAAATAGCAGTCACCGCTATTAGCGGTGACCATTAAATTGCGCAACCGGAAACAGCGTCATCGCACAGGAATGGGAAAGAGCACGGCGGCCATCTTTAAAAACACAATCCATTGCCATCCTCTGCCCCCTGGACCTGTTCTGAGTAGTTTGCAGTAGGAAATCCACAGGGACACCCTCGACATGCCTAAGGCAGTAAAAGAAAAACACCGACTGGCAGCAGAAGGAAATATTTACCATAGAGGAGCTATTAATGCTCACCCAGACCCTAGCTGACAATGCCGCCGTGGCCTTTGCCAGCGACATGCGGCGGGAGACACTCATCAAAAAGAAGGCAATCTGGGCTGAGGTCGCCTTGAAAGTCAGTGCTGTGGGCACCACCACCCGCAATGTGCGTTAGTGCAGAAAGAGGTGGGATGACCTCAGACTCCGGGTGAGAAGCATCCTTGCAGAAAACCACTACATTGCCACAGCAGGTGGATCTGGTTCGCCCATAAAACTGAAAGAATGGGAGGAGACCTGCGCCAACCTCATTGGAGTGGAATCCATAGAGGGAGTCGGGTCGATGGAGCATGGCGTGGCAACCACTTCAGATGGAGGTCAGTGTACACATGAAAGCATGCAATGTGAGCCCAGAATCACCTCATGGATGGCCAAACATCCACACATGCATCCAACCCTGGCCATGTCAGTGTCAGACCCAAACACACACACATGCACACATCACCAGAGACAAGTGCCACTCACAACCATGCATGGATGAGCCACTGAACTGACACATCACCTGCATCCTTTACAATGAAGTCCAAATGCCCACAACTGCATTATTGATGTATACTGCATTAAGTACATATACCCGTAACCAATGCCATCCCCCTTCTTGTCCCCGACAGGCTCACATACAGACAGTGAGGATGCTGGCAATGCATCTCAGGCACCCCCTGCGCATAAGAAAACAAGGGCACAGGACACAGAGGACACCCCCACAACATCAAGGGGGAAAGGTAGAAGGGTCCAGATGCAGAGTGTGAAACATCGGTGGAGCGCCACTGCCAAGACACAAGTTGCCACACCACCACCAACTGCCCCACCTCCGGAGGTTAACCCACCACCACCGATCCCAGCCACGGAGGGCCCACCCTCAGCTGCAGCTAGTTCCGCAGGAGAGGCGGCAGCCACAGCACCACTATCAGATGTGGAGGACACAAACGATTTCCACATGGAGATGCACACCCCAACCCCCCCGGAACCTCCGATCCATCACCTCAGCAGACACCTGGGTCTAATGTCACTGGAGATGAGAACATGGGAGCTTTTAGTAGCCCCCCGGTGGCTTCATCTGTTGACCTGGTTGCATAACAGGGCACAGCAGCCACACCACCAGAACCCAACACTGCCCTCGACCTGGCCAGCATCAGCCAGCGGCAACAGGAAATAACTGTGCTGGTTGGGCAGCATGTGGAGGAGGCTGCCCATCTCAGGGCGGAGATTACGGAGACAGCAAGGTACTCCAGGGAGGGGATGGAGGCATGTACAGACAGGCTGTGTGGGGAGATTATCCTAGTTAGGGAGGTCCTCACACGGATAGCGGATGCAATGGACCGCCACTTCCCACCACCACCACCAGGACAGTCGGCCACTTCCTCATCCGCCAGTTCGAGGCAGACAAGCCCCCTCCGCCGCTCCTCACGCACCACCAGGCGCACATCTAGGCAGCCTCCCAATGCTGGTGTTGGCAATGGCCAATAGGGAGTGCATGGTCAAGCTTCCGCGTTCATGGCTGGACGGAAACATTGTGGCAGACACATGAGAAACTGTTGTGGGGGGTGGGGGGAAGGGTGTTATGGGACTTGTGGGGGGAAGGGTGTTATGGGGCTGTTGTGGGAGGTGGGGGAAGGGTGTTATGGGACTGTTGTGGGGGGTGGGGGGAAGGGTGTTATGGGACTGTTATGAGGGTCGGGGGAAGGGTGTTATGGGACTGTTGTGGGGGGGAGGTGGTGGGATGTTTGGGGACATGCACATTTTCTTCTTTACGTTCCTTAATACACTGGTGTTTGATCAAAACACAGGCTTGGACTTCTTCATTGAGTATTTGTACTTTATTGATGCCAGGGTCCATTGTGCGCTTCCAAATAGACACCAGTGCATTACTACCCATATCCATGTGACAGTACGAAAACCATGTTACTCAGAATATATGGTTGATCAGATGCTGTCTCACAGCACGTCCCTCCTGGCCATGCCCTCTTGCATGACCTGCATCCCCTTCACCTCCGTCCTCATCACCATTGTCATCCTCATCAGGTGCTTCTATTTCAACATCGGGGGCAGTGGCACATTCCGTCTGATACACATATTGTGCAGCATGACACATGCCATGGTGATCTTGGCCACCTTCTCAGGGACATACAGGAGAGCGCCACCAGACCTGCTAATGCATCTAAACCGTGTCTTCAAAAGGCCAAAGTCTGCTCGATCACGATGCGGGTACGGGTATGTGCATGATTGTATTCCTCTTCGTGCCTGCTCTGTGGGTTCCGTACAGGGGTGAGGAGCCACCTCTTCAGGGGATCGCCGGCATCACCTGTATGGGGGGACGAATGGGGTCCTGTTACTGTTCACCTCAAGAGCGGCCTGTTCATATCACACAAATTGACTTTGCATTGTGATTGAAGTACACAATTAACAGCATACATGCAGATGGGCTGTGTGACTGCAATGTGCAAAGGTGAGCTCGACCCTGCAAGTAGACATGCCCCATTAATGCCTCCAACAGTAATTGACATGTCCTGGGTGAGGCCAGGTTTTAGGTGTCCCTGGGCCCAGACAGATTGGATACCACACTGCTGGTGTACTGCCATTCCAACATTGATGTTGCCATGCTGAGAGGCATCACTTCAGTGGTGCTATAGGTGCGTGGTACAATGCTGTGGCTAGGGGTGATCTCTTTGCATGCATTCAAGGGCACATTGCATTATTGATGTTGTGCTGGACTAATTCTGTATGACCATCTTGACGGCACCTATGACATTTGTGTATTTTGTGGCGTGGAATGTTGTGCAATGTCGATGTGGATGGATGTTTAATGTTTCTAGACCTGGATTGTCATCTATGTTGTGTAGCTTATACTTGCATGTCCGTTCATCTCAAGTACGTTGCGGCCTTCCCAGATGGACATTGGCGTACATCTGTATGTGCATTTGTCCGACGGATGACAAGCTACACCCATTTCGAGTATGTATATCTCCCCCCCCGATCACACCCAGTTGGAGTATGTATCTCTCCCCCCCAATCACACCCAGTTGGAGTATGTATCTCTCCCCCCCCAATCACACCCAGTTGGAGTATATATCTCTCCCCCCAATCACACCCAGTTGGAGTATGTAACTCTCCCCCCCGATCACACCCAGTTGGAGTATGTATCTCTCCCCCCCCCAATCACACTGCCATGTGCTTGCCCTGCTACTCACCTAGTAGCCACGAACGTTGTCCGGCTTGTCACTCCATGTAGCGTGGGATAGTTGAGTTCCGCAGGAGCATGGAATCATGGGTTGATCCGGGAAATCGGGCACATCAATGTGTGATTATCTTGATGGCATCACATACCATTTGGACATTGATGGAGTGGAATTGCTTCCTGTTTCGGTAGACTACTTCATTGTGATGTGGGACCACCAATTCCACATGGGTACAGTCGATGGCCCTGATGCAACCTGGGATGCCTGCCAGTGAATAGAACCCAACTTTGGTGTTTGCAATCTCCTGGGCAGTCCGTGGCATGAATATGTGTTCAGGTGCATGCTTCATGAGGGCATCGAGTACCTGGTTCAGCGTGCGTGAGAATACTGGTTGTGAGATGCCATGCATCTGCCCCACTGTATGCTGGTAGGTGCCTGTGGCCAGGAAGTGGAGCACAGTCACCACCTTCAGTAGAGGGGGGATGGCAGTTTGGATGTCTATGAGGCTGACAATGTCGTCATGTATCATGTCCACGATGCTGGTGATGGTATCCCGGTCCAGACGGTACAGGGTGTGTATCTGCTCATGGCTTAGGTTAAATGGACTGGCTCTGATCCTGGGGATTGGTGGGTGCCTCTGTGGTATGATTAGGTGCCGTGGTGGTGCTTGCTGTGCCGTGTGTTGCCCTCCTCCTGCGTCTCCTCTGTGCTGCCTGTTGTTGTTGCTGCTGCGCTGCAATCATGTCCTCCAGCCCATGTAATGCTGCTAGTATTGGAACCATCTTGGTGTGGGAAGGGGTGTGGTGTGCTCCTTTTGAGCTGCCACTGTCTCCATTGCTTCCACCTTTGCTGATTGTGTCCACCTGTGGCAGGTGGGAACACTGCTCAGTTCTCTTAATGGGTGGTTCGCGATGCCGGTATTAGCGCCATGGCGGTAAGGGGTTTTGGGGGCTTTACCATGCCGCTATTGGCATGTCTACTTGCCTTGTGATGCTGTGCTATTAGCGGCATGGCGTTATTTACGGGATGGAGGGTCGCGCGCACGCGTGCTGCCCGCTATTAGTGGCACCGTACTTAGCGGCGCCGCTAATAGCGGTGAGCCGGGTCATAATTCGCATGGGGATTTAACGTTACTGGTATTCCATTACCGGTAACGTTAAATCCCTACCGCCTACCGTGTAATGAGGCCCATAGTCTGAATCAATCTTTGCCAAGATTGATTTTGCTCGGCTCTTCTCTTAGCCTTCATAGCTGCACTCTATCTGTTCTTGATTCTCCTCACATTCTCATAGTATAACTCCATAGGAGTATTCATTTTCTTAGCGTGACAGAGTTCTACCCTCAAATTCCGTTTAGCATTTCTAATATGTCAATCGTATGGGAGTTTTTTACCCTCGTCTCTAATCATTACACCCATAGGGGCAACAGCATGCTCACTAGAAAAGGCATAGTTCCATTCTTTTATTGCATTTATGGACATAGTATGGAATTTGGCCAAGCTTGGGAATCTGTCAATGGTCAGGCCTTCTACCGCATGTTTCACGTTCTTATCGGACCTAGTGATTCTCAAACCCGCACCATCTACATTTCTATTCCCCATACACCAATAATCAGTACCACCACTAGGGATATTTAGTGTACAAAATAGAGCGGCGTGGTCACTCCATTTATTAGACATGACTTTCATGTCATCAACATGTAGCAGCATTTTCAGGCAGACAAACTTGTAGTCCAAAGTGCTACAAGATACACCATTACTCCATGTGCGTCTGCCCGGATAGTCATTGACCGTTCTGCCATTAATCATTTCCAGCTCCCACTATTCAAAGAGCTGCAACCATCCTAGACCCTCAATATCACTTTTAGTGTGCAGCAAGGCACCCTTCGCTTTTAATTTGTGATTATTGGGTTTCTCCCCCCTCCCTGTCATGTGGCAATTAAAATCACCAACCACTATAACTGCTGTGTTTTCTGGATTTAACAACCAAGATGCCAATAGATTGTGTAAGGCATATTGTAATAGCTCTCTTAACACTACTCCTGAAGGATTATAGAGACTCACAAGCAAGAACCTTTCCAGGCTACCCTTACAGACAGTACTTCAGCAGCAATCATGTTATTATCCTGCTTCGAGAAAATCCACCTAGAACTTAACCCCCATGAGTAGACCCCCCATAGGGTCTACCTCCTTCCCCTTTCTTGGCATAGGACTAACCGTGCTGGAAAAAACGTCAGGCTACCACCGGACCCGTATTACCATTCCACCTCCATGATTCCCGGAATCACCAGGGCATTACAACACCGGTGACCCGGGAATTCCAGAGGCGGAATTCTGTAAGTCCCCAGTCCCATGGAGTCCACTAGGACTCCATGCGGATGGGGACCATGGAAACACTGGTTCCGTCTATGACAGAGCCGGTGTTTCCATGTCTGCCTGCAGGCGGGTGGTGTAAATCCCGCCAGGTCAGACCTTGCGGGAGTGACATCTCCTGCCTACATGCCTCTTAATCAGCTGGTCTGGAAACAATGGTGGCAGCGGTTTTACCGCCACCGTTTTTTCCAGACCCGCAGGGTCGTAATGAGGCCCAATGTTATCTGAACGTAATCTTATCAAGAATTTCCGACTGGGAGATCCATTTATGCTCTCAACTTTGGTAAAGATTTTTAATCGGACAAATGCGATTGCCAAGGACTTCACACTTATCTTCTCCCAGTGTTCTAGATGTATCTGCTAGGTCTTTCTGTCTAGGTAACAAATTCAAGGTCTTCTCCACACTCGGTGGGTTTATGTCTTCGTCCAACTGAGAATCAACCACAGAAATCTCCAAGACCTCCACAGAAGCAATCCCATGCTGAGGAAGCAGCCAACCAGTCAAATGGCCCTCCCCCATGGCACTCTTTTTCTTTGCTCTAGCTGCTCTTTTCTTGGCTTTCTGAGAGCGTGGCACAACTACCCCTGATTCTGCCACATGTGAGGCCAGACTACTCAGTCTTTTACTCATTGCCGCCCTCTTAGCCATTCTCAGTTCTCTGCTGAATTCGACTTCCTGCCGGGTCTTGTTGATCTTCTATCTCTTCAGCAATATGGATGGCTTCTGATAGATTACATTCAACTTCATCACATTCTTTTCTCCCACCAACATTGACCATGGCGAATGCATTTGTATCAGCCAATATATGGCCACACATTTGTAGGAGGATTTTAAGTGCAAATTGTAAAGATGCAACCGATGATTTTATTTCTGCTATTTCGTTTGCACCGGGATATGTATTACCTATACTCAAAGCCTCCATATCAGGGGCGTTCTCCGTTGAACCAATTGCTACGTTTGGAGAGGCTGACAATCTACCAGAGCCCCCCACAAGCCTTGTGCCCAAGAGACACATTGGATTGATTCTTGCCGTGTGGAGTATTACGACTGGCCAAAGTTGCTGATATTTGCGGTGTCATGCTCCTCTGAATGTTCAGACAAGTTCCAAAAGCGAGTTGTTGTCAATTGCCTCGAAATTCATCGAGTTCAGGGGACTGATACCACTGTTCCCAGGTACTATAATTTCCTCTATGGCTGTGGAATTGATTTCTGACTGTGGGTTTAAAGGGAAGAATCCAGTAATAACACCTTGATCAGATGGAACTATAGTCTTTAGTCTCTTTTTCCTGTTTATTTTTGGTCCGTCGGGCTCCTCAATCACTGTCAGATGTGATTTGATTTGGGCCTTCTTGCCTCTTAAATAACACTTGGACTGAGCAGCCCTTTTTGCTGAAGGCATTTATATAAGCCAAACCAAGCTTCTCCTCAGACTGTATTGGCAAATGTTCAGCTCAGATGTTACTTTGTCTACTAATTGCCCAATTTCCACTAGAACTTAGATATTAGTCCCAGCTGTAATACTAATGACTAGAATCCTTTACATACTCGATCAGGATCAAAGGCACTAACACCCACAGTCTCCTGATTTACATGAGCCGCTCACAAGGTCGCTTTAGTAGGGAGCTTCACCCTATTGCAAGCAGAGCAAGTAATGTAAAGTTATTACGTTTAACTATTGCTCAGTCTCACCGTGATCTTTCGTGTCTTTTCTCTGCTGTGCCAGACCAGACGCAGCTGTAGTCAATAGTACCACACCGCACGCCAGCACCAAACAGCCACAAAAAAAACAGCGCCCTTGACACCGACAGGCATCACTGTGATGCTGGAGATGCATCGGAGGGACAGGGCCTCCATATCCTTGTCCTTAACTGCTTTTTATCGTGTGTTCTGTTGCGTTTTCCGCACAGGAGTTCATGTGAGACTCCTGGCGATGCAGCTCTCTCTCTTTTGGTATGGTGAACGGACCCGTGGGATACCCTTATGGCACCCATGGGTGGGAGTAAAACCCTGTGCCCCTAGTGTATGTTTTTGGGCACCTGTGGGTGGCCTGCAGAGCATGGTATGGGCTGGTGGCAGCTCCATGCTGAATTTGACAGGTGCGCGGAGTATCCTCCATTTTGGGGATACCCCGGCCCTGCCATTGGGATCAGTTGATTCCTGATGGAAAACAAGATGGCCCCTGTGGCCTCTTGCTTTCTATTACCTATTACCTTGTTTTCCCAAAGTCCTGGGAAGCCCTGACTCTGTCCCTTCCACCAGACTGGCTGTTGGGTGGAAGTGCCATATATGGTGTTGTTGTGAAGGCCCGGCCAGACCGGCTGGAGCCTTCCCAGTGATGTATGTTGTGGGTACCTCCTGTGGGTGGGACCCGGGTGAATAGAGTGTGTGACGAATATGCATTCTGTGTGGTGGTTGTCTGGTTTCTGGCATGAGAGCCAAAGACTTAGACAGCCCTGCCCGAAACCGGTATGAATGCAGTTTGGAGTGCTTAATGGCTCGGTACTTGTCCCAATACACACAACTTGTTGTGAGTGTCTGGAGAGAAGAGAATGGCCTTAATACCTCGTGTGCCTGATTGGCTGCCTGCCTGCATGAATGTCCTTAGTCGCGATTGGATACTTGAGTGTGACCCAGCAGAATGAATGGGAGATCAACAGTATATCTGGGGACCTCTCACTGCTAGGAATCGTGTTCAGAAGCTGAAGTCCACTACGACGAGTAACTGGAGTAACTGAAGCTTGACCTTGAAGCCCCGCTGGACGAGAAGAAGTGCTGTTGCTCTCCTTCACAATCTGAAAGCTGCTGTGTCTCCAAGGACTGACCCAGAGAGGACCTGGTAAGGCGCCCTCTTCCCAAGCTACGAGGGACCATCGTGCACAGCTGATCTTTGCCAAAGCTCCCTGGTAGACAGACCTTCGACAGGCTGCTGACCCGAGACGGGGACTGCCGCAGAATCTCATAGAGAAGCACTCGGACTGTTGTCCGCCACTGTCGACGACCGCCATCGCCGTCTGGAGCCGCCGTGCTCCCGTTTGCCTAAGAACTTCAATTGATCATCGGACGCTCTCGTCTGCATCGTCGCCCGCTTTATCCCGCTGGAGAAGGCCCGACCGTCGACGCGCCGAGGAGCATCCACCGGTGGGTTTCCCGCCACCTAAAGACCACAGAGACGCCGACGACTCGACGCCCTTGCTGGGCCACAGTTCTTCATCATCTCTTTGCGGTCCAGAACTATCGTCACCGAGGTGCCCTGCACGCCTCTTCCTTGCAGGACGCCAACGCTCTGTCGTCGACGAGCAACACTAGGAACAAAGCTGCCACTTCACTGCCGTAGTTCAACCTGTTCACCGTCGGACGTTCGATGACCCGTGACTCCTGCCTTAAAGGGAGGGCACTCAAGAAGGGCAGTCGATTCCCTGACACCAAACGCCGAGTTCCTCGACGTCTCTCGATGATCCGTTGCTCCTGCTTTAAAGGGAGTCACTCAAGAAGGATCGGTCAACGCATCTTCGGAGAACTCTACTCCACCAGGTACATTGGGGGGGGTAGAACCTTAATAGGAGGAAGTAAGACTATTGAACAATATATGGACTGGGCTTGTGCTATATATCTTTATTTACAGGTTGCCCAGGTGGGGGGATCTGCACACTGAACTGTGCTTAGCGGTAGGGGTCAGCATTCTGCCTATTGTTTCAACCATCTTGCGTTCCTTCCTATCTCTATTGCTGGTTTCCTCATTATTGATCTGTGTGACATTTTAACCGTACAGTTGATGCACTTTAATGAGATTCGATAACATTGGTGGTACCACTTTAGAATTGTCTATATTTATCATTATTGACTTCCGAGTACAAAGTGCGTTATTGTGATCGTGTACATACCTTTGAATATTAATTATATAAAGACTGTGTTTCAGTAATACAGTGTGTGGACATTCCTTTGTGGGGGTTCGGGGACTACACTGTACTTAAGAACCAGCCTGCATCACCTCCCGAAAAGCTAGGCCTTGATTGCTCGTCCATTGCTACCTTATAGAGAATCTTGGCTGGGGTCTTCTGTGCCTCTCCTCTACCATATAGAGAGCGGAAGTACAGACACCCCCTACCAGTCTTTACAATCACGTTGCACGGGTCAGCTGAGACTGTAAAAATACTGCGATATCAGGGGGCGTGGCCAATCCTCATTAATGATGGTTAAAGGGACCGTAGAGATTTTTCACTCGCCGCCGCTTCGTGAAGTAGAATTCCAAAGTTCACAATGGTGTACTTGCAACCACTCCTCCAGATAACACTGGACACAACAGAAATGCCACAAAACAGCCAGCGCCCTTGACACCGACTGGCTTCACGCTGCAAGGGTCAGCTGAGGCTGTAAAAATAGCGCGACGTCAGGGGGGCATGGTCAATCCTCATTAATGATGGTTAAAGGGACCACAGAGATTTTTCACTTGACGCCGCTTTGTGCAGTAGAATTTCAAAGTTCACAATGATGTACTTGCAACCACCCCTCCAGATAACACGGGGCACACCGAAAATGGCACAAAAAGGCACACGCACTTGACACCAACGTGCTTCACAAGTTCAAGACAGTTCTAAAAAGTCTCAAGGTTCCCTTCCGTAAGTTCAAAACAGTTCCAAAAAGTCTCAGGGTTCCCTTCCCCAAGTTCAAGATAGAAAGTAAAAAAAAAAAACTGTTCTCAATGGATTGGGATCCTCTCCAACCCTCTTACCATGAGTAATCTTCCCTGGTTAACCAACGCACATCTGTTACAACACAAGTTTTTCCATGTATATTTCATTGACTTGCTCCTTTTTATATTAACACTCTTGAGTCCGCCTTTCCTTTTTCTTTTCATGCAGAGAACTCAGTCCAGGAGCTGTTGTCGGACCACACAGTCCACCCATTGCAGGTCACGCAACTGTGAGAAATCTGAGGGCATTCTCACATTGAACCCGCTTAGTACCCTAGGACTTTCCCTCAAACACTAACCTTGAGAATGGGAAGAGAAATGTAACTAATACCATCTTTCTGTCATAGGGACACCCCTAGAATTGATACATGATATCCCCCTTTTTCTGACAGTACCCTATCCAACCCCTCCCTAGCCATTAAATGATATATTAAGACATGCTATCTTTCTTACCCCAAACAACACTCAAGTACTGTGACAGAAAAGAAGAGGTCAAGAGAAATGCTGACTTACTATGTGAAACACCACTATGGTACTGAGACGAGGAAGATGCAGATAGAGGCACACTAACATCCTCATTGGATATGCCCCATCCACAAGACAAGGCAGGGTCAGGCAATTGACAGCAGCCATGCCCACCTGCAGCCTGACAAGAACTCAGGAGAGTATAAAAAGAACACACAAATTCAGCAGAATGAACGAGTTGGGAGGAGAGCTAAGACGCTGCGCTGTGGTTGCTCAGGACCAGCTGGGAGGAATCGGGATGCTGAGGGTCTGTGTGAGGAGATACCCTGGAAAAGCAGGGCTAGACGTCTACATCCCCCACAAAGAGGAGAGGTCCAAAGAATGGAGATGGGAGGTGTGCTGATCCCTTGTTATATTGGTAAAACAAATTGCTTGTTCCCCTAGGTCGGGAGAGAAACCCAGGAGTGTCTGAGGGGCAGGTGGTGAGACTCTGGCCTCAGACAACAAGGACATTGACCCCAGAACAAAAAGAACACAACCAGTGGGTCAATCGCAGTGAAAGTCTAGTGTGTTTTAAGCAAGCGAGTGAGATACAACATTGCCGCTGGATCTTGTAAGGGTAAAGACGTGTCAGGTGAAATTGATGCAAGGAAATACAAGGATCCAAAGTGACAGATGGTCAAGTGTATGATTACACATTCTCGAAGGACTCTATATGCAAGAAGTTTGCATCTGCAAAGAGGGGAGCTGTGCGCAGACCCAAATTAAGAGGGAACATAGAAATCCCAAAAGGGGGGGCTATGCGAGAAACAAACTGGGAGCAACATTCCCAAAGCTAAGGGAAATGCATTGAAACAAAGCAATGGGTGGCCACCAGGTGTGAGAATGATCCAGGATGGCCGCTGAGACCCCACTATAAAGCCAAGAGTGCTGTAAAAGCATTGGGGTGGCCACCAGGCAGAAACATGATCCAGGGTGGCTACAGAGACCCCAATATAAGGAAAATAAACCCTATAAAAGTATGCAAATAGTGTTATGAAAGCATTGGGGTGGCCACCAGGTGGGAAAATTACCCAGGATGGCCGCAGAGACCCCACTATAAGGAAAAGAAACCCCACTGAAATATAAGGCAGCTGGTTTGGTTGCGCAACCTGTAATGGGTGGACCCTACAGTCTGACAACTGCACCACGACCAGGGGAGCCCAATTGAGAGAAAGGAACTGCATGAGTTATTAAAGATAAAAAGAAAGACTTGATTCAGAATGGGAAAGGGAGTCCTGAAAAAAGCCATGTGAACTGTGATTTTTTTTTAAATAGAACTTGAGTTGGACCTTTCTGTGTTAAACGAAATACAATTGGAACAGTGGTGATTCATGGCTTTTGGGTTTAAGGAAAAGGGGCCAGAAGAAGACTAAAGACCTTACAAAGAAAAGATACTGTGAACCTTTTGCCAAGTGCACTTTTTGACAAGTGAACTTTTGCCAAATGAATCCTGCGAGACGTGTAGAACCTTATAAACCTGAGTGTCTTGAACTTGGGGAAGGGATCTGCAGAAAGGCTCCAATGCCACATTGACTTTGAACACTATTGAGTTGGCCAAATCCCATACACCCAGATAATTTGTAAAAGTGAAGGCAAGCACAAGTTTTGACACATACAGTATTTTGTTTTGGATTGACAGACTTAGACTTCCCTTAGTTCTCTTTCCATTAGGGAACATTCCCATCTTAGAGTTAGGGCAAGTTAGGCGTTATACCATCCTGACCATTGAAAATAAAGGTTTTCAAAATCGACTTTATCTGTCTGTGTCATCTCTTAGTACCCTGCCTGTCTCACACAATCAATATGTCTTTCTAGGGCTCTTGTTCTTTAATACTGCTTCCATGCAGGGGTTCCCTCGGTCTAGGTGCTGTATCTTTCACACAGTTCTTTAACTTCACTTGCTCAATACTTGTCACACCCAGCTTCACCTGGCTTTGGCCAATACTTGTTTCATAGTGCTTCAACTGACTCTTGCCAATACTTGTTTAACAGTGCAACTTTGCTCGGCATTACAAAGCATCCAGAATGCCCATTTTGCCAGCTTTCATTTGGAGAGACTTTAACGCATTCATCTGTTTTCTGTCAATTTTTGCCTTCACCATTCACCAATTTCCTTCATAGGCTTGGGCAATGCTTTTTCCCAATACACCTTCTGTCAGCTTTTACAGGGTCAACATCACTGGACAAACCTTTTTATAACATCTTCCAATCACCTGTTTCAGATCTTCCGTTCAATTAGGTTATTGCATTTCACACTTTTCATTCAACTCAATATTTAAAACTAAAGAAAATGTTCTCATGGGTCTGAAAACCTGTTTGCCATGTCCGGGCCCTCTCCCAGGCTGACTCACCGGTTCTTTCATAGAGCGATACTGCCAGGCTTCGATGCTGCAATGATCCCCCGCTCTTTGGTGGCGCCTCTGCTTCTCTCTGTAGCGAATCACAGTGACATTTCTTCCCAGCCGACACGTCTCCCTCAGAGCCGGCTTCTCTGTGAACCTTCGACGGGCTGTGACTGCTTCCTTCTAGCAGTCCGCCACTAGCTTCCGGCTCGCTTCTGTTCCACACTCCACTGCACACTCTCTGCGACTGGCTTTGGGTCTCAGGCGATTCTCCTTCCGTGCCGCCTCCCAACGAGGGTTTGTGTTACTCCTGCAGTGCACAACACTGCTCCTGTAGTGAATTACATCTACTCTGTCTCTCTCCCTTTTAGATCTTCTGCCACATTGCCTTACAAGGGTCTGAAAAAGACTAGACTGCTTACTACCTTTCGTGAGTCCTGCAGTGCTCTTGTTTGCCTCCCCCTCGTCCCAGTCCCCAACTGGTATATATGAAGAGAGCTCACATCCCAGTCCGCATCTCTGTGGCCTCTAACAATGTGGCCAAACTTTTCAAAATCTGCAAGGATCTGGCCAATCCTGCTGTAGTCGCCACTTCTCCTGTTCCCTCCCAGACCCTCTGCATGGCACTGGCTTCTCATTTCACCACTAAAACTCAGGCCATCCTTTCCTCTCTCCCCTCTTTCTCCTCCTCTAGCTCTCCCTGACCCTCTCTGGCCATCTCTCCTCATTTTTCCTCCTTCCTCATGTTCACTCCTGGCGAGATTGCTAGATGAGTCCGATTTATGAAAGGATCGTCAAAGCAGGTGCTCGTATTCTCCTCCAGAATCATCAATGACCACAGTGACACCCTCGCTCCAGCATTGGCTGATTTCTGTAACCACTCCTTTGCCACTGGAACCTTCCCCTCCTCCCTTACGCATTCCCTTGTGCACCCCCTCCTTAAGAAGCCTTCTGTCCATACTTCCTCGCAGGCAAACTACCGCCCGATCCCCATCACTGCTTTCCTGGGCAAACTCCTGGAAAATCTGGCCATCTCCCAGCTTGCTCTCCACACTGAATCTGTTGGATATCTCCATGACCACCAGTCTGGCTTTAGAGCAGCCAGAAATGCTGAAACGGCTCTCCTGAACACCAGTGAAAACTTGCTCTCTGATATCGACTCTAACCTTCCTTCTGTCGTCATTCTCCTTGATCTATCCCCTTCCTTCGATATGGTCAACCACACCATACTGATCAATCATCTCCATGACAACCTGAGTATCACGGGTCAGGCCCTAGCCTGGTTGACCGCCTTTCTCTTTGAACGACCCTCCCAGGTCCAACTTGGGTCCATTCTCTGCACCATCTCTCTCTCTACATGTGGTGTTCCTCAAGGTTCCAACTTCTCACCCGGGTTCTTCAACCGTTACTTGGCACCTCTGGCCCTCCTCATTTCTACCTTCTCTTCTAACTTTCAATGTTATGTGGATGACACTCCGCTCTCCTTCAGGCTCCCCCAAGCCTCCTCTGCTCTCTCTCGCTCATTCCTGTCTATCCATGATTCAGGAATGGTGTGCCTCCAATGATCTCTGCCTTAAAGCCAGTAAGACTGAGATCCTTCTCATTTGGACACCTGCTCCCACTTTCCCTCTTACACTCTGGCCACCCACCCCGTGCCCTCTACCTGCACCTTCCTGTGAGGCAAAAAACTTGGTGTCATCTGCGACTCCACCCTCTCCTTCTCTCCCCACATCTCTAAGAAGTCCCACTACCAGTTGCCCCCCCTCAGGAGGTATTCTTGCTGTTCTTACTTTCCCCCAGGAGATCACTATCTCCAGAGCCCTGGTTCTCTCTAGGCTGGCCTACTGCAACAGCCTCTTTCTAAATCTGCCTGCCTCTACTCTTCGCCCTTTGCAACTAATACAGAACAGGTCTGCAAGACGTGTCCTTGTCCTCAAGCCCAGGGATCGTATCTCTCCAGTCCTGAAATCTCACCACTGGCTCTGGGTAGCTGCAAGGATCAAGTTCAAGACCCTCTGCAATGTCCACAAGGCTTTCTACCTCCAACTCTCTCTTCTTAAGCATGTTCCTTCTCGAGCCCTCCGCTCATCCACCTCCAACGCCCTGAGGGTCAGACTCTTTTCAAGGCAGACAGTGGGGGTTAGACCTCTGTCTTCCGCTGGGCCCTCCCTCTGGAAGAGCCTCCCTGCCCCCCTCAAAATTGAGCAGGACCATATAAGGTTCCGGAATCAACTCAAGATGTTCCTCTTTGCTCTCTGCTCTTTCTCTCGCACACTTCCCCTGCTGATGCTCCCGTCTGCTGCAATAACTGGTTACCTGGCCACCCTCTGAACATCATGGGCACCATGTGCCTGCGCGAACAGTAGCCCCTTGCACTGTCCAGGGCTCCTATGCACTTAGGGACTGTATCTGCAACCCTACAGTTTCCTGCTTCCCTTTACTTACTTGAGCCCTGACCCCAGCAGCACTTACTGTGCTTTTTGTCACTGCACTCCCCCCACCCCTACCGCTGGCACTTCTCTTCCTTCCTTCTCGCTTGCACTTGCACAATCTGAATGACACAGGCCTGGTAAGATCATTTTTTTTGTCTTCCCTTTGTCTCCCCTTTCTTGTCCTGTTGCGCCTAGAAACACTTGTGTACAGGCGCATTATAAATGACTTATATTATATCATATGAATGTGTGAATTAATGGTAAAAAAGAGGAAGGGAATGGTCACAGCCTACAAAGGATTGGGGAATTGAACGTTCATTGGAATAGAAAAATTGGAGATATTGCATGTCACACAGGGTTGCTTCTTCCCACTCCCCAAGTCTCCTCTACCTGGGTGATCTTTCTTCACACATCCACCTCCAAGGTCCGGATCTGCCAGCGACAGCCTTTCCTTGGCTACTTGGGAAGAGGATAAGTAGAGGACAGAAGTGAGGAGGCCCTCAGATTCCTCACAGTACCAACAACTTTACCCTTGAAGTGGAAAGGTAATACAGGGAACGGAAATGTAGAAAGGTCTGCATGAACTCAACAGTTAAATGAAACTCATCCCAGTATTAATGATGAGAAAAGGATCAGAGGCAATTTTCTGAACCAGAACTGCATGCAGGAGATAACGAGAAATAAGCAAAGCACAGTGTGGAAGAGAAATAAAATTGAAAGCTTGTCCAGCCTAGGAAAAGAGGAAAGTCAACACATATCCAGAGGATAAGAAAGAGACTATATCAGAGAAAGACATTTGGGGAGTACCAACCTGCGAGGCAGGAAGACTTGCACATGAAACCGCACTCTGGGAGTGGGTGAGTTGTAAATGAAAACTAAGAAACCAAGTGTCAGGTTTTTGTTTTACCTGATGCTGGGTGGCCAGGGGAGACATAGGAGATGAGTTGTTCCATCGCTTGACTCTTGTTCCAGTATCATGAAGAAAGGAACGGTCTGCTCTGGACACCACCTGTGGGGTACATTTACCAGCCCTAACAGAAATTCCCTTCATCACAACACCACATTTCAAGATTTCACCCAAAAACGGCTGTGTTGTGGTCTTCTTGGCACATGTGTGACAAGCTTTGAACACTGTCACCCCAGAGAAGGGCTGCATTTGTGTTGCTTCAAATCAAGCACAAGAAAAATGACCTGCATTCAAGATGGCATTGCAATTTGTCCTCCTTTCATTTTAAACACCACAAAGTTTTGCTCCATGAAACACAGCCCTGCTGTGTATTTCATCTGATTGCCATGAAGTAAGGCAATACCTTCCAGAACAGCATTATTTTCACTGAGAATGTACATGCAGAGCAAGAATTATGTTTCAGTCTACACGCTATGATTTCCTTTTGAAATAGACCAGTGCACTCACATTACTGCAAAGGAAAGCAATGGGGCGGCTCTCTCTCTTGGCTCATGTCAATTTCAAAGAAATGCTTGGCAGTATATCTCTCTGTGTCGAGAAACTGACCGTATCTGTAAAAGCCCTCAAGAAAGTTAATTGACAAGAAACTGTGTGTGGCAGAAACCACCTTTGTAAACTTGACATAAAAGAAAAATGAACCCATGTGTAAAACAGTGCTTTTACAAATCAGGAGAATGCTTTTTAAAAGTGAAATACAATTACAGCCTGTGCTCACACAGAAATGGGATTGAATATGTGGGGATGGGTGTTTTTGCTCTAAAATGTACATTATATTTATTCCCAAAAAGACTTGGTTTCTGTTGAAAGAAAGATTTTTTTTTTTAAACCAGCAGAACAGTTTTGGCCCAGGCACTTACTCCAAAGGTGCCCTGCCAACCATGGCAAAAAAATTACCTCCACAAGTGAACCAGCCCCCATGGGCATATGAAAGGCCCAAAGTGTGGAAGTTTGCGGCCTCGTCCAACTGGCCAGCATCCCTACAGAAAGGAACCAAGGGGAACTAGCATTTTCGCCAAGAGGTGTGATTTCCTCTGACATCCTTCCCCAGCCCCAACTGCATGGCTTCAAAGGGCGTCATGGAAACCCTTTTTTCAGACTGACTCAGGGGAAGACAATTTGGCTATGGGGGTCTGCCACACATGTGACTAATCCAGCCCATTGACTTTAAAGAACTTTTTATATTAAGGCATTTCTCCCAATGCCCTAAATAAGCAGTAATGTTATAATGTGCTAGCATTTTATGTGAGTTATGGACAAACCCAAATAGACTAAGCACATGTTCCGAGCAGCTGGGGAACTGTAATGGCAGGAAAAATGCATTTTGGGCTGAAGTATAAATGATACAGACATAACACTTGGTGACAATATGCAAAATAGTAGTGGCATATTTGCAGCCATTTGCAGAATTTTACAGACATTTTTATCCTAAAAATGGTGAAATTTTACCCAAAAGCGATGCTACCTTGCACAGAGTTGGCGATCTGACTGTCCAATTCCCTGAGAAATATGGAATCTGCATATATGTTTCTTTTGGTGGGGACTAGTATAGATTTGAAGTTTTACTCCATAACTTATTTTTGTAAAAAGTGACTTTTCTTTTCTCCTGAACCAATCAGCCTGGAGGGAGGAGGGAACACCAGTAGCCTGGCCTATCCCAGTAGAGGGGTAAGTCCAGGGTACTTCCCCCCCCCCCCAGATTGTAAAATTCTATGATGTCACTCTGGCTATATAAGCGGGAGTCAGGGAGACACAGGGGATATTCAAGAGATACAAAAACTCAAAAACCAGAACCAGAGGCAGCTGATTCCATCCAGGCAGGACCATCCAGATCCAGGCAGAATCACGCCTCTAGATCCAGCAATACCCAACAATCCAAGATTTAGGTTAGGTGTTTTTCCACCTTGCACTTACAGTTTAATAAACACCCTTGAACTGTGATCACTTGTGTCTGTCTTTACTGCTGTTACCATGAGTTCCTTAAAGCCTCACAGAGAGAAGGGACAAATTTCCTCAATTTGTCACAATACACTGTACGGCAGTGAGAGCAATCCTCAAGCTGTTTCGAATAGTTCAAGTCTTATTTGACCACGATCTTCTGTAAGCTTGAAAGGAAATGTGATTGGACAAATTTACCAACCTTAGAGTGATTGAACTTAAATTCCTAGATTGCATTCAAAACCATTGAGCCATCTATAAACTAATTGATGATCAGGCTCTGGCTACAGAACATTGGTTTAAAGGCCATCTTCTGAATTAGCACCTGGGGATTGATTGATAGGTTATTTATAATGCGCCTATCCACAAGTGTTTAAAGGTGCAACCAGGCAGGGAGGGGAAAACAGGGTGAACAAGACAAACTATCTTACTAGGCCTAGTATCATTTAGATTGTGAAAGCCGTAGTCAATTAGAAGCAGAGGTGCATGTGTTTTACCAAGTTCTTAGACATCCACATCCTTTGAGACCCCCTACACGCAGGTTTCCGCTACTGTCACTCCACAGAAACTGTTCTCATGAATGTGTCCAATTTCATCACCTCTGCTTGTCATGACCTACAGAACACGCCTCTTTTGGACTTCCTGGTCCTTGTCTCAATGTGGCTTACACTCTATTAATAGACCACACCTCCCGCGGCTCAATGCTATTGCGAAGTAGCGACCAGACGTGTGCTCCGTAGCGCGCAGTATTGTTTTTCCTTGCATCTTTTCCAACCAATCCCATTCCTAGTCCCTTTCCTTCCTTTCTTGATTCCTGGACTTGTGTGCCGAGTAGCGCACTCTCTATATTTCCCGGATTCCTGGATCTTTGCATCCCAGAACTTTGAACGCACGCTGGAGTCGGAAGAGACTCGTACAGCCTTATTCAAGACCAGAACCGTCCGCAAAAAGGCATCGACTAAGATATCCAGCAGAGATCGAACTCAGGTGAGAAGGGGGGGGAACTCCTTGACAGTTTGAGACGCCACCCGACCGAACTCGATATGGACATGGAAGCGGCCCTCCAGGACCTGATACGTGGCATGCAAGAGCCATCAACCGAGGTGCAGAATCTAAAGGCGGAAAACGCCGCTCTCAAACAATTAGTTCTATCCCGTGATTCTGCCACAAAAGAAAGTGTGTTGCTGGGCGGCATAGTGGACAAATACGATGGGTCAGCAAAAGCCCTTCGCGGATTCCTGGATTCATGTTTGGTCCACTTTACTTTTAAGCCCTACTACTTTTCAACTCCCAGGGCTAAGGTGGGGTTCATAATTTCTCACCTTTCAGGAAACACCTTAACCTGGGCTACACCCCTCGTTAATTCCAGCGATGCTCTCCTAGATGACTATGATGGGTTTATACAAGCCCCTAAGACCATGTTTGACCGTCCAGAGCAGGTCTATACTGCCCAGGAAGGCCTGTTAGACTTTCAGCAAGGATCCCAGGATATGCTCACCTATGTAACCCAATTCAAGTAATTAGTCAAGGAAGCCGATTGGTCCCCTGAGGCGAGTTTTACCCTTTTCAGGAGAGGACTGAACAAGGAGATTAAGGATGAATTGGCCAGAGTGGCTCGCCCAAACTCATTCCAGGCACTAATGGACCTTGCCATGCAAATAGATTTGCGTATCCAAGAAAGGAAGGCAGAAAAGAAGAAATCCAAAGGTAATCCTCGGAAAGTGTCCTTTGAGAGTACCACCAAGACGGACGCAAACCCAGGCCCAGTCTCTGAACCAGTACCCATGCAGATAGGAGTCTTCCGTGGACCTATAACCCCGCAAGAAAGGATGAGAAGGATTCATACGGGGTTGTGCATGTATTGTGCCTCAGACAAACACTTGGTTAGGGAGTGTCCTCTAGCCCCTCCTCGGCGTTCGGGAAACGGCAGCTCCCGATCCTAGATGGAGCAGAGCTTCGGGAGAGAGATGTTTGCTCCACATCAATTCCATCCTTGAACTCTCCTGGACAAAACAATTTGGTGATACTGCAGGCCTTCCTATTGCCCTCCAAGAATAAGACCTATCCCATTCTGGCCTTGGTGGACTGTGGAGTTATGGGAATGTTCATTGATCAAGATTGGGTTGTTAGTCATAATATTCCATACGAGACACGAAGCACCATGCAGCCGGTGGAAGCAATCGACGGAAGACCCCTCACTTCAGGACCCATAAGCCTGCAGACAAAAGAGATCCAGCTTTCTATAAACCATCACCAAGAGCGGATTAGATTCGACATCATTAAGTCAGCTCATTACCCCATGGTATTGGGTATGCCCTGGTTACAGAAGCACAATCCGTATATCAATTGGACAGCAGGATCACTATTCCTAGGCTCAGAGTTTTGTATGTCCCACTGTCTATTCGTGCATCCCACCTCGACAACCCCTAAAGAACCACCAAGAGACCAGCAAACACCACTCATGGTTTCCAATATCATACAAGTCCCAGAGGTCTATCAGGGATATGCCGATGTATTTTCAACTGCCATAATCCAGGACTTACCCCCTCACAGACCTGAAGACTGTGCCATAGATACAGATCCCTCAGCAGTGATTCCCTTCGGCAGAATGTTCATCCTTTCCGAACCTGAGAAAAAGGCCCTCAGAGAATACCTAGATTCCAACCTTGAAAACGGCAACATAAGACCCTCAAAATCTCCAGCGGGTGCTTCATTGTTCTTTGTTCCCAAGAAGGACACCAAGGAACTCAGACCTTGCCTCGACTATCGTGGCTTAAATCAATGCACGCTCAAAGATCGGTACCCACTGCCCTTGATCTCGGATATCCTGGAAGCTGTGAGAGGCGCTGTAATATTCACGAAGTTGGATCTATCCAAGTTGGTGCCTATCATTTGATCCGTGTCCGGGAAGGAGACGAATGGAAAACAGCCTTTAGAACACCCTTTGGTCACTATGAATATCTAGTCATGCCCTTTGGACTCGCGAATGCCCCTGCAGTTTTTCAACATTTTATGTATAGGGTGTTTTCTGACATGTTATTCCTCTTCGTCATTGTCTATCTGGACGACATATTGATCTTTTCCAAGGATCCACTAAAGCATGAAGAACATGTAAAGGCAGTATTACAACGACTCCGTGAACACAAACTTTTAGCCAAACCCAAAAAATGCTTATTTCACGTTACTTCTGTTCACTACCTAGGATTCGTCCTTAGCCCAGAAGGAATTGGTATGGACCCTTCAAAGGTAAAGGCCATACTGGCATGGCTCGCTCCCACGTCTGTGAAACAAGTTCAATCCTTCCTGGGGCTTGCCAACTTCTACCGGAAGTTCATATCCACCTTTTCCGAGATCGTCCAGCCAATCGTTGCTCTCTTGAAGAAAGACACCCCCTTTATCTGGTCTACACCACAAGATAAGGCATTCCAACATTTAAAGACAGAGTTCACGCAAGCCCCCATCTTGGCCCAACCCGACATAAATCGACCATTCCTAGTGGAAACGGATGCCTCCAACTACGCCATAGCAGCGGTCTTGAAGTAGGAACTTGAAGATAAACTGGAACACCCCATTGCTTACCTTTCACGAACCCTGACTCCCAGTGAGATACATTACACCGTCCTTGAAAAGGAACTGTTAGCCATTCGCCAAGCCTTCACTGAATGGCGACATCTACTTCTGGGTGCTAGATATCCAGTTCAGGTCCGCACGGACCATCGGAATCTTCAAATTCTACAGTCATTGGAGTGTAGGAACAGTCGCCAGGCGCATTGGGCCTATTTCTTTGCCCAGTATCAGAGTCCAAATCACTCATGTTCCTGGATCACAAAACCTGATTGCTGACGCCTTATCTCGACATCCTGATTATGTAGCTACTGAAGATAGGGCCTATCCTAAGATGTTTCCCCACACGATCTTTGTTGCTCAAGCAGTCAATCTCCTGGAAGAAATTCGAATGCAAACCCAATCCTCTGATCTCTGGAAGGATATTACAAGGAAGAATCAATGGAACTTAAGAGTTAAGGCAGGATATTTATTCTAGGACAATGCACTGGTTATTCCTACACAGAAATTACAACAAAGAATAATAAACCTCTGTCATGATACCCTTCACTCCGGACATCGTGGCATAACCAACACCCTCCGCCTCATACAAAGACAGTTTTGGTGGCCTGGAATGAAGACCAATGTACAGCAGTATATCAAAGCTTGTACTATCTGTAGTCAAAATAAACATGATAACAAGAGACCGGCGGGTCTTCTACTGCAACCTACACTGCCAACAAGGCTATAGGAATTCATTGCTACAGACTTCATTGCGGAATTACCACCTTCCCGAGGATACACGACCATCATGGTTACCATAGACTTGTTCACTCATATGGCTCATTTTACACCCCTGTGTAAGCTACCATCCTCGTCCGAACTTGCTGGAATTTTCCTGGAACACATATTCCGTTTGCATGGACTTCCTTCCAAGATCATATCTGAATGAGGACCTCAATACGTCTCTCAATTCTGGAAACATCTCTGTCGCGTTTTGGGAATCCAACTCGCCCTCTCATCTGGTTATCACCCCCAAACCAACGGGGCCACAGAACGTGCTAATCAGACCCTGGAGCAGTATCTTCGTTGTTTCGCCACCAAGGTTCAGGATGACTAGTCGCTCCTGATACCCGTGGCTGAATTCGCCTTCAACAATTCCGATCATTCAGCACTTAAGACCAGTCCCTTAGAGAACTTAGAGAAGGCCAGAACACAGACCAAGAGGTATGCGGATTCCAAAAGATGACCAGGCCCTTCTTATGCAATTGGTGATCAAGTCTGGTTGTCCTCGAAATTACTACCCCGACATCTACGGCCAAACAAGTTGGCCCCTCGGTACTATGGTCCAATTCCCATCAAGGAAATCATCAATCCAGTTTCATACCGGATCAGACTACCAGACTCCTGGAAGAAAATTCAACCAGTATTTCACACATCCTTATTAAAACCCTACACCCAATCCTCCCGGAAATCCTGTCAACCTCCTCCTCTGCTGGTCAACAACCAATTGGAATATGAAGTATCCCGAATATGTGACTCCAGGTATAAACAGGGTCTTCAATACCTGGTTGAATGGAAAGGATATCCTCCTAGTGAAAGAACCTGGGAACCACTTTCTAATCTCAAGGCCCCTCGACTGCTCAGAAGATTTCACCTTATACACCCGGGCAAACCCAGAGGAACGGGTCTTTGGGGGAGGCATGCTGTCATGACCTACAGAACACGCACCTTTTGGACTTCCTGGTCCTTGTCTCAACAGGGCTTACACTCCCTGGTATTCCCAACATGGCCGTCCACTGTGAAACACCTTCCTCGCTCTACACGTTGGACATAGCGTGCTCTATTAATAGACCACACCACCCGCGGCCCGCACGTCTCAATGCTATTGCGAAGTAGCGACCAGACGTGTGCTCCGTAGCTCGTGGTATTGTTTTTCCTTGCATCTTTTCCAACCAATCCCATTCCTAGTCCCTTTCCTTCCTTTCTTGATTCCTGGACTCGTGTGCTGAGTAGCGCACTCGGTATATTTCCCGGATTCCTGGATCTTTGCATCCCGGAACTTTGAACGCACGCTCGAGTCGGAAGAGACTCGTACAGCCTTATTCAAGACCAGAACCGTCCGCAAAAAGGCATCGGCCAAGATATCCAGCAGAGATCGAATTCAGGTGAGAAGGGAGGGGGGGGACTCCTTGACACTGCTAAGCACTCCAATCGACCCTCTATCCTAATTCTCCTTGACCCATCTGCTGCCTTTTGCACTGTTGGCCACTCTGATCTTCTTAATTCTCTTTCTTCTTGGGATTCACAATCAAACCCATGCCTTGGATCAATCCCACCTTGTACCTCACCTATTCTATGTCTCCTGGAGCAACACCTCTCAACTCACTCCTCTAACTGTTGGTGTTCCTAAAGGCTCTGTCTTGGGCCTTCTCCGCTATACACCTCTGCTCTTGGGGCACTAATCTCCTTCTTTGGGTTGTCATACCAATTCTTCACAGGTGACACCCAAATCTCCCCTTTTCCTGAACTCTCCTCTGATCTCTCTATCAACATTTCCAACTGTGATCTCTGCCATTAAATATTGGATGGCTTTGCAATCTCTGGTGTTAAACTCTACCAAAACAGTAGGTGCTCTTCTACCCTGCCAAGTGCTCTCTCTCATCTCTTCCTCTGCCTATCCTGACACTCTCCCCTACTCTTCTTCAGCTAGAAACCTCAGCGTCATCTAGGACCCTTGTCGCACCTTTTGTACTTTCATCTCCAAAACTGGAACAGAAGCTTTCCTCAACTTCCTAAAATCAGACACCTCTTTCCTTTCAACACTGTCAAGCATCTCTTAACCACTCTTGTTTTCTCTAAATTGGACTTCTGTTCCAGCATCCTCTGTGGTCTCCCCAATTATGCTCTCTCTCCTCTCTACAAGATCATTAACTTTGCTACCAGGATTCTCTTTGAACTCCCACCCTTCACACCTACTTCCTCATACCATCACCAGGCTGGATGGCTGATGATGCAAAACAAAGCCAGATTTTCCCCTGGTTCACAAATCTATCCATGGTAAGGCACCACTGTATTTATCCTCCTCTATCCAACTCTACAAGCCTTCTCGTAATATCTGCTCTGCCTCTTCGACTACCATTGTGGCTTATCACCCTCCCTGTGCTTCATCTCACTTCCGCTCTTTCTCTCTTCTTGCTCTACCTTGCATGGAATTCACTTCTCCTGGAAATCCGAGAAACAGTCCCCACAGATTGGCTCAAAACCTACCTTCTCGCCTCAGAGTTATCATCTTAACCTACTTCTCATCTGCCTGCTAGCTAACATGTTTCCCTCACCTCTAACCTACTTCTGCCCCTTACATCCTCTTCCTCCACTCTAGCACTCCACCCATCATGGTCAGATTCCGAGCACAGCTGGCTGTACCGCCTAGCTGCACTTAATAATGTCCAATGTTGGTGGTCCTTCATCTATTTAAGTCTACTTATGTATTGTCCCTTGTGACTGTTCCATGTATTCCCCTTTTACTCCCATTTACTCCCCTTCAGAACCTTGTCAGAATGTCTCTCATACTCACCCCATTGTAAGAAGCTCACTGCTTCCCATCAATTCTGATTTCTTATCTATAAATGTGCTGAATCTCATGGTTTGAACCCACGTTCAGTCCTGAGGCAGGCCCCTTTCTCCCCTGATTCCAAGCAAATTTGCATGCCACAATTCAGATTTCTTTTTTTTACAAAAAGTACTGTTAGCACCTAGGGGGTTATACCTAGGGTGTGAAGGCATGCCCTGCATACGCACACCAGAAAAAACACAACCCATAGGGAAAAAATGCCCAAGACACTCTTGCAAGGATAACACATATTGATTTCCACAAAAATAAGAATGCATCAGAGAGGACTCTGCCATGGAACGTTCTGAGGTCCATTGGCATGTGTAGCACATTATAAGCACAAACAGCATCACTAATGACATCACCATATATAGTACAATTCTACATCTACAATACAGATTGGCAGAGGTCTATAGATGTAGGGCCTGCTCCATATAGGATGCAAGGCCATTGATCCATCTTCATCTGTTCATATGTGGGGAGATGGCTTCCAGAACATCAGTCATCCCTCCTGGATGTTAAAAAATCCCAAAGGTATGCCATAGCCTAAAACGAAAACTCCCTCTAGGAGAGTATGTGTAGTTTGGTGGTGTGTCCGAAATACAATAAACGAACATCATCCTGGTCATGATAGATCTCATGATCTGTGCGGTCGACCAGTTTCGATGACCAAAAGGATTGGGGTCATCTTCTTCAGGGGCATTTTAATCTGGAATTGGCATGGCTCCAGCAACTGTCCACATATGCGGAGAGGGCGGTCACCTCCGCCCTTGTAGGGAGATGCAAGGGGAAAACTGGGGGTCACTCAGCACTATTATCATGGCTTAATTGGCAAAGTAAAGTCATGCACTTTGCTCAAGCAAACTTATTACTGGTGCCTAGTTCCCAAGACATTGTACATGTCCTGTATGCGGGCAACACTGAAGTAGGAAGCAGAAGGGGGGGTGGGGGTGGAGGAACATGAAGGGAAGGGTCAGAGTGTGTGCCAACTCCCCTTCAATGTACCCTGGTATGATCACATGGACCAGACTGGTATAGCCACCTCATACTTAAACCACAGAACAGGTTATCATACCATGTTCTTTCTGGAGAGGGGCGCCTGCTACTTTTTTTAAAAAGGTTTTGCAAGGAACTTGGGGTTGGTCACCCTGAGTTACCTGGGGGGACCCAAATGTGGACTCCCTGCTCACTGTTCTCAGAGAGGCACAGCTCCACCTCACTGATGAAGCCCAACATGGCAGAAACACGTGTATGGGGTTGCTGTTGGTAATCTTGTTCAGAAGGGAATTGCCATAGCATTTCGGGGCTGGACTGCCCATGTGGGCAGGACAAAGACTGATATGCAAATGGTTATTTCCCATCTGTGAAAGGTACAGTGAGCACAAAGCGATGGCTGCGGACTCTCAAAGTGGGGAAAAAAAAAATAACAGGTTATCATGCCATGTTCTTTCTGGAGAGGGGCGCCTCCTACCTTTTTTGATCAACTTTCATTAATCCTAAATTAACAAACTACCCCGCAGTGTCACTGGCAACTAAATTCCCATATGTGTTGTCTTACCCCTCTACAACCTATTCAACCTTTCAGCTTCCAGGTATGGTGGCAACCTGTCCTTTGGAACCCATGCTCTGCAAACATCTCGTAAACTTGCTCCAGGCTGGGCATATTCTTCTGGGGTACATGTCATATAAATACAACCCCCAACCCCTGTTAAATCTACCCAGTGCTCTGTGTAATTTTGTGGTCAGGTGGGGGTGTGGTGACTGTGCCACGGGGTGTAAAGGGTGGTATATTTCTACCATGCAGGGTTTGCTTTGGTCTTATGTTTGGGTACCATTCTCTGTGGTACCGCGAAGTGCTTTGGGTGCACCCTCAATTAAGACATCATCATTGCACTACTGGGCACTGCTTTCACACAACATCAGAGTCCCATTTGGCATCTGCAAAAAATGACCAGAATAAAGACGATGACTGGTATCAGCATCTTCAGGATCGCCCCCAGACATGATAGAGCCCAATAAAAAGTCAGATGGAACAAGTCTTCATCTAGTATTCCTGCTTCCTTCTTCATGCGCACTCCCAGGTTGTGCACAGCTTCGATTATGTGTGACACAGAACTATTCTCAGCATCTTCGGGAGGCACTAATGTGCAGCACGAGTCCCTGTTTTCTTTTGCACACGCCTCTCTCCATGGCAGTTAGCATATCAGAGACATTGCGCTCCTGCATTGTCATCAGCCTCAGGGGGTGGAGTTCCACCTTTATGATGTTATGATATGAGATTTATAACATTAAATCCCTGCTCAGTGTCGTTAGCCAGATGTTTCAGTTCCCAACGGACAATCTGCAGCCATTTATTGTTGGCCACAGCTTGCACACCAGTAAATAGCAGGGAAGCAAAGAAAGTCTCTGCTTTGGTGAAGAGGCGGTACTCGTCTGGTATTAACTCGAGCAAGTTTGATGAGTCCTTGGATAGATATTTTGCTCTTTTCTTCCTTTGCAGCATTACACCTTTTTCTTTACCAGGAAGGGTGTGGAACTCTGGTGCTGGCAATGGGTTTCTTGTTTCTTCTTTTGGGGTCGGGTAGGTGGTAGGGACCAAAGTCTCTGTTAGCCCCCTTGCAAATGTACTTATGGGATTACAAGCAGGGATGAGTGCAGCGTGGCCAGCAAACAATTGCCCCTCCATGATGGTGGGAGGTACAAGTACGTTTGTGTTGGTTGCACAACCAGTAGTAATCGATCACTGCTGCCTTGCCTTTCTTGAGATCAAGAATGAACAAGTTTTTATTGCAATATTCCTTGGCCCCTACAGATACTGTAAAAGCATAGTTCATGTGATTCTTCTGTGGGATATTTTGACCCACTGCATCACTTCACAAATGGTGAAAGAAACAATCTAAAATGGATGTGCTGACTCCTGTGCATGCCAAAATCTTGAAACTGCATTTGGGTCCCAACCAGAAAATGCTGCACACCCTGCCACACACAGTCAGGGGGGGCAAAAACAGAGTTCTCACTGCAGGAGCATGCCAGTGGGCTCTGCCACATGCAACATGGAGCAAAGCAGCAGAAATGTGCTGAAAACCGAAAATGCCTTTTAAAATGTTAGCTTTGCAACCTTCAAAAGTGCTGTTTTTGGTGCTAGATCCATTTATTTCCATTGAATCATTGAGATTAAAAGGGTACTGCAATGCCCAAGATCATCCAGTGTGGCTCAGAGGAACAGGGCCTCATTGACTGACAGCTCTATAAAATGTATCTAAGGAAAAAGCAGCCCAGGAACCTTTGTTTTCATTTCCACAGGAAAAACACGGCTAAAATTGCAACAACTAACAGAAACAGCTGTGCAGGGAGAAACTCTAAACAAAGGCAGGATACACGTATCCAGACTGCAAACAATCCCAGCACTCAAGGGAAGACCTAATGCTGAATCAAATGTGTATGTGCTGCATAGGAAAATCGGATTTAAAGAGATCAGTCTGATGTGCTTTTTATGAATGAAGTGCAAAATCGCCTGTTGTGAAAGCATGTTTTTGTTTAAAGGAGTAATTCTTTAAGAAATGTCAAAGGATTGCTAATGTAAATATCCACCTATAAACTGTGTTCATTTGACATGTTTAAATGGAAGATTTAGGTGAAACTTAAAGTAACCCAGTTTGAATTAATTAACTATTTAAAAAAAACAATTCTGCTTTGACAGTCCTCAGCCTGGGAAAGGTTGACACTTCGCTGCTGGCAGGAAAGGACTAATGGCTGTGGGGTGACCTCGCATACTCATGACAAAGGACCTCATTAGACATTCGTCTTTGCCCTAGGCAAAGACAATAGAAGGCTTGGACACTCATCCTTCCAGGGGCGGGCAGGATGCTGGGAGAGGCTTCTCATTGAACTTCAAAGGACTTGCCATTTGCTCACACTTGTGAAGGAAGAAAAAAAAACGGACTTGTGATTTTTGGATTTAAAATGCTTATTTGCCACTAAACTTCAAGACATTTAACTTGGCAGCCAGAATAAGTAAACAGGTGAAAAATACATACATATAAATCTGAATTTAGGCTAGCCATTTGAAGACTTGGTAGGATTTCTTACTGCTTAAGGAACTGAATTTATGAAAAATGACTAATTGCGCAGAAACTATTAGGGCGGCAAATCTAATATTGTGTACCCATGTTCATATATCTACCAAATTAGGAATTGTTAGGCCAAACCTTTATGATCAAAATTGCCAAAATTCCACAGCAAAACAAGACCAAGTCCCACCAACTTGGGAGTTATGTGAATGTGTCCCACGAAATATGTAATGTATGTGTCCGATTTTCTTAGAGGGCATAAGTATATAAATATGTATCTGTGGAAAAGTTAAATGTTGGTCCTCATAACTATGGGAGGTTCCCAAGTCACATCATAAAATATGACAACCCTTTCTGCCATCCAAATAGCAAAAAGCAAGGCAGAAACTGTGCCTTTGACCAATCATAGCCTTGTGGGTGTGGGTTGTAAGTCTGCCCATCCATAAACTTAGTGATGTCATTTGGCAGGATACATAAGGGAACCTCACAACACACTACACACACCGATTCCTGACTCCATCCTGAATTCCGTGTGGTGCCCTGTTCCTGAATTCTTCATCTTGTTCCCGATTCCAGATTTCTCTGCAAAGCCAAGGCCTCAGCATTGCTGAACTCTTTCTCAGGTAGGCCCAAATCCTGAAACCATCCCTAAACCAAAGTGAAGACATTTTGATCCATTTTGGCTTGCTACCACTAATGCTTGCCTGCTGAAACTCGCCATCCCGCTGATCTACAGTGTCCAGTAACCATAAGGGCCAAACCAGTCCAGTCCAGTCTGAGGTACCAGTCCAATTGACAGAACCGCCCAGCTGACCTATCCTGCCAGAAGTGCCCTGCTGTTCGTAGTCCCGATCCGGATGACCAGAACCCTTGACGGTCCAAAATCTTAATTTAAAGAGGACTGTAAGTATCAATAGGAACATAGTAAACCATAGCATATCTTGCCTTTTGCTATCCCAATCAATAATCCATCCTGTCTTTGATATATCTTGCTAAGTGCCATTTCGTTAGTCATCTTGTGTAAATCTTAACCTATCCATCCTACTTCGAGTGATCCGACTGGTTCCACCAGGAGAGGACACTGGGGATTTGGTGTTGAAGTCATGAATCAACTCCAAAGCTTACTTTGTCCCTCCTTGGTATTCTAGCCGGAATGCTCTAGTCATAGAGTAAACTATAGTAAATATTTTCTTTTCTGTTTTCACTGTCCGATTTTTCTACAAACGCCTCTCAATCAACCTTGCATAACTTCTTCAATTTAATAGCTAGAGACTTAATTTTAATTTTGACTTAAACCTAAGACCTTTAACCGTTTAGTGAAAATTAGGTGGGAATTCACATTTTTGCAAAGTTTTACACATGTGATCTCCAATTCAAAGTATTTCCAAACCTCCATTCTGATTCAAAGTGTGTACTGTTGTTCATATTATAGCTTATGTTTGTTAGGATCTTTTCAGTGTTGCTCCCATAGGAATGTATATCAATGTAAGTATTTTTGCACACTTTTCATTGTTTTTCTAAGCCATTTTCGAGTGTCATTTTAAAAAGTGTAAAACGTTTTTCTCTCTTGTTTGGGGAGGGAAGGTTGCATTTAAACCCTGTACACTGTTCATTATTGCTAAATGCCTGCTGCTAACCTACATCTGTGTAGAATTACTTCTTTGTGAGTTGAGAAATTTGCAGGGGGAAATCTTAACCTAAGCGCTATCTTTTCAACAAGCAAAAACTGTCTCTTCCCTGTGTTTTATATTCTGTGTTGCTATAAGTGAATTCCACTGCCTTACCTACTTTCTGATTTGTATTGTCACTACATTGGTGATTGCTGTCTCATATATTAAAACCTATGTTTGATTTGTATTTTAAATATATAATTAAATATTAACTTTACCAACCAGCCTGATTCTTGGTCCATTGTGACCTGGGTTTTTTTTGAGAAGGGGTGTGATATGATTGGTATATCACTCAGAATATTGAACCTATAGACACAATAAATAAGTATTTCATTTGTGCATTGCATGCTAGGCTGAGACCCGGGTGTATTGCCTGATTGAAATCCTTAACAGATTGCTGTGCACTTGGTTTCTCCACTGGTCCAATCAATGTTAGTTTTGTGATATGTTCAGTCCAGAACGGTGCACATACTCCCTCCACCCGTGTCAAAACCCCTTCTTCATATCCCAACAGACCCTTTGTAATGCAGCTTACTATTGTTTCTTGCTATTTATTTGTGTATTTTAGTCTTTGTATCACCAGGTAGGGTCTCTTCATGCATTTGCCAACTTTTGGGTTTTTGTCGCATTGCAGGTGATCCGGATCAACAAGTTTGAGCATTACATTGTGCGCCTGGAAAGTGCCCCTGAGCCTACATAGCACAAGATGTACTAGGCATTGCACCTCAAGAATTGATACTTCCTGTGGCACTAGGACCTTGGGTGCCCCTGACGCATGCAGTATCAACCAATGTTACCTCTAATTATTTATCTCTAAGTGCGGAATGTTTGGCTTTCGTGTGCATATTATTTTCCATGTGCGCAACTGACTAACGAGGTAAGCCACGTTTTGAGCATGCGTAATTAGAGAGCTACAATCTCTGAAGAGTTTGGAAGGGAATTTCCCCCTACTAACCAGTCTAATTCCTTACAAATGGTGATTCTTACAATACTTTTTCAAATAAACTGGCAAAAAAAAAAAATATATGTGATTATAAGGAGAGCTCATCAACCAGTCCAAGACTTCAAGGGCTGTCCTGGTATCTACCAAAAGTACTCATGTGCAGAGAAAATAAACGTGAATCCACAAAAAAAGAATTGCATGCTCAGTATTAAGACCAGGCTTTAGCTGTGGCTATTCATTTGTTGGCACTGCTCAGAGAAAATGTACAAATTATTTATGCCATTGGGGAAAAACAAACACTCATGTGTATTACAGAAAATAAGTATTGCTTATCACTGATGTGGCTGTCAAGAAATTCAGATAAGATGCAATATTTGTTGATTGAATAATGGCAACCAATGTTCCCCCTAAGCTGTGTGCATGTGCGCTTGTCCAGCTTCCTTCTGGGTGCCGCTCAGAAGAGTTTTAGCAGCGCACACAGAAAATTCCCACCTATTGAAAAAGATGTAATAAGGCACAACCTACAGCACGTACCTAACATTTGCTTTCTCTCAAAATAAAAACCTAAACTGTACTGATATTCTTGTTTAGCTTGTTTACATTACCCTACTATGCGTGACCTTAAAAACCCTAAAAACAGGATACACCCCCAAGAGAAATAAAGACTAATATGAAAAAGTGGGTAAAGGACAATAAGACCTAGCTAGGATGCCTGCACACATTAATCAAGTAACCTTCACTCACCATCCAGGACTCCGATACTTCACTCTACCACACTTACACCTTATGACTCTAACTTCCGCGCAAGATAAGATTTAGACATTACTGGACAACCTTGTCTCTGCCTAGCATGGCTCTCTGAAAGGTGGTTACCTACATCTGTTACCAGACTGTTTCCCCTTCCTCCTTCTCCTGCACTTGTGCAATCTAAATGTCACCCGGCCTAGTAAGATTGTTGCCTCTGTCTTCCCCCTGCTCCCCCTCCCTTGCCTCGCCGGCCTTGAAATACTTGTGTTTCGGTGCGTTATAAATGCCACATCATATCCACTTGTTTTATTTTTGTTATAATATGAATAATGTTCAAGAACCAGAAATGTTTCTCATGGTGTTATGTTATGTTATTTTATTTATAAGGAGCCAAAGCCCGAAGGCGTCCTGCACCATGAAGAAGAAAGGATAGCCCTATCAAATAAGCAGGAGGCTAGGTCAAAGTTATGAGAACAGGAAGGTCTTTAGCTGTTTGCGAAAGATCAAAAGCTTAACTGTGTTATCTAAAAAGAGACAGTCAGGGCGTTCCAAGCCTGTGCGGACCGCACATTGAAAGCGTGGCCATTTCCACAAGCTCTTTAAACTCGGTCCACTTGTAGGGAGAAGGCCTTAGCTGATCGGAGAGATCTACTCAGAGCATATAGTCTCAGCATGTTCTTAAGTATGGGTTCATCACCATAGAGACACTTGTGACAGATAGTCGGAAGCTTGAATTGTACTCTAGCCGAGACTGGCAGCCAGTGGAGAGTCCTTCTGGCTGCTGATGTAGGCTCTGAGTGCTTCAACTGAAAGACAATGTGTACCTCAGCGGCTTTGATTTTTTGAAGTCTTTGAAGGTTTAGCTTTTTAGCTCCTCCCAAGAGGGCATTACAACAATCCACTCTCGGTAGTATTACAGCGCTGACCAATTTTTTGCGGTTATCCCCTGAAACCAGAGGGGCCACTTGACGAAGCACTTTCAGGTAGTTGGTGTTTTTTTACAATTGCATCAACATGGGCGTTACCTACATTTGCCTCTAAGTAAGTGCCCAAGGACTTTACCTTGTGTACAATTGGAATCTGACATCCGTCAACTAGAAAGCTGTTATACAGAGGGTCCAGCTTCTCTCTGGCTTTTTTTGGGCCCAAGTAACATTAGTTCCGTCTTTGTGGTGTGAAGGCAGAGCCAGTTTGTCGTCATCCACCCTTTCACCATCAAATAGACCTGATCCAATGTTTGTTGGTCGTTATTGTGGTCTCCACTGAACTCCAGTGCCAACTGAAAGTCGTCTGCATAATTGCAGACAAAAGATCTGAATTTTCAAGATCCCTACACAGTGGGATAATGTAGATATTAAAAAGCAGGGGGGAAGGAACTCCAGAAATAGTGATCTCAGCATCAGAAGCACTATAACCCCAATGCACTTGGGAGCTATGCCCCTCAAGAAACGACTTGAGCCAGGTAATTGCCTCCCCCAAAAGACCTCCAACAGAAGACATGCGATCCAACAGAATCTTATGATCTAGCAAGTCGAAAGCTGCTGATAAGTCAAACAACATCCTTCGCAAATGCATAACCAACACTATATAAGCCAACTCTCAGCTCAAATATTGGATACTGACTTTAAGTAAGCAGGTTACTTAGATGTGTAACTTCAAACAATGCTTGCTATTCTTTGTACATATGTCACACAAGCATTTTGAAGCAGTCCCTTTGCAAGTGAATGCATTGTAAAACTTGAATATTAATTTGCCCCCTTAGGATTTTGAGTAGGCAAATGTCATGCTTAGCGTCACCTACTTAAGCATTGCTAACATTACCCTATAAGTGGAGAACAACATTGCAGTATTGTTTACTTGTTGAATACAGGGGGGTTGTCATGTCCTCTAACCTTTGTACTACATTAGTTTATCGTAGTGACAATTTTAGCGCTTCTCCATATTTATAATTAGTACATCTACATGAGTATGTATCATTGGAGGCAAGTATTGATCCAAATTCTGAAAAAACAATTACAGTATCCTTTATTAATTAGGCTGCATTTTTAAACATTACTGATTCGATGTGGCTAATAGGAAATTTAAACAAAGAGACATAGAAAGACACAAGCTACAAGATTTAACCTTGTCACCGGTTCGGTGAGTTTCCTAAAGTAAGGACACAACTGTTGCAGATATTGAGTGTATGATCAGGTAACATTACATGTCCATCGTACTTTGCCCTTCGTACTTGTCTCTTTGTGTGCTTAGGTGCACCTATATATCCATTAATAACATTAATATTATTATTCACATAGGTAGGAGTTGTGTTGTAAAACGCAGTGTGAAGTTTGGGCAACAATAGGGACCTAGCAATATATTTTAACAATCAAGTGCGAGGGGGTGGGTTCTTATTTTGTTCAGAATTGTTGACCTGTTGATGCATATGGTTGGGCCTTGTGGGCAATAAATATTCAGATTCATTTTAGTGGTGTTTAGTTTTGTTTAAGTGGACATGTGACCTGTTATTTACAGTGACATTAAAATTGTGTTCTCTATCCCCCTCTTTTGTATGTCCCTTTAATATAAAAGATGCCCCTAAATAAATAGACATACCAAATATACCCGCTATAAAAATGCATTGCACACTTATAGGAGGAAACCTAGGCATAATACTATAATTAAAATTATTTCTAACATATGAGTGATTTGAGAGCCCTGGTTCCAACTTCTTGATAACCTGAAAGATAAAATGTATGCACACAAAAAGGGAGAGAAAGAGGGAGAATGGGGGAGAGAGAGAGAGAGAAAGAGGGAGAGAGAGAGAGAGAAAGAGGGAGAGAGAGAGAGAAAAGGTGCTTTTCAAACATCAGAGAGGTGAATCAAATAACGCAGTCCCTTTACTTTGACTGCAAGGGGAGTTGAAAAAATAACCTCGAAAGGTCCATTGAATATGGGTCTATTCCACATGTGTACAAAGGACAGCACATAGACACATTCTCCTGTCAACAGTGGTTGGGCGGGTGAGGAATCAGTCATGGAGTTAGTTGTGGCGCCTGGCACGTCTTCTGGTCAGGGTGGTGCAATCTGTCAGGAAATAGATTTGAGGGCATGTGTACGTGTTGTTAAGTAGTCTCTGAATTCGTCTCCTAAAACAGCTGCTGCCCTATGTGTGTCTGAAGCCCTCCTAGTGGGAGATGTCGGTATGTGAATGTGACAACCAGTCATCACCTCATGGGGTGATAAATGATGGTCCTTGCTGGGCTGCGTGCACAGACTGAACAGTAGCAGGGGAAAGCAATGCACCCAATTTTTCTTCAACGTGGTGCAAAGCTTATACAGCTTACTATTGAGGAGTCCATTGATACTCTCCACAACCCTGTTGGCCTGGGGTGATAAATCATACACATCCAGTGTTTAATGCCAAGCAGTGCAGTAATCTCCTTAAACAACTCTTTGAAAAAGTGTGTGCCTTTATCTGACCTTAACACATCACACATATGCCCCACCGGGGGAACACTTCACAGACCAGAAATTTTGCTGCGCATTTGGCATCCAGATGTGCACAAGGACCAGCCTCTACCCATCGTGAGAAGGGGCAGACGACAACGATCAGATATTGGGACCCGCTGCACCTCTCGCCCATATTTGCGTAGTTGATACGCAATTCGCTGAATGGTCCAGTAGGGCGGGGCAAAGTTCCCCTCAGTGTTATTAATGTCATGCCTGTGTTGAAGCTCTGACACGTGGTGCATCTAATAACCATGCTTGTTAAATGTTCCTGGATGTTTGGAATAAACCAGTCGTCTTGTAGGTCAGCAGCAATGTGTTGTTTGGCGACGGGGGAGGGGTGACGTAGCTGGTCGAATGCTATTATCAATAATTTGTGTGGCATTACTGCTTTTCCTCTGCATTCCGGCCTCCACAACAAGTCAGTAGGGGACTGCATGCATTATCTTTTTACCCACAGTTATTTTTCTTCTTCTGGGGAACTTCACTGTAACACAATTATTTGGTTCTTGGCAGAGGAGGCTTTGACAATATATTATATATATACAAGCAGCAGGGGTTGTGACAATATATTCCGCCATGGTTGGCACTGGGAGATATGCTGCTATTTTGACCGCTGTGTCCGAGGAGGTGTTCCCGAGTGACACTTTGTCAATGTTGTTAATGTGGGTGGCACATTTAATGACCAATACTACAGAAAGCTTTGAAGTGGGAAAATTAGCTTGTCTAATAACGCTGCATGCTGTACTGAGGACCCATTCGCCCTCCGGAAGCCCCTTCTTTTCCATCGTGAAAGACCGGCATACATTGTTGTAGTATGTATGCCGAGTCTGAATAAATGGTCATGTGGCACCCCTGTGATGACGACAGTGCTTCAACGAGTGCGGTGAGAAACCAGAAGGTGTCTCACCCACTAGTCCCCGGGGATCTGTCATCCAGGTGGCCAGGACACGCCCTTTGATTTTGGATACAGTTCCTTCAGGGTGGACCAGTGCAGGAGGATCACCTGGGCGAGGGGTCTTCAGGGAGTGTGACACCGGAATGTGAGATGCAGTACCTCCTTCCCTCTAACATCTTTACCGCATCCTACCAGGTAGGATATTTAGGAACTCTACACCCCCCCCCTTTTACAACATGAACACTTTCTCACGGACAGCCTGCTATGAGAGAAAACAGAATAACACCTGAGCAGTATACCTGACATGTCCCAATGCAATGGTCACGCGAGGTCAGGCAATTAATGAACATCACACACACCTGAATCCAATAAGCTTCCACACATGGATAAAAGGTGGAGCACAAGATTATAGAGGAGGTGCTAGACTTGCTACCCCTCCACCCATCCCCCCCAAACTAAATGCAGAGAACTTGTCAGGCTGATCAATAGTTCCAGCATTGCAAAAAACACTTTAGGACAAAAAGCACATTTTAGGGCGATAAATATTTTTTAGGGCCAGAATGCCCCATGCAGTTGAGGGTATCCCAGGTATTACACATATATTATGAATATCCAAAATCTAGTCTGAAAACTGAACAGAAACTGAGTTATGCCCAAAAGTAAAAAAAACAAACTTCCCATTGGTAGCGGCACAGAACATTCAGACTAGAGAAAAGTCGACTAAAATTCTAAAAATAGATGCTGGAAAACAAGATGGTGAAAAAACCCATATTAATGCAAGATAATTAAACAATTCTCTAACAGCAGTTTGTGGAGAGTTCACTGCAGCTGGTGTATACATTTAGAATTTCTTGGCAGCAATGTTGACATTGATGGGTCGGGACCAGTTAGAGATCGGGACAGTACCAATTAGAGCAGAAAGCTGCTTGGTTTGGAACAAATGAGATTAACAGCAAGTTATAGCCTGCCAAAAAGACTCTGGTGATCTGATAAGGACTGCTCCTCTCCAGACATCAAAGGATATATAATGAAGGTCATTAGGATCTCCCACAAATGTAATTAGCCTATGTGTCAGTCAAGTGAGGCTTGCCAAGAGAAGTCATGTGGGCTTGACGATTGACAAGCAAGACAGCCAATTGGAGGATGGGAGGGTTCATATGTTCGCTAAGAGAGCCTATTGAGAATGTATCCTGAAATTGCATGAAAATATACAGTCATTGAAATTTTCCTATATAAACCCAGTGATTATGGGAGCTCATTGCTGTTGTTTTTGTACACAGCCCTGGCATCAGTCTCCCTCTCTGGCTGGTCTCCAGTACCTCATTCCACCGGTGTCAAAGGCTATGGAGGATGCAGGGCCCTCCTCTTCACTGGTCGACTGCACGAAGGGACCCTGAAGATTTTCTTCTAGGAGCCAAGAATCCAGAAGCCCATGCTAGCAGGACTAGGAAATGGACACTGATAAGAGTGGAAGGGTAAGTAAATGAATCTGCAGTGTGTACGCCCACACCTTGCCAGAAGGGGTCTCCTATGACAGAGCATTGTGCTTTGGCACCTGTGGATTGGGGTATGTATATGGGGGACTAGATTAAAGAGGGAGAAAATAAATACATGCATTATTAAGGGGTCTTTAAAAGTAATTCAAGAGTAATAAGGGGTATTTAAAAAAGTAATCTAGGAGTAATCTAAAAGTAATCTAGAAATAATATAAAAACAATTTAGAAGTAATCTAGAGGTAATTTAAAAGAAATTCAAAAGTTATTTAATGGTAATCAATGGTTTTAAAAATAATGTGGTACTTTTAAGTAAGTAATAACAGGGGTTTTGTATCATACATGATGAGAAGTGTTGACGAGGAGTGTCAGAGACAAGTATCGTATAAAGATAAGCCCAGAGTCCTACGCTCAAGGATCGTCTAGAAGGAGTTGTCTTAAAACCCAAGTGGGTGAAACTAGGCTGCACACAGATGGTTCTGTGAGAGAAGACAATTCACACCCCCTATCGGGGTATTTAGTGGCACATAATAGCAGCAAGTAGAATTGAGAAGAGATATATGTTGGGGTCGGCCAGTATGTCTGTTTGTGTAGTATATGTATTTTATATATTGAGTAAACAATGAGATGTAGAGGAGTGACAATGAATTGATGAACTATATAAAATAAGAGAAAGTAAAGAAAATACATTATTTATTCAAGGTAAATGGTGTGTAGCACCCAAGAAATAGGCAGGAACTAGGGAACATAGAGGTTTTTGAGTAAGCCATTAATAAGGGCATTCATATGTGTTTTTTAAAAAAAAATGCTATGAAGAAAGAATCGGGCAGTGTGGCTACTTCAAACCCCTGCAGCAGGCAGACGCTGGGAGCAACAGGGTTAACATTTTCTATCTACATACTTGACATCTTTAGGAATCCAATAAATCTTGAACAATAGAAAACCGCAGTTAGGTTCATGTCAACGAAAAAGAGAAAGTACTAAAGAAATGAGAAAGATTAATTTGGCTTTAAAAAAGCTAGCTATGCAGTTGCAAAGGAAAGAGTTTAGAGAGTGTAAATCAAGATGAAACACACATCTGCCATCACATTCCTTTCTTGCTTAGAAGAGCAGAGCTAATAAGAAGCAGTACATAGCTTGAAAGTAACATTTCATAAAATTAGAACAACTTTCAGATGCGCCACGCGGCTGATAAATGAAAGTGTTGACAAGTGGGAAAGGGAGATTTCTGTGCTTGAGAATGCTGTTGGGAATGCTACGATGCGATGCCCGTTCAAGGACTGAGAGATAAGTTGACAAAGTCCAGAGGGTAATTTATGATCGCTGAAAAAAGCAGGATTGTTGCACTTTTGATTTAATATGACTGAGATAACTTGCACAGGGGAAACAGCAATATGTGGTTAAATGGGTTTAGCAAGGCTATGGGTGAATTAAGAAATTATTTGTATGAGCATTCATGTTGAAATAATAGGGAGAAATTGTATTAAGAAAATCATGGAAAGATGATTAAAATTAGTAGGATTGACACTAATATATGTGTGAACATGCAAGGAAAGTGTTTAGAAATGTATTTTGTGCAATTTTGAAAAATCCATTTTTTTTGGGTGCCTGACTGGAATTGGACCAGGGCTCACCCAGACACACATGAAAATATGGGTTTGAACCTGAATTCATTGAATTAAAAGGAAATGTTTGGGGGTTTTCACCATACATATGGATAATGTATGTGTTCAGTGGTAGGGACGCTTAACCTCATTAGTGCCAAGGACGAGGTATCTCGTCCTTGGAATTCCCTCCCTGTTGCCAAGGACGAGATAGCTTGTCCTTTTTGGCACTTTGTTTTGTGTGATCCCTGCAAAGCCCACATGAACAAAATGGTATGTGCCGAAAGGCTTGGGGTTACCAGTGTGTTACCCTTTTCCTTTTGCGTCCCCGGTAGGTGCACCCACACATGTGAGGTACCGTTTTCATTGGCACACGTGTCGGGACGTGGGAAGGTAGGCCTTGTGTTGTTGGCAGTGTGTTTCGGTAGGTGGCCCGAGTGAAATGTCTGAGAATTGTTTTCATTTCCAGCCAATTTCAGAGACATTTCGCTATGTCCACTCACCGAAAACACGTTGCCAACAACAGATGTCATACCTTCTCGCGTTCCCACAGGTGTCCCGACCAAAAACAGTACATCACATGTGTGGGTGCACCAACCGGGGCCGCAAAAGGAAAGGTTAACCCGCTGGTAACCCCAAGCCTTTCGCCACAGCACATTTTGTTCATGTGGGCAACCTACAGATTTGAGCCTAGAGTGTCGTAGCCAGCAAGGAAAACAGGAAACCCCATGCATCTCTGGAAAGAGGACACCCGTGGGAATCCACAGAGGTCTGACTTGCACAAATCGGCCCAGAATCTACTACCCAGAACCCCCGGCAAAGTCCAAATTTGGGAGTAAAAAAACACAATTTCCAGACATTTCACTCTGCTCACCCACCGAAACACGTCACCAACAACAGATGTCATACCTTCCCGTGTTCCCACAGGTGTCCCAACGAAAACAGTACCTCACATGTGTGGGTTCACCAATCTAGCCGCAAAGAGAAAACGCTAACCCACTGGTAACCACAAAAGGGTTTGGGGAGATAACCTAAGGATTTGGGCCACCAAGGAAAACTGGGAACCCCATGCATTTCTGAAAAGAGGGCATCAGTGGGAATCCACAGAGGTCCAACTTGCGCGAAGGTGGACCAGAATATTTTACCCAGAACCCCTGACAAAGTGAAAAATGTGTTTTTATTTGGCACATTTCAGACTTTGCCGGGGCTTCTGGGTAATAAATTCTCGGCCGATTTGCGCAAATCATACCTCTAAAGATTCCCACAGGTATCCTCTTTTTGGAAATGCATGGGGCTCCCTGTTTTCCTTGGTGGCTTGGACACCCGAGGCCCCTATCTGTATGTTGTGCCCGTCTGCAGAAAGTGTGAAATTCACTTGTGAAAACAGACTAGGGTTTACCTGTGTTTTGGGACGGTAGGCCATGTGTTGTTGGTGGTGTGTTTCGATGGGTGAGCCGAGTGAAATGTGCAGAAAATGCATTTTTTCCCACATTTCGGACTTTGCAGAGGTGTCTGGGTAATAGATTCTGGGCCGATTTGCGCAAATCATACCTCTGAGGATTCCCACGGGTGTCCTCTTGTTGGAAATGCATGGGGTTCCCTGTTTTCCTTGGTGGCTTGGACACCTGAGCCCCATATCTGTATGGTGTGCCCGTCTGCAGAAAGTGTGAAATTCAGGAGTCAAAACAGACTTGGGGTTACCTGTGTTTTAGGCTTTCCACTTGGCGCCCAGGTAGGTGCACCCACACATGTGAGGTACCATTTTCATCGGGAAACCTGTGGGAACGCGGGACTGTAGGCCATGTGTTGTGTTTGTGTGGTTTTCATAACAGTTTGACCCATTTGCTGGTGCCCTTTGTCACACAACCCTTTAATTTCCCAAATGTGCCCTACATGTAGTCGCTGTGTAACCTGCACAAGTCACCTACCCTTGAAAAGGTCTGCCTGTGCCCTTTCAAAAAATGTATGCTTGCCGTACCTCACCAAATTGGTTTTCCTGATTTACACATGCTAAGTGCGTTTGTTCAGGCCGTAAGCATAAAACTCCTGTGTACCATGGCTCAGCGTTTGGCTTGTGGTATTGCTTGTTTTGTAAAACACTACAAAAAATGTGCGCTTTCCTAACTGCAAGAGTCGGGGGAATGTAGCAGAGCACTGCCTTTCTCAAAATTCATAGCAGCCATTGCCGTACCAAGCCAACCATGTACACCACATACCTTTTTTTCGGTCATTTTCCCGTTTTTCCCCCAATCTATGGCATTTTCCCCTACCTAGTTGTTGCCTGACCTATGCAAATCACCCCTTCCTAAACTTGGAATTTTGTTTACTTTTCAGAAATATATGCCTTTCTGTCCTCCAATTTGGCTTTCCTGCCCTTTTCTTCCATTCCGTCCATGCATGTCCAATTGGCAAAAATGGTCAAAATTGCCTACCTCTCACAAAACGGTTGATAAGCACATCAAAATACATTTTTTTTTGTTTCCACTAAACCGGTTCTTGAAAGCCAGGAAATTGGGGAATTCAGCACAGCAAACCATTTGTTCCTAGCTCTTACAAGGAAAAAAACACAGGCTTCTTTGTACATCATTTTATTGGCATTTTTTGAAAAAACACATTTTCACCCTTTTTGCTTATTTTCTCTCACCCCCCCTACAGCAACCTAGGATTCCCGGGTGGCGTTACAACCGCCTACGTGTAGGAAAAAAGGGGCTAAATTTGGCCGAGATATATCATGTAACAAAAAAGTTACAAGGCATTGAATGGCCACATACCCAAATCACCAAAAAAGGCCTTGGCACTGGGGGGAAATACCCATGGCAGTTAAAGGGTTAATTATGGGTTGATTTGGCTGATACCAGCTGAGTAAATTGACAGATAAGCAAGTTATGAAAAACAGCATTTTTGGCCATGGCATTAGTGTACAGTTACAGAAAATAGATGTTGAGGAAAGATCTGGCTTTAAATTGATATGTTGTGAGGAAAGTTAACCCCTGGTTATCTAGCCAAGCAAGATGTATATTTAGAAATGTGGTAGTGTAGGTTAGAAGAGGTATATATATTTGAAATCTTGTGTTGAATATATTGTCTTTGTATTAAGAGGCTATCCCCGGCTATTGTATATGGGTGAGCTGAGGGGCCCTGCTGAGTTACTGTTTAGGATTTCAAAAGGCAATTCCTATTTTTAGTGGGTGAGCTGGTCATTCAATGAGGTGGTGATGGATGCTTCGTTGTTAGGCACACACCAGAGCGCTCCTGATGTATTGCTTATATTTGTGGCAAGGAGCCATCCCTTATTGGGGAGGCATGAGGCACTTTAGAACGAGCATGGATCTTGGAACTTGCACAGGCCAATTATGCAGATAAGAAAGAAAGTGGAATAATGTTTTATTAAGCAGTTTCAGTGTGCTATGAAAAGAAAAGACAGATTGCAAAATGAAAACACATAAGGGTGCTTTAGGTAACCAGAATTGTGAAAATGCTGGTAGTTGGGAGTAGAGAGAAGGCATGGGATATGTACTGCAATACAATGTAGAGACATGGGGTCCTACGCATGGAAGTTTGAGTTGCACCAAAAATGTGGAGCACAGTGGAAGGCTGCCAAGGAGGGGAACAATGTTTCCCTCATCATGCATTATATTTCTGAAATATGGAGACATTTGGAGAAGAAATTTAAAAAAATGGTGTCCAGAATCACAGGTTGGAAAAGGCGTCGCTGAGATTTAAAATATAATTATGAGTGCAACTTACAGTAAAAAGTAGGCTAATGTATAAGAGGGTGATATTGAACGAAGTACAGTGAATATTTATAGGAATAACAAGGGTAAATGAGACAAAAACACCTTTTTGGGTAAAACATGAGAAATGCATGAAGAGATGCAAAAATGTGCATTTAGCATAAGCAGGCAGTGAGCGATGTGGGAAAGTGCTCTCAAGGTACACAGACTAAAAGCACACACAGAATGAGTAAAATACATGATGCATTTAAACCAGTTGGATTGAGAAAACATTCGGTTGAACAATTATGTTTGTAGAAGTACACATCTTGATGGTCTGGCTTCTAAGAATAAGGAGAGCATTATTCAGGGAATTTTGTAAAAGTTGTTTAAATGGAAATGTATTTATGAAATAAGTGCAAGCAGGTTGAGGGACTCACAGGGAAGAATAAGGGAATCTTGGCACATTTATTGGGAGAAAAAAAAATAGAGATGACCAAGGATAGAATCTCTGTTATGATATGATTGCAAGAAGAGGGATAGTGACCAATGTTCCCCCTAAACTGTGTACATGTGCGCTTGCCCAGCTTCCTTCTGAGTGCCGCTCAGAAGAGTTTTAACAACGCACACAGAAAATTCCCACCTATTGAAAAAGATGTAACTACAGCAGGTACCTAACATTTGCTTTCTCTCAAAATAAAAACCTAAACTGTCCTGATATTCTAACATGACCTTAAAAACCCTAAACACAGAATACCAAGAGAAAAAAAGACTAATATGAAAAAGTGGCTCGAGGGCCATAAGACCTAGCTAAGATGCCTGCACACATTAATCAATCAACCTTTGCTCACTACCCATGACTCCTATACTTGACTCTACAGCACTTATACCTTATGACTCGACCTTCTGCACCAGATCACATTTAGACATTACTGGACAACCCTGTCTCTGCCTATCACGGCTCTCTGAAAGGTGGTTACCTACATCTGTTACCAGACTGTTTTCCCTTCCCCTTCCTCTGAACTTGCACAATCTAAATGTCACCTGGCCTAGTAAAATCATTGTCTCTGTCTTCCCTCTGTTCTCCCTCCCTTGCCTCGTCACGCCTTGAAACTCTTGTGTATAGGTGCGTTATAAATGCCATATCATATCCACTTGTTTTATTTTTGTTATAATATGAACAATGTTCAAGAACCAGAATGTGTTGCTCATCGTGCATTAGCAAATGCGTCACCAACACTATATAAGCCAACTCAATATTGGATACTGACTTTAAGTAAGCAGGCTACTGGGATGTGTAACCTCATACAATGCTTGCTATTCTTTGTACATATGTCATACAAGCACTTTGAAGCAGTCCCTTTGCAAGTGAATGCATTGTAAAACTCGAATATTAATTTGCCCTTTTAGGATTTTGAGTAGGCAAATGTCATGCTTAGCGTCACCTACTTAAGCATTGCTAACATTACCATATAAGTGGAGTACAACATTGCAGTATTGTTTACTTGGCCTACAAGGGATTGTAGGTATGGACTAGGCCTGGCATTACTCGTAAATACTATTAGGGTAATAGATTTTCAAACAGTTGGAATGCTTTTCACACAATCAGCCTCCTTTCCAGGTTTTCAGAGTTGCATTGGGCATAGACCGCAATACATTATATGGTAACTAACTTCTATACAACTACTGTTTCACTGAGCATTTGCTTAATGATACCTAATAATAAAAGGGTGTAATATGTGGCAAACAATCTTGTATGCACTTAAAAATTTTTGTGCACATGCAGATTCATGACATTTTCTTAAACTGCACATAATATCATGGTGAGGCTTTAAATATGTTTTGCTTGCAAGGTATTGTGGGTTTGCAAATACCCCATTGTGAGTGTTTTGCTGCTACAAACCCTCACCTTTTATAGAGCTCTGTCAAATAGTATTGGAGGGTAGCACAGAACCCGGGGAGGGTTGAGAGTGGAAGGGCACAGGAGAACACTCATTTGGGTTGAAGACCAAATCAGCAACTTTAAAAAACAAGTCGGAAATGTTGTCATGTCATTATGGAAATGAATGTGTTTTCCTGCTAAAGGAATGGAATGTCTAGTAACAGTCTAGGACACTTTACCTTCTGTTTATTTTCATGCTCCGCTGCCGAGGGCTTTTCAGTATAATCATGTGCTCTGCATTTACTACCTTTTAGATCTCCATACATCTTGTTTAACTGATAACAGTGAATTTCATTTAAAAAAGAAGGCACTCAATCTGGTGTACCTCTGAGCATTGCTACTATTGACTAAAAGGACAAATATATGTGATTTAGTGCTCTATAAGAAAACTCAGCAAGGCTCTTGTTGATTTTTGTCTAGGCTGTGTTGCGCAAGGGTGGGCAAAACTAAGCAGTATTATGCATCCTGCTTTTACAGTTCCTATGTCAGGTTTACAAGAAGGACCCTGATAATATTTTACTCCCTACTTGGAATCAAATGATTTTTCCTGGAGTAAAAAGTAATTAGCTTTGCCAGTAGGGATTGGTCATGCTTATCTTATTAAAACATGTTCTTTCCCCATTAAATTGCTCTTGAGATCAAACAGTAATTTTAAGAAGCGTTCCATCCCATGCCCCTGCTTAGCTGGTCACGGTTTCGAAAAGCTATCACTGGAGCTTTGTGGGTAGACACAGCGGGTAGGCTCCAATATTTACATGGTTTACCAATTTTGTTAGGCACATTTTCCTGTTTTTAGGGAGTTCAAATGGATGGTGTATGTGCCTCTTAGCTGTAAAGCTAGTTTTGAGTAAGTGTTGTCAGAGCTCACAGGACAACGTAATGTGGATATTAAGCATAATATTCTGTGGTGCAGTTCTTCTGATACAATTATCATCCTTACATAAATTATGAGAGGCTTGATCTCCTGGCCTTTGAATTACTTCATTAAAGTGGTACATGGACTCCTATTGGCATGTTTTCTGACCCATTCCTTCTAGTTGCTATTATTCAATCTACACATATTGTATCCTATCTGAATTTTTTGACAGCCACATCAGTGATAAGCAATACTTATTTTCTGTAATACACATGCATGTTTGTTTTCCCCCAATGTCATAAATACTTTCTGCATTCTCTCTGAGCAGTGCCAATAAATGAATAGCCACAACTAAGCCTAGTCTTAATACTCAGCATACAATTCTTTTTTTGTGGATTCACGCTTATTTTCTCTGCACATGAGTACTTTTGGTAGGTACTATGACAGCCCTTGAAGTCTTGGACTGGTTGATGAGCTCTCCTTATAATCACATATACGACCCGAGAGGGTAGCTCCCGCGGCACCTGGAGGGGTGACACCGGATAGACTGGAACACAGGCGGCATGCACGGAGACTGAGTCAACTATCCCAGACAATCCCACCAACACTTTCGCCCGCCCCTTAGTTACCGCCAGGTACCATAGTAGTGTAGAATTGTCGAGACTTTGGGAATCACCACACTACCTGAGAGGTTGACATTGGCAGGTGCACTGGCCACAGGAGTATGAAGGGAGGATAAGGGGAGCTATGAGAGAGCATGTTAGAGGTGGGGGCCAGAGGAGTAAGGAACCTTGTATACCAGTCGGACCCAGATCAGGACAGAGCCGCATCAGGGGAGACTACGCAAGCCGAGTGCCTCAATTCAGGATAGAGACGCAAACTAACCAACCCTACTAACAATTTCCCTTTCTGCATACACCTCTCAAACTCCAAAACAAACACAACCAAAACCTACAGCACAACAAACCGCACAAACTTCACTACATTGCAACAACAAAACAAAAACACACATAGTCTTGTACAACAGTACACGACGACTACCGGCCGCAAACACCCCAGGCCCAGCCAACAGACCCACCGGGCTGAGGATGCCAACAGCACATCACTGCTCTCTTGCACTTTTCCTGCTTCCTCCCACTAACTCAACCTCCCCTCCTCTTTCAGAGCCACCAGAGCGCCAGGGGACAACTCCGGTGGTGATAGTGCGCGGTACAAATGTCCTTCAACACTAACATTAACATTAACATATAAAATATTTGTTTTTTTAGCCTGTTTGTTTGGAAAAAGTATTGCAAGACGCACCATTTGTATAGAATTAGACTGGTTGGTAGGGGGAAATTCCCTTCCAAACTGTTGAGAGATTGTCGCTCTCTAAGTACGCATGCTCAAAACGTGGCTTACCTCGTTAGTCAGTTGTGCACATGGAAAATAATATGTGCATGAAAGCCAAACATTTCCGCACTTAACAGAAAAATAATTAGAGGGAACATTGGTAGTGACACGCACATGCATACACACATGCATCCACACGGACGCCCATGCATACACACACACAATGGTTTTGTTTTACATTCAGAGTACTAGACTAAATGGAATATCAGAGTAACTGGACTTTTTTTGAAGCAATATAAAGGATGGACATTTGCTTGTTTATATTCAGGAGCAATGAATTGTTTAAGCATGCAAGCAGAAGGGTTAAAGCAGTAATAATATTTCACCACAGCTTATGCCAGGGGCCGTTTGTGTAAGTACAGAGTGTTTGGGAAAGCCTGTGGGAGTGGAAGAACGGTAATTGGTGAGGATACAGTGACTATCGCGCATTTTCACAAGCTTACTGCAAGAAGAGAACAAAAAGAAAAACCTAAGAAAGCCATTAGTTCAAAAAGAAAGTGTCAAAATATGCCATAGATGGGGCGGTACTGACGAGCGGAGGAGGGTTGAGAATGCAGCAACCTATGGGTGCATCATAGATGAATAATAAGCGACAGACAGATCAAGGAGGAAGTGGGTCCATACAGAGAGGCTGGGGAAGAAGTTTTAGAAGAAGGGGTGGTTTTACAAATAATCAAAACAGTTTTCAGAATATGCAAGGAGGGCAAATTAGAAAAGAACCTCTTGTATTTTGGACAAGTGGCATGACAGGCCACATTGCGCACATGTGTGGAAGCCAAGGGTATGCACAAGATGGACAACTCTCAAGAGGGGGGACAGTTTATCCCCCAGTATATAGCTCACAAGCCAGGGAAGGGTATGCCCAGGATCAGACAGTCTATCAGACATACAACAGGTACAGCAACTAGAGCAAGTGTAAAAACGGATTCACTATAGGTACAATTTTAGTGAGCCCCCATGCAGATTCAGCAATATGCAATCACAGGGCAGATATTGACACCCAGGATAGTAGGTGCCATTATGGTAGGAGGAATTCCTTTCACAGGAACAGGAACCCACAATAGGACATTTCACATGCACCCACAATAGGACAGCTCACAGGACGACTTGATGTGTTAAATGATGCTAGGCCCCAAGAGATGCCAAGGGTTAATGTGGCAGTAGGAGGAAAAATCTTTGTGCTGGGACTGCATGTCTTTGAACAAAGGAGAAAGTGTGTTAAATGGGGGGAATTATCAGAAGATTGAGGGTTCTTTGGAGTTATAAGTTGGGTTTATTTTGTTGATGAATCATCAGTCTTCATAGGAGAGTTTGTTACAACTGATTTTTGGGAAGGGATTGGATGACAAAACTTGAACATGATGATTTTATTTATTTTGATCAAGGGATAGTGTGTTCTATTTTTGGAATGCATATATAACACTGAGATATAGATTATTGTGACAGTTCAATATACTGATGATTCAATTGGGAATCCTTCAGTATAACTAAAATCAATTAGTTCACATAAGACAAAAAAAGGAAATTAATACAATACATTTAAAAAACACTCATTGCACTTAGAAGTAGTGCCTTGTATTACATCATCAGTGATAGTAAAGTGGGTACAGGTATACACACAGATGTGTTTTGCTTCAAATACTTACAAGATTTAAAATATAAGGACATTTATCACTTTGTAGAGTCACAGGTTCTCATCTCAACATGTTTCTGTTCAGATAAACATAACTGTTGAACATTTTCAGGAGTATTGATCACACACTTTTTTTTAAAGTACTTCTCTGTGGTAATTTCAATGGTTCACATATTGTGTTCCTTGTAAATAATCTTGGCCTGTCAAATAAAAACAAAAACAAATAGTATCAGCTAAATAGTATCAATGTCAATGCTGAAGTTCTATTCTTGCTATTAACATTAAGCAATGCACCTTTAGTAGGCAATGTAAATTACCTGCATAGGTGCTGTGGGGGGCGAGCAACACGGTTCTCAGTTTTTGACAGGACCGAGCTGTGTCCTGTTATGCACCTATTGGGAAAAAACATAACCATACGCTTTTTGTGTCGCCTACGTAGTGTACCAGGATTTTGATCTGTACTATTAAATAAAAAACATTGTATTGTTCAGATGGGTTGGATTTGACGAGTACCCACCTATTATCTGTATTTCCAGGGTATGTTTCGGGAGGTATTCCAGCTCGCTATTTTGTCACATACAGTTGGCACAGTGTGTTTATTGTGGAGGAGTATCCTGAAAGAGACGGTTGGGACAGATGTCACTTCTCGTGCTTTGCATTCTAGCCTGTATTGGAAGTATTGTTCCGTGAGTCCTGCCTTCGAAGGTGGGCCACGCTCCCGCTCTTGTGAATGTGATTTCTGTCCTAGTTGAGGCTTCTCATCGTAATGTGCATCTATTTGCGTCTCCTACTATATAAAACAAAACTTGTATCAAACTTAAGTAGGGAATGCGGATCGTGTATTATTGTGGGACGGTAGTGTCTCGCACATTTCTAACGCGCGTCTTCCAAGTTTTACCATAATCTGTTCTCGTAACTTGCCAATGATGGTGTTGCTGTCTGTTGCATCGGCGTGCCTGAAAGCCTGGGGCTGTACATTCTGATATTCCGATCCAATGCAGTGGCATCTCCACGTAGCAGATTTCTCTGTCAACAAAAGGCTTCGGTTGCTAGGACACCAGGGTAGCTATAATGGCTGCAGTGGTTCAGTTTTCTATGTTGTTAGTTACCTTATCAACCGAACACCATCTTGGAGTGTCCGCATGCACTATAGTTCAATGGTTTATTTTACACGGTTCCTAACTGCCAGACTATTCTTGAATCCAATTTTGATAGTATTGGTGTTTTAATTATATTATTACAGGTCATTTGTTCCATCTCGTTTTGTTGTGCCAAGGTGTCATCCATGGTTAGCACGTGTTGGTTTAGAACTGTTGCTTCAAGCCATAGAAGACAGTTTATATGGGGCACATACGATGCCAGTGACTAGGTTGCCAGTCATTCTCACGTCCATCGCTTCACCATTGTCACAGATGATCTCCATCACATCTGGCACGATGTTCATAAATTGAAAATCCTCTCCACTTGGTATTTGCCTCTCTGCTTTTGCCTCCATCCTCAATCTTACTATCGGATCCCTTGACGTGGCTTTCTAATGCAGCCCCTTGGGGGTGGCCATCATTCATTGTATAATAGGAACGAAAGGGGGGGGGATCGGTCAGCGGTGGCTGTGGACAAGCCTGGCCCTCGTATGTTGTCAAATTTGTACTGGTACCTATTTACCACTGTGGTGCGGTTCAACCTTTTATTTTATTCCATTCAATGGCCTTGTTTACTTCTCTGCTATCACTTTTCAAGATGTAGATCATTCCTCGCTCTTTTTTAAAAAGCAGTTCATCTGTGTGTGGTGAGTTGTCACCTCTGATAACCTGCAGCACTGTCCAAGGGAAGTCTTCGTTGCCGTGGTTTTTTGCCGTGAAGTGTTTCACCATCAGCGCTTTGTCCGTCTTGTTCCTGAGACAACTGCGATGCTCAATAATCCTGGTTTTAATTTTTCTGTTTGTTTTGCCCACATAGGGTAACCCACATGGGCATTTAATTAAATAAATCATGTGGTCCGTATTGCAGTTAGAGAAGCTCCTCTGTACCCATTTTTTATTTGTTCCAATGCCTACTTCTTTACTTTTTTTCGTACGTTTGCACACTCCACAGTTGCCACAGGGATGATGTCCCATCAGTTTTTCCCTCCCCCAAAGTGTGGTGAGACTCGGTGTCGGTACTGGATATCTCTTAAGCTTACTGCTGCTTACCCTGTTTCGAATCAAGATACTCTTTTCGTATGAAAAGATGGGTAGTTCATGTGGGTTCTATGCAGAATCAAAAATTCTCCAGTGTTTCTGGATAACATTCCAGATTTTCAGGCTCAGGTCGGTGAACGTGCTGACACACACTAGTCTTTCATCTTTTGGTTTCTCCCCGCTTCTTTCTAGGAGTTTTGTAGGAATGCCTCTCTATTGTTTTTACTTGCCCTTTTGGATGATCTCTTGATCTTTTTTGGGGTAGCCTTTCTTTCGTAGTTTGATAGACAGTGCCTGGGCTACTTCCTCAAATGTGATGTTCTGAGAGCTATTGCTTTTCAGTCTGAGTAACTGGCCAAACTGAAGATCATCACGCAAGTGCTTCACGTGGTGGCTAGTGTAATCCAAAAGTGAGTTTTTATCCTTGGCTTTGTGGTATGGTCTTACCAGTAACCTACCATTCTGTTGGGAGATGGTGAGATCCAGAAAGTTGGTGGTCTGGTTGTCCACTGATATTGTAAATTTCAGATGTGGATTCAAGGAGTTGAGCCAAGTAAAAAATGTGTTGGGTTGTTTAGATCCCTCCCAGATGACGAGTATGCCGTCAATATAACATGTCCATTTCCTGATGTTCGCTTTAAATGGATTAATGTCATTGTAGATATGGCTCTACACTTTTGCAATGCATCATTTGAGCATGGATTTATATCAATTTATATTGGCATGCAAAGGGTAAGTAGCTCTGCGAGGTGTTTAAACAGGATCAGAGGTTTAGTTTTGTATTATGAAGTGAGCATTGTGCTAAACATGGCTATTTGGCCTTGTGGAGAAAGTGGTGAGAATATTTGATGAATTTTTGTTTAGACCACGGACACCTATGGCTAAAGAGGGGGGCAGATAGCCCCTCTAAAATAAGAAACAGCCATAAGTATAAAAGAAAAAGGTACTGTTCAAGGGAAGGGACATGAGAATGGACCATGGAGGACAGTGAGGGTTCTCAAGGAAGGGGCTAGGTTGATTGATATCACTGATGACAACACATTTAGATAGGATTCAACGGATGATGAAGTGGTATTTCTTTAGGAGCAGCACACAATGGAAAGAAAAAGGGAAAATGATATAGCATGCAGCAATAATGTAGCAGCATTCAACATAATTTCAAAAAGGCTTGGAGAGAGTGCCAAGTGTCCTGTGGACTGTAGGCCCTTATGACATGGGTCTAGTGAAATTAATAGGGGAACAAAATAAAAGTACAGGCATGCAAGGGATTATAAATATGACAACTATGAACGTTTGTATTATGATTAGACTAATTAGTGACAGATAATAATAAACAGTTGACCTTAACAGCACAGGAATAAGGAACTCAAAACTAAAAAAGAGGATTGATGACAAATTCAGGGAGTGCAATAAAAATAAATGAATGAATGATTGGATATTATTGGCTATAGTTGAATAGTGTAGTTTATTTTAATAAAAAAGACAATAGGCCTCATTACAAGTGTGCCGGTCCACTAACAATGGTGCCAGTAGACTTACCGGCACAGTTGTTACTGGACCGGCACACTATGAGTCTGCGAGTGGCTGCCGTCCCGCCCACCAGGCCTGCCCTTCATCCCCATTCCCATTGAGCCCTATGGGACTCAAATGTGAATGGGGATTTACATGTTTCCGGCGCCTGACTTCCTGGAATGCCGGGGTTGTAATCCCCCGGTTATTCTGGGAAGCCATGCGCCGGAACCGGCACAGCTACCGCTGGACTTGTAATGAGGCCCAATAGCCTATGGGTACATTTAGAAGCTGTGCCCAATAACCCCTCAGAGAAAAGCTGCATTTAGAAGTTGTGCCCAATAGCCTCAATGAGAAAGTTGCATTTAGAAGTAATGCCTAATAGCCAGTGTGTATATTTAGAAGTTGTGCCCAATAGCCTCTCTGAGAAAGGTTGCATTTAGAAGTGTACCCACTAGCCAATGTGTATATTTTGAAGTCGCATTCAGAAGTTGTGCCCAATAGCCTCTCTGAGAAAAGTTGCATTTAGAAGTTGTGTCCAATAGCCGCTCTGAGAAAAGTTGCATTTAGAAGTGTACCCACTAGCCAATGTGTATCTTTAGAAGTTGCATTTAGAAGCTGTGCCCAATAGCCTATGTGTATATTTAGAAGTTGTGCACAATATCCTCTCTGAGAAAGTTGCATTTAGAAGTGTACCCAATAACCTATGTGTGGATTTAGAAAATAAACAAAGTATCTGGAGCATATATAGTACAATCTGGAATGCAGAGAACGTTTCGGAAGAGCATATAACCCATCCTATCACACCACCACGCTTACTCTCTCCTTTACATCACCACTCAACTAGAACGCAGAGATACTATGACACCATTCGGTATAACTGTTCTCATACCAACATCGGCCGCTTACTCCACATCACTCTAAGTAAACGCTGCTGGTTTCACACCCCCCAGCCAGGCGTTCTCCTCAGGCCTAACGCAGCCACATCCGTTCTGGATAAATCCTGCCAGAACGAACACATTCTCCTGATCTCTCAACCACCACACCTATCGCTAAGAAGCAGCTATCACACGAATACCGCACGAGCTGCACACATATCCGGTGCTCACACGCACCTCTTTGACTCTCTCTACTCTCTCTACTGATCTGAACTTCGGTTCCCAAGGGCGTTCAACCTACCAGCGCCTTCAGACCATACCAATGGTATATAAGGCGCTATATAAGTGCAAAATAACATAACATAACAATGCGATTAATGAAGGGCCAAAGGGGTATGGCTGGCCAAGATTGATTTGATTATATAAGAACATTTTATTATAGGACTAATTCAAAGAACATATGTGAGTAAGTAACAAAGACATTATTTTGAATGTATATGATACATGGTGATTTATGTTTTACAGATGAAACCTATTGTCCTTTCTTGTGCACAAGAGAAATGTCTACATGGCCTAGCAGAGTAGAGTAATATAATGGGACAAAGCATTATATTGTGACAGAGGTAAGTGCTAGTGGACCAGTAGGGCTAGAAGAGGTAAGTACTGATTCACACCCAAAGTGGGTGAACACATTGGTGATCATTATTAGGATTAAGTGGACCCAGGTAAGTACAGAAAAAAAGGCAGTACGGGATAAAGTCTTTTCAAATATGTATCATTTTCCCAAGATAGGTACAAACAGGTGTGGGTATATAATAGCATGTATATGCAAGTATGGCCATCTCTAACGACAAGGACGCAGAAGACTTCAGATAAAAGGTGGAGTAACCTTTTTTGAATTCTGCTGAATAGCAAGATGCCAAAAGGGTAGATTTGGCAGAAGTGTAGGAAATGTTTAAAATAGGCAAAATTATGTATTTCTTATATGTCACATTATTTAATAGGAAAAACAAAGAGGTGATGGCTGGAAGGTTTAGACTTAATCTTAACCACTGGCAATGCTCTGGGCAACCCTCCAGACCACCGTTCTTCGCCTGCCAAGCCATTACAGAAGGGAAAGACCATATGCAAATCAGGCTTGGCCCCACCCCAAAAGAGGCAGTCCAGCCCGAACTGCTAGGCCACATCTCTTCTGCACGAGACCACAAGCATCCCCAAAGATGTTTCGCCCTTGTTGGGGCTCATCAGTGAGGAGTAGCTTGGGTCTCTAGGCCCAGCAGGCACGGGACCCACGTCTGGGCATACCCGTCCCACTCGGGGTGACATAGCAAAAACAAAGAGGTGATGGCTGGAAGGTTTAGACTTAATCTTAACCACTGGCAATGCTCTGGGCAACCCTCCAGACCACCGTTCTTCGCCTGCCAAGCCATTACAGAAGGGAAAGACCATATGCAAATCAGGCTTGGCCCCACCCCAAAAGAGGCAGTCCAGCCCGAACTGCTAGGCCACATCTCTTCTGCACGAGACCACAAGCATCCCCAAAGATGTTTCGCCCTTGTTGGGGCTCATCAGTGAGGAGTAGCTTGGGTCTCTAGGCCCAGCAGGCACGGGACCCACGTCTGGGCATACCCGTCCCACTCGGGGTGACATAGCAAAAACAAAGAGGTGATGGCTGGAAGGTTTAGACTTAATCTTAACCACTGGCAATGCTCTGGGCAACCCTCCAGACCACCGTTCTTCGCCTGCCAAGCCATTACAGAAGGGAAAGACCATATGCAAATCAGGCTTGGCCCCACCCCAAAAGAGGCAGTCCAGCCCGAACTGCTAGGCCACATCTCTTCTGCACGAGACCACAAGCATCCCCAAACATGTTTCGCCCTTGTTGGGGCTCATCAGTGAGGAGTAGCTTGGGTCTCTAGGCCCAGCAGGCACGGGACCCACGTCTGGGCATACCCGTCCCACTCGGGGTGACATAGCAAAAACAAAGAGGTGATGGCTGGAAGGTTTAGACTTAATCTTAACCACTGGCAATGCTCTGGGCAACCCTCCAGACCACCGTTCTTCGCCTGCCAAGCCATTACAGAAGGGAAAGACCATATGCAAATCAGGCTTGGCCCCACCCCAAAAGAGGCAGTCCAGCCCGAACTGCTAGGCCACATCTCATCTGCACGAGACCACAAGCATCCCCAAAGATGTTTCGCCCTTGTTGGGGCTCATCAGTGAGGAGTAGCTTGGGTCTCTAGGCCCAGCAGGCACGGGACCCACGTCTGGGCATACCCGTCCCACTCGGGGTGACATAGCAAAAACAAAGAGGTGATGGCTGGAAGGTTTAGACTTAATCTTAACCACTGGCAATGCTCTGGGCAACCCTCCAGACCACCGTTCTTCGCCTGCCAAGCCATTACAGAAGGGAAAGACCATATGCAAATCAGGCTTGGCCCCACCCCAAAAGAGGCAGTCCAGCCCGAACTGCTAGGCCACATCTCTTCTGCACGAGACCACAAGCATCCCCAAACATTATTTAATAGGAACAGTGCTGGGTTGTAATTAACAGGGGTAGGTAAGATTAGTATAGGCGAAGCAGCAGCCAAATGTGTCAATTATGTTTCAACAGAATCAAGGCAAAGCAAAGAAAAGAAGAAAAAGCGAGCCTATAGTTAAATGGGCTGAGTGTGTCAAGAAATGACCGCAGTAGATATTTTTGATTAACTGAAAGGAGAAAGTGTCTATGCTAGGGAGAAACCCGACCACCTTGCCAGACTTAAACATGACTTTGCCTCTATTTTGGTTTTCTACAGAAAGCGAGAACCCACATCAGCATTGTCTTCTTCAGCTACGGATGCACCAAGGAGACAGGAGTGGGAAAACAGAAGACGACATCCCTTTTGAAGTGTTTGTTATGTTATGTTGTCTGTTTTTTATTTTTTGACTCTTTGGTCTGAGAATGTCAACCTTAAGAAAAAAATGTGTCCTTTAAAAAGGTATGTGATTTTGAAAGAAAATAAAGCCCATAAGAAAATAAGGGCAATATCAAGCACAGGCGGATGTATTTATTGTATAAATCTGGATCATAAGCCAGGTCCCAACATCAGCCAGTATGTATTTAAATATAAGTTAAAAATGTGCGAAAAGAAAGAAAGGAGCGGCCATAAGAGAAATATAGTACAGATTGTTTAGGAGGCAGGAATGTTAATAGAAATACACTTAGCTTTTTAAGGGCTGGGGTTGAAGGGGAAGTACTGACAATAGACATACTTATTTTTCAAAGGAAACTCATTCAGATGTATATTACAGATGGACGGGAGAGACCTATACACCAGGAGAATTGGCGGCACCCGACCCTGCGAGCAGAGACAAAAGGAATGAGGGACCCAGCCAGATGCCCAGTTGTAGTCACTTTTGTTTGAAAAAGGTTTTCCTGCAAAGACTCCCCCATTCTTGTGTCCCCAGAACAAGTAATCAAATGCCCCCCCGTTTAAATTGTTCTTTGATGATACGAATCAAAAGTTCAAGTGCTCTGTGATGAAAGAGACACTAAAATGTAGAAGAACTGGCCTGCGAATTAAAGGGCCAATGAACCTGCTGCAAAGCAGCCTAAAGGACAAAATAAAGTATGGACTAAATGGAGAAAGTACATGGACTTGGAAAAAGGAGAATAAAAATCAGGTGGAAGATGAGTTGATGAAAGATGAATGGAAAAAAGAAGACAAGCACTGTGCATGGGGAAGACAATGACAAACAAGGAAATGTTGTCATGGAGTGGGAGTAAGGAAAAAGTGCAGTAAAAGCTACAAGTAAACAATTTGTGAAAATGGGCTGGTGGGTTCTCTTAAGGAATGTTTTTCTCTCGATTCTTGTAGTGGCTGTAATTATCTGATGTGTATGGTTAGTTTATAGTAATTTAGGTAATAGAGGTGGGATTCAGATAAAAGCAAACGCATGTATTCTTTAAGGATACAAACATGTTCAAACTAGTAGAATACAATATGTTATTGATGACTTTGTAGAAGTGTTTTATAATACCTCCCAGGTTGAAACAGATCATCGCACTGAGGGGGGGGTGATTGGGACAGGGATGCATAGGTACACTGAATTTGGGGGAGGGTGGACATTGGGTGTAGTGGCCCTGTATTGAATAGGTGTCTGTATATATAGTATACATAGGCCAGAGGGGGGAGTGTAGAGGAGGTGCTAGACTTGCTAGGCCCCACTGCCCCCTCAAACTGAATGCAGATAACTTGTCAGGCTGATCAATAGTTCCAGTATTGCAAAAGTCAGAATTTTAGCGCTTCTTAGGACAGAAAGCAAATTTTAGGGTGATATATATTTTTTAGGGTCAGAATGCCACATACAGTTGAGGGTATCTCAGGTTTTACACATATATTATGAATATCCAAAATCTAGTCTGAAAACTGAACAGAAACCGAGTTATTGTCAAAGGTTTCCCCCCGGCTCACCTGAGTTCTCTTCTTGTGGCGTTCCGCGGAGGACTCCTTCTCCCGGCCGGACCGGGACTTGTATAAGTGCGTGCGAGTCGAGTCTGACTCCTGCGCGAGCGTTCAAAGTTCCAGGAAGTCGCGTGTTCCAGGACGTCCAGGAAGAGGATGGAAGAAGGGTAAGAGATACTGGAAACAGGGGAAAAGGGAAGAAAGAATAAGGGGGTTGGCCAGGAACTTCGAAGGGTAACGCCGAGCAGCACACACACGTCGAGACACTACCTAGAGATAGCGTTGAGACGCGCAGAGGCGTGGCCCATTTATAGAACGTGCTGTGTCCGATGGAACGTGGCACTGGGCACGGCCATGTTGAAAGTATCAAGGAGCACACTCTCCGTCTGGACCAGGAAGACCAGAAGGGGCTATGTCCATGGTTCATGACAGCATGCCTCCTCCGAAACCCAGTCCCACCAGGCTTGCCAGGGTGTATGAGATGGAATCTTCTCAGCAATCGAGGGGTGTTTAGGTTGGATAGTGGTTCCCATGTTCTCTCGCTAGGAGGATAGCCTTTCCACTCGACCAGGTATTGAAGCCGACCCCATTTGTACCTGGAGTCACATATTCTGGATACTTCATATTCCAGCTGATTGTCCACAATCACAGGACTGGGTCTGCCGGTTTTCCGGGTGGAGTGGATGTAGGGTTTGAGTAGAGAAGTGTGAAAAACTGGATGTATTCTCTTCCAGGAGTCTGGTAGCTTGAGCCGATAAGAAACAGGATTGATGATTTCTTTTATGGAAAATGGACCATAATATCGGGGGGCTAACTTGTTAGGGCGTAGATGTCGTGGTAATAGTTTCGAGGACAACCAGACCTGGTCACCAATAGAATAGGAGGGTGCTGGTCTTCTTTTGGAATCAGCATATCGCTTAGTGCGAATCTGGGCCTTTCCCAATTGTTCCTTGGCTTCCTTGTGGATGTTGAGGAAAGTTTCAATCCAGGAATCAAGTGAAGGTACTGGAGTTGGATGTGGTAGAACTGAAGGTAACACGGAGGGATGAAAACCTTGACTGCAATAGAACGGGCTAACGTTGATCTGAATTGTTATAGGCAAATTTGGCCAAGGGTATAAGGAGGGACCAATCATCCTGTACCTTGGTTGCGAAACAACGAAGATATTGCTCCAGGGTTTGATTAACACGTTTTGTGGCCCCGTTGGTCTGTGGGTGATATCCAGATGAAAGAGCGCGTTGAATCCCTAGAACACGACAGAGATGTTTCCAGAATTGTGAAATATATTGCGGTCCTCGGTCCGATATGATCTTGGAAGGGAGTCCATGAAGACGGAAAATGTGTTCTAGGAAAATTCCTGCGAGCTCTGAAGAGGAAGGAAGTTTATAGAGAGGCGTGAAATGTGCCATATGAGTAAACAAGTCTATGGTTACCATGATGGTCGTGTAACCCCGGGAAGGTGGTAATTCCACAATGAAGTCTGTAGCTATACATTCCCATGGTCTTGTTGGCAGTGTAGGTTGCAATAGAAGGCCCGCCGGTCTCTTATTGTCATGCTTATTCTGACTGCAGACAGTACAGGTCTTGATGTACTCTTGTAGCTTGCATTTCATTTCCGGCCACCAAAACTGTCTTTGTATAAGACGGAGAGTGTTGGTTACACCACGATGTCCAGAATGAAATGTATCATGGCAGAGAGTTATTATTTTATGTTGAAGTTTCGGTGTGGGAATGACCAAGGCATTGTCCTTGAATAAGTATCCTTCCTTGATTCTTAAGTTACAGGGATTCTTCCTAGAGACGTCCTTCCAGAGGTCAGAAGACTGGGTTTTGGCTCGAATCCCTTCCAAGAGGTTGATCGCTTGAGCTATAAAGATTGTGTTGGGAAACATTGTAGGATAGGTCCTATCTTCAGTGGTTAAATAGTCAGAACGTCGGGACAAGGCGTCCGCAATCACGTTTTGTGATCCAGGAACATGAGTGATTTGGAATTGGTACTGGGCGAAGAAGTAGGCCCAACGCGCCTGACGACTGTTCCTGCACTCCATAGATTGGAGAATTTGTAGATTTCGATGGTCCGTACGGACCTGGACTGGATATCTAGCACCCAGGAGTAAATGTCGCCATTCTGTGAAGGCTTGGCGGATTGCCAACAGCTCCTTTTCCAGGACGGAGTAATGGGTTTCACTGGTTGTTAGGGTTCTAGAGAGGTAAGCCACTGGGTGGTCCATCTTGTCCTCAAGCACCTGTTTCAAGACTGCTCCTATGGCATGGTTGGAGGCATCCGTTTCCACTATGAAAGGGCGATCTAAGTCAGGCTGAGCCAGGACGGGGGCTTGCGTGAATCTTGTCTTCAAGCGTTGAAAAGCCTTCTCTTGCGAGGAAGACCAGATGAAGGGAACATCCTTCTTCAGCAGAGCAACGATCGGTTGGACGAGCTCAGAAAAGGTAGGAATTAACTTTCGATAAAAGTTAGCAAGTCCCAAGAAAGACTGAAGCCGTTTCACCGATGTAGGAGCAGGCCAGGCCAGTATGGCCTTTACCTTTGATGGGTCCATTCCAACTCCTTCTGGGCTGAGGATGAATCCAAGGTAATGAACTGAAGTCACGTGAAAAAGACATTTCTCAGGTTTGACCAAGAGCTTGTTTTCATGGAGCCGTTGTAGTTCCGCCATGACATGTTCTTCATTGTTATTCCAAGGGATCCTTGGAATAAATCAAAATGTCGTCTAGGTAGACAATGACAAAGAGAAAAAGCATGTCAGAAAACACCCTATCCATGAAACGTTGAAAAACTGCAGGGGCATTAGCTAATCCAAAGGGCATGACTATATATTCAAAGTGACCAAAGGGCGTTCTAAAGGCGGTCTTCCATTCGTCCCCTTCCCGGATACGGATTAAGTGATAGGCACCCCGGAGGTCCAACTTTGTGAATATTATGGCGCCTCTGACAGCTTCCAGGATATCTGAAATCAGAGGCAGAGGGTACCGATCTTTGAGGGCGCATTGATTTAGACCACGGTAGTCGAGGCAGGGTCTGAGTTCCTTGGGATCCTTCTTAGGAACGAAGAACAATGAGGCACCCGCTGGAGATTTTGAGGGTCTTATGGTGCCATTTTCCAAATTGATGTCCAGGTATTCTCGGAGGGCCTTTTTCTCAGGTTCTGAAAGGATAAACATTCTGCCAAAGGGAATTACTGCCGAGGGATCTGTCTCAATGGCACAATCTTTGGGTCTGTGAGGGGGTAAAGCCTGGACTATGGCAGTCGAAAAGACATCAGTATATCCTTGGTAGACCTCTGGGACTTGTACAATGTTGGAAACCATGAGTGAGGTTTTTTGCTCTCCTGAATGTTCAATAGCTGGTGTTAAGGAGAGATCCAGGGATAAACAGTGGGACATACAAAACTCAGAGCCCAGAAACAATGACCCTGCTGTCCAATTAATGTACGGATTATGTCTTTGAAGCCAGGGCATACCCAGAACCATAGGGTAATGGGCTGATTTGATGATGTCGAATGTAATCTGCTCTTGGTGGTGGTTTATGGAGAGATGGACCTCTTGTCTGTAGGACGATTGAGAATGGGTCCTGAAGAGAGAGGTCTCCCATCAATTGCTTCAACCGGCTGTTTAATGTTCCGTGACTCATATGGTATTTTATGTCTGATAACCCAGTCTTGATCAATGAAAATTCCCATAGCTCCACAGTCCACCAGGGCCAGTATGGGATAGGTCTTGTGCTTGGAGGGCGATAGAAAGGCCTGTAGCACCACCAGGTTATTCTGTCCAGGAGAGTTCAAGGATGTGATTGATGTGGAGCAGACATCTTTCTCCCGAAACCTCGCTCCATCTAGGGCCGGGAGCTGGCGTTTCCCGAACGCCGTGGAGGGGCTAAAGGACATTCTCTTACGAGATGCTTGTCTGAGGCACAACACATACACAGGCCGGTGTGAATTCTTCTCATCCTTTCTTGTGGAGTAATTGGCCCACGAAAGGCGCCTATTTGCATTGGTTCAGAGTCGTTATCAGGGGTTGAGACAGGGTCGGATTTCACAGTCGACTCCGGAGGGGTTAGTTGAAAGGCAGTCTTAGCCTTTTTCCTTTCAGCCCTTCTTTCCTGGATACGAATATCTATTTGTAAGGCTAGATCTACCAAAGCCTGAAACGAACTGGGGCGAGCCACTCTGGCTAATTCATCCTTGATATCGTCATTTAGACCCCTGCAAAATAAGGTGAATCTCGCTTCAGGGCCCCAATCAGCCTCCTTTACCAGCTGTTTGAATCTGGTAACGAACGTTAGCATATCCTGGGATCTTTGCCGAAAATCAAGTAGGCGTTCCTGGGCGCTGAACACTTGTTCGGGGCGGTCAAACATAGACTTGAGCGCCTGGATAAATGCATCATAATCGTCCAGGAGGTCGTCTCCAGAGTTCACTAGGGGAGTGGTCCAAGATAACGCATTCCCTGTAAGGTGGGAGATTATGAAGCCCACCTTGGCCCTAGAAGTTGAAAAATAATAGGGCTTGAATGTAAAATGCACCAAGCAGGAATCCAGAAATCCACGTAAGGATTTTGGCGAGCCATCGTATTTGTCTACCACTCCACCCAGTATCACGCTTTCCTTATTAGCAGAGTCACGTGACAGCACTAATTGTTTCAAGGCTGCGTTCTCTGCCTTTAAGTTCTGTAACTCGGTTGTTAGCTCCTGCATGCCGCGCATGAGGTCCTGGACCGCTTTCTCCATAGCGGTATCAGTGTTGATCGTTTGGCGTCTCAATCTGTCAAAGGTTTCCCCCCGGCTCACCTGAGTTCTCTTCTTGTGGCGTTCCGCGGAGGACTCCTTCTCCCGGCCGGACCGGGACTTGTATAAGTGCGCGCGAGTCGAGTCTGACTCCAGCGCGAGCGTTCAAAGTTCCAGGAAGTCGCGTGTTCCAGGACATCCAGGAAGAGGATCGAAGAAGGGTAAGATATACTGGAAACAGGGGAAAAGGGAAGAAAGAATAAGGGAGTTGGCCAGGAACTTGGAAGGGTAACGGCGAGCAGCACACACACGTCGAGACACTACCTAGAGATAGCGTTGCGACGCGCGGAGGTGCGAGGGCGCGGCCCATTTATAGAACGGAACACGGCACTGGGCACGGCCATGTTGGAAGTATCAAGGAGCACACTCTCTGTCTGGACCAGGAAGACCAGAAGGGGCTGTGTCCATGGTTCATGACAGTTATGCCCAAAATACCAAAAAAACAAACTCCCCACTGGTAGCGGCACAGAACATTCAGGATAGAGAAAAGTCAACTAAAATTTGAAAAAAAGATGCTGGAAAAAAAGATGGTGGAAAACCCCATATTCATGCAAGATAATTAAAACATTCTCTAACAGAAGTTCATGGATAGTTCACTGCAGCTGGTGTATACATTTAGAATTTCTTCGCAGCAATTTTGACATTGATGGGTCGGGGCCAGTTAGAGGCCTAGGAAAGTACCAATTAGAGCATAAAGCTGCTTGGTTTACAACAAATGAGATGAACAGCACGGGATAGCCTGGCAAAAAACTCTGATCTGATAAGGACTGCTCCTTTCCAGACATCAAAGGATTTATAATGAAGGTCAGTAGGATCTCCCACAAATTTAATCAGCCTATGTGCCAGTCAAGTGAGGCTTGCCAAGAGAAGTCATGTGGGCTTGGTGATTGACAAGCAAGCCAGCCAATTGGAGGATGGGAGGGTTCATATGTTAGCTAAGACAGCCAATTGAGAATGTATCCTGAATTTGCATGAAATTTGCCTATATAAACACAGTGATTTTGGGAGCTCATTGCTGTTTTCCTGGTAGCCTCTAATGCATTAAAGATGATTTTTAACACAGCCCTGCCGCCAGTCTCCCTCTCTGGCTGGTCTCCAGTACCTCAGTGCACCGGTGTCAAAGGCTATGGAGGATGCAGGGCCCTCCTTTTCACGAGCACACTCTGATCGAGTTAAAGTACACAAGAAAATAGCAGTTTTGAGACAGCAGCTGAATGAAAGGCGAAAGACAAAAAAACAGAAGGGGATCGCAAGAACGGTATTTCCATTGAAATCTTTCTACAAGGAACCATCATTTGCGAGGAACCTCGAGAAAAGAAAGCATAAGACCAGGAAACCAGGCTGAAGAATCCTGCATTTTGTGTCGGAGATACCCAGGACCCTCCCACGTCAATAATCAAGGCGTCAGTGAAATCAACACAGCCGGTGAGTTGGGAAGACCGATATAAGACCGGCCTGTGGTGAAGCCAAGGTTGTAAGCAGCAACATTGTATGGCGGGTGCTGGAATGAACATTGTCTAACCGTGTGTGATAAAAGACGCAAGTAGAGTCAAACTGCTAATGAGTGATTGAACTTTAACACCAAGATACAATATCTTTGACAGAGTGGTCCGGCACCACATGGGTGTTCAATTTAAAGCCTCTGCAAGGTATCCAGCTGAGAAGTGACAGGAGTGAAAGTTGAAAGAGTTATATGTCTACAAAGAATTGTGAATCAAAGTGGTCCTACGATGAGTTGAGCAAAATCCGGTGCACAACCGAAAGTCTTTGATTTTGATGAAGTAAAGAAAGTTTTGAAAGTAAATAAAATTGGTCTGAGCCCAGCGGAGGTACAGTTATTGAAGGTTGTGCTAAGGTTGGTCTGAGCCCGGCAGAGTGGGACCGAGGTGAATCGTGAATCATCTGAGAAATTGTGTACATGTGCTATCATAAGACGGAAGTAACTTTAATGGTGGTTTGTCGCATCAGGCCCTCTGGAATAAGAGACTTTGAATGGCAAAGAGAGTTTGGCACAGAGGCCCTGATGCTGAGGTTTTGAACTGCATCGACATGCTAAAGAAAACATTAAGTGTGCTATGCTCGAGTGTGCCGCTTTGTCCTGTGCTCAAAACGTGGGGAAGGTGAGCTAACGGCTCAGATATCCTTACATATAATTTCTTAAACACTTTTCTTTTGCATAACATTGTTTCCCACAGTATTTGAATTTAGAGGTAAGGATTGGCTATAGGTTTATTAGTATAGGTCCCAAGACTCTACTAGAACTGCATTATTATTATTTGATGGTTGTAGCTTGCTCCCATCTTTATATTTGGAATTAGATCGGCATTTTTCAAACCCAATTGAAGTTCAATAAACATCCTTGAACTGTGATCACTTGTGTCTGCCTTACTGTTTGATACCATGCCTTCCTTACAGTGCAAGGAGTTCTACTGACTGTGCTGAATAATGCATTGGCAACCTTTTCAAAATTAATGTCCCATAGTCACTGTCAACTAGGCACACTACTGCCGCACCCATTAGCCCGAGGCCTGTGACCTGGTCAATTGTTGCGGACCCTTCAACAAAGAGGACCTCATCCCTCTCGAGTCATCGGTCTTTTGCTTTGGGAATGTCATCCTCCTCTCCCTCGAATGTTACACAGTCGTGTCTGGCCAAATCCTTATCAGTGCACATTTCTGTAATCAAGGTCGCAGGGTTCACTGTTTTACATCGTATAATGTGTATGTTTGGGCTGGAGAGAATGATCTCATATGCAGATGCTCTTTGGGTAGTCAGGGTAGATTTTGAACTTTCTAGAATGGCAAAGACGGCATGTTCCACCTAGAGCGTGATTAAACAGCCCATTACAAATGTGAAACTTTTTTTGATGGCAAATGCTGCAGCTGCAAGAGCCTGTTCGCAAGGGCACTGCCCTTACATTACTGAATCTAACGTGCCACTGTAATAGGCCAGTGACTTGTGGCCCATCGTGCTGTCCTGTGTCAGCACAGCGGTCATAAACTGGCCGTAGTGTGAGAACAAGTAAAATTCCTGTGTTTAGTCTGGGGTCACCAACACACGGGTGTAGTTTAAATTCATTAACATTTTGTAACATCTCCTCAGTCCATGCAATTTTGTTGTCAGTCTTTTGTGGTTCTTTGAGGCCCTGTAAGAGTGGCCTTATGTGTGCTGCGTAATCAAGAATCCATGCCCTGCAGTAATTGCACAACCCTACAAGCTTCTGCATTTCTTTTACTGTCGTGGGCTGGGGTGGCACACACAGAGGCAGCCCGATCAGGTATTATTTGTTTGCCATGTGCCGAAATCAACTGCCCTAGATATAAATTCTCTTGTAAACAGTATTGCGGATTTTCCTTGTCAACCTTGACCCTTGTGAGCCAAAAGAGTGTTGTCTGCATTGTAGCTCAGTGTTGCTGCATACCAGCAGATTGTCTACATACTGGATGATCGTGCTGGACACTTCAATGTTGCCTAGATCTGACTGTAGTATTCTGTTAAAAATACTGGGGCTCTCGCAGTACCCCCGAGGTAATCTTGTATGTTCAAACCTCATACCCCCATGAGTAAAGGCAGTCAGGTACTGAGAGTCTGGGTGCAATGGTATGGAAAAGTATGCATTATTGACGTCAACCACCCAGAAATGTGTTGCCTCTTTGGGGATGCTACACAAGATTGTGGCTGGGTTGGGAACTATAGGACATTGTTGCTGTACAATATCATTTAGGGGGTGCAAATCCTGAATCCTGAATCATTCTCCAATTTCACCCGTTGCCTTTTATACAGGGTAGATGGCCATGTTGCACAGGGAGGCAGATGGTACAATTATCCCTTGGTTGTGAAGTGCACTGATGGTGTCTTTAATTCCCTCCTCTGCCTCCCTAGAAAATGGGTATTGTTTAACTCAGCATAGTACTGCTCCTGGTTTCAGTGTGATGTGTACTGGAGTCACTGCCTGTAGGAGCCCTACGTAATGGGGTTTGTTGTTCATAGCCTATCAGGCACTTGCTCCAAATCTGCCTCGACAAACTGGGGTGGGACCATAAAGGCCATCATGGGACACTGAACCTTTCTATATTGTACCATTATTTCCTAGGGTATACATATCGCTAGCACAATCTCTCCGTCCTCTGGCCTGTCTTTGGAAAATTCTGCGTTAGTCACCTCCTTATAGTCAGGTTAATGAAAAGTACTGTGCGCCACTCAATCCCATGCTGCTCAGTCCCTATTACAACAATAATTTTTGCTGAAACCACCAATCCGTGTAAATCTAGGGACAGTATTGTACACATCGCCATTTCAGGGGACACAACAGGACAAAATAAAGTCTGTGGGCACTTGCTAACACTTTTTAACAATCTGAGGCACTACCTCCATAAGCACCATGATTCAATACACACACATGTCCGGATCTATAGGAATACCATGAACCACCACCTCTCCTCCCATTGCATGAATAATCAACATTTCTCTGATGATGGTCATGTTGAGCTTGCAAATCCCTGCCCAGCAAATTCACTGGCCAACCTTCTGAATATAGTAGGGGGGCCTGCACGACCTTCCCCCCTATTTTGATGTCAACCTCTTTAGTGTTTGGACCATGGAGACAGCCCCAGAGAAGCCCTCCCTCACTGATGCATGATATTGTGGCACCCGTGTTGACCATAAAAATGAAGTGTTTGTTTCCTATCTCTGTGTCCACCAAGGGTTCCTCATTAGGCTTACTGTTATTGATAGGACTGGGCACGCAACCGCTCTGTGTGGGCTGTCCTAATCTGGGTACGTGTTTGACCCTGGGAACGTGAAAGGGTGGTTTCCTATCACGCTCACCCCTCAGTATGGAACTATGGTTCCATTGGGCACTGTACTTCGTTGAGTGTGTGCATGTTTCCATTCCCGTACTGGGGCATCACTTGTTGTGGGTACTGCTGCTGTTGCTGTGTGTACTGTTGTTGTAGTTGTTGTTGCTGAGGGGAGGCTCCCATGGGCTGTGGTGGGAGCTGTGTGTATGCTTAGTGTATTTCATAGGGTCTGGAGGTCAGGAGCATTTATTTATAAATAAGACGTTTTCAGTCAACCTCATTTATTCCAATTCCAAGACCTCAAGATCTCATCAGCCACAGCCTGAATCCAACTTGTACTTAAAAGAACCTTGCTCCACATGAATTATAACATGTGAAGCAGCCTTTGAGTTTAAGAGCTATGTTAAACCTCGCTCAGCTATGTGCCCCAATTTAGTAAAATATTGAAAACTCTTTTCAATAGTTTACATATAAAATTGGCACACATAGCTGATCAGGTTTAACTCAGCTCTTTTTGATCCTTGTATTGAAGGTAGGCAGGTTTTACATCAACAGTTTAAGTTCAATGTGCAGTCAAACTTGAATGATAAGGGTATCACTTTTTGCCAATTATTTTATTTAAACTGTTGAGGTCTAGAATCTTAGACACTAACTTTGCAAGCCCAAAGACTAGCTTTTTGGACTTTGTCAGCAAATGCTCAGTATAATGCTCTGTATGAAGCAGTTATTAAATATGTCTGTTCTATGACACTACTTTTCGCTTATGTACTTCTTGCCCAGTGTTTCATCAGCAGGATATCCGGGCGTCATCTGAAGGTACAAGTGCATGATGGTTATTTCATGCTTGATCTTGGGGTCTAACTTTATAAAAATTTTCCATTTCTTTTCAGGAGAGATCCTCTGCAAGTTTAGATTTCTGGCTAAGCTTTGTGTCAATGATAACATTGGGTACATATACAAATGACACCACTATAATAAATTAAAAAAAAACACCTTTCCACTCGTCATGTTTTTAAAAAGTTTGTTTTACTAACAGCATAATTTAATTTTTTAATTTCAGTGACAGATCATTATACAGTAGACATTTTAAAGAGTATCTGGAATAAGTTATACAGCAGTGAGTTGTTGAATATTGCTGCCTTCGTGACAGCTTTTTTTTCCAAGGAAACCTAAATGAACTCCTTTGAGAAACTATAAGGGAAGTACACATATTTAAGTACAGTGTCATTTTATGACAAAGTATTTACCACCAGAATGGGATCCAGAGCAACAGCTTTATAGCCACCCTAATAATGTTCAAACTTATCTTATGTAGTCATTGATCTTCCACGAAATGTTTTTGATTAGACTGGACCCCAGTAGACAGATTTTACTAGTGAAAGGTTGCATTTAAACAATAATAATTACATTCTTCTTGTATTGAATTGCAGGCCTAATATTTCGCATGTGTAAGATCATGAACGTTTGATGCATTGTAGTTAAGTGCTACACAAAACTAGAAATGACTATGCATTGCTGAAACATGGGTCCATAACTATGAAACAAGTAAATGCGGCTGGAACCAGCAGGCCAGCACTGGTTAAGTTTGTCTTCTAAGGCACACGATTACATTAGACGATTTATTTCTCTTTCAATTTCTTTTACATTCATCAGTTTACACATCGTTTAAATGTTACACATGGTTGTTACTTAATATCTGAAATCAGAACTAAATATTATTTTGTGTAAGCAAAACATGCAGTTGTTCCCTACAAAAATAAACGTGCTGACTAACAATTCTGTTAATTCCCCAAAATCGTATTTCTGAATTGTCACTACTTCTCCATAAACAGAGCATTGATCTCCTTCTTTATGGGAGGAATTCACCAATGAGGGTAGATCGAAAGGAAATTAAAATAATAATAGAAAAGGCAAAAACTATTATGCCAATGATCATCAAAAATTAACTCCATCACAAGTCCATATTAACTTTCTTGTAAGGAGTCAATCACACCTGCGTAACCAATTACTCTAAAAAAACAATACAAACACATAAATATAATATTTGAATCAAATAACGTTAAACCTTAATGATGTCACCAGAAGTTTTAAGACTTTCCCTGCTAGAAAATATTTAAAATAGGTAGCATTTGAGGAGGAAAGGTAGCTGCTTGTAGCTGCTCCTTGGAGATGGGGACACCGCAAGCTACCTTGATGAGGCATTAGGAACAGAGAAGGGTGGGGGATCATGATTGAGGGATGCTAACCACTCCAATCTTATTGTTCGAGGAGAAGCTGAGGGCAATAAGTAGGACATTGTCTTTAGAAATCAGGACTGTCCCGCACATGACTTATATGATGCTATAAGCACCCGACAGATGTGTTTTGTGTTTCTCTTTCCTGCACCCAATGCAAATGAGAAAAACAACGGTTAAATAAATAGTGCCTTAGTATAATACACACCAGGTAGTCACGTGTAGGTATCGGGTGCATTATTACTGGCGGGATTGGCATTCTTTACCAAGTGAAGGGGATTTGGGGGATTAAGGTTAAGAAGGGCAACATATTTAAGGCAGAGTGGGGAAAGAACAAAGGAGAACTCTACAAGGAGGGTTTGGCCAGTTTCTTCTGCTCTATAAATGTAGGTCCTCGGAGCAGTCCTTTGGGTATTGTATGCAAACACAATGGCACTTAAAGGCTCTTCCACTCCTGATGCGATCCCATAGTTACTTGTGTTAGAATATTTGATACGCTGGGAAGAAATAACATACTAGAATTAAATCAAGCAGAAATCTGTCAGAAGAGTTTGTTCGCATGTTAGCTCCTGGCAGGAATGTACCATGTGCAAATAATGGGGGACACAATCGTTCACTTAAAAGCAATGAACATGTGGTATTGGCGATATGTGATATTATAAAAATAGCACGTGTTAATGGGGTGTGAAGGAGACGTATGCAGTGGGATTCAACCTATTGAAATTATTGATTTGTGCACCTATTTAGAAAGTGTTTCTACATTTCACTCTGTATACAAAAGGAACAGTGACACGTGAAAACCAGTCTAGGCATACAAAATAAATATCATCTGTCTTAATGAGGCAATTAATTGCTTTTTTCTTGAACGAAAACTAATAAGTTGCAAAATTAAGCATCTTGACAAAAGAACTCTATTCTAATGTATAAACGATTATGCAGCATATTTCTGCATGTGCATTTTTCAACATTTACAAACAATTAAGTCTAAAATAATATATTCATTTTATCCCTAAAATATTTAACCTTTCTGTGAAATGACTGAAGAAAATTTTCAAGCTTCTCAGAAATGAACAAAAATATATCTATAAATTATATATACTTTAACAATATTCCCACAACAAATAAACCCAGCAAACATTATATTATTTTACAAATAATGGAATGTATACAAGAATATACATGCATATATTTTAAAAGTTAGCATTATGTCATCCTATGCAGTGTGGGTGGTAAATTATGAAGTAGATCGCAGACATGCTAATGCTTGTATGGTATGTCCGTAGAAACGGAGCGGCCCCATCCTGGTCGTCCATTTATTGAGATTGTGTTTGATCGAACATCCACCTAAGAAAAAAATTGCATATGTGAACATTTTGCCTTTTGTTTTTCATAAAAAGTCTTGCATCAAACATTTTGTTCCATTGTAAAGTCCTTATTATAGAATACACAGTCCAATATTGTATTCAGGTCATATTTTACTTTAGAAATGGAGTGCAGACCACTTAACAAAAGCACTGACTTTAGTAAAACAATTAACATGGCTTACAATCTCATCAGAATTACGTAAACTACAAAATGTGATTTGGGCCATGTGCTGAAGACCTAGAAAAGTGGCCTCTTTATACTAATAGTTCCTTCATTACTGCAGCGGGTACTTTTAGTATATATGATGGAGTCCAAGAGCTTCTGTGCATTTCTTCTTCATTATTAGCACTAAACACGTGAAATGCCTACATGAGATTGGTGTGATGGTAAAGATGAGAAGGGGCATTTTCCAGAGGCGTAGACAGGGTAGGGCAGGCAGTCCCCAAAACCAAAATTGGCTCAACAGGGCATATATAATGCTTGTGAGTGATCTATGAGGCCTCAGGAGGCAAGGGGAGATGAGAACACTGCTACCCTGTCACTTTGTAGAAAGCACTACTGACTTTCTAAATTGTCTAGAAATTTTGACTAGTTGACTGGGCCTATCATCAAGCAGAAATACAACGAGGCAAACAAGGAGAGAGAACGTTCTGTCTGTCCCTAGCTGTGTTAGGCCCTATCCCTAGTCAGTGCTAGTGTGCTGCCTGTTTAATAGTGGAAAGAAAAAGAAGAGAACAGTGTACTCATATTTTAACTCTTTTTATGTCTTTCATTCGTTAATGCTCGATTGACTGGTGGCCCAGGCACTGTATTGTTGGAGAATTCTTGGGGTGTGATCAGGGTAATCAGTGCGGATCAAAAACTGCTTCTTAAGAAAATTAAAATACGGGGTAAGGAACACGTTACTTACCTGTAACTGTTGTTCTCCAGCATGGGGTCTGGCATGGATTCACATGCTCATGAATATTCCCCGTCGTCAGGCTGGGAATCCTCGGTAAAGAAAAAATCAGTTTCAGTTTCGTTTCTGTACTGTCTTTCTCCTAATAACCAATCACTGGTCTCTGGGTCATACTGCCCCAGCCAATGACTGCCCTCTACATATGCCCCTCCTCTGGCAGCCATCTTCAGATTTGGTAGCAAGTAAAGTGGCAGTAGGACCAAGAGAAGAGCCGCAGAGGGGTAGGCAGGAAGGTTTGCATGTGAATCCATGCCAAACCAATGCTGGAGAACAACAGTTACAGATAAGTAACTTGTTCCTTCTCCAGTATGGGGTCTGGTATGGATTCATATGCTCATGAATAAAAGAATACATAGCAGTGCACACATGCACAAACACAGGAGGTGGCAAGGCTCAACATAAAGCATTTCAACAACTCAACATTAAGCATCTCTTACCTCTTCACCAGGCTCACCTTCAAGCGAACAGGTTGCGCAGCACTGCTAGGCTAATTCTGGACTCCTCCCTGGAATCCCGGTTGTCGCAGTAGAATTTCGTGAAGGTGTGCGTCGACCTCCATGTAGCAGCCCTGCAAATGTCCAGCAGGGACACACTAGACAGGAACGCCGCAGTTGCAGCAATCGGTCTGGTCGAATGGGCTCTCGGACAGCCAGGCAACGGTCGGTTTGCCAACCGGTGACAGTGTGTGATGCAGCCAGAGAGCCACCTGGAGATGGAAGCCTTGGAGAGGGCCTTCCCTTGGTTCATAGGGCCAAAGTTCACAAACAGCTGTGATGTCTTCCGAAAACTCTTTGTGCGGTCCACGTAGAACTTCAGTGCTATAGCCACATCCAGCGAGTGCAAAGTCCTCTCAGCCAGCGACGAAGGCGACGGGAAGAAAACAGGTAACACCAAGGGCTTGTTGAGATGGAAGTCCGACGGCACCTTGGGCATGAAGGAGGGGTGCATCCTCAGCACGACCCCCATTGCGTGGAATGTCAAGTACAGAGGCCTACAGCAGAGGGCCTGGATCTCTCCCACTCGTCGTGCGGAGGTAATGACCACCAGGAACGCCATCTTCCACGATAGGAATTTCAGAGGTGCCGAATGCAGAGGCTCAAAAGGAGGACCCATGAGCCTAGTCAGAACCATATTGAACTCCCACGCCGGGGCCAGAGCCTTCACCAGCGGGAACTAGTGGAAAAGTCCTTTCTTGAACTCCTTAACCAGGCGATGCGACCACTGCGACGATCGCCCCAAAGTTCTGGTGTAGCAGGAGATAGCCGCCAGATGGATCTTGATAGAAGAGTGTGCCAGCCCGCCTTGGCCAGCGACAGCAAGTACTACAGCACTTGAGGGGCCGTAATCCATAGAGGGTTTATCTTAGGATACAGTGACTATCGCGCATTTTCACAAGCTTACTGCAAGAAGAGAACAAAAAGAAAAACCTAAGAAAGCCATTAGTTCAAAAAGAAAGTGTCAAAATATGCCATAGATGGGGCGGTACTGACGAGCGGAGGAGGGTTGAGAATGCAGCAACCTATGGGTGCATCATAGATGAATAATAAGCGACAGACAGATCAAGGAGGAAGTGGGTCCATACAGAGAGGCTGGGGAAGAAGTTTTAGAAGAAGGGGTGGTTTTACAAATAATCAAAACAGTTTTCAGAATATGCAAGGAGGGCAAATTAGAAAAGAACCTCTTGTATTTTGGACAAGTGGCATGACAGGCCACATTGCGCACATGTGTGGAAGCCAAGGGTATGCACAAGATGGACAACTCTCAAGAGGGGGGACAGTTTATCCCCCAGTATATAGCTCACAAGCCAGGGAAGGGTATGCCCAGGATCAGACAGTCTATCAGACATACAACAGGTACAGCAACTAGAGCAAGTGTAAAAACGGATTCACTATAGGTACAATTTTAGTGAGCCCCCATGCAGATTCAGCAATATGCAATCACAGGGCAGATATTGACACCCAGGATAGTAGGTGCCATTATGGTAGGAGGAATTCCTTTCACAGGAACAGGAACCCACAATAGGACATTTCACATGCACCCACAATAGGACAGCTCACAGGACGACTTGATGTGTTAAATGATGCTAGGCCCCAAGAGATGCCAAGGGTTAATGTGGCAGTAGGAGGAAAAATCTTTGTGCTGGGACTGCATGTCTTTGAACAAAGGAGAAAGTGTGTTAAATGGGGGGAATTATCAGAAGATTGAGGGTTCTTTGGAGTTATAAGTTGGGTTTATTTTGTTGATGAATCATCAGTCTTTACAGGAGAGTTTGTTACAACTGATTTTTGGGAAGGGATTGGATGACAAAACTTGAACATGATGATTTTATTTATTTTGATCAAGGGATAGTGTGTTCTATTTTTGGAATGCATATATAACACTGAGATATAGATTATTGTGACAGTTCAATATACTGATGATTCAATTGGGAATCCTTCAGTATAACTAAAATCAATTAGTTCACATAAGACAAAAAAAGGAAATTAATACAATACATTTAAAAAACACTCATTGCACTTAGAAGTAGTGCCTTGTATTACATCATCAGTGATAGTAAAGTGGGTACAGGTATACACACAGATGTGTTTTGCTTCAAATACTTACAAGATTTAAAATATAAGGACATTTATCACTTTGTAGAGTCACAGGTTCTCATCTCAACATGTTTCTGTTCAGATAAACATAACTGTTGAACATTTTCAGGAGTACTCATCACACACTTTTTTTTAAAGTACTTCTCTGTGGTAATTTCAATGGTTCACATATTGTGTTCCTTGTAAATAATCTTGGCCTGTCAAATAAAAACAAAAACAAATAGTATCAGCTAAATAGTATCAATGTCAATGCTTAAGTTCTATTCTTGCTATTAACATTAAGCAATGCACCTTTAGTAGGCAATGTAAATTACCTGCATAGGTGCTGTGGGGGGCTAGCAACACGGTTCTCAGTTTTTGACAGGACCGAGCTGTGTCCTGTTATGCACCTATTGGGAAAAAACATAACCATACGCTTTTTGTGTCGCCTACGTAGTGTACCAGGATTTTGATCTGTACTATTAAATAAAAAACATTGTATTGTTCAGATGGGTTGGATTTGACGAGTACCCACCTATTATCTGTATTTCCAGGGTATGTTTCGGGAGGTATTCCAGCTCGCTATTTTGTCACATACAGTTGGCACAGTGTTGTTTATTGTGGAGGAGTATCCTGAAAGAGACGGTTGGGACAGATGTCACTTCTCGTGCTTTGCATTCTAGCCTGTATTGGAAGTATTGTTCCGTGAGTCCTGCCTTCGAAGGTGGGCCACGCTCCCGCTCTTCTGAATGTGATTTCTGTCCTAGTTGAGGCTTCTCATCGTAATGTGCATCTATTTGCGTCTCCTACTATATAAAACAAAACTTGTATCAAACTTAAGTAGGGAATGCGGATCGTGTATTATTGTGGGACGGTAGTGTCTCGCACATTTCTAACGCGCGTCTTCCAAGTTTTACCATAATCTGCTCTCGTAACTTGCCAATGATGGTGTTGCTGTCTGTTGCATCGGCGTGCCTGAAAGCCTGGGGCTGTACATTCTGATATTCCGATCCAATGCAGTGGCATCTCCACGTAGCAGATTTCTCTGTCAACAAAAGGCTTCGGTTGCTAGGACACCAGGGTAGCTATAATGGCTGCAGTGGTTCAGTTTTCTATGTTGTTAGTTACCTTATCAACCGAACACCATCTTGGAGTGTCCGCATGCACTATAGTTCAATGGTTTATTTTACACGGTTCCTAACTGCCAGACTATTCTTGAATCCAATTTTGATAGTATTGGTGTTTTAATTATATTATTACAGGTCATTTGTTCCATCTCGTTTTGTTGTGCCAAGGTGTCATCCATGGTTAGCACGTGTTGGTTTAGAACTGTTGCTTCAAGCCATAGAAGACAGTTTATATGGGGCACATACGATGCCAGTGACTAGGTTGCCAGTCATTCTCACGTCCATCGCTTCACCATTGTCACAGATGATCTCCATCACATCTGGCACGATGTTCATAAATTGAAAATCCTCTCCACTTGGTATTTGCCTCTCTGCTTTTGCCTCCATCCTCAATCTTACTATCGGATCCCTTGACGTGGCTTTCTAATGCAGCCCCTTGGGGGTGGCCATCATTCATTGTATAATAGGAACGAAAGGGGGGGGGGGTCGGTCAGCGGTGGCTGTGGACAAGCCTGGCCCTCGTATGTTGTCAAATTTGTACTGGTACCTATTTACCACTGTGGTGCGGTTCAACCTTTTATTTTATGCCATTCAATGGCCTTGTTTACTTCTCTGCTATCACTTTTCAAGATGTAGATCATTCCTTGCTCTTTTTTAAAAAGCAGTTCATCTGTGTGTGGTGAGTTGTCACCTCTGATAACCTGCAGCACTGTCCAAGGGAAGTCTTCGTTGCCGTGGTTTTTTGCCGTGAAGTGTTTCACCATCAGCGCTTTGTCCGTCTTGTTCCTGAGACAACTGCGATGCTCAATAATCCTGGTTTTAATTTTTCTGTTTGTTTTGCCCACATAGGGTAACCCACATGGGCATTTAATTAAATAAATCATGTGGTCCGTATTGCAGTTAGAGAAGCTCCTCTGTACCCATTTTTTATTTGTTCCAATGCCTACTTCTTTACTTTTTTTCGTACGTTTGCACACTCCACAGTTGCCACAGGGATGATGTCCCATCAGTTTTTCCATCCCCCAAAGTGTGGTGAGACTCGGTGTCGGTACTGGATATCTCTTAAGCTTACTGCTGCTTACCCTGTTTCGAATCAAGATACTCTTTCCGTATGAAAAGATGGGTAGTTCATGTGGGTTCTATGCAGAATCAAAAATTCTCCAGTGTTTCTGGATAACATTCCAGATTTTCAGGCTCAGGTCGGTGAACGTGCTGACACACACTAGTCTTTCATCTTTTGGTTTCTCCCCGCTTCTTTCTAGGAGTTTTGTAGGAATGCCTCTCTATTGTTTTTACTTGCCCTTTTGGATGATCTCTTGATCTTTTTTGGGGTAGCCTTTCTTTCGTAGTTTGATAGACAGTGCCTGGGCTACTTCCTCAAATGTGATGTTCTGAGAGCTATTGCTTTTCAGTCTGAGTAACTGGCCAAACTGAAGATCATCACGCAAGTGCTTCACGTGGTGGCTAGTGTAATCCAAAAGTGAGTTTTTATCCTTGGCTTTGTGGTATGGTCTTACCAGTAACCTACCATTCTGTTGGGAGATGGTGAGATCCAGAAAGTTGGTGGTCTGGTTGTCCACTGATATTGTAAATTTCAGATGTGGATTCAAGGAGTTGAGCCAAGTAAAAAATGTGTTGGGTTGTTTAGATCCCTCCCAGATGACGAGTATGCCGTCAATATAACATGTCCATTTCCTGATGTTCGCTTTAAATGGATTAATGTCATTGTAGATATGGCTCTACACTTTTGCAATGCATCATTTGAGCATGGATTTATTTATATCAATTTATATTGGCATGCAAAGGGCAAGTAGCTCTGCGAGGTGTTTAAACAGGATCAGAGGTTTAGTTTTGTATTATGAAGTGAGCATTGTGCTAAACATGGCTATTTGGCCTTGTGGAGAAAGTGGTGAGAATATTTGATGAATTCTTGTTTAGACCACGGACACCTATGGCTAAAGAGGGGGGCAGATAGCCCCTCTAAAATAAGAAACAGCCATAAGTATAAAAGAAAAAGGTACTGTTCAAGGGAAGGGACATGAGAATGGACCATGGAGGACAGTGAGGGTTCTCAAGGAAGGGGCTAGGTTGATTGATATCACTGATGACAACACATTTAGATAGGATTCAACGGATGATGAAGTGGTATTTCTTTAGGAGCAGCACACAATGGAAAGAAAAAGGGAAAATGATATAGCATGCAGCAATAATGTAGCAGCATTCAACATAATTTCAAAAAGGCTTGGATAGAGTGCCAAGTGTCCTGTGGACTGTAGGCCCTTATGACATGGGTCTAGTGAAATTAATAGGGGAACAAAATAAAAGTACAGGCATGCAAGGGATTATAAATATGACAACTATGAACGTTTGTATTATGATTAGACTAATTAGTGACAGATAATAATAAACAGTTGACCTTAACAGCACAGGAATAAGGAACTCAAAACTAAAAAAGAGGATTGATGACAAATTCAGGGAGTGCAATAAAAATAAATGAATGAATGATTGGATATTATTGGCTATAGTTGAATAGTGTAGTTTATTTTAATAAAAAAGACAATAGGCCTCATTACAAGTGTGCCGGTCCACTAACAATGGTGCCAGTAGACTTACCGGCACAGTTGTTACTGGACCGGCACACTATGAGTCTGCGAGTGGCTGCCGTCCCGCCCACCAGGCCTGCCCTTCATCCCCATTCCCATTGAGCCCTATGGGACTCAAATGTGAATGGGGATGTACATGTTTCCGGCGCCTGACTTCCTGGAATGCCGGGGTTGTAATCCCCCGGTTATTCTGGGAAGCCATGCGCCGGAACCGGCACAGCTACCGCTGGACTTGTAATGAGGCCCAATAGCCTATGGGTACATTTAGAAGCTGTGCCCAATAACCCCTCAGAGAAAAGCTGCATTTAGAAGTTGTGCCCAATAGCCTCAATGAGAAAGTTGCATTTAGAAGTAATGCCTAATAGCCAGTGTGTATATTTAGAAGTTGTGCCCAATAGCCTCTCTGAGAAAGGTTGCATTTAGAAGTGTACCCACTAGCCAATGTGTATATTTTGAAGTCGCATTCAGAAGTTGTGCCCAATAGCCTCTCTGAGAAAAGTTGCATTTAGAAGTTGTGTCCAATAGCCGCTCTGAGAAAAGTTGCATTTAGAAGTGTACCCACTAGCCAATGTGTATCTTTAGAAGTTGCATTTAGAAGCTGTGCCCAATAGCCTATGTGTATATTTAGAAGTTGTGCACAATATCCTCTCTGAGAAAGTTGCATTTAGAAGTGTACCCAATAACCTATGTGTGGATTTAGAAAATAAACAAAGTATCTGGAGCGTATATAGTACAATCTGGAATGCAGAGAACGTTTCGAAAGAGCATATAACCCATCCTATCACACCACCACGCTTACTCTCTCCTTTACATCACCACTCAACTAGAACGCAGAGATACTATGACACCATTCGGTATAACTGTTCTCATACCAACATCGGCCGCTTACTCCACATCACTCTAAGTAAACACTGCTGGTTTCACACCCCCCAGCCAGGCGTTCTCCTCAGGCCTAACGCAGCCACATCCGTTCTGGATAAATCCTGCCAGAACGAACACATTCTCCTGATCTCTCAACCACCACACCTATCGCTAAGAAGCAGCTATCACACGAATACCGCACGAGCTGCACACATATCCGGTGCTCACACGCACCTCTTTGACTCTCTCTACTCTCTCTACTGATCTGAACTTCGGTTCCCAAGGGCGTTCAACCTACCAGCGCCTTCAGACCATACCAATGGTATATAAGGCGCTATATAAGTGCAAAATAACATAACATAACAATGCGATTAATGAAGGGCCAAAGGGGTATGGCTGGCCAAGATTGATTTGATTATATAAGAACATTTTATTATAGGACTAATTCAAAGAACATATGTGAGTAAGTAACAAAGACATTATTTTGAATGTATATGATACATGGTGATTTATGTTTTACAGATGAAACCTATTGTCCTTTCTTGTGCACAAGAGAAATGTCTACATGGCCTAGCAGAGTAGAGTAATATAATGGGACAAAGCATTATATTGTGACAGAGGTAAGTGCTAGTGGACCAGTAGGGCTAGAAGAGGTAAGTACTGATTCACACCCAAAGTGGGTGAACACATTGGTGATCATTATTAGGATTAAGTGGACCCAGGTAAGTACAGAAAAAAAGGCAGTACGGGATAAAGTCTTTTCAAATATGTATCATTTTCCCAAGATAGGTACAAACAGGTGTGGGTATATAATAGCATGTATATGCAAGTATGGCCATCTCTAACGACAAGGACGCAGAAGACTTCAGATAAAAGGTGGAGTAACCTTTTTTGAATTCTGCTGAATAGCAAGATGCCAAAAGGGTAGATTTGGCAGAAGTGTAGGAAATGTTTAAAATAGGCAAAATTATGTATTTCTTATATGTCACATTATTTAATAGGAACAGTGCTGGGTTGTAATTAACAGGGGTAGGTAAGATTAGTATAGGCGAAGCAGCAGCGAAATGTGTCAATTATGTTTCAACAGAATCAAGGCAAAGCAAAGAAAAGAAGAAAAAGCGAGCCTATAGTTAAATGGGCTGAGTGTGTCAAGAAATGACCGCAGTAGATATTTTTGATTAACTGAAAGGAGAAAGTGTCTATGCTAGGGAGAAACCCGACCACCTTGCCAGACTTAAACATGACTTTGCCTCTATTTTGGTTTTCTACAGAAAGCGAGAACCCACATCAGCATTGTCTTCTTCAGCTACGGATGCACCAAGGAGACAGGAGTGGGAAAACAGAAGACGACATCCCTTTTGAAGTGTTTGTTATGTTATGTTGTCTGTTTTTTATTTTTTGACTCTTTGGTCTGAGAATGTCAACCTTAAGAAAAAAATGTGTCCTTTAAAAAGGTATGTGATTTTGAAAGAAAATAAAGCCCATAAGAAAATAAGGGCAATATCAAGCACAGGCAGATGTATTTATTGTATAAATCTGGATCATAAGCCAGGTCCCAACATCAGCCAGTATGTATTTAAATATAAGTTAAAAATGTGCGAAAAGAAAGAAAGGAGCGGCCATAAGAGAAATATAGTACAGATTGTTTAGGAGGCAGGAATGTTAATAGAAATACACTTAGCTTTTTAAGGGCTGGGGTTGAAGGGGAAGTACTGACAATAGACATACTTATTTTTCAAAGGAAACTCATTCAGTTGTATATTACAGATGGACGGGAGAGACCTATACACCAGGAGAATTGGCGGCACCCGACCCTGCGAGCAGAGACAAAAGGAATGAGGGACCCAGCCAGATGCCCAGTTGTAGTCACTTTTGTTTGAAAAAGGTTTTCCTGCAAAGACTCCCCCATTCTTGTGTCCCCAGAACAAGTAATCAAATGCCCCCCCGTTTAAATTGTTCTTTGATGATACGAATCAAAAGTTCAAGTGCTCTGTGATGAAAGAGACACTAAAATGTAGAAGAACTGGCCTGCGAATTAAAGGGCCAATGAACCTGCTGCAAAGCAGCCTAAAGGACAAAATAAAGTATGGACTAAATGGAGAAAGTACATGGACTTGGAAAAAGGAGAATAAAAATCAGGTGGAAGATGAGTTGATGAAAGATGAATGGAAAAAAGAAGACAAGCACTGTGCATGGGGAAGACAATGACAAACAAGGAAATGTTGTCATGGGGTGGGAGTAAGGAAAAAGTGCAGTAAAAGCTACAAGTAAACAATTTGTGAAAATGGGCTGGTGGGTTCTCTTAAGGAATGTTTTTCTCTCGATTCTTGTAGTGGCTGTAATTATCTGATGTGTATGGTTAGTTTATAGTAATTTAGGTAATAGAGGTGGGATTCAGATAAAAGCAAACGCATGTATTCTTTAAGGATACAAACATGTTCAAACTAGTAGAATACAATATGTTATTGATGACTTTGTAGAAGTGTTTTATAATACCTCCCAGGTTGAAACAGATCATCGCACTGAGGGGGGGGTGATTGGGACAGGGATGCATAGGTACACTGAATTTGGGGGAGGGTGGACATTGGGTGTAGTGGCCCTGTATTGAATAGGTGTCTGTATATATAGTATACATAGGCCAGAGGGGGGAGTGTAGAGGAGGTGCTAGACTTGCTAGGCCCCACTGCCCCCTCAAACTGAATGCAGATAACTTGTCAGGCTGATCAATAGTTCCAGTATTGCAAAAGTCAGAATTTTAGCGCTTCTTAGGACAGAAAGCAAATTTTAGGGTGATATATATTTTTTAGGGTCAGAATGCCACATACAGTTGAGGGTATCTCAGGTATTACACATATATTATGAATATCCAAAATCTAGTCTGAAAACTGAACAGAAACCGAGTTATTGTCAAAGGTTTCCCCCCGGCTCACCTGAGTTCTCTTCTTGTGGCGTTCCGCGGAGGACTCCTTCTCCCGGCCGGACCGGGACTTGTATAAGTGCGTGCGAGTCGAGTCTGACTCCAGCGCGAGCGTTCAAAGTTCCAGGAAGTCGCGTGTTCCAGGACGTCCAGGAAGAGGATGGAAGAAGGGTAAGAGATACTGGAAACAGGGGAAAAGGGAAGAAAGAATAAGGGGGTTGGCCAGGAACTTGGAAGGGTAACGCCGAGCAGCACACACACGTCGAGACACTACCTAGAGATAGCGTTGAGACGCGCAGAGGCGTGGCCCATTTATAGAACGTGCTGTGTCCGATGGAACGTGGCACTGGGCACGGCCATGTTGAAAGTATCAAGGAGCACACTCTCCGTCTGGACCAGGAAGACCAGAAGGGGCTATGTCCATGGTTCATGACAGCATGCCTCCTCCGAAACCCAGTCCCACCAGGCTTGCCAGGGTGTATGAGATGGAATCTTCTCAGCAATCGAGGGGTGTTTAGGTTGGATAGTGGTTCCCATGTTCTCTCGCTAGGAGGATAGCCTTTCCACTCGACCAGGTATTGAAGCCGACCCCATTTGTACCTGGAGTCACATATTCTGGATACTTCATATTCCAGCTGATTGTCCACAATCACAGGACTGGGTCTGCCGGTTTTCCGGGTGGAGTGGATGTAGGGTTTGAGTAGAGAAGTGTGAAAAACTGGATGTATTCTCTTCCAGGAGTCTGGTAGCTTGAGCCGATAAGAAACAGGATTGATGATTTCTTTTATGGAAAATGGACCATAATATCGGGGGGCTAACTTGTTAGGGCGTAGATGTCGTGGTAATAGTTTCGAGGACAACCAGACCTGGTCACCAATAGAATAGGAGGGTGCTGGTCTTCTTTTGGAATCAGCATATCGCTTAGTGCGAATCTGGGCCTTTCCCAATTGTTCCTTGGCTTCCTTGTGGATGTTGAGGAAAGTTTCAATCCAGGAATCAAGTGAAGGTACTGGAGTTGGATGTGGTAGAACTGAAGGTAACACGGAGGGATGAAAACCTTGACTGCAATAGAACGGGCTAACGTTGATCTGAATTGTTATAGGCAAATTTGGCCAAGGGTATAAGGAGGGACCAATCATCCTGTACCTTGGTTGCGAAACAACGAAGATATTGCTCCAGGGTTTGATTAACACCTTTTGTGGCCCCGTTGATCTGTGGGTGATATCCAGATGAAAGAGCGCGTTGAATCCCTAGAACACGACAGAGATGTTTCCAGAATTGTGAAATATATTGCGGTCCTCGGTCCGATATGATCTTGGAAGGGAGTCCATGAAGACGGAAAATGTGTTCTAGGAAAATTCCTGCGAGCTCTGAAGAGGAAGGAAGTTTATAGAGAGGCGTGAAATGTGCCATATGAGTAAACAAGTCTATGGTTACCATGATGGTCGTGTAACCCCGGGAAGGTGGTAATTCCACAATGAAGTCTGTAGCTATACATTCCCATGGTCTTGTTGGCAGTGTAGGTTGCAATAGAAGGCCCGCCGGTCTCTTATTGTCATGCTTATTCTGACTGCAGACAGTACAGGTCTTGATGTACTCTTGTACCTTGCATTTCATTTCCGGCCACCAAAACTGTCTTTGTATAAGACGGAGAGTGTTGGTTACACCACGATGTCCAGAATGAAATGTATCATGGCAGAGAGTTATTATTTTATGTTGAAGTTTCGGTGTGGGAATGACCAAGGCATTGTCCTTGAATAAGTATCCTTCCTTGATTCTTAAGTTACAGGGATTCTTCCTAGAGACGTCCTTCCAGAGGTCAGAAGACTGGGTTTTGGCTCGAATCCCTTCCAAGAGGTTGTTCGCTTGAGCTATAAAGATTGTGTTGGGAAACATTGTAGGATAGGTCCTATCTTCAGTGGTTAAATAGTCAGAACGTCGGGACAAGGCGTCCGCAATCACGTTTTGTGATCCAGGAACATGAGTGATTTGGAATTGGTACTGGGCGAAGAAGTAGGCCCAACGCGCCTGACGACTGTTCCTGCACTCCATAGATTGGAGAATTTGTAGATTTCGATGGTCCGTACGGACCTGGACTGGATATCTAGCACCCAGGAGTAAATGTCGCCATTCTGTGAAGGCTTGGCGGATTGCCAACAGCTCCTTTTCCAGGACGGAGTAATGGGTTTCACTGGTTGTTAGGGTTCTAGAGAGGTAAGCCACTGGGTGGTCCATCTTGTCCTCAAGCACCTGTTTCAAGACTGCTCCTATGGCATGGTTGGAGGCATCCGTTTCCACTATGAAAGGGCGATCTAAGTCAGGCTGAGCCAGGACGGGGGCTTGCGTGAATCTTGTCTTCAAGCGTTGAAAAGCCTTCTCTTGCGAGGAAGACCAGATGAAGGGAACATCCTTCTTCAGCAGAGCAACGATCGGTTGGACGAGCTCAGAAAAGGTAGGAATTAACTTTCGATAAAAGTTAGCAAGTCCCAAGAAAGACTGAAGCCGTTTCACCGATGTAGGAGCAGGCCAGGCCAGTATGGCCTTTACCTTTGATGGGTCCATTCCAACTCCTTCTGGGCTGAGGATGAATCCAAGGTAATGAACTGAAGTCACGTGAAAAAGACATTTCTCAGGTTTGACCAAGAGCTTGTTTTCATGGAGCCGTTGTAGTTCCGCCATGACATGTTCTTCATTGTTATTCCAAGGGATCCTTGGAATAAATCAAAATGTCGTCTAGGTAGACAATGACAAAGAGAAAAAGCATGTCAGAAAACACCCTATCCATGAAACGTTGAAAAACTGCAGGGGCATTAGCTAATCCAAAGGGCATGACTATATATTCAAAGTGACCAAAGGGCGTTCTAAAGGCGGTCTTCCATTCGTCCCCTTCCCGGATACGGATTAAGTGATAGGCACCCCGGAGGTCCAACTTTGTGAATATTATGGCGCCTCTGACAGCTTCCAGGATATCTGAAATCAGAGGCAGAGGGTACCGATCTTTGAGGGCGCATTGATTTAGACCACGGTAGTCGAGGCAGGGTCTGAGTTCCTTGGGATCCTTCTTAGGAACGAAGAACAATGAGGCACCCGCTGGAGATTTTGAGGGTCTTATGGTGCCATTTTCCAAATTGATGTCCAGGTATTCTCGGAGGGCCTTTTTCTCAGGTTCTGAAAGGATAAACATTCTGCCAAAGGGAATTACTGCCGAGGGATCTGTCTCAATGGCACAATCTTTGGGTCTGTGAGGGGGTAAAGCCTGGACTATGGCAGTCGAAAAGACATCAGTATATCCTTGGTAGACCTCTGGGACTTGTACAATGTTGGAAACCATGAGTGAGGTTTTTTGCTCTCCTGAATGTTCAATAGCTGGTGTTAAGGAGAGATCCAGGGATAAACAGTGGGACATACAAAACTCAGAGCCCAGAAACAATGACCCTGCTGTCCAATTAATGTACGGATTATGTCTTTGAAGCCAGGGCATACCCAGAACCATAGGGTAATGGGCTGATTTGATGATGTCGAATGTAATCTGCTCTTGGTGGTGGTTTATGGAGAGATGGAACTCTTGTCTGTAGGACAATTGAGAATGGGTCCTGAAGAGAGAGGTCTCCCATCAATTGCTTCAACCGGCTGTTTAATGTTCCGTGACTCATATGGTATTTTATGTCTGATAACCCAGTCTTGATCAATGAAAATTCCCATAGCTCCACAGTCCACCAGGGCCAGTATGGGATAGGTCTTGTGCTTGGAGGGCGATAGAAAGGCCTGTAGCACCACCAGGTTATTCTGTCCAGGAGAGTTCAAGGATGTGATTGATGTGGAGCAGACATCTTTCTCCCGAAACCTCGCTCCATCTAGGGCCGGGAGCTGGCATTTCCCGAACGCCGTGGAGGGGCTAAAGGACATTCTCTTACGAGATGCTTGTCTGAGGCACAACACATACACAGGCCGGTGTGAATTCTTCTCATCCTTTCTTGTGGAGTAATTGGCCCACGAAAGGCGCCTATTTGCATTGGTTCAGAGTCGTTATCAGGGGTTGAGACAGGGTCGGATTTCACAGTCGACTCCGGAGGGGTTAGTTGAAAGGCAGTCTTAGCCTTTTTCCTTTCAGCCCTTCTTTCCTGGATACGAATATCTATTTGTAAGGCTAGATCTACCAAAGCCTGAAACGAACTGGGGCGAGCCACTCTGGCTAATTCATCCTTGATATCGTCATTTAGACCCCTGCAAAATAAGGTGAATCTCGCTTCAGGGCCCCAATCAGCCTCCTTTACCAGCTGTTTGAATCTGGTAACGAACGTTAGCATATCCTGGGATCTTTGCCGAAAATCAAGTAGGCGTTCCTGGGCGCTGAACACTTGTTCGGGGCGGTCAAACATAGACTTGAGCGCCTGGATAAATGCATCATAATCGTCCAGGAGGACGTCTCCAGAGTTCACTAGGGGAGTGGTCCAAGATAACGCATTCCCTGTAAGGTGGGAGATTATGAAGCCCACCTTGGCCCTAGAAGTTGAAAAATAATAGGGCTTGAATGTAAAATGCACCAAGCAGGAATCCAGAAATCCACGTAAGGATTTTGGCGAGCCATCGTATTTGTCTACCACTCCACCCAGTATCACGCTTTCCTTATTAGCAGAGTCACGTGACAGCACTAATTGTTTCAAGGCTGCGTTCTCTGCCTTTAAGTTCTGTAACTCGGTTGTTAGCTCCTGCATGCCGCGCATGAGGTCCTGGACCGCTTTCTCCATAGCGGTATCAGTGTTGATCGTTTGGCGTCTCAATCTGTCAAAGGTTTCCCCCCGGCTCACCTGAGTTCTCTTCTTGTGGCGTTCCGCGGAGGACTCCTTCTCCCGGCCGGACCGGGACTTGTATAAGTGCGCGCGAGTCGAGTCTGACTCCAGCGCGAGCGTTCAAAGTTCCAGGAAGTCGCGTGTTCCAGGACATCCAGGAAGAGGATCGAAGAAGGGTAAGATATACTGGAAACAGGGGAAAAGGGAAGAAAGAATAAGGGAGTTGGCCAGGAACTTGGAAGGGTAACGGCGAGCAGCACACACACGTCGAGACACTACCTAGAGATAGCGTTGCGACGCGCGGAGGTGCGAGGGCGCGGCCCATTTATAGAACGGAACACGGCACTGGGCACGGCCATGTTGGAAGTATCAAGGAGCACACTCTCTGTCTGGACCAGGAAGACCAGAAGGGGCTGTGTCCATGGTTCATGACAGTTATGCCCAAAATACCAAAAAAACAAACTCCCCACTGGTAGCGGCACAGAACATTCAGGATAGAGAAAAGTCAACTAAAATTTGAAAAAAAGATGCTGGAAAAAAAGATGGTGGAAAACCCCATATTCATGCAAGATAATTAAAACATTCTCTAACAGAAGTTCATGGATAGTTCACTGCAGCTGGTGTATACATTTAGAATTTCTTCGCAGCAATTTTGACATTGATGGGTCGGGGCCAGTTAGAGGCCTAGGAAAGTACCAATTAGAGCATAAAGCTGCTTGGTTTACAGCAAATGAGATGAACAGCACGGGATAGCCTGGCAAAAAACTCTGATCTGATAAGGACTGCTCCTTTCCAGACATCAAAGGATTTATAATGAAGGTCAGTAGGATCTCCCACAAATTTAATCAGCCTATGTGCCAGTCAAGTGAGGCTTGCCAAGAGAAGTCATGTGGGCTTGGTGATTGACAAGCAAGCCAGCCAATTGGAGGATGGGAGGGTTCATATGTTAGCTAAGAGAGCCAATTGAGAATGTATCCTGAATTTGCATGAAATTTGCCTATATAAACACAGTGATTTTGGGAGCTCATTGCTGTTTTCCTGGTAGCCTCTAATGCATTAAAGATGATTTTTAACACAGCCCTGCCGCCAGTCTCCCTCTCTGGCTGGTCTCCAGTACCTCAGTGCACCGGTGTCAAAGGCTATGGAGGATGCAGGGCCCTCCTTTTCACGAGCACACTCTGATCGAGTTAAAGTACACAAGAAAATAGCAGTTTTGAGACAGCAGCTGAATGAAAGGCGAAAGACAAAAAAACAGAAGGGGATCGCAAGAACGGTATTTCCATTGAAATCTTTCTACAAGGAACCATCATTTGCGAGGAACCTCGAGAAAAGAAAGCATAAGACCAGGAAACCAGGCTGAAGAATCCTGCATTTTGTGTCGGAGATACCCAGGACCCTCCCACGTCAATAATCAAGGCGTCAGTGAAATCAACACAGCCGGTGAGTTGGGAAGACCGATATAAGACCGGCCTGTGGTGAAGCCAAGGTTGTAAGCAGCAACATTGTATGGCGGGTGCTGGAATGAACATTGTCTAACCGTGTGTGATAAAAGACGCAAGTAGAGTCAAACTGCTAATGAGTGATTGAACTTTAACACCAAGATACAATATCTTTGACAGAGTGGTCCGGCACCACATGGGTGTTCAATTTAAAGCCTCTGCAAGGTATCCAGCTGAGAAGTGACAGGAGTGAAAGTTGAAAGAGTTATATGTCTACAAAGAATTGTGAATCAAAGTGGTCCTACGATGAGTTGAGCAAAATCCGGTGCACAACCGAAAGTCTTTGATTTTGATGAAGTAAAGAAAGTTTTGAAAGTAAATAAAATTGGTCTGAGCCCAGCGGAGGTACAGTTATTGAAGGTTGTGCTAAGGTTGGTCGGAGCCCGGCAGAGTGGGACCGAGGTGAATCGTGAATCATCTGAGAAATTGTGTACATGTGCTATCATAAGACGGAAGTAACTTTAATGGTGGTTTGTCGCATCAGGCCCTCTGGAATAAGAGACTTTGAATGGCAAAGAGAGTTTGGCACAGAGGCCCTGATGCTGAGGTTTTGAACTGCATCGACATGCTAAAGAAAACATTAAGTGTGCTATGCTCGAGTGTGCCGCTTTGTCCTGTGCTCAAAACGTGGGGAAGGTGAGCTAACGGCTCAGATATCCTTACATATAATTTCTTAAACACTTTTCTTTTGCATAACATTGTTTCCCACAGTATTTGAATTTAGAGGTAAGGATTGGCTATAGGTTTATTAGTATAGGTCCCAAGAATCTACTAGAACTGCATTATTATTATTTGATGGTTGTAGCTTGCTCCCATCTTTATATTTGGAATTAGATCGGCATTTTTCAAACCCAATTGAAGTTCAATAAACATCCTTGAACTGTGATCACTTGTGTCTGTCTTACTGTTTGATACCATGCCTTCCTTACAGTGCAAGGAGTTCTACTGACTGTGCTGAATAATGCATTGGCAACCTTTTCAAAATTAATGTCCCATAGTCACTGTCAACTAGGCACACTACTGCCGCACCCATAAGCCCGAGGCCTGTGACCTGGTCAATTGTTGCGGACCCTTCAACAAAGAGGACCTCATCCCTCTCGAGTCATCGGTCTTTTGCTTTGGGAATGTCATCCTCCTCTCCCTCGAATGTTACACAGTCGTGTCTGGCCAAATCCTTATCAGTGCACATTTCTGTAATCAAGGTCGCAGGGTTCACTGTTTTACATCGTATAATGTGTATGTTTGGGCTGGAGAGAATGATCTCATATGCAGATGCTCTTTGGGTAGTCAGGGTAGATTTTGAACTTTCTAGAATGGCAAAGACGGCATGTTCCACCTAGAGCGTGATTAAACAGCCCATTACAAATGTGAAACTTTTTTTGATGGCAAATGCTGCAGCTGCAAGAGCCTGTTCGCAAGGGCACTGCCCTTACATTACTGAATCTAACGTGCCACTGTAATAGGCCAGTGACTTGTGGCCCATCGTGCTGTCCTGTGTCAGCACAGCAGTCATAAACTGGCCGTAGTGTGAGAACAAGTAAAATTCCTGTGTTTAGTCTGGGGTCACCAACACACGGGTGTATTTTAAATTCATTAACATTTTGTAACATCTCCTCAGTCCATGCAATTTTGTTGTCAGTCTTTTGTGGTTCTTTGAGGCCCTGTAAGAGTGGCCTTATGTGTGCTGCGTAATCAAGAATCCATGCCCTGCAGTAATTGCACAACCCTACAAGCTTCTGCATTTCTTTTACTGTCGTGGGCTGGGGTGGCACACACAGAGGCAGCCCGATCAGGTATTATTTGTTTGCCATGTGCCGAAATCAACTGCCCTAGATATAAATTCTCTTGTAAACAGTATTGCGGATTTTCCTTGTCAACCTTGACCCTTGTGAGCCAAAAGAGTGTTGTCTGCATTGTAGCTCAGTGTTGCTGCATACCAGCAGATTGTCTACATACTGGATGATCGTGCTGGACACTTCAATGTTGCCTAGATCTGACTGTAGTATTCTGTTAAAAATACTGGGGCTCTCGCAGTACCCCCGAGGTAATCTTGTATGTTCAAACCTCATACCCCCATGAGTAAAGGCAGTCAGGTACTGAGAGTCTGGGTGCAATGGTATGGAAAAGTATGCATTATTGACGTCAACCACCCAGAAATGTGTTGCCTCTTTGGGGATGCTACACAAGATTGTGGCTGGGTTGGGAACTATAGGACATTGTTGCTGTACAATATCATTTAGGGGGTGCAAATCCTGAATCCTGAATCATTCTCCAATTTCACCCGTTGCCTTTTATACAGGGTAGATGGCCATGTTGCACAGGGAGGCAGATGGTACAATTATCCCTTGGTTGTGAAGTGCACTGATGGTGTCTTTAATTCCCTCCTCTGCCTCCCTAGAAAATGGGTATTGTTTAACTCAGCATAGTACTGCTCCTGGTTTCAGTGTGATGTGTACTGGAGTCACTGCCTGTAGGCGCCCTACGTAATGGGGTTTGTTGTTCATAGCCTATCAGGCACTTGCTCCAAATCTGCCTCGACAAACTGGGGTGGGACCATAAAGGCCATCATGGGACACTGAACCTTTCTATATTGTACCATTATTTCCTAGGGTATACATATCGCTAGCACAATCTCTCCGTCCTCTGGCCTGTCTTTGGACAATTCTGCGTTAGTCACCTCCTTATAGTCAGGTTAATGAAAAGTACTGTGCGCCACTCAATCCCATGCTGCTCAGTCCCTATTACAACAATAATTTTTGCTGAAACCACCAATCCGTGTAAATCTAGGGACAGTATTGTACACATCGCCATTTCAGGGGACACAACAGGACAAAATAAAGTCTGTGGGCACTTGCTAACACTTTTTGCCAATCTGAGGCACTACCTCCATAAGCACCATGATTCAATACACACACATGTCCGGATCTATAGGAATACCATGAACCACCACCTCTCCTCCCATTGCATGAATAATCAACATTTCTCTGATGATGGTCATGTTGAGCTTGCAAATCCCTGCCCAGCAAATTCACTGGCCAACTTTCTGAATATAGTAGGGGGGCCTGCACGACCTTCCCCCCTATTTTGATGTCAACCTCTTTAGTGTTTGGACCATGGAGACAGCCCCAGAGAAGCCCTCCCTCACTGATGCATGATATTGTGGCACCCGTGTTGACCATAAAAATGAAGTGTTTGTTTCCTATCTCTGTGTCCACCAAGGGTTCCTCATTAGGCTTACTGTTATTGATAGGACTGGGCACGCAACCGCTCTGTGTGGGCTGTCCTAATCTGGGTACGTGTTTGACCCTGGGAACGTGAAAGGGTGGTTTCCTATCACGCTCACCCCTCAGTATGGAACTATGGTTCCATTGGGCACTGTACTTCGTTGAGTGTGTGCATGTTTCCATTCCCGTACTGGGGCATCACTTGTTGTGGGTACTGCTGCTGTTGCTGTGTGTACTGTTGTTGTAGTTGTTGTTGCTGAGGGGAGGCTCCCATGGGCTGTGGTGGGAGCTGTGTGTATGCTTAGTGTATTTCATAGGGTCTGGAGGTCAGGAGCATTTATTTATAAATAAGACGTTTTCAGTCAACCTCATTTATTCCAATTCCAAGACCTCAAGATCTCATCAGCCACAGCCTGAATCCAACTTGTACTTAAAAGAACCTTGCTCCACATGAATTATAACATGTGAAGCAGCCTTTGAGTTTAAGAGCTATGTTAAACCTCGCTCAGCTATGTGCCCCAATTTAGTAAAATATTGAAAACTCTTTTCAATAGTTTACATATAAAATTGGCACACATAGCTGATCAGGTTTAACTCAGCTCTTTTTGATCCTTGTATTGAAGGTAGGCAGGTTTTACATCAACAGTTTAAGTTCAATGTGCAGTCAAACTTGAATGATAAGGGTATCACTTTTTGCCAATTATTTTATTTAAACTGTTGAGGTCTAGAATCTTAGACACTAACTTTGCAAGCCCAAAGACTAGCTTTTTGGACTTTGTCAGCAAATGCTCAGTATAATGCTCTGTATGAAGCAGTTATTAAATATGTCTGTTCTATGACACTACTTTTCGCTTATGTACTTCTTGCCCAGTGTTTCATCAGCAGGATATCCGGGCGTCATCTGAAGGTACAAGTGCATGATGGTTATTTCATGCTTGATCTTGGGGTCTAACTTTATAAAAATTTTCCATTTCTTTTCAGGAGAGATCCTCTGCAAGTTTAGATTTCTGGCTAAGCTTTGTGTCAATGATAACATTGGGTACATATACAAATGACACCACTATAATAAATAAAAAAAAAACACCTTTCCACTCGTCATGTTTTTAAAAAGTTTGTTTTACTAACAGCATAATTAAATTTTTTAATTTCAGTGACAGATCATTATACAGTAGACATTTTAAAGAGTATCTGGAATAAGTTATACAGCAGTGAGTTGTTGAATATTGCTGCCTTCGTGACAGCTTTTTTTTCCAAGGAAACCTAAATGAACTCCTTTGAGAAACTATAAGGGAAGTACACATATTTAAGTACAGTGTCATTTTATGACAAAGTATTTACCACCAGAATGGGATCCAGAGCAACAGCTTTATAGCCACCCTAATAATGTTCAAACCTATCTTATGTAGTCATTGATCTTCCACGAAATGTTTTTGATTAGACTGGACCCCAGTAGACAGATTTTACTAGTGAAAGGTTGCATTTAAACAATAATAATTACATTCTTCTTGTATTGAATTGCAGGCCTTCTAATATTTCGCATGTGTAAGATCATGAACGTTTGATGCATTGTAGTTAAGTGCTACACAAAACTAGAAATGACTATGCATTGCTGAAACATGGGTCCATAACTATGAAACAAGTAAATGCGGCTGGAACCAGCAGGCCAGCACTGGTTAAGTTTGTCTTCTAAGGCACACGATTACATTAGACGATTTATTTCTCTTTCAATTTCTTTTACATTCATCAGTTTACACATCGTTTAAATGTTACACATGGTTGTTACTTAATATCTGAAATCAGAACTAAATATTATTTTGTGTAAGCAAAACATGCAGTTGTTCCCTACAAAAATAAACGTGCTGACTAACAATTCTGTTAATTCCCCAAAATCGTATTTCTGAATTGTCACTACTTCTCCATAAACAGAGCATTGATCTCCTTCTTTATGGGAGGAATTCACCAATGAGGGTAGATCGAAAGGAAATTAAAATAATAATAGAAAAGGCAAAAACTATTATGCCAATGACCATCAAAAATTAACTCCATCACAAGTCCATATTAACTTTCTTGTAAGGAGTCAATCACACCTGCGTAACCAATTACTCTAAAAAAACAATACAAACACATAAATATAATATTTGAATCAAATAACGTTAAACCTTAATGATGTCACCAGAAGTTTTAAGACTTTCCCTGCTAGAAAATATTTAAAATAGGTAGCATTTGAGGAGGAAAGGTAGCTGCTTGTAGCTGCTCCTTGGAGATGGGGACACCGCAAGCTACCTTGATGAGGCATTAGGAACAGAGAAGGGTGGGGGTTCATGATTGAGGGATGCTAACCACTCCAATCTTATTGTTCGAGGAGAAGCTGAGGGCAATAAGTAGGACATTGTCTTTAGAAATCAGGACTGTCCCGCACATGACTTATATGATGCTATAAGCACCCGACAGATGTGTTTTGTGTTTCTCTTTCCTGCACCCAATGCAAATGAGAAAAACAACGGTTAAATAAATAGTGCCTTAGTATAATACACACCAGGTAGTCACGTGTAGGTATCGGGTGCATTATTACTGGCGGGATTGGCATTCTTTACCAAGTGAAGGGGATTTGGGGGATTAAGGTTAAGAAGGGCAACATATTTAAGGCAGAGTGGGGAAAGAACAAAGGAGAACTCTACAAGGAGGGTTTGGCCAGTTTCTTCTGCTCTATAAATGTAGGTCCTCGGAGCAGTCCTTTGGGTATTGTATGCAAACACAATGGCACTTAAAGGCTCTTCCACTCCTGATGCGATCCCATAGTTACTTGTGTTAGAATATTTGATACGCTGGGAAGAAATAACATACTAGAATTAAATCAAGCAGAAATCTGTCAGAAGAGTTTGTTCGCATGTTAGCTCCTGGCAGGAATGTACCATGTGCAAATAATGGGGGACACAATCGTTCACTTAAAAGCAATGAACATGTGGTATTGGCGATATGTGATATTATAAAAATAGCACGTGTTAATGGGGTGTGAAGGAGACGTATGCAGTGGGATTCAACCTATTGAAATTATTGATTGGTGCACCTATTTAGAAAGTGTTTCTACATTTCACTCTGTATACAAAAGGAACAGTGACACGTGAAAACCAGTCTAGGCATACAAAATAAATATCATCTGTCTTAATGAGGCAATTAATTGCTTTTTTCTTGAACGAAAACTAATAAGTTGCAAAATTAAGCATCTTGACAAAAGAACTCTATTCTAATGTATAAACGATTATGCAGCATATTTCTGCATGTGCATTTTTCAACATTTACAAACAATTAAGTCTAAAATAATATATTCATTTTATCCCTAAAATATTTAACCTTTCTGTGAAATGACTGAAGCAAATTTTCAAGCTTCTCAGAAATGAACAAAAATATATCTATAAATTATATATACTTTAACAATATTCCCACAACAAATAAACCCAGCAAACATTATATTATTTTACAAATAATGGAATGTATACAAGAATATACATTCATATATTTTAAAAGTTAGCATTATGTCATCCTATGCAGTGTGGGTGGTAAATTATGAAGTAGATCGCAGACATGCTAATGCTTGTATGGTATGTCCGTAGAAACGGAGCGGCCCCATCCTGGTCGTCCATTTATTGAGATTGTGTTTGATCGAACATCCACCTAAGAAAAAAATTGCATATGTGAACATTTTGCCTTTTGTTTTTCATAAAAAGTCTTGCATCAAACATTTTGTTCCATTGTAAAGTCCTTATTATAGAATACACAGTCCAATATTGTATTCAGGTCATATTTTACTTTAGAAATGGAGTGCAGACCACTTAACAAAAGCACTGACATTAGTAAAACAATTAACATGGCTTACAATCTCATCAGAATTACGTAAGCTACAAAATGTGATTTGGGCAATGTGCTGAAGACCTAGAAAAGTGGCCTCTTTATACTAATAGTTCCTTCATTACTGCAGCGGGTACTTTTAGTATATATGATGGAGTCCAAGAGCTTCTGTGCATTTCTTCTTCATTATTAGCACTAAACACGTGAAATGCCTACATGAGATTGGTGTGATGGTAAAGATGAGAAGGGGCATTTTCCAGAGGCGTAGACAGGGTAGGGCAGGCAGTCCCCAAAACCAAAATTGGCTCAACAGGGCATATATAATGCTCGTGAGTGATCTATGAGGCCTCAGGAGGCAAGGGGAGATGAGAACACTGCTACCCTGTCACTTTGTAGAAAGCACTACTGACTTTCTAAATTGTCTAGAAATTTTGACTAGTTGACTGGGCCTATCATCAAGCAGAAATACAACGAGGCAAACAAGGAGAGAGAACGTTCTGTCTGTCCCTAGCTGTGTTAGGCCCTATCCCCAGTCAGTGCTAGTGTGCTGCCTGTTTAATAGTGGAAAGAAAAAGAAGAGAACAGTGTACTCATATTTTAACTCTTTTTATGTCTTTCATTCGTTAATGCTCGATTGACTGGTGGCCCAGGCACTGTATTGTTGGAGAATTCTTGGGGTGTGATCAGGGTAATCAGTGCGGATCAAAAACTGCTTCTTAAGAAAATTAAAATACGGGGTAAGGAACACGTTACTTACCTGTAACTGTTGTTCTCCAGCATGGGGTCTGGCATGGATTCACATGCTCATGAATATTCCCCGTCGTCAGGCTGGGAATCCTCGGTAAAGAAAAAATCAGTTTCAGTTTCGTTTCTGTACTGTCTTTCTCCTAATAACCAATCACTGGTCTCTGGGTCATACTGCCCCAGCCAATGACTGCCCTCTACATATGCCCCTCCTCTGGCAGCCATCTTCAGATTTGGTAGCAAGTAAAGTGGCAGTAGGACCAAGAGAAGAGCCGCAGAGGGGTAGGCAGGAAGGTTTGCATGTGAATCCATGCCAAACCAATGCTGGAGAACAACAGTTACAGATAAGTAACTTGTTCCTTCTCCAGTATGGGGTCTGGTATGGATTCATATGCTCATGAATAAAAGAATACATAGCAGTGCACACATGCACAAACACAGGAGGTGGCAAGGCTCAACATAAAGCATTTCAACAACTCAACATTAAGCATCTCTTACCTCTTCACCAGGCTCACCTTCAAGCGAACAGGTTGCGCAGCACTGCTAGGCTAATTCTGGACTCCTCCCTGGAATCCCGGTTGTCGCAGTAGAATTTCGTGAAGGTGTGCGTCGACCTCCATGTAGCAGCCCTGCAAATGTCCAGCAGGGACACACTAGACAGGAACGCCGCAGTTGCAGCAATCGGTCTGGTCGAATGGGCTCTCGGACAGCCAGGCAACGGTCGGTTTGCCAACCGGTGACAGTGTGTGATGCAGCCAGAGAGCCACCTGGAGATGGAAGCCTTGGAGAGGGCCTTCCCTTGGTTCATAGGGCCAAAGTTCACAAACAGCTGTGATGTCTTCCGAAAACTCTTTGTGCGGTCCACGTAGAACTTCAGTGCTATAGCCACATCCAGCGAGTGCAAAGTCCTCTCAGCCAGCGACGAAGGCGACGGGAAGAAAACAGGTAACACCAAGGGCTTGTTGAGATGGAAGTCCGACGGCACCTTGGGCATGAAGGAGGGGTGCATCCTCAGCACGACCCCCATTGCGTGGAAAGTCAAGTACAGAGGCCTACAGCAGAGGGCCTGGATCTCTCCCACTCGTCGCGCGGAGGTAATGACCACCAGGAACGCCATCTTCCACGATAGGAATTTCAGAGGTGCCGAATGCAGAGGCTCAAAAGGAGGACCCATGAGCCTAGTCAGAACCATATTGAACTCCCACGCCGGGGCCAGAGCCTTCACCAGCGGGAACTAGTGGAAAAGTCCTTTCTTGAACTCCTTAACCAGGCGATGCGACCACTGCGACGATCGCCCCAAAGTTCTGGTGTAGCAGGAGATAGCCGCCAGATGGATCTTGATAGAAGAGTGTGCCAGCCCGCCTTGGCCAGCGACAGCAAGTACTACAGCACTTGAGGGGCCGTAATCCATAGAGGGTTTATCTTGGGATACAGTGACTATCGCGCATTTTCACAAGCTTACTGCAAGAAGAGAACAAAAAGAAAAACCTAAGAAAGCCATTAGTTCAAAAAGAAAGTGTCAAAATATGCCATAGATGGGCCGGTACTGACGAGCGGAGGAGGGTTGAGAATGCAGCAACCTATGGGTGCATCATAGATGAATAATAAGCGACAGACAGATCAAGGAGGAAGTGGGTCCATACAGAGAGGCTGGGGAAGAAGTTTTAGAAGAAGGGGTGGTTTTACAAATAATCAAAACAGTTTTCAGAATATGCAAGGAGGGCAAATTAGAAAAGAACCTCTTGTATTTTGGACAAGTGGCATGACAGGCCACATTGCGCACATGTGTGGAAGCCAAGGGTATGCACAAGATGGACAACTCTCAAGAGGGGGGACAGTTTATCCCCCAGTATATAGCTCACAAGCCAGGGAAGGGTATGCCCAGGATCAGACAGTCTATCAGACATACAACAGGTACAGCAACTAGAGCAAGTGTAAAAACGGATTCACTATAGGTACAATTTTAGTGAGCCCCCATGCAGATTCAGCAATATGCAATCACAGGGCAGATATTGACACCCAGGATAGTAGGTGCCATTATGGTAGGAGGAATTCCTTTCACAGGAACAGGAACCCACAATAGGACATTTCACATGCACCCACAATAGGACAGCTCACAGGACGACTTGATGTGTTAAATGATGCTAGGCCCCAAGAGATGCCAAGGGTTAATGTGGCAGTAGGAGGAAAAATCTTTGTGCTGGGACTGCATGTCTTTGAACAAAGGAGAAAGTGTGTTAAATGGGGGGAATTATCAGAAGATTGAGGGTTCTTTGGAGTTATAAGTTGGGTTTATTTTGTTGATGAATCATCAGTCTTTATAGGAGAGTTTGTTACAACTGATTTTTGGGAAGGGATTGGATGACAAAACTTGAACATGATGATTTTATTTATTTTGATCAAGGGATAGTGTGTTCTATTTTTGGAATGCATATATAACACTGAGATATAGATTATTGTGACAGTTCAATATACTGATGATTCAATTGGGAATCCTTCAGTATAACTAAAATCAATTAGTTCACATAAGACAAAAAAAGGAAATTAATACAATACATTTAAAAAACACTCATTGCACTTAGAAGTAGTGCCTTGTATTACATCATCAGTGATAGTAAAGTGGGTACAGGTATACACACAGATGTGTTTTGCTTCAAATACTTACAAGATTTAAAATATAAGGACATTTATCACTTTGTAGAGTCACAGGTTCTCATCTCAACATGTTTCTGTTCAGATAAACATAACTGTTGAACATTTTCAGGAGTATTCATCACACACTTTTTTTTAAAGTACTTCTCTGTGGTAATTTCAATGGTTCACATATTGTGTTCCTTGTAAATAATCTTGGCCTGTCAAATAAAAACAAAAACAAATAGTATCAGCTAAATAGTATCAATGTCAATGCTGAAGTTCTATTCTTGCTATTAACATTAAGCAATGCACCTTTAGTAGGCAATGTAAATTACCTGCATAGGTGCTGTGGGGGGCGAGCAACACGGTTCTCAGTTTTTGACAGGACCGAGCTGTGTCCTGTTATGCACCTATTGGGAAAAAACATAACCATACGCTTTTTGTGTCGCCTACGTAGTGTACCAGGATTTTGATCTGTACTATTAAATAAAAAACATTGTATTGTTCAGATGGGTTGGATTTGACGAGAACCCACCTATTATCTGTATTTCCAGGGTATGTTTCGGGAGGTATTCCAGCTCGCTATTTTGTCACATACAGTTGGCACAGTGTTGTTCTATTAATCTTCTTATTGGCACTCGGTTTTATTGTGGAGGAGTATCCTGAAAGAGATGGTTGGGACAGATGTCACTTCTCGTGCTTTGCATTCTAGCCTGTATTGGAAGTATTGTTCCGTGAGTCCTGCCTTCGAAGGTGGGCCACGCTCCCGCTCTTGTGAATGTGATTTCTGTCCTAGTTGAGGCTTCTCATCGTAATGTGCATCTATTTGCGTCTCCTACTATATAAAACAAAACTTGTATCAAACTTAAGTAGGGAATGCGGATCGTGTATTATTGTGGGACGGTAGTGTCTCGCACATTTCTAACGCGCGTCTTCCAAGTTTTACCATAATCTGCTCTCGTAACTTGCCAATGATGGTGTTGCTGTCTGTTGCATCGGCGTGCCTGAAAGCCTGGGGCTGTACATTCTGATATTCCGATCCAATGCAGTGGCATCTCCACGTAGCAGATTTCTCTGTCAACAAAAGGCTTCGGTTGCTAGGACACCAGGGTAGCTATAATGGCTGCAGTGGTTCAGTTTTCTATGTTGTTAGTTACCTTATCAACCGAACACCATCTTGGAGTGTCCGCATGCACTATAGTTCAATGGTTTATTTTACACGGTTCCTAACTGCCAGACTATTCTTGAATCCAATTTTGATAGTATTGGTGTTTTAATTATATTATTACAGGTCATTTGTTCCATCTCGTTTTGTTGTGCCAAGGTGTCATCCATGGTTAGCACGTGTTGGTTTAGAACTGTTGCTTCAAGCCATAGAAGACAGTTTATATGGGGCACATACGATGCCAGTGACTAGGTTGCCAGTCATTCTCACGTCCATCGCTTCACCATTGTCACAGATGATCTCCATCACATCTGGCACGATGTTCATAAATTGAAAATCCTCTCCACTTGGTATTTGCCTCTCTGCTTTTGCCTCCATCCTCAATCTTACTATCGGATCCCTTGACGTGGCTTTCTAATGCAGCCCCTTGGGGGTGGCCATCATTCATTGTATAATAGGAACGAAAGGGGGGGGGATCGGTCAGCGGTGGCTGTGGACAAGCCTGGCCCTCGTATGTTGTCAAATTTGTACTGGTACCTATTTACCACTGTGGTGCGGTTCAACCTTTTATTTTATGCCATTCAATGGCCTTGTTTACTTCTCTGCTATCACTTTTCAAGATGTAGATCATTCCTTGCTCTTTTTTAAAAAGCAGTTCATCTGTGTGTGGTGAGTTGTCACCTCTGATAACCTGCAGCACTGTCCAAGGGAAGTCTTCGTTGCCGTGGTTTTTTGCCGTGAAGTGTTTCACCATCAGCGCTTTGTCCGTCTTGTTCCTGAGACAACTGCGATGCTCAATAATCCTGGTTTTAATTTTTCTGTTTGTTTTGCCCACATAGGGTAACCCACATGGGCATTTAATTAAATAAATCATGTGGTCCGTATTGCAGTTAGAGAAGCTCCTCTGTATCCATTTTTTATTTGTTCCAATGCCTACTTCTTTACTTTTTTTCGTACGTTTGCACACTCCACAGTTGCCACAGGGATGATGTCCCATCAGTTTTTCCCTCCCCCAAAGTGTGGTGAGACTCGGTGTCGGTACTGGATATCTCTTAAGCTTACTGCTGCTTACCCTGTTTCGAATCAAGATACTCTTTTCGTATGAAAAGATGGGTAGTTCATGTGGGTTCTATGCAGAATCAAAAATTCTCCAGTGTTTCTGGATAACATTCCAGATTTTCAGGCTCAGGTCGGTGAACGTGCTGACACACACTAGTCTTTCATCTTTTGGTTTCTCCCCGCTTCTTTCTAGGAGTTTTGTAGGAATGCCTCTCTATTGTTTTTACTTGCCCTTTTGGATGATCTCTTGATCTTTTGTGGGGTAGCCTTTCTTTCGTAGTTTGATAGACAGTGCCTGGGCTACTTCCTCAAATGTGATGTTCTGAGAGCTATTGCTTTTCAGTCTGAGTAACTGGCCAAACTGAAGATCATCACGCAAGTGCTTCACGTGGTGGCTAGTGTAATCCAAAAGTGAGTTTTTATCCTTGGCTTTGTGGTATGGTCTTACCAGTAACCTACCATTCTGTTGGGAGATGGTGAGATCCAGAAAGTTGGTGGTCTGGTTGTCCACTGATATTGTAAATTTCAGATGTGGATTCAAGGAGTTGAGCCAAGTAAAAAATGTGTTGGGTTGTTTAGATCCCTCCCAGATGACGAGTATGCCGTCAATATAACATGTCCATTTCCTGATGTTCGCTTTAAATGGATTAATGTCATTGTAGATATGGCTCTACACTTTTGCAATGCATCATTTGAGCATGGATTTATTTATATCAATTTATATTGGCATGCAAAGGGTAAGTAGCTCTGCGAGGTGTTTAAACAGGATCAGAGGTTTAGTTTTGTATTATGAAGTGAGCATTGTGCTAAACATGGCTATTTGGCCTTGTGGAGAAAGTGGTGAGAATATTTGATGAATTCTTGTTTAGACCACGGACACCTATGGCTAAAGAGGGGGGCAGATAGCCCCTCTAAAATAAGAAACAGCCATAAGTATAAAAGAAAAAGGTACTGTTCAAGGGAAGGGACATGAGAATGGACCATGGAGGACAGTGAGGGTTCTCAAGGAAGGGGCTAGGTTGATTGATATCACTGATGACAACACATTTAGATAGGATTCAACGGATGATGAAGTGGTATTTCTTTAGGAGCAGCACACAATGGAAAGAAAAAGGGAAAATGATATAGCATGCAGCAATAATGTAGCAGCATTCAACATAATTTCAAAAAGGCTTGGAGAGAGTGCCAAGTGTCCTGTGGACTGTAGGCCCTTATGACATGGGTCTAGTGAAATTAATAGGGGAACAAAATAAAAGTACAGGCATGCAAGGGATTATAAATATGACAACTATGAACGTTTGTATTATGATTAGACTAATTAGTGACAGATAATAATAAACAGTTGACCTTAACAGCACAGGAATAAGGAACTCAAAACTAAAAAAGAGGATTGATGACAAATTCAGGGAGTGCAATAAAAATAAATGAATGAATGATTGGATATTATTGGCTATAGTTGAATAGTGTAGTTTATTTTAATAAAAAAGACAATAGGCCTCATTACAAGTGTGCCGGTCCACTAACAATGGTGCCAGTAGACTTACTGGACCGGCACACTATGAGTCTGCGAGTGGCTGCCGTCCCGCCCACCAGGCCTGCCCTTCATCCCCATTCCCATTGAGCCCTATGGGACTCAAATGTGAATGGGGATTTACATGTTTCCGGCGCCTGACTTCCTGGAATGCCGGGGTTGTAATCCCCCGGTTATTCTGGGAAGCCATGCGCCGGAACCGGCACAGCTACCGCTGGACTTGTAATGAGGCCCAATAGCCTATGGGTACATTTAGAAGCTGTGCCCAATAACCCCTCAGAGAAAAGCTGCATTTAGAAGTTGTGCCCAATAGCCTCAATGAGAAAGTTGCATTTAGAAGTAATGCCTAATAGCCAGTGTGTATATTTAGAAGTTGTGCCCAATAGCCTCTCTGAGAAAGGTTGCATTTAGAAGTGTACCCACTAGCCAATGTGTATATTTTGAAGTCGCATTCAGAAGTTGTGCCCAATAGCCTCTCTGAGAAAAGTTGCATTTAGAAGTTGTGTCCAATAGCCGCTCTGAGAAAAGTTGCATTTAGAAGTGTACCCACTAGCCAATGTGTATCTTTAGAAGTTGCATTTAGAAGCTGTGCCCAATAGCCTATGTGTATATTTAGAAGTTGTGCACAATATCCTCTCTGAGAAAGTTGCATTTAGAAGGGTACCCAATAACCTATGTGTGGATTTAGAAAATAAACAAAGTATCTGGAGCGTATATAGTACAATCTGGAATGCAGAGAACGTTTCGAAAGAGCATATAACCCATCCTATCACACCACCACGCTTACTCTCTCCTTTACATCACCACTCAACTAGAACGCAGAGATACTATGACACCATTCGGTATAACTGTTCTCATACCAACATCGGCCGCTTACTCCACATCACTCTAAGTAAACACTGCTGGTTTCACACCCCCCAGCCAGGCGTTCTCCTCAGGCCTAACGCAGCCACATCCGTTCTGGATAAATCCTGCCAGAACGAACACATTCTCCTGATCTCTCAACCACCACACCTATCGCTAAGAAGCAGCTATCACACGAATACCGCACGAGCTGCACACATATCCGGTGCTCACACGCACCTCTTTGACTCTCTCTACTCTCTCTACTGATCTGAACTTCGGTTCCCAAGGGCGTTCAACCTACCAGCGCCTTCAGACCATACCAATGGTATATAAGGCGCTATATAAGTGCAAAATAACATAACATAACAATGCGATTAATGAAGGGCCAAAGGGGTATGGCTGGCCAAGATTGATTTGATTATATAAGAACATTTTATTATAGGACTAATTCAAAGAACATATGTGAGTAAGTAACAAAGACATTATTTTGAATGTATATGATACATGGTGATTTATGTTTTACAGATGAAACCTATTGTCCTTTCTTGTGCACAAGAGAAATGTCTACATGGCCTAGCAGAGTAGAGTAATATAATGGGACAAAGCATTATATTGTGACAGAGGTAAGTGCTAGTGGACCAGTAGGGCTAGAAGAGGTAAGTACTGATTCACACCCAAAGTGGGTGAACACATTGGTGATCATTATTAGGATTAAGTGGACCCAGGTAAGTACAGAAAAAAAGGCAGTACGGGATAAAGTCTTTTCAAATATGTATCATTTTCCCAAGATAGGTACAAACAGGTGTGGGTATATAATAGCATGTATATGCAAGTATGGCCATCTCTAACGACAAGGACGCAGAAGACTTCAGATAAAAGGTGGAGTAACCTTTTTTGAATTCTGCTGAATAGCAAGATGCCAAAAGGGTAGATTTGGCAGAAGTGTAGGAAATGTTTAAAATAGGCAAAATGATGTATTTCTTATATGTCACATTATTTAATAGGAACAGTGCTGGGTTGTAATTAACAGGGGTAGGTAAGATTAGTATAGGCGAAGCAGCAGCGAAATGTGTCAATTATGTTTCAACAGAATCAAGGCAAAGCAAAGAAAAGAAGAAAAAGCGAGCCTATAGTTAAATGGGCTGAGTGTGTCAAGAAATGACCGCAGTAGATATTTTTGATTAACTGAAAGGAGAAAGTGTCTATGCTAGGGAGAAACCCGACCACCTTGCCAGACTTAAACATGACTTTGCCTCTATTTTGGTTTTCTACAGAAAGCGAGAACCCACATCAGCATTGTCTTCTTCAGCTACGGATGCACCAAGGAGACAGGAGTGGGAAAACAGAAGACGACATCCCTTTTGAAGTGTTTGTTATGTTATGTTGTCTGTTTTTTATTTTTTGACTCTTTGGTCTGAGAATGTCAACCTTAAGAAAAAAATGTGTCCTTTAAAAAGGTATGTGATTTTGAAAGAAAATAAAGCCCTTAAGAAAATAAGGGCAATATCAAGCACAGGCAGATGTATTTATTGTATAAATCTGGATCATAAGCCAGGTCCCAACATCAGCCAGTATGTATTTAAATATAAGTTAAAAATGTGCGAAAAGAAAGAAAGGAGCGGCCATAAGAGAAATATAGTACAGATTGTTTAGGAGGCAGGAATGTTAATAGAAATACACTTAGCTTTTTAAGGGCTGGGGGTGAAGGGGAAGTACTGACAATAGACATACTTATTTTTCAAAGGAAACTCATTCAGTTGTATATTACAGATGGACGGGAGAGACCTATACACCAGGAGAATTGGCGGCACCCGACCCTGCGAGCAGAGACAAAAGGAATGAGGGACCCAGCCAGATGCCCAGTTGTAGTCACTTTTGTTTGAAAAAGGTTTTCCTGCAAAGACTCCCCCATTCTTGTGTCCCCAGAACAAGTAATCAAATGCCCCCCCGTTTAAATTGTTCTTTGATGATACGAATCAAAAGTTCAAGTGCTCTGTGATGAAAGAGACACTAAAATGTAGAAGAACTGGCCTGCGAATTAAAGGGCCAATGAACCTGCTGCAAAGCAGCCTAAAGGACAAAATAAAGTATGGACTAAATGGAGAAAGTACATGGACTTGGAAAAAGGAGAATAAAAATCAGGTGGAAGATGAGTTGATGAAAGATGAATGGAAAAAAGAAGACAAGCACTGTGCATGGGGAAGACTATGACAAACAAGGAAATGTTGTCATGGGGTGGGAGTAAGGAAAAAGTGCAGTAAAAGCTACAAGTAAACAATTTGTGAAAATGGGCTGGTGGGTTCTCTTAAGGAATGTTTTTCTCTCGATTCTTGTAGTGGCTGTAATTATCTGATGTGTATGGTTAGTTTATAGTAATTTAGGTAATAGAGGTGGGATTCAGATAAAAGCAAACGCATGTATTCTTTAAGGATACAAACATGTTCAAACTAGTAGAATACAATATGTTATTGATGACTTTGTAGAAGTGTTTTATAATACCTCCCAGGTTGAAACAGATCATCGCACTGAGGGGGGGTGATTGGGACAGGGATGCATAGGTACACTGAATTTGGGGGAGGGTGGACATTGGGTGTAGTGGCCCTGTATTGAATAGGTGTCTGTATATATAGTATACATAGGGCAGAGGGGGGAGTGTAGAGGAGGTGCTAGACTTGCTAGGCCACACTGCCCCCTCAAACTGAATGCAGATAACTTGTCAGGCTGATCAATAGTTCCAGTATTGCAAAAGTCCGAATTTTAGCGCTTCTTAGGACAGAAAGCACATTTTAGGGCGATATATATTTTTTAGGGTCAGAATGCCACATACAGTTGAGGGTATCTCAGGTATTACACATATATTATGAATATCCAAAATCTAGTCTGAAAACTGAACAGAAACCGAGTTATTGTCAAAGCTTTCCCCCCCGGCTCACCTGAGTTCTCTTCTTGTGGCGTTCCGCGAAGGACTCCTTCTCCCGGCCGGACCGGGACTTGTATAAGTGCGTGCGAGTCGAGTCTGACTCCAGCGCGAGCGTTCAAAGTTCCAGGAAGTCGCGTGTTCCAGGACGTCCAGGAAGAGGATGGAAGAAGGGTAAGAGATACTGGAAACAGGGGAAAAGGGAAGAAAGAATAAGGGGGTTGGCCAGGAACTTGGAAGGGTAACGCAGAGCAGCACACACACGTCGAGACACTACCTAGAGATAGCGTTGAGACGCGCAGAGGCGTGGCCCATTTATAGAACGTGCTGTGTCCGATGGAACGTGGCACTGGGCACGGCCATGTTGAAAGTATCAAGGAGCACACTCTCTGTCTGGACCAGGAAGACCAGAAGGGGCTATGTCCATGGTTCATGACAGCATGCCTCCTCCGAAACCCAGTCCCACCAGGCTTGCCAGGGTGTATGAGATGGAATCTTCTCAGCAATCGAGGGGTGTTTAGGTTGGATAGTGGTTCCCATGTTCTCTCGCTAGGAGGATAGCCTTTCCACTCGACCAGGTATTGAAGCCGACCCCATTTGTACCTGGAGTCACATATTCTGGATACTTCATATTCCAGCTGATTGTCCACAATCACAGGACTGGGTCTGCCGGTTTTCCGGGTGGAGTGGATGTAGGGTTTGAGTAGAGAAGTGTGAAAAACTGGATGTATTCTCTTCCAGGAGTCTGGTAGCTTGAGCCGATAAGAAACAGGATTGATGATTTCTTTTATGGAAAATGGACCATAATATCGGGGGGCTAACTTGTTAGGGCGTAGATGTTGTGGTAATAGTTTCGAGGACAACCAGACCTGGTCACCAATAGAATAGGAGGGTGCTGGTCTTCTTTTGGAATTAGCATATCGCTTAGTGCGAATCTGGGCCTTTCCCAATTGTTCCTTGGCTTCCTTGTGGATGTTGAGGAAAGTTTCAATCCAGGAATCAAGTGAAGGTACTGGAGTTGGATGTGGTAGAACTGAAGGTAACATGGAGGGATGAAAACCTTGACTGCAATAGAACGGGCTAACGTTGATCGCTGAGTGATCTGAATTGTTATAGGCAAATTTGGCCAAGGGTATAAGGAGGGACCAATCATCCTGTACCTTGGTTGCGAAACAACGAAGATATTGCTCCAGGGTTTGATTAACACATTTTGTGGCCCCGTTGGTCTGTGGGTGATATCCAGATGAAAGAGCGCGTTGAATCCCTAGAACACGACAGAGATGTTTCCAGAATTGTGAAATATATTGCGGTCCTCGGTCCGATATGATCTTGGAAGGGAGTCCATGAAGACGGAAAATGTGTTCTAGGAAAATTCCTGCGAGCTCTGAAGAGGAAGGAAGTTTATAGAGAGGCGTGAAATGTGCCATATGAGTAAACAAGTCTATGGTTACCATGATGGTCGTGTAACCCCGGGAAGGTGGTAATTCCACAATGAAGTCTGTAGCTATACATTCCCATGGTCTTGTTGGCAGTGTAGGTTGCAATAGAAGGCCCGCCGGTCTCTTATTGTCGTGCTTATTCTGACTGCAGACAGTACAGGTCTTGATGTACTCTTGTACCTTGCATTTCATTTCCGGCCACCAAAACTGTCTTTGTATAAGACGGAGCGTGTTGGTTACACCACGATGTCCAGAATGAAATGTATCATGGCAGAGAGTTATTATTTTATGTTGAAGTTTCGGTGTGGGAATGACCAAGGCATTGTCCTTGAATAAGTATCCTTCCTTGATTCTTAAGTTACAGGGATTCTTCCTAGAGACGTCCTTCCAGAGGTCAGAAGACTGGGTTTTGGCTCGAATCCCTTCCAAGAGGTTGATCGCTTGAGCTATAAAGATTGTGTTGGGAAACATTGTAGGATAGGTCCTATCTTCAGTGGTTAAATAGTCAGGACGTCGGGACAAGGCGTCCGCAATCACGTTTTGTGATCCAGGAACATGAGTGATTTGGAATTGGTACTGGGCGAAGAAGTAGGCCCAACGCGCCTGACGACTGTTCCTGCACTCCATAGATTGGAGAATTTGTAGATTTCGATGGTCCGTACGGACCTGGACTGGATATCTAGCACCCAGGAGTAAATGTCGCCATTCTGTGAAGGCTTGGCGGATTGCCAACAGCTCCTTTTCCAGGACGGAGTAATGGGTTTCACTGGTTGTTAGGGTTCTAGAGAGGTAAGCCACTGGGTGGTCCATCTTGTCCTCAAGCACCTGTTTCAAGACTGCTCCTATAGCATGGTTGGAGGCATCCGTTTCCACTATGAAAGGGCGATCTAAGTCAGGCTGAGCCAGGACAGGGGCTTGCGTGAATCTTGTCTTCAAGCGTTGAAAAGCCTTCTCTTGCGAGGAAGACCAGATGAAGGGAACATCCTTCTTCAGCAGAGCAACGATCGGTTGGACGAGCTCAGAAAAGGTAGGAATTAACTTTCGATAAAAGTTAGCAAGTCCCAAGAAAGACTGAACCCGTTTCACCGATGTAGGAGCAGGCCAGGCCAGTATGGCCTTTACCTTTGAAGGGTCCATTCCAACTCCTTCTGGGCTGAGGATGAATCCAAGGTAATGAACTGAAGTCACGTGAAAAAGACATTTCTCAGGTTTGACCAAGAGCTTGTTTTCATGGAGCCGTTGTAGTTCCGCCATGACATGTTCTTCATTGTTATTCCAAGGGATCCTTGGAATAAATCAAAATGTCGTCTAGGTAGACAATGACAAAGAGAAAAAGCATGTCAGAAAACACCCTATCCATGAAACGTTGAAAAACTGCAGGGGCATTAGCTAATCCAAAGGGCATGACTATATATTCAAAGTGACCAAAGGGCGTTCTAAAGGCGGTCTTCCATTCGTCCCCTTCCCGGATACGGATTAAGTGATAGGCACCCCGGAGGTCCAACTTTGTGAATATTATGGCGCCTCTGACAGCTTCCAGGATATCTGAAATCAGAGGCAGAGGGTACCGATCTTTGAGGGCGCATTGATTTAGACCACGGTAGTCGAGGCAGGGTCTGAGTTCCTTGGGATCCTTCTTAGGAACGAAGAACAATGAGGCACCCGCTGGAGATTTTGAGGGTCTTATGGTGCCATTTTCCAAATTGATGTCCAGGTATTCTCGGAGGGCCTTTTTCTCAGGTTCTGAAAGGATAAACATTCTGCCAAAGGGAATTACTGCCGAGGGATCTGTCTCAATGGCACAATCTTTGGGTCTGTGAGGGGGTAAAGCCTGGACTATGGCAGTCGAAAAGACATCAGTATATCCTTGGTAGACCTCTGGGACTTGTACAATGTTGGAAACCATGAGTGAGGTTTTTTGCTCTCCTGAATGTTCAATAGCTGGTGTTAAGGAGAGATCCAGGGATAAACAGTGGGACATACAAAACTCAGAGCCCAGAAACAATGACCCTGCTGTCCAATTAATGTACGGATTATGTCTTTGAAGCCAGGGCATACCCAGAACCATAGGGTAATGGGCTGATTTGATGATGTCGAATGTAATCTGCTCTTGGTGGTGGTTTATGGAGAGATGGACCTCTTGTCTGTAGGGTTATGGGTCCTGAAGAGAGAGGTCTCCCATCAATTGCTTCAACCGGCTGTTTAATGTTCCGTGACTCATATGGTATTTTATGTCTGATAACCCAGTCTTGATCAATGAAAATTCCCATAGCTCCACAGTCCACCAGGGCCAGTATGGGATAGGTCTTGTGCTTGGAGGGCGATAGAAAGGCCTGTAGCACCACCAGGTTATTCTGTCCAGGAGAGTTCAAGGATGTGATTGATGTGGAGCAGACATCTTTCTCCCGAAACCTCGCTCCATCTAGGGCCGGGAGCTGGCGTTTCCCGAACGCCGTGGAGGGGCTAAAGGACATTCTCTAACGAGATGCTTGTCTGAGGCACAACACATACACAGGCCGGTGTGAATTCTTCTCATCCTTTCTTGTGGAGTAATTGGCCCACGAAAGGCGCCTATTTGCATTGGTTCAGAGTCGTTATCAGGGGTTGAGACAGGGTCGGATTTCACAGTCGACTCCGGAGGGGTTAGTTGAAAGGCAGTCTTAGCCTTTTTCCTTTCAGCCCTTCTTTCCTGGATACGAATGTCTATTTGTAAGGCTAGATCTACCAAAGCCTGAAACGAACTGGGGCGAGCCACTCTGGCTAATTCATCCTTGATATCGTCATTTAGACCCCTGCAAAATAAGGTGAATCTAGCTTCAGGGCCCCAATCAGCCTCCTTTACCAGCTGTTTGAATCTGGTAACGAACGTTAGCATATCCTGGGATCTTTGCCGAAAATCAAGTAGGCGTTCCTGGGCGCTGAACACTTGTTCGGGGCGGTCAAACATAGACTTGAGCGCCTGGATAAATGCATCATAATCGTCCAGGAGGACGTCTCCAGAGTTCACTAGGGGAGTGGTCCAAGATAACGCATTCCCTGTAAGGTGGGAGATTATGAAGCCCACCTTGGCCCTAGAAGTTGAAAAATAATAGGGCTTGAATGTAAAATGCACCAAGCAGGAATCCAGAAATCCACGTAAGGATTTTGGCGAGCCATCGTATTTGTCTACCACTCCACCCAGTATCACGCTTTCCTTATTAGCAGAGTCACGTGACAGCACTAATTGTTTCAAGGCTGCGTTCTCTGCCTTTAAGTTCTGTAACTCGGCTGTTAGCTCCTGCATGCCGCGCATGAGGTCCTGGACCGCTTTCTCCATAGCGGTATCAGTGTTGATCGTTTGGCGTCTCAATCTGTCAAAGGTTTCCCCCCGGCTCACCTGAGTTCTCTTCTTGTGGCGTTCCGCGGAGGACTCCTTCTCCCGGCCGGACCGGGACTTGTATAAGTGCGCGCGAGTCGAGTCTGACTCCAGCGCGAGCGTTCAAAGTTCCAGGAAGTCGCGTGTTCCAGGACATCCAGGAAGAGGATCGAAGAAGGGTAAGATATACTGGAAACAGGGGAAAAGGGAAGAAAGAATAAGGGAGTTGGCCAGGAACTTGGAAGGGTAACGGCGAGCAGCACACACACGTCGAGACACTACCTAGAGATAGCGTTGCGACGCGCGGAGGTACGGGGGCGCGGCCCATTTATAGAACGGAACACGGCACTGGGCACGGCCATGTTGGAAGTATCAAGGAGCACACTCTCTGTCTGGACCAGGAAGACCAGAAGGGGCTGTGTCCATGGTTCATGACAGTTATGCCCAAAATACCAAAAAAACAAACTCCCCACTGGTAGCGGCACAGAACATTCAGGATAGAGAAAAGTCAACTAAAATTTGAAAAAAAGATGGTGGAAAAAAAGATGGTGGAAAACCCCATATTCATGCAAGATAATTAAAACATTCTCTAACAGAAGTTCATGGATAGTTCACTGCAGCTGGTGTATATATTTAGAATTTCTTCGCAGCAATTTTGACATTGATGGGTCGGGGCCAGTTAGAGGCCTAGGAAAGTACCAATTAGAGCATAAAGCTGCTTGGTTTACAACAAATGAGATGAACAGCACGGGATAGGCTGGCAAAAAACTCTGATCTGATAAGGACTGCTCCTTTCCAGACATCAAAGGATTTATAATGAAGGTCAGTAGGATCTCCCACAAATTTAATCAGCCTATGTGCCAGTCAAGTGAGGCTTGCCAAGAGAAGTCATGTGGGCTTGGTGATTGACAAGCAAGCCAATTGGAGGATGGGAGGGTTCATATGTTAGCTAAGAGAGCCAATTGAGAATGTATCCTGAATTTGCATGAAATTTGCCTATATAAACACAGTGATTTTGGGAGCTCATTGCTGTTTTCCTGGTAGCCTCTAATGCATTAAAGATGATTTTTAACACAGCCCTGCCGCCAGTCTCCCTCTCTGGCTGGTCTGCAGTACCTCAGTGCACCGGTGTCAAAGGCTATGGAGGATGCAAGGCCCTCCTTTTCACGAGCACACTCTGATCGAGTTAAAGTACACAAGAAAATAGCAGTTTTGAGACAGCAGCTGAATGAAAGGCGAAAGACAAAAAAACAGAAGGGGATCGCAAGAACGGTATTTCCATTGAAATCTTTCTACAAGGAACCATCATTTGCGAGGAACCTCGAGAAAAGAAAGCATAAGACCAGGAAACCAGGCTGAAGAATCCTGCATTTTGTGTCGGAGATACCCAGGGCCCTCCCACGTCAATAATCAAGGCATCAGTGAAATCAACACAGCCGGTGAGTTGGGAAGACCGATATAAGACCGGCCTGTGGTGAAGCCAAGGTTGTAAGCAGCAACATTGTATGGCGGGTGCTGGAATGAACATTGTCTAACCGTGTGTGATAAAAGACGCAAGTAGAGTCAAACTGCTAATGAGTGATTGAACTTTAACACCAAGATACAATATCTTTGACAGAGTGGTCCGGCACCACATGGGTGTTCAATTTAAAGCCTCTGCAAGGTATCCAGCTGAGAAGTGACAGGAGTGAAAGTTGAAAGAGTTATATGTCTACAAAGAATTGTGAATCAAAGTGGTCCTACGATGAGTTGAGCAAAATCCGGTGCACAACCGAAAGTCTTTGATTTTGATGAAGTAAAGAAAGTTTTGAAAGTAAATAAAATTGGTCTGAGCCCAGCGGAGGTACAGTTATTGAAGGTTGTGCTAAGGTTGGTCTGAGCCCGGCAGAGTGGGACCGAGGTGAATCGTGAATCATCTGAGAAATTGTGTACATGTGCTATCATAAGACGGAAGTAACTTTAATGGTGGTTTGTCGCATCAGGCCCTCTGGAATAAGAGACTTTGAATGGCAAAGAGAGTTTGGCATAGAGGCCCTGATGCTGAGGTTTTGAACTGCATCGACATGCTAAAGAAAACATTAAGTGTGCTATGCTCGAGTGTGCCGCTTTGTCCTGTGCTCAAAACGTGGGGAAGGTGAGCTAACGGCTCAGATATCCTTACATATAATTTCTTAAACACTTTTCTTTTGCATAACATTGTTTCCCACAGTATTTGAATTTAGAGGTAAGGATTGGCTATAGGTTTATTAGTATAGGTCCCAAGACTCTACTAGAACTGCATTATTATTATTTGATGGTTGTAGCTTGCTCCCATCTTTATATTTGGAATTAGATCGGCATTTTTCAAACCCAATTGAAGTTCAATAAACATCCTTGAACTGTGATCACTTGTGTCTGTCTTACTGTTTGATACCATGCCTTCCTTACAGTGCAAGGAGTTCTACTGACTGTGCTGAATAATGCATTGGCAACCTTTTCAAAATTAATGTCCCATAGTCACTGTCAACTAGGCACACTACTGCCGCACCCATAAGCCCGAGGCCTGTGACCTGGTCAATTGTTGCGGACCCTTCAACAAAGAGGACCTCATCCCTCTCGAGTCATCGGTCTTTTGCTTTGGGAATGTCATCCTCCTCTCCCTCGAATGTTACACAGTCGTGTCTGGCCAAATCCTTATCAGTGCACATTTCTGTAATCAAGGTCGCAGGGTTCACTGTTTTACATCGTATAATGTGTATGTTTGGGCTGGAGAGAATGATCTCATATGCAGATGCTCTTTGGGTAGTCAGGGTAGATTTTGAACTTTCTAGAATGGCAAAGACGGCATGTTCCACCTAGAGTGATTAAACAGCCCATTACAAATGTGAAACTTTTTTTGATGGCAAATGCTGCAGCTGCAAGAGCCTGTTCGCAAGGGCACTGCCCTTACATTACTGAATCTAACGTGCCACTGTAATAGGCAAGTGACTTGTGGCCCATCGTGCTGTCCTGTGTCAGCACAGCAGTCATAAACTGGCCATAGTGTGAGAACAAGTAAAATTCCTGTGTTTAGTCTGGGGTCACCAACACACGGGTGTAGTTTAAATTCATTAACATTTTGTAACATCTCCTCAGTCCATGCAATTTTGTTGTCAGTCTTTTGTGGTTCTTTGAGGCCCTGTAAGAGTGGCCTTATGTGTGCTGCGTAATCAAGAATCCATGCCCTGCAGTAATTGCACAACCCTACAAGCTTCTGCATTTCTTTTACTGTCGTGGGCTGGGGTGGCACACACAGAGGCAGCCCGATCAGGTATTATTTGTTTGCCATGTGCCGAAATCAACTGCCCTAGATATAAATTCTCTTGTAAACAGTATTGCGGATTTTCCTTGTCAACCTTGACCCTTGTGAGCCAAAAGAGTGTTGTCTGCATTGTAGCTCAGTGTTGCTGCATACCAGCAGATTGTCTACATACTGGATGATCGTGCTGGACACTTCAATGTTGCCTAGATCTGACTGTAGTATTCTGTTAAAAATACTGGGGCTCTCGCAGTATCCCCGAGGTAATCTTGTATGTTCAAACCTCATACCCCCATGAGTAAAGGCAGTCAGGTACTGAGAGTCTGGGTGCAATGGTATGGAAAAGTATGCATTATTGACGTCAACCACCCAGAAATGTGTTGCCTCTTTGGGGATGCTACACAAGATTGTGGCTGAGTTGGGAACTATAGGACATTGTTGCTGTACAATATCATTTAGGGGGTGCAAATCCTGAATCCTGAATCATTCTCCAATTTCACCCGTTGCCTTTTATACAGGGTAGATGGCCATGTTGCACAGGGAGGCAGATGGTACAATTATCCCTTGGTTGTGAAGTGCACTGATGGTGTCTTTAATTCCCTCCTCTGCCTCCCTAGAAAATGGGTATTGTTTAACTCAGCATAGTACTGCTCCTGGTTTCAGTGTGATGTGTACTGGAGTCACTGCCTGTAGGAGCCCTACGTAATGGGGTTTGTTGTTCATAGCCTATCAGGCACTTGCTCCAAATCTGCCTCGACAAACTGGGGTGGGACCATAAAGGCCATCATGGGACACTGAACCTTTCTATATTGTACCATTATTTCCTAGGGTATACATATCGCTAGCACAATCTCTCCGTCCTCTGGCCTGTCTTTGGACAATTCTGCGTTAGTCACCTCCTTATAGTCAGGTTAATGAAAAGTACTGTGCGCCACTCAATCCCATGCTGCTCAGTCCCTATTACAACAATAATTTTTGCTGAAACCACCAATCCGTGTAAATCTAGGGACAGTATTGTACACATCGCCATTTCAGGGGACACAACAGGACAAAATAAAGTCTGTGGGCACTTGCTAACACTTTTTGCCAATCTGAGGCACTACCTCCATAAGCACCATGATTCAATACACACACATGTCCGGATCTATAGGAATACCATGAACCACCACCTCTCCTCCCATTGCATGAATAATCAACATTTCTCTGATGATGGTCATGTTGAGCTTGCAAATCCCTGCCCAGCAAATTCACTGGCCAACTTTCTGAATATAGTAGGGGGGCCTGCACGACCTTCCCCCCTATTTTGATGTCAACCTCTTTAGTGTTTGGACCATGGAGACAGCCCCAGAGAAGCCCTCCCTCACTGATGCATGATATTGTGGCACCCGTGTTGACCATAAAAATGAAGTGTTTGTTTCCTATCTCTGTGTCCACCAAGGGTTCCTCATTAGGCTTACTGTTATTGATAGGACTGGGCACGCAACCGCTCTGTGTGGGCTGTCCTAATCTGGGTACGTGTTTGACCCTGGGAACGTGAAAGGGTGGTTTCCCATCACGCTCACCCCTCAGTATGGAACTATGGTTCCATTGGGCACTGTACTTCGTTGAGTGTGTGCATGTTTCCATTCCCGTACTGGGGCATCACTTGTTGTGGGTACTGCTGCTGTTGCTGTGTGTACTGTTGTTGTAGTTGTTGTTGCTGAGGGGAGGCTCCCATGGGCTGTGGTGGGAGCTGTGTGTATGCTTAGTGTATTTCATAGGGTCTGGAGGTCAGGAGCATTTATTTATAAATAAGACGTTTTCAGTCAACCTCATTTATTCCAATTCCAAGACCTCAAGAGCTCATCAGCCACAGCCTGAATCCAACTTGTACTTAAAAGAACCTTGCTCCACATGAATTATAACATGTGAAGCAGCCTTTGAGTTTAAGAGCTATGTTAAACCTCGCTCAGCTATGTGCCCCAATTTAGTAAAATATTGAAAACTCTTTTCAATAGTTTACATATAAAATTGGCACACATAGCTGATCAGGTTTAACTCAGCTCTTTTTGATCCTTGTATTGAAGGTAGGCAGGTTTTACATCAACAGTTTAAGTTCAATGTGCAGTCAAACTTGAATGATAAGGGTATCACTTTTTGCCAATTATTTTATTTAAACTGTTGAGGTCTAGAATCTTAGACACTAACTTTGCAAGCCCAAAGACTAGCTTTTTGGACTTTGTCAGCAAATGCTCAGTATAATGCTCTGTATGAAGCAGTTATTAAATATGTCTGTTCTATGACACTACTTTTCGCTTATGTACTTCTTGCCCAGTGTTTCATCAGCAGGATATCCGGGCGTCATCTGAAGGTACAAGTGCATGATGGTTATTTCATGCTTGATCTTGGGGTCTTACTTTATAAAAATGTTCCATTTCTTTTCAGGAGAGATCCTCTGCAAGTTTAGATTTCTGGCTAAGCTTTGTGTCAATGATAACATTGGGTACATATACAAATGACACCACTATAATAAATTAAAAAAAAAACACCTTTCCACTCGTCATGTTTTTAAAAAGTTTGTTTTACTAACAGCATAATTTAATTTTTTAATTTCAGTGACAGATCATTATACAGTAGACATTTTAAAGAGTATCTGGAATAAGTTATACAGCAGTGAGTTGTTGAATATTGCTGCCTTCGTGACAGCTTTTTTTTCCAAGGAAACCTAAATGAACTCCTTTGAGAAACTATAAGGGAAGTACACATATTTAAGTACAGTGTCATTTTATGACAAAGTATTTACCACCAGAATGGGATCCAGAGCAACAGCTTTATAGCCACCCTAATAATGTTCAAACTTATCTTATGTAGTCATTGATCTTCCACGAAATGTTTTTGATTAGACTGGACCCCAGTAGACAGATTTTACTAGTGAAAGGTTGCATTTAAACAATAATAATTACATTCTTCTTGTATTGAATTGCAGGCCTTCTAATATTTCGCATGAGTAAGATCATGAACGTTTGATGCATTGTAGTTAAGTGCTACACAAAACTAGAAATGACTATGCATTGCTGAAACATGGGTCCATAACTATGAAACAAGTAAATGCGGCTGGAACCAGCAGGCCAGCACTGGTTAAGTTTGTCTTCTAAGGCACACGATTACATTAGACGATTTATTTCTCTTTCAATTTCTTTTACATTCATCAGTTTACACATCGTTTAAATGTTACACATGGTTGTTACTTAATATCTGAAATCAGAACTAAATATTATTTTGTGTAAGCAAAACATGCAGTTGTTCCCTACAAAAATAAACGTGCTGACTAACAATTCTGTTAATTCCCCAAAATCGTATTTCTGAATTGTCACTACTTCTCCATAAACAGAGCATTGATCTCCTTCTTTATGGGAGGAATTCACCAATGAGGGTAGATCGAAAGGAAATTAAAATAATAATAGAAAAGGCAAAAACTATTATGCCAATGATCATCAAAAATTAACTCCATCACAAGTCCATATTAACTTTCTTGTAAGGAGTCAATCACACCTGCGTAACCAATTACTCTAAAAAAACAATACAAACACATAAATATAATATTTGAATCAAATAACGTTAAACATTAATGATGTCACCAGAAGTTTTAAGACTTTCCCTGCTAGAAAATATTTAAAATAGGTAGCATTTGAGGAGGAAAGGTAGCTGCTTGTAGCTGCTCCTTGGAGATGGGGACACCGCAAGCTACCTTGATGAGGCATTAGGAACAGAGAAGGGTGGGGGTTCATGATTGAGGGATGCTAACCACTCCAATCTTATTGTTCGAGGAGAAGCTGAGGGCAATAAGTAGGACATTGTCTTTAGAAATCAGGACTGTCCCGCACATGACTTATATGATGCTATAAGCACCCGACAGATGTGTTTTGTGTTTCTCTTTCCTGCACCCAATGCAAATGAGAAAAACAACGGTTAAATAAATAGTGCCTTAGTATAATACACACCAGGTAGTCACGTGTAGGTATCGGGTGCATTATTACTGGCGGGATTGGCATTCTTTACCAAGTGAAGGGGATTTGGGGGATTAAGGTTAAGAAGGGCAACATATTTAAGGCAGAGTGGGGAAAGAACAAAGGAGAACTCTACAAGGAGGGTTTGGCCAGTTTCTTCTGCTCTATAAATGTAGGTCCTCGGAGCAGTCCTTTGGGTTTTGTATGCAAACACAATGGCACTTAAAGGCTCTTCCACTCCTGATGCGATCCCATAGTTACTTGTGTTAGAATATTTGATACGCTGGGAAGAAATAACATACTAGAATTAAATCAAGCAGAAATCTGTCAGAAGAGTTTGTTCGCATGTTAGCTCCTGGCAGGAATGTACCATGTGCAAATAATGGGGGACACAATCGTTCACTTAAAAGCAATGAACATGTGGTATTGGCGATATGTGATATTATAAAAATAGCACGTGTTAATGGGGTGTGAAGGAGACGTATGCAGTGGGATTCAACCTATTGAAATTATTGATTTGTGCACCTATTTAGAAAGTGTTTCTACATTTCACTCTGTATACAAAAGGAACAGTGACACGTGAAAACCAGTCTAGGCATACAAAATAAATATCATCTGTCTTAATGAGGCAATTAATTGCTTTTTTCTTGAACGAAAACTAATAAGTTGCAAAATTAAGCATCTTGACAAAAGAACTCTATTCTAATGTATAAACGATTATGCAGCATATTTCTGCATGTGCATTTTTCAACATTTACAAACAATTAAGTCTAAAATAATATATTCATTTTTATCCCTAAAATATTTAACCTTTCTGTGAAATGACTGAAGCAAATTTTCAAGCTTCTCAGAAATGAACAAAAATATATCTATAAATTATATATACTTTAACAATATTCCCACAACAAATAAATCCAGCAAACATTATATTATTTTACAAATAATGGAATGTATACAAGAATATACATTCATATATTTTAAAAGTTAGCATTATGTCATCCTATGCAGTGTGGGTGGTAAATTATGAAGTAGATCGCAGACATGCTAATGCTTGTATGGTATGTCCGTAGAAACGGAGCGGCCCCATCCTGGTCGTCCATTTATTGAGATTGTGTTTGATCGAACATCCACCTAAGAAAAAAATTGCATATGTGAACATTTTGCCTTTTGTTTTTCATAAAAAGTCTTGCATCAAACATTTTGTTCCATTGTAAAGTCCTTATTATAGAATACACAGTCCAATATTGTATTCAGGTCATATTTTACTTTAGAAATGGAGTGCAGACCACTTAACAAAAGCACTGACATTAGTAAAACAATTAACATGGCTTACAATCTCATCAGAATTACGTAAGCTACAAAATGTGATTTGGGCAATGTGCTGAAGACCTAGAAAAGTGGCCTCTTTATACTAATAGTTCCTTCATTACTGCAGCGGGTACTTTTAGTATATATGATGGAGTCCAAGAGCTTCTGTGCATTTCTTCTTCATTATTAGCACTAAACACGTGAAATGCCTACATGAGATTGGTGTGATGGTAAAGATGAGAAGGGGCATTTTCCAGAGGCGTAGACAGGGTAGGGCAGGCAGTCCCCAAAACCAAAATTGGCTCAACAGGGCATATATAATGCTCGTGAGTGATCTATGAGGCCTCAGGAGGCAAGGGGAGATGAGAACACTGCTACCCTGTCACTTTGTAGAAAGCACTACTGACTTTCTAAATTGTCTAGAAATTTTGACTAGTTGACTGGGCCTATCATCAAGCAGAAATACAACGAGGCAAACAAGGAGAGAGAACGTTCTGTCTGTCCCTAGCTGTGTTAGGCCCTATCCCTAGTCACTGCTAGTGTGCTGCCTGTTTAATAGTGGAAAGAAAAAGAAGAGAACAGTGTACTCATATTTTAACTCTTTTTATGTCTTTCATTCGTTAATGCTCGATTGACTGGTGGCCCAGGCACTGTATTGTTGGTGAATTCTTGGGGTGTGATCAGGGTAATCAGTGCGGATCAAAAACTGCTTCTTAAGAAAATTAAAATACGGGGTAAGGAACACGTTACTTACCTGTAACTGTTGTTCTCCAGCATGGGGTCTGGCATGGATTCACATGCTCATGAATATTCCCCGTCGTCAGGCTGGGAATCCTCGGTAAAGAAAAAATCAGTTTCAGTTTCGTTTCTGTACTGTCTTTCTCCTAATAACCAATCACTGGTCTCTGGGTCATACTGCCCCAGCCAATGACTGCCCTCTACATATGCCCCTCCTCTGGCAGCCATCTTCAGATTTGGTAGCAAGTAAAGTGGCAGTAGGACCAAGAGAAAAGCCGCAGAGGGGTAGGCAGGAAGGTTTGCATGTGAATCCATGCCAAACCAATGCTGGAGAACAACAGTTACAGATAAGTAACTTGTTCCTTCTCCAGTATGGGGTCTGGTATGGATTCATATGCTCATGAATAAAAGAATACATAGCAGTGCACACATGCACAAACACAGGAGGTGGCAAGGCTCAACATAAAGCATTTCAACAACTCAACATTAAGCATCTCTTACCTCTTCACCAGGCTCACCTTCAAGCGAACAGGTTGCGCAGCACTGCTAGGCTAATTCTGGACTCCTCCCTGGAATCCCGGTTGTCGCAGTAGAATTTCGTGAAGGTGTGCGTCGACCTCCATGTAGCAGCCCTGCAAATGTCCAGCAGGGACACACTAGACAGGAACGCCGCAGTTGCAGCAATCGGTCTGGTCGAATGGGCTCTCGGACAGCCAGGCAACGGTCGGTTTGCCAACCGGTGACAGTGTGTGATGCAGCCAGAGAGCCACCTGGAGATGGAAGCCTTGGAGAGGGCCTTCCCTTGGTTCATAGGGCCAAAGTTCACAAACAGCTGTGATGTCTTCCGAAAACTCTTTGTGCGGTCCACGTAGAACTTCAGCACTATAGCCACATCCAGCGAGTGCAAAGTCCTCTCAGCCAGCGACGAAGGCGACGGGAAGAAAACAGGTAACACCAAGGGCTTGTTGAGATGGAAGTCCGACGGCACCTTGGGCATGAAGGAGGGGTGCATCCTCAGCACGACCCCCGTTGCGTGGAAAGTCAAGTACAGAGGCCTACAGCAGAGGGCCTGGATCTCTCCCACTCGTCGTGCGGAGGTAATGACCACCAGGAACGCCATCTTCCACGATAGGAATTTCAGAGGTGCCGAATGCAGAGGCTCAAAAGGAGGACCCATGAGCCTAGTCAGAACCATATTGAACTCCCACGCCGGGGCCAGAGCCTTCACCAGCGGGAACTAGTGGAAAAGTCCTTTCTTGAACTCCTTAACCAGGCGATGCGACCACTGCGACGATCGCCCCAAAGTTCTGGTGTAGCAGGAGATAGCCGCCAGATGGATCTTGATAGAAGAGTGTGCCAGCCCGCCTTGGCCAGCGACAGCAAGTACTACAGCACTTGAGGGGCCGTAATCCATAGAGGGTTTATCTTATGTGCACGGCACCAGATGGTGAACCTCTTCCATTTATGTCCGTAGCACTTAAGAGTTGAAGAAGCCCTGGTGAAGTACCACCTCCTTGCAGTCCGCCAGGACCTCGTATCCTCCAAATTCTAGTGCTGCAGGAGCCAGGCCTGCAGGTTCAGCGACCACGGGTCGTGGTGCAGAATCTCACCTCCTTCCCAGGTGAGAAGATCTGCGTCCGTCGGAAGCTTGACTGGAGGGGACGCTGACATGTCCAGAAGGTCCGGGTACCAAACCTGCCTCGACCACGCCGGTGCGACGAGGCTCATTATGCACCGGGACCGTCTTGAGTTGACTGATGAGTTGCAGAAGCAACGGCAATGATGGGAACGCGTAGAGAAACAGGCCATCCCAGGGGAATGAGAACGCATCCCTCATGCTCCCTGTCTGGGGAAACCTGCTGGCGAACCTTAAGCACTTGGTGTTCGTCGCCGTCGCAAACAGATCGATCTGGGGATTGCCCCATTGTCCACCTGATCCTGCCGAAGCTCCCACTCATGGCAAGAGCGCAGCTCCCTGCTGTGTGAGTCGGCGACGGTGTTCTTCACTCCTGCCAGATGAAAGGGTACCAGGAACATCCTTTGGGTGACGGCCCAGTGCCATAGATCCTGCGCTTCCTTGGAGAGAGATGGGGATCTGGTGCCCCCTTGCTTCCGAATGTAGAACATCATGGTGGTGTTGTCGGTGAAGACCCGCACCACCTTGCCCTTGAGGGACGGAAGGAATGACTTGAGGGCTCAAAACACGGCCCGAGCTCCAGGACGTTGATGTGCAACGACTTCTCCTCTGGGAGCCAAAGGCCTCTTGCGTGCAGATTTTCCAGTGTGCACGCCTCATCCCTCCTGGAAGGCATCCGTTGTCACAGTCTCCTGATGTGCTGGGGTCTGAAAGTCTGTGCCCGCCGTTAGATGCGCATGGACCCCCCCATCATCGAATCGCTTGACGGAATGTCTCGTTGATGCGATCTTGTCCTCAGAGCTTCTCGCCGCTTGCATCCAACGGGCGTCGAGGAACTCCCGCAGCGGCCGCATCCGCAGCCTGCACAGCCGAATGAGTTAGATGCATGATGACATCATGCCGAGCAGGGACTTGATGGACCTCACCCGGGCAACCTTCATGGCCAACAGCCATTGTAGCTTACCCAGGATGGCCTTTACCCTGTCCTCCGATGGTGAAGCTAGGCGCGCCACCGTGTCGAGTCTGGCTCCCAGGAACTGAGAGTCCTGAGATGGCTCCAAGCAGGACTTCGCATAGTTTATTGAGAACCCCAGTTCCGAGATCAGGCCTCGCTGTGTGTTCGATGGCGAGCTTCTTTGACTTCGCTCGGATGAGCCAATCGTCCAGATAGGGGTAGACGTGGATCCCCTGCAGGGGCAGCCGCGCCGCCACCTGTGCCAGGCACTTGGTGAAGACCCTTGGGGCTGACTTCAAACCGAAGGGAAGGGCCTTGAATTGGTAGTGCCGCCCTTGGACCACGAAGCGCAGAAACTTTCGATGTCCCTTGTGAATGGGGATGTGGAAATAAGCATCCTCCAAGTCCAGTGACGACAGGAAGTCACCTTCCTCCAGCTGTCCCAGCACATGCTGAAGGGTGACCATCCGGAACTTCTGGGATTGTATGCATTTGATGAGGTGGCGAAAATCTAGAATGGGCCGCCAACTGCCGGTCTTCTTTTGGACGAGGAAGTACCGCGTGTATACTCCGGAGCCCCAGAGCCTCTTTGGGACGAGTTCTATTGTGCCCTATTTTAGCACTGCGCGCACCTCCAGCAGAAGCTGCAGAATGTGGTTTTCTTTCCTGGCCACAGGTGGGATATGGTTACACTTCCCTTGGAACTCCAGAGTGCGTCCGTGGGCCAGGGCATCCAGCACCCAACAGTCGGTGGTGATGGACTTCCACACGCCGACGCAGTTCGCCAGACGGCCTCCCACCGGGGTGCCCGGGTGGGGGCCCGACGTCACTGGCCGGTTCAGTCCTGCTTGGCTGAGGCCTTACCACCTTGGGCCCATTGGCAGCGATGACGACGATGTCTTCTGGCCTTGCTGCGGCCTCTGTAGGCTTCCTGGGACGAAGAACGGGCCACTTGATGGTATGAAGAAGAGCTGCTGCCGAATCCTTTGGAGGCACCTTGTGACTTGCATCCGGAGGGCCGAAAGGATGGCGTCATTGATGGAGCGTGCCCAAGGCACGGGCCGTCTCGGTGTCTGCCTTGATGGCCTGCAGTAACTCGTCCAGTGCCTTGCCGAACAAGTTGTTCATGTCGAAGGGCATGTCCGGTACCCTTGCCTGTACGTCTTCACAGAAGTCGTTGGTCCTGAGCCAACCACACCGGTGAAAGAAAAACGCTGTTGACCATCTAGCGGAAGACTGTGTCGGCTATGTCCGTGGCCACCGTGATGGCGTTATCCGAAGCCACCTGGCCTTCTTGCAAGATTTCAAGGGCCTCTGCCCTCTTGTCATCTGAGAAGAAGTCCAGGAGGGGGGCGATTTTAAACCACAGCTCCCTATTGTAGTGGGCCACGATAGCGAGAGCGTTGGCCACCTTAATGGTCTTCGCCGTCAACGAGATGACCCGACGTCCCATGGTGTCCAGCTTCTTCCCCTCGCCGTCCGGCGGGGAAGTGGAAGTCGATGCCATCGCCCCTGCAGATTTCTTCTTGGCCGTTGCGGAGACCACTGAGTCCGGGGACGGCTGCACTCTGAGGCACATAGGTGCAGAGTCTGGAACCCGGTACTACTTCTCGTACCGGTCTCTCTTCGTCAGGGCCGAGGATGGGTTCTTCCGGAGGGACAGCCCTTTGTCCCAGATGTTGTTCAACAGCGGGACCGAGAGCACGGTCTTCCGCTTGGCCTCTCGTCACTGATAAAGGAATCCCTCCTTCTTCTGCTCTTCGGGGCATAGCTGAAAAAGCTCTGAGGCCCTAGTGATCATGGCGTGAAACGAGCCAATTTCATCGGGAGGAGAAGCCCGGTGTGGGGGTGGAGGATGGCAGGGTGGGGGTGGATGGACCCACCTCTGCTTGGATGGAGGGCTTCCTGACAGTCCAGGTGCCGCTGGATCATCCGCTGCAGGCAAAGGCATCCTTGTCCTTATTTATGAGCACAGGGTGTGCAGGGCTAGTATGATGTCCTCCGACCTGTCTGTCGGTGGTGGCAGCGGTTGCAACGGGAGCTTCGGCAGCAGCGTGGTGTCTTCAGGCTCCATGTTGACCTGCCGTTCCTTGTCATCTCCCTCGTCGCTCTCCACGTCCGCCTCATCAGGGTCCTTCCTGTAGGATCTGTCCTCGACAAACTTCTGGTCAAGAACTGACTTGAGGCCCAAAAGCTCGTCCTCGGAGGAGATAACTGAGTCCGGTAGGACTATCGTACCCCCACTTCTTCTCGGCACGGGGCTTCACAGAGGTCTTTTCGATGGGCAGGAAAGACGATTCCCTCCGGGTGGGCAGGGAAACTCTTGGCTTGGGGGCCATCTCCACTGGTGCCGCCTCTGCGGTCTTCGCCAGGGATGCTACCACTCCCTCAATCAAAGTCTGATGCCTTCACCATGCGGGGAGGGCCACTGCCTCGCTCCCCCTTGGCTTTCTACGTCAGAGCTGACCGGGTCTTCTCCAGTATCTTACCTGGGTTGTCCGACTTCCTTTTCGTCAAGCCGTAGCGTTGGCTCATGGTTCACGGTGTCGGCGATGCTGCGCCTGACCTGGCAGCCGCAGAGTCCATACCAACAGTGGTCCCGGTGCCCGCGGAATCGCAGTGCTTTGCCTTATGTTGGGCCCCCGTCGCCAAAGCGCCCTCAAAGGTCTTAGAAGACCGCTCAGATTTTCTCTTGGGAGAAGTATGGGGCTCACCTGCCGCTGGGCCCTTCGTCTCCAGCCAGTCAGCGAGTCACTTGTGACGGTCCTTCATGGTACGGGAGGACATGTCCTTGCAGAACGCACACACCTCCTCCACGTGCAATTTGTCTGCGTGCAGGCAGTAGAGGCACCGGGAGTGGCCATCCCCTTGAAGACGTTCTGTAGTACACATACTGGGCAGATCCTAAACAGAGGCGTCGAGTCTCCCTTGTCTTCGGCCATGACCACGAGGGGTAGGCCTCAAAGATCTTCTGGAATCCTCCAAGAAGTGAAATTCGATGAAAATTCACCCTTGAGGGGCGTAGAGATTTCTGAAACGGGTCCCCGTTAATCGGAAAGATGAATCGGTGGAGTTTAAGGCTCAATTTGACTGAAAAAACAAGGGTAAACTCTTTGAAAAAAGGCAATACGCAGTAAAAGCTCAAGAGCTAAGCACGAGGACTCCCAACATTTGAACGTGCAGTAAAAATCTGTAGATGGCTGCCAGAGGAGGGGCTTAGGTAGAGGGCAGTCATTGGCCGGGGCAGTATGACCCAGAGACCATTGATTGGTTATTAGGAGAAAGACAGTTCAGAAACGAAACTGAAACTGATTTTTTCTTTACAGAGGATTCCCAGTCTGACGATGGGGAATATTCATGAGCATGTGAATCCATGCCAGACCGCATGCTGGAGAAAGCTAATTCCCGAACAGTATTGAGGCAAGACAATGGGCCTCATTACGACCCTGCCGGTCTGGTAAAAACGCTGCCACCATTCTTTGGGGACCGGCTGATTCAGAGTCCTGCAGGCAGGAGGTGTCACCTGGTGGTATTAACACCACCCGCCTGCAGGCGGACATGGAAACACCGGCTCTGTCATAGACGGAACCAGTGTTTCCATGGTCCCCATCGGGAATGGGGATTTACAGAATTCCGCCTCCGGAATTACCGGGTCACCGGGGTTGTAATGCCCCGGTGATTCCGGCAATCACAGAGGCAGAATGATATTACGGGTCCGGCGTCAGCCTGACAGTTTTTCAGGCATGGCTACCGCCAGACTCGTAATGAGGCCCAATAACTTTATTGGCCACTACTGAGGGCGAATGAACCTCAATTAAAAAGCTAAGTCTGATTTAAAGACTAAAACAATCATGTTAAGAAGACCACGCCAGAGGGGTAGATACTAGAGTTTCTTAGTCTCCCTATGGCTCTAGCATGGTGTGTGGCAGGAGCCTTCCTGACATCTCTGTTACGAAAGATTTCTCTTTCTTGCACCCTTTCCTTCCATCTGTATGGAACACCCAAACCTTTTGCTTTTATTTCTATTTTGACCTGCTCTTTCTGCAGTACAGTGAAGCTACGCTTCACTGCACTGGCTTTTGCCCATATGTTATGGGGAAAATGACATGTCCTTCAGTCTCTGTGTAATGGAAAACATTGTTTCCCTTAGTCGTATTACTGTGTTACTACTTTTGGTTACTTTGTATCACTTGAGTTAAATGTTATCATTGTACAAAGCAGCTTACACTGCAGTACAATGGAGTACACTTTTTGTTTTGCCCTAGACTAACACTCAGAGGATGTTTGGTGACTCTAAGTGTGCTAAAAGGATAAGCTGGTGGCAGCAGTGACTTTTTCCCACTTTTTGGGACTTTTCATTTTAGATTTACCGTCTTTGGCTAATAACTGTGGCTAGTGTCCTAACATGGCTGTGCCACATGGTTTTTCACCTGTCCTTTTGTCATCTTGTTCTTTAGCCTTCTCCCTGGCCTGCGAGGGCAGGGAATTCCTATAAGGACTTCCAGTGCTCAGGAAAGCAGAAGCTTTTGGCGGGCTACTGGATGGCTTTGTGTGTTTGCTGGCTGGATGTGGGCTGAGAAGGGATCCCAGAAGGGAGCACAGACAGTAATGACGACAGGATGCAGATAAGAGTAGTGATGTCCGTGAGCTGACAGGCTCGCCCTGGGATGCGGTAAGAATACAAGAAGCACTGCAGGAGAGGAAGCACTGCAGGTGAAAGTACTCAGCTAACAAACGGGGAAGTGACAGAAGAGGTAATGTGGGAGAGACCGCCGAAAGGCTTTCGGGAAAGGAATGAGAAAGAGATAGCGTGGGGGTAGGAAAAGACCCACGGGAACCGAGGCCGGGAAGAAAGCCGGCTGCTCGGAGCATAAACATTCCGAATGAAAATACAAACGGAGCAAGGAAAAGGAGAGTGGACGACTTGCGCATTAACCACAAAAGGAGGAGAGCAGACCTAATTGTTGCAATGCATCGGCTGCTGGGAGTTCAGGGAATAAGAACCTCCCAGCAGCTGCCATATTAAAAAAAAGACTAGACCACAACCAAACCATGTGGGAAAAAATGTGGTGGAATTATTAATGGCCGCCCAGTCTCCAGTGCTGCCATACACGCCAGGCGCCTGGGCGTATGACAGTATGCCCCCACTTAGATGCAGGTTTAACTGGGTGTGCCCAGTGGAATTTGGCACATAAAGTGGGGACGTGAACAAAGGAAGAGGGTTCCCAAGAATCCTCCGACCTGGGGTACCCTTTCCAGCTGATCAGATATTCAAGGCGACCCCTACGGTATCTAGAATCGTAAATGCGGGAGACCTCATACTCCACATCAGGACTGCCTTGAAGGTGTTTATAGTTGGAGACTGGCTGGCAGGATGTATCAGAAACAAAGGTTTGAGGAGAGAATAATGAAAGACATGATGGATGCGTTTGAGATTGGGAGGTAGTTTGACCTTAAAAGCTACTGGGTTGATCTTAGCAAGAATGAGAAAAGATCCCAGAAAATGAGGAGACAGCCAAAGAGGTTGAAATTTAGTTGAGAGCCACACCTTAGAGCCAACATCCCAGTCTGGGTAATCCTGGTGAGGACGATCAGCCTGCCGCTTGTAGGTCCTTAGACTAGCTTCAAGGCTTTGTTGTGCTGATTCTTGAGCTTCCGAGATTTTAGCCAGAGTGGCATCGATGGCCGACAGGATGGTCTGTCCCATCCAGATTGTGAAAATGCTTCGGGGATGAAAACCATAAGTACAGTAGAATGGAGACTCGCCTATGGCAGTGTGTTTTGAGTTTTCGTAAGCAAATTCAGCAGTTGGTAGCAAAGGCACCCAATCGTCTTGTTGGTTACTGTAACAGCGAAGATACTGTCCTAGAGTAGCATTCAGGGGTTCCGTCTGCCTGTTGGGTTTGGGGTGGAATCCTGATGACAAAGCTCTTTCCATTCCCGGTTGGTGACACAGGGCTTTCCACAATTTGGAAGTGTATTGACTACCTCTTGTTTGTTTGTTTTGTTTATTTGTATAGCGCTCCAAACTCAGAGGTGGAAGGGCGCTTAAAGAAGGCGGTTACATAGTGTGATATATACAATTTCAATATACAACAGTTTACAGAGTACACAAACATAGTTGAGCAGAGGGAGGTGTAACATATTTCAGTGGTACTACTCATTGTTCAGGAGCCAACCGATAACATGTTTCCGGAAGATCTGGAAGGATTCAATAGTTTTAATGTTGACTGGTAGGGTGTTCCAGAGTTGGGAGGCGAGTACTGTGAAGCTGGCAAATCCAACTCTTTTTAAGGAGAATCTAGGCACTGTCAAGCATAAAGTGTTGGAGGATCTGGTGGTTCTGTTGGCGGGTTTCATGGTAAATTTATTGGTGAGATAAGGTGGGGCTAGGTGGTTTAATGTCTTGTATGTGAGGCAGATGGTTTTCAGATCAATTTTTTGACCTATGGAGAGCCATTTTCACGATTTCCTAGCATTGGAGATGTGCTCTCGCCTGGGTATGTTAAGTGCAGCACGTAGTGCGTTGTTTTGAAGTCTCTGTAATTTGTTAATTATAGATTGGTTAGCACCTAGGTATAGGCTGTTGCAATAGTCCAGTTTAGACTGTATTAGGGCTCTAGCAAGAGTGAGGCAACTATTAGATGACAGGAAGGGTCTACTGGCCCTGATAAGCTTGCCGGTGTAGGCGGAGGCTGAGGCGATCATGTTAGTTTGTTTGGAGAGGTTGGAGTTGGCATCAAGGTAAAAGTCGAGAGTTTTTACACTTTTGGCAATGGGGATGGTGTGACCATCGATAATGATGCTGTTGTAATTAGGATTAAGTTTGGCCAGGTTATTAGGCGAACCGACAAGGAGGAGCTCCGTCTTCTCATCATTCAGGCAGAGGCCATCCATGCCTGAATGATGGAGAATATTTTGTTAATCCGGGTGACGTCAGCATGGTAATTCCCTGTAATGGTGAGGAGTATCTGAGTGTCATCTGCATAGTTCGTGTAGGTGACACCCAGACGGTCCAATTGGTCAAATAGTGGCTTTGTAAATATGTTATACAAAGTAGGGGAGACACAAGAGCCTTTTGGGACCCCGCATGAGATAGGGATGGGGTCTGCAGCAGCTGAAGTGGAGAAAACTTGCATGGTTCTGTTTGCCAAAAAGGATTCTATTCAAGTGACGGCCTAAGGGTAGAAGTGAGCTGCGGTGGCTAGGTGGCTGCAGAGAATTTTGTGATCGACCAGATCGAAGGCCGCAGAGAGGTCTAAGAGGAGTAGGATCACAGCGTTACCTTTGTCTTTGATTTCATCAATCTGACTTTTGAGGTCAACAAGGACAGTTTCTGTTCCGTGTTGAGACCTGAAGCCTGAAGCCAGATTGACGTATTCCTAGTAGTTGGTTAGATTCCAGATATTCCTGAATTTGGAGATAAGCGACTCTATCCAGGACTTTTAATAGGAATGGGACTCTGGTGATGGGTCTATAGTTGGTGGGTATAGCTGGGTCTAGTGAGGGAGAACCCATGATTGTTTTTGATTGCTGGGGACTGAGTTATGGGTGAATGATAGTTTGGTGATGAAGGGTGATAGATCTCTGGCTGCGTCTTTTATGATCTGGGCGGGACAGCTGTCCCCTTTGCATTTCGAAGGTTTTAAGGATGGGATGATTTTTTGAACTTCTACCGTACTTACTTTCTTGAATGTGAAGACTGATTTGGTGCTAACGGGCGTTGGTGAGCTAGGGTTGGTAAACTTGTTGTTGGAGAGTTGTTGACGTTTGTCCTCAATTTTAGTTTGGAGTCCTGTGATTTTGGTGTTAAGGGCGTCTTGGATACTGGTGCACCACGGTTTATCTTTCAAGCAGGTGCCTGTGGGTGGATTGGGATTTTCTAGCTCTTTTAGAATTTTGAATAATTCTTTGGTGCAGGACCCAGCCTGATCAATCCTGAAGTTGTAAGCATCTTTTTTGGAGCGAATTATCTCATTTTTGTATAGAGAAGATATGTTCATGAGAATAGTTTTATTTTCCGCAGAGGGATTGGTTTTCCCTAAGAGTTGTGCCTTAGCTTTCTTTTTTCTGAGTAGCTTGAGTTCGGGGGTGTACCACGAGTTCAAATGAGCTCTTGGTTTAACTTTGCACAATTTTAGAGGAGCAATGGTATCCATCGCAATTAGCCATGGAGTCATTGAAGGTGTCAATCAGTAGGTTTAGATCAGCATTGGGTGGGAGTGCATTAAGGGTGGGTAGGATCAGGGGTAGTAGGGCCTCAGCAGTAATGTTGCGTTTGTTTCTGGTAGGACAGGCTGGTGCCATGTGGCATTTATTAGGTGCTACAGGATTGGTGTTAATTTCAAGAAGGATGAGATGGTGGTCTGTCCATGCAAGAGGTTGGGGGTTCTTACAGATTGTGTTGCAGTTGTAGGTCGCTACCCAGTCAATAATTCTGCCTTTCTGGTGGGTAGGGAGGACATTGAGTTGTGTGAAGCCATGTTGTATTAGGGCATTAGCTAAGGATGCAACCTCTGTCAGATGTTATCTTGTCTGGTAATCCATGAGGACGAAAGCTGTCTCAAACAAATACATCTGCCATCTCAGCCGCAGTGGGAACTCCTGGAAGGGGGAAAAATAAGCCATCTTGGTGAAAGTATTGATGGTGACCATTAGGCAAGTACAAGACCGAGACTTAGGGGGATCCACTATGAAGTCGGCTGACACCTAACCCCATGGACTAGTGGGAGGTGAGCCCTATTCCAGAAGACCGATGGAACTACCCGGGGAATACTTGCTCTTTGCACATACTGGACTTACCTTCACATATCTTACTACTTCGTGCTTGAGATTGGGCCAGTAGAACGATCGGCATATGAGATCCAATGTACCCGACTGACCCCTGTGTCCTGCTGTCTTGTTGTCATGTCACCAATTTAGAATCTTCCGGCGGAGAGTTCCGGCGGGAATGTACAGGCTGTCCTTCCAGAACCATAGGCCCTCCTTTTCTTTGAAATGCTTGCTGGGTTTGGCAGAACTAGACCGTTGCTCCAAAATAGTAGCTTCTCTGACCTGCTGTAGGAAAATGTTTATGTGTGCCAGAAATCTCTTCCTGGGAAACAAGTGCTCCGCTGGGTGGTTGAGTGTGGTCTCCGAAAAACCCCTGCGAGAGAGAGCATCTGCCAGAGTGTTTTGGCTGCCCGGCAGATGCAAGATTTAAAAGTCCTACTGGGTGAAGAAGTGTGCCCACCTGGCTTGGTGTGAATTGATACATTCCATAGACTGCAGGACTCTAAGGTTTTTGTGATCGTTCCTAATGAGAAAAGTGTGTACACTACCTTGAAGAAGGTGTCGCCATTCCTCCCAGGCTTGTTTCATTGTTAATAGTTCTTTTTCCAGAACAGAGTAGTTACGCTGGCTGGCAGTGTGAGTACATGATAGGTAAGCAATGGGGTATTCCACCCCATTGTCCTCTTGAAGCAGTACTGCCCCAATGGCCGCTGCCGAGACGTCCAAGTCCACAATGAACCGGTGGTCCTGGTAGGGTTGTCTTAGGATGGGAGCTGAGCTGAAGAGTCCTTTGAGATGTTGAAAACGCTTTTCAACCGAGACTGAACACTGGAAATTCACAGAACTCTTCTCGAGAAGGGCGGTGATTGGCAAAACTACTTCTGAAAACCCTGGAGTGAAACGGCGGTGAAAGTTTGCCAATCCCAAAAACCTTTGTACCTCCTTAACCGAGGTTGGGGCAGGCCATTTCAGTATGGCCAACACCTTTCTCTTGTCCATGGTTATGCCTTGTTCCAACAAGATGAAACCCAAATAGGGTATTGAAGACACCCCGAAGATACACTTCTCAGGTTTGGCCAAAAGTAGTTTTCCTGCAGGCGAATGAGGACTTCCAGGACGTGTTTGTGGTGTCTTGTGGATTAATTGAAAAAAATCAGAATATCATCTAGGTATACGATCACAGACAAACATGTGGTCTGAAAACATTCTATCCATAAATCGCTGGAAAACAGCTCGGCCGTTAACCAGACCGAATGGCATTACCTTGTATTCGTATAGACCAAATGGTGTGCGAAAAGCTGTTTTTCATTCTTCCCCTGATCGTATCCTGAGCAAATGGTAAGTGCTCCGTAGGTCAAACATGGTGAACACCTTTGCGCCATGAACTGACTCAATAATGTCAGTGATCAAGGGCATCGGGTAACTGTCTCTTATGGTGACTTTATTTAAACCCCTGTAATCAATGCAGGGCCACGTTCTGCCAAATCTCGCTTAGGGATGTAAAAAAGCAAAGCTCCTGTGGGGGATTTGGAGTGTTGAATGAGACCGTTATGGAGAGGGATGTAAAAAAGCAAATCTCCTGCGGGGGATTTGGAGTGTTGAATGAGACCGTTATGGAGATTACTGTCAAGGTATCCCCGCAGGGCCTGTTTCTCAGCATGGGAAAGAGAAAACATACGACCAAACGGAACCAGGGCTTTGGGTATCAGGTCAATGGCGCAGTCCTCTGGTCTGTGTGGAGGTAGTTCTACCAGAATCTTTTCGGTAAACACCTGGTGATAATGCACCAATTCCTGTGGGAGAGCATGCACCACGATGGGACCATCCTGAACCACGACATTGTGTGACCCCTGCTGTAGGTCGTGAGAGGAAGGCAGTGCTGTTTACAGTAGTCTGAGACAAAACCAATCTGGTTTCTGGTCCAATCGATGTGAGGATTATGTTTCCTAAGCCAGGTGATCAACAGGATAATCGTAAAATGGGCAACACGAGTAATGTTGAACTGTATGCGCTCCGTGTGTTAAAATATCGTAACCAGTAGATCTTCGGTGGTGTGAGTTATGGGTCATGATGAAAGTGGAGTACCATCAACTGCTTCTACTTTCTGGCCTTCCTTCCGACTGATTCTTTGTAGACCCACTTTCTCTTCCCAGATAGTGTTGACAAAATTCCCCGCCGCCCCACAATCGAGAAGTGCCAAAGCTTCGATCTGTTTGAGGTTGATGTCAACTCGAACAGTCAGTACCATGAGGTGAGAGTCTTTGGAACTACAGACGACGAGACAGACAAAGATAGGGACTGGGAGTAGAGCAGAACCCTGGCAACCTGGCCCTACTAGAGCCGAGGGCGATTATTTCCCGATCAACGTGGAGGAACTTCGGGGCAGTCCCGCAGGAGATGTTTTTCAGTTTCACAGTTAGCCCAAATACCTTTTTCTCTGCAGAGTCTCCTTTCTTCTGCCGAGAGTGGAGTCCTGGCCGCTCCAATTTCCATTGCTTCTTTAGAGGTGGAAGGAGTGGAAGCTGGGGGGGGGGGTGAGAGGAGTCCCTGAAAGAGGGAACACCCTGATGCTTTCTTCTTTCACTTCTTCTCTCTTGGAGTCGATACTCTATTTCAAGAACCGAAGAGAACAGATCCGAGAAAGGGCAGCCTGGCAGAGTGTGCCAGCTCATCTTTAATTTCTTCTCTTAACTCACGTCTATAAATTGCATATTGTGCCTGTTAGGGCCATCCAGCTTCAGCCGCCAAGGTTTTGAACATAGATATGTAAGAGAGCATAACTAAGGAACCTTGGCGGGCATCGAGTAGGTCCTCACAAACAGTTTAAGTGATCTTGGGTTGTTCAAACACCTGTTTGAGAAGGGCTCGAAAGCCATCAAAGCCCTGTGAGATTGGATTGGCATTGGTCACCAAGGGCGCAGCCCAGGCCAAGGCATTGCCCGTCATTTTTTATATGAGAAACCCAACGCGGGCCTAGTTGGTAGAAAAGGCTGTGGGCCTGAAGGTGAAGTACACCATACAGGCATCAAGGAATTCCAATATCTTCTTAGGTGTGCCGTCAAATTTGCCCGAAAGTAGAGCCATTGGGGGTAATTCCGGGACTGATGTTCTCTAGCAGTTATCATTTGTGTCAACACTGCGTTTTCCGCCTTTAGAGATTACACCTCCTGTGGTAGCCCCTGGACGGCCCCCAGTAGCTCTTTTACTTGTTCCACTGTAGCCAAACTTTCTAGGCGTTGCAAACTGTCAAAAACTCTGATCACCTTCCCCAGACCCACTACCTTCCACTTCCTCCTCACCGAGTCACTGGTCTTAGAGGCGTTGCGGTCCAAGCGACGTCTGTAGCTGTAGTCCTCTTTTTTTATGGGACACTGGCCTACCTCGGAAGCAAGCCACAGTGACCGCCTGTGAGCTGTAACCCTATGGCCTCTCTTCCGAAACAGGCGGGAAGAAATGGGGAAAAGCCAAAGGCTGAACAAAAAAAACAAAGAATCCATTGAGAATAGTTGGAAAATGGTGCCTTGATGATGTCCACAAGTCATGTGAAATATCCGGTTACCAGATTGCAGGCATGAGTACTTCCAAGTCAAATCCCAGAAGGGAGCACAGACAGTAATGATGACAGGATGCAGATAAGAGTAGTGACGTTCGTAAGCCGACAGGCACGCCCTGGGATACGGTAAGAATACAAGAAGCACTGCAGGAGAGGAAGCACTGCAGTGCTGAGCTAACAAACGGGGGAGCGACAGAAGAGGTAATGTGGAACAGACCGCCGAGGGCCGGCGGAGGAAAGAAAAGGGAAGCGGGAGAGACTGCTGAAAGGCTTCTGGGAAAGGACTGCAGAAGGGAGAGAAAGAGAGATAGCACGGGGGAAGGAAAAGGCCAGCGGAACCGAGGCCGAGAAGAAAGCTGGCAGCTCGGAGTGTGGAACACTAGCGCATTAACTGCAAAAGGAGGAAAGCAGACCTAGCGGTTGCAATGCATCGGCTGCTGGGAGTTCAGGGAATAAGAACCTCCCAGCAGCTGCCATATTGAAAAAAGACTAGACCACAACCAAACCCGTGGGAAAAAACATGGTGGAATTATTAATGGCCGCCCATTCTCCAGTGCTGCCATACATGCCAGGTGCCTTCCTATCCCTTAACCTAGACAGGCGGCACACCAGCACTTACTAGCGAGACAGCATCCACTTGTGGGATAGTTAGTCTGTTTGGAATAGGGATATTTAGTCAGTCATAGGTGACTAAAGATGTAGAAGTTATAACTTATTAACTCAAGAATTTTCTGTCTGTGTGGAGTTGGAAAATGCCATTAATGGTTAGGATTGCATATGGCATTTCAGTTACGTAGAATATGCTTATCCATTTGTGGATGTATATGCGTTCCATTCAGATAGACGCAAATGGTTACTTCAAAAGTAAAAGTAAGAAAATAATGGAGGGGACCTGAGCCTGGCCAATTATAGCTGTGGCTCGGTGTCTCTCCCTCAAAGCTACTTGTTCCTAGTGTGGCTTCCATGTGTGGTCGCTTGTGAGTACACTGCCTATAGGGGCCGGCTTGCAAACACATTATTACTGTAGCATGGATACCTTGCGCTGTGTTCGCGTGAGTCTTGCTAGCAGATTCATAATGTCCTTGCCAAGCTCTCGCGATTGGGCGGAAAACATCAGAAAACTAGAGTCAGACGTATATTAATGTTTTTACTCTGTCCATGGTTATCGGTCATGCGCGCTGGCATTCATGCGAACCGATGGTATGAGTGCTGTTGTAGCCCGGGCACTATCTTGGAAGGAGATTTGAAATTAATCTATTGTCCGCTCCAACTGCTGCCGTTCACAGTGTTTTCTTAAAATGGGACAGTACTTAATACCTGATAGGACTATTACTAAAGAGGCTGATAGTTGTGACTATAATACACCAAATTGGTGTACTGATGCCGGTAGTCCTGATTCTTATGTCATGTTGCAGCCAGGCCGCCATCTTGGAAGGGGCTTTGAACAGATTTATTCTCTGTGGCGGAGGTTACCTAACAACGAGTTAGTCATTCATTCTGATATTTTGCTTCAACTAGAATGTGTTATTAAATCTGGTACCTCTGGGGGTATGAGGAACTGGACTTGTTTTATATAGTAATGTCCAGCCCAGTTGACAATATCTATATCTATATGTGCGCTCTGATGGCCTGGTGTATGTGCTATTGGGCCTCAGATTGGACACCAACAATAGCAGGAGGACCAAGGGTGCATATTATTCCAGGACCGTATTTGAAAGGGTCCAATGTCAGGCTTACAGCCTAGCATATCATGCAAATCTCATTATAAAGGATAGGCTCTCAGTCTCTATTACAGTCATATATCCGACTAGATGGTAATGAGAATTTCACAGTTTTATCGGCTCATTTAGATCTTGTTGGTCAGTTTTGAGATGAAAGTTCCACCTATGTTTCTTTTTGAGTAGGAGAGAGTGTATATCTCCACCCCTGGGTGAGACAGTCCCCTTTTCTACAATTGTCCAGATGAGATCATTCTCCTTGTGTCCTTTCAGCAAGAAATGTTCCACCAAAGGTGCAATCAGCCTTTTGGTATCTATACAGGATTAGTGTTCCTGTATTCTTTTCTTTATGGGCCTGGCCGTCATTGTGATGTATTAAAGGTTACATGGCCATGTAATGAGATACATTACATCACTAGAATTGCAGTTTGTGAATGTAAGTGGTCTCCAAGGGGTTTGCAGGCCCAGGTCCAATGGGTTTGCAGGCCCAGGTCCAATGTGGTGGACCTGGAGGTTAGGGGGCATACTGAGCATAGACCGCAAGGCAAAGGGTCGACGGTCTTGTCATGTGCCAAAGGGTAGGTTGCAAGTTAGGCCCCAGACCCAGGTAGTAAGATCTCACAATAGAGTCTCTTATGTTTCTCCTCTGTTTGATGGCGAATTGAGGTGGCAGCAGAGGTGTAGTGCCCACGTTCAGAATCGGCCACAGCTTTAATATTTCTTTTTTTACTCTGTTCAGTTGTGAGGAGTAACTTAGGGCTGCTGTTATGCGATTCTCCTGTAATTGTCTCGTATTTTGCTCTAAAGTAGTTTCTCAAGGGATGTAACGTGCATGCTTCCTTGCGTGTCTCGAGTTTTCTTGGGTATCCTCTTTCTTTAAGTCTTTGTGTGAGGGCTGTTGCCTGTCCATCATATTCGGCAGTATCAGAGCAGTTGCGTCGAAATTTCAGATATTGCCCAAAGGGGAGATTAACCATAACTGTTTTGGGATGGAAACTATCAAACTGCAGTAATGAGTTCCTATGTGTAGGTTTTCTAAAAACAGTAGCGCCAAGTCTGACGTTGTTTGCTTGTATTTTTAGATCCAAAAAGTGTACTTCCTCCTTACTGCTGGAAAAGGTGAATTTTAAGTACCCTTATCTGTTGTTAAACAAGGTAACTAATGTCACCAGATGTTCTTGATTCCTCGTGTATATCAGCAGTACATCGTCCATGTACCTTTGCCAGAGGGCAATCTGGTCTTAGAACTGCTTGTTACTATAAGATTTACGTTACTTACCTGTAACTATTGTTCTCCAGCATGGGTCTGGCATGGATTCACATGCTCATGAATATTCCCTGTCGTTGGCAAGCCTGCCGCCTTTTCCAGGTGAGGCAGTTTAAACAGAGCCAAGATTCCCTGCACCCTGCAAAACATACTTACAGCTAATATTATTAGGATTGAGGTCTGGGAGAACTATAATACACAGAAAGTGGCCCTTAGTGTTAAATCTAAATTAGTTTTCTTTATTAGTTTTCAACCTTCTCATGAAATCAAAATTAGAACTCTTGGCCCAAGAATGTGTTTAGATAATGCGTGCGACAATGGGGGAAAGACCAGGAGTCTGACCCTATCCGGGGCCCATGGAGAGAGGAGGCAATTTCCAGGTTACCTGTGTGGGATGTAAAAGGGCTTGTAAAGAGCTGGGACAGGATGTTTCTTACTCACGAATGGCCAGCAATGAGATAAAGACAGACTAGAATTGGCTGGTCAAAACTCTTAACGTGGGTCCTTAAGGAAGAACATAGGGCAAGTGGTGTTACGCTCATCTGGTATCCACAGGGACGCCACCCAGCCGGGTTACTCGCTGGTATGCTTCTCAGCTTTGCCCTGATGTGGTCTGCGGGGAAGGTTCTGCCTTGTGGTAGAATTAGGCGTGCTCTCCGTCCTGCCTTCTTTGCAGGGGCGCGTTGTCTTTCATGGGCGAGTGCGGTCCAGTTACCTCACTGACGCCGGCCCGTTTGATATTGTTCAGGTAGGTCTTATTGCTGTTCTTTAGTTTTGTTGCTATCCTGCATGCCTTTCTTTGTTTAAAATGTCTTTTTTCTCCCTTAGGTATGCAGAGCTTCAGCGCGGCGAACTGGCTTGGTTGAGCCCCGTGGTAAGTAAGCGCTATGCGCAGCGCTGCGAAGTCTTGCCTTTGCTAACCTGAGTTTTCCTTCCTTGTAGGTCGCAGTGTTCTTCAGCACGAGTGGAATGTCCGGAGTGGTGCCAGCCGAGAGGCGACCAGCCAGGTAAGCCTTTTGAGCAGTTCGTAATTTGTAAATGTCTCTACTGCTTTCTTTAATGTTGCCTCTATCTTCCTCTTTCAGGTCGTTCTGTCCGGGAGGCGTGCAGATTCGAGGAAGCTGTTCTCAGTAGCTGCAAGTGTTTAAAGATGAATACTGCAGGTAAGATGCTGCTGCTAATGATGTTCCTTTTGTCTCCTTCCAGGTTCTGCTTCTCCGAGGTTCGAGGGAATAGCTGGACACGGTGAGCGTCACGTTGCAAGCTGCAAAATAACGCGAAATAGCCCCAACAAAATAGTCCCGGTAAAGTAGTCCCTAGGCTGCCACACCCAAAACACTAGACCGCATAGCTTGGTTCTTAGGAACCAAGCTATGTGGATACCTCCATGTTGGCTGACAATACAATAAAGTAGTTCCCAAGCACAATGCTTTTCATGGTGTATGAGCCTGGCGCCATAGGTGCCAGGACTGGCCCCATGAGGGCTTTTGAAGAGGATGCCAGGCTCTAGAGGCCGGAGTCCTGACTCCACCTGGCCAATGGGTTTGCCAGAGGGGGTTTTGGGCGAGGGTCCAATCTTAATGTTATTGATTTGGAACTCCAGGGGGCACAGCCATCTATTCCAATTGGGGGGTATGAATTTGACAGGAGGACATATTTTTGTGATTCAGGAGACATGTCTCCTTAACAAGCTCATTTTGGATGGATTTAGCCTTTTCTTAAATCCAGTCATTTTTAAAGGAAAGGGTCTGGGTATTGGCATAGATGTGAAAGAGACAATCAACCGTAATCCTTATATCCAAGCAGTTCTGGCCTCTTGGAATGAAATTATACATGAGAAAAGGCCGGATATATTACTAATTAACATATATTGGAATCTGTTGGCTGTATCCCAGAGAACTATGGAAGGGGCCCTACCCCATATTATGGAGGATGGGGTTCCAATGTTCCCCGGTATGGAAACACTGATCGGAAGAAACTTTATTTGTTGCTGCCTTTTGGAAGAGGAAAGGATCTCAGTGGGTAGACCTTTAAAAAAAAAAAAGCTCCAGGGTGAGAGGGAAAGCGTGAATTTTGGGATGAGTGGGATATTCATAAGCTAAACAGGTCCATATCTGGTAATATCCCCTCAAACCTACTTGGAGAAATGGTGCCTACTCTTCCTCTATAGATTATATTTTTACTTCAAACTCTTTGGCATTTCAATGTACTAAATTCATAGTAAAAGAATGAGTGGAAACCGATCATGCATGTTTGCAACTGAGGATGGAGGTAAAGATGGGAGATTCCTGTCAGGTTACCCACCAGATTAATGTGGTATGAAGTAACGCAGGTTATCGTTTAATTTGGAAAGGGTTCATTAACTTCAACAAGTTCCCGAGTGTAAAATGAAAAATCTACAATTGTCGAGGGGTGTCGGGGGGAGGTTCTTTCTCAGCAAAACTATGGGAAGTTGGAGGAGATGTACAAAACCCTGATACGTCCTCGGAAACAACGGTTTGTCCACTGACAGCCTTTGATAGGGAGATAAAAGAACACAAGAATGAGTGAAGAAAGAGTTTGAGAACATTACAAGCTAAATGCCCTGGACATTACAAGGTGTTGCATAAGTAACTAGTTCATCAGTACAAATGCTGGCTTAAACAACAGCATTGTACGGTAATCCAGCAAGATGCTGAAAAGATGTTGAACAACTCAGGGCAGTTCTGGGAGGTGTTAAGAAAATTGTTCAACTGTCGGCCCCTAATCCAGGCAAATCCTAGTGCAGAAAAGACATGTTTGGCATTTTATAGTGAAGTCTATTTTTATATTAGTTCTGATGCAGCAAAGCCTGTATCATTGGATATTGGGGTTCCTTGGTCTCTTAATTTTGACCTGGGGACATCTTAACAATCATTAAAAAGAGCAAAGCATCAAGAGCCCCTGGGACCAATGGATTATCTAATATGACATCCAAGGGAGTGGCTGAGAAGTGATATTATTTAATGATATAATAGGCACACAGTCTATACCGCAATCCTGGAAAACATAGATGATAATTGCATTCCATAAAAAGGAGACAGCCTAAATCCTAAGAATTACAGGCCCATCGTGCTCTTGGATGCCCTGGGGAAATGTTCAGCTCTATTGTAGAGCAAGAGCTTTGGCAATGGGCTGAAAATGCAAAGATTTTAGACCTATGGCAATCTGGCTTTGTTTGCGGCGTAGGTACTAGCCTGAATGGGTTTTTAATCCATTTGATACAGGCGAAGTATCGATATCTTAACAATTGTATATATATATTATATATATATATATATTTGCTTTATAGATTGTACTATGGCCTTTGACTCCATTTGCCATCCCGTTTTATGGGATAAGCGCTTAGGTCATGGGGCCATCCTCAATATTTAGTTGAATTGGTATATGAGTTATACTCAAAAGCTTCCTTGAATATCAGGCCGATTGCAGACAGCCTATTGTCTAGCTTGATTAACACCCACAAGGGCTCAAAACAAGGTTGCGTTCTGGCTCCTTTACTTTTCAATCTTTAGATTTCTGACTTGGGGACATCCTTAGCTGAATCTAGCTCTTTTCCACCTGAGACTAGACCTCCTTAAGGTGAGCCATCTGTTTTACGCTGACAACTGGATGCCCGGGCATCCAGACCAGGCCCATCAGTCCCAGGAGCAGGCATCCAGATGCTTAGAAAAAGCCCAGCAGCCCCGGCTAGGGGCTATCTGGGTACAGTCCTGGCGCCTACGCACTTACCTCATGCAGACCATGATGCTAAGAATCCAAGCCAACGTGAAGCCTGAAGGGAACTACTTTACTTCAAGGACTATTTTCTTACTCGGGTGTGGTCTTGGGGGAACTTCTTACCTGGGACTACTTTGAAGGCTATTTAAACCACGCCCGAAGAGCAGCACACGCTTCGCCTTATTCTGCATCCAGCAACATAACGTTCACCGTGCCTGCAAGTCAGCACCAGCCTTCTGCCACACCCGCCTCAAGTCTGGAGCTCATAGAAAAAAGGGGAAGAAGGTGGAAAGATTAGAACAAGAACATTACTTCTATTTCTCACCTGATTCCGGATCCATCGCGCCTTCAAACAAGGAAAGAGACGTTAATTCGATGTGCGTTGCATCGCCCGCTGTTGCGCCGTGCTATTCTCACCAGCCTTCGCAGCACCTCCACGATCCGCCGCAGTCTCCATCACATCTTCGCCGAACTCCGGCAGCCAAGGGGGACAAAAGAACAGCAAGGTGAGCCGAGAGGATAAACAAAGGCAATCTCTGTTACCACCATAGACTTACCTGATTTTACCGCCGGAGGCATTTTTCATCTCCACGGTCCGGCGCAGTCTCCATCTCATCTTCACCGAATTCCGGCACCTAAGGGGAACAAAAGAACAGCAAGGTGGCCGAGAGAATAAACAAAGAAAATCAGTTTACCACCATAGATTTACCTGATTTTACCGCCGGAGGCATTATTCATCAAGACGTCAATTTCTCATGCCGCACCTGTAAAAGGAGGGAAAGCAACAGATGAAACACAGGTTTCATTTACCGGACAGTGTTGGGTAATACAGACTCTTACCTGAACGCTACCAGCTGCCACGAGGCAATCTTCTCTTGGGTCAAGCTGCAAGATAAAAGGAATCGGACAAGAGTGAATATAAGACATTGGGAACTCTTACGAACTATAGACTTACGGTTCCTTGCCAGGGACCTCAGAGTCAATATTGGTCTGGAACTCTCCCAACTCCTTCAGACCAGTGAAGTAACTGGTTATCTACGCGCCCCTGCATTCCACGCAGGATGGAGAGCTCATCTTTTATAAACATAAGGTGAGACTATGAAAGGAGATATCGGAGGTGATTAGTGGGAAGAACAGTGGAGTGTTATCACTCTAATCCACAGGTGGCTAATTCCCTTTCTCCACTTTCAGGAAAATACTTCTACGGATCAAGCAGACAAAATTAGGTGGGCCAGTCCAATCTGTCATCTCTGCACTAAGCGTCAAGTTGGTGGAGACCGCAGCTGTCCAGTTCCGATCAACGCCCCTGTGGGAGCCAGGTGAGCGTAACAGTTATGTGATCAACCCCCTATTGACTTAAACTTCAATTAGCAGCACTGGTGTGCTATACAACAACCAATAGGTTGAAAATTAACATAAATAAAACCAAGGTGATGACCTTAATACCAACTAGGAAAAAAAGCGTGGTGAATTTTAAATGGGTTGCATCAGATTATGTTTTAGGGAAATTTGCGGATTTTGTATATGTAGGTTTTCACATCTTTGAGGTTGAGAGGCCATTGTTATATTATACAAATCTTAGAAAAAACGATGAAACCTAATTGTCCAGGCAAAAATGATAGCCTGCCATTATGGTAAATTTACGGCCAACCCCATTCTTCATTTCTAGCATACAAAAGTCGCTCCTGTAATTACCTATGGAGCTGATGTTTTGTTGATGTGGATGAAGGTGAATTGGGCCAGCCTGGAGGGTCTTTCTTTCGGAAAAGGTTTTTGGGTTTGCCTTTAAGTACAATTCTTGCGCTCATTTGTTTCGCGTGTAGGTTTTGCGTCCCTTAGATCCAAGGTTATCTGGAGAGTGTTAACTTTATATAGAAAAATTCTCTTCTCTTCAGGCTTCAGTGATGAGGCAAGTCTGGCTGGTTTTGGACCAGAAGAAGGAATCTAACCTTTCTACATGGGCTGAGACATGTGATAACCTAGTTCTGGAAGCGGACTTCACAGTACAAATGTTAAAAGACTGTCCAGATTGAACCTGTTATATACAAGTGAAACTTTGGGCCCACAACGAACATTGCTAGGGAAAATAGAACCTGTCAGTTGTATAAGGGTCCTCAAATAGAATCTTTATTTCATTGGTGTTTGCAATGTATGGAATTGACCACTCTGCAACAAATGATGACTGTCCAGCTCCCATTCTCGTGCCCAAACCTTGTACCTGATAACATGTGGTGCTCTCTCCATGGAGGGTTGGTAGCTCTGGTGGCGGTGGACTCCGTTGAGTCAGACTGTTTAATGGCTCTCTCCAGCAGTGGCCTTCTTGGTGGCTTGCCGGTGTCCCTTTGCCCAGCTTTCTGCAAAGACACCTTCCCATGGGCTCGCCGGGGTCTCGTTCTCTAGCGGCAGCCTTGTTGTGGGCCCATCTAACTCTCTTTGCGGTTTTCTCTGGCTCAGCCTTCTCCCAGGCTTGCCAGTGTCTTGCTCTCGCTCCCTTTGGTGGCAGCCTTCCCGTGGGCTTGCCAGTGCTTCATTCTCTGGCTTTCTAAAGTGGCAACTTTCTTGCGGGCTCGCTGGTGTATGCGTCTCTCAGGACACTGGCAGAAAACCTTATTTGGTCAGTGTTCGTGGGCTCTGCAAAGTTCTGTGGGCTGCTTGGCCACCACGTACACTATGTGGTCACGTCTCCAAGCAGCACTGGTTCTGCGCGGTAACGGTTGCATCCGATCCGAGCGTTTCCACCTCAGATGATTGACGCAACATCAGCTGCCCCCCCTTCCTAGAGGTGAGGATCAAAGGGTCGTTATATGGGTCTCTGTAGTGAGAGCCAAAGTTCAGGTGTTTACAAGATTTCACATAAGATGGGGGGCAGCATTTATATTAGACAGAGGTAAGGATTTTATCAAATTAACCTCCTTTACTATAATCAGAGAAGACTGGGTTTAACATAGACCTGATAATGATTGGGAGACCTAGTCCCCTGTAAGGATATTTGGCGTGTTACAGCACAGAGTACAGCACCACTCCACAGGATCAATGAATAGCATGTTTTTTTTTTTGAAGTGCAGCGCCACTGCATGGGTTTGGTGCATTGGTATGATGCAGTTGTTTCAAGCTATGTGTTGCCAGTGTAACATGGACATATAAGTAAGGGCAGGTTATTCAGTCAAAAACGATTTTTACATATAAAATGCAAATACATTTTTCACAGTTAAAAGCACACATCTGTACCTTCAAAATGCACACCATTTCTCACCTGAAATGCCTATGTTGCAAGAGACACATTTGGTAATTAACAAACTAATATCACTAACAAGACTAATAATTATAACTCATTAATAAAAGAATGTGTCTTCACTGCAAAAAGAGGCAGACTCTGAAAATCAGTTTTAAACACACATTCAAGTTTTTTTTTTTCTTTTTCTTCTTTGCCTTCCTGTGCTCTGTCCACAGTAACTGCAGGAAGCAAAGACTTCGAATAAGCAGGAAATCAGCTTGTTACAGTTGCAACTGTACAAGCCAAGCCATTGTGTACAGAGGGTGGTTAGGGCATGATAGAATTTTATTGGTTAGGATCCTTTGGTAGGAGGGAACCAGAGTTTTTTTTTTGTTTAATCTCGAGGAAGGAGCTGGAGAGAGACATCTTGACACAGCTCGAAGAAGGACGGGGTTGACAGCTGGGGAGGCCTGATTCCTAAAGCAGATTCAACTCGGTTGCAGAGACTGGCTTTTCCAGTCAACAAGTCCCAGTTCGAGTGACGTCAGATGCTTGTCCTTGCTGGGTGAACCCCTCCAGAAGGCGAACAGTCAAAGAAGTTACATGCTGAATAAGCCTGGTAATTATCTCGCTGAGGTGTGGGGGCTGAGTGTGTACGAGAATATTCAGTCAGTGTAGGAAAGGAGATTCCTGTGCTTTACTCACGTGTTTAATGTTGCAAATTGAGTTCTTGTCTACGCCACTCTCTTTTCAGTGTATCATAGATAATGCTGTTACTGTGCTATTTCATTTATTTCTGTAACGAGTGAGATCGTGTTTAAATGCAACTTTTATAATACACAAAAATATCTGAAAGCAGACGGGTGGTGTGTTTTATATTTACCAATACAGTGCTGATGATGTGGGGAGATGTTTAGACAGTGCAATTGTCATTTTCAAGGTAGCTAAACATAAGATTTGGCTGCGGCTGTGTGCACAATGTAATTCAGTATGAGCAATTTTAACTAACTGTGTGTGTTGTAGTCTGCCGGAGGTCTATGAATCGGCAAAAAAGGGAGGCCCGGGAAATAGTTCACTACCGTATATAAGATAGTGAAAATACCACATGATAGCTCGCTGCCGTAGATAAGACAGAGAGAAATTGCCCATGGTGGCACACTAAAAATGAAAATGTGGTGTTCCTGAAATGCAAGCCTGAGGTCTCTCTAGTGATTACACAAAAAATCTAAACAAAAATAAGGGGTTCTGGATATTGGGGACACAAATAAAACAAGGGAATTATGCTCACCAAAAAACCACCAACCACGCATACCAACCACGCATGTCTGTGTGCTGAAATAATGCATGTCCACTGTATTAGTGTTGTACATGGCCTAATCTGAATACAAGGAGTGATTGTTGCTAAATTATTTTTCGGCGGTAAGAAAATACCGTCAGGCCCCAAATCTCCACAAAAATACCCAACATATTTATGGTGCGTTGCAGGCCGGGAAAGTGATCATAGAGTACCTACTGGGCGTGGCAAGCGTGTTTCACACTGCCATTTGCACATTAAAGGGAACCCATTTTATAATAGCAGTGTGCCACTAAAAACGAATTTCAGAATGTCACAAAGGGAAACCACATTTTCAGACCTAGTGCAATATTTAGAGGCAAAGTTGTTTGCACATGGGACGTGGTCGTCGAACAGTACCTTAGAATGGCGTGACCGCATTCAGGGTGAGGTGCAGAAAGAAAAACTAGACAATATTTTTGCAGAAGGCAGCATAATTCAGGTCTGCCTTACAAGATTATTGAATGCAGCTGATAAAAGCGCAGAGAAAGACTGTTTAATACGGCTATGCGGCAAAATATGGTTTATTTTGAATAGGTCTCTGCGAATGCAGGAAAATGATACCCAGCTAATTAACAGGTTAAAGACTGAATTAGATGGGGCAAGTAAAAATCAGGAAATGTTAAGAGCAGAATTGGATGTATGCCAAAAAGACATGCAATTAAAATGCAGAGACTTTGATGCTCAGTTATCCAAAAGCAAGAAACAATTTGAGGATAGTGAGCAAGAATTGGTACACTTAAAAGCCTTAGTGGACCACATTAGACAGGATAAAGATGAGGTTGTTTCAGAAATGCAGATTTTACAAAAAGAACATTGTGAAAAAGAATGTGATCTCCAGAGTGCAGAACAAGAAATGATTAAAATGACTCAAGAAAGAGAAAAGAGAAATAAAGAGTTCAATGAATGCCAAATGCAAATGTGCGACATGCAGGAGGTGATTAATAAGATGAGTGATGAAAACAACTATTTGCAAAATGAAGCAAACAGACGCCTTAAAAAGTGTAAGGACTTAGAACAGCAAATGTGCATTCCCAGGTCCCAGGAGAGGTGGCAGGGTACCACATTCAATGGAGTGGAGGTGAATTCTAGTTCTGCCCAAAGAGCTAGTGCTCCAGTGACTGGGCCGGTGACTGAACTTGGTTGCAGCGCCCTTGGGGGATTTGATACTCCCATGGGGGGCAGCCACCAATCTCATACACCTGAAAACAGGATTGAATCACAAAGTAGTGCAATTCCATGCATTGCAACAAGTAGCCCCATAAAAATAATGAAATCCATTAAAGCCCTGATCAAACCATTTAAAAAGGGAGGTGAATGCTGCATTGAGGATCACTTAGAAGCAGTGCATGACATTTTTAAAGCACTCCAGATACCTAAGGAACAGTACAAACAATATTTTCATTTAACTTTAGATGCCCCGACGGCCAGCATCATAAGGGGATTAAATGAACAGCAGAATATGACCTGGGTGGAGTTTGAAAAAGAAATTAGGCGTAATTTTTCTCCTTTTCAGTCATTGCAGGAGGCAAAGAAAGTCGCTTACACAATCACTGCTGGACCTAATACATCCCCTCGCCAATTTTTACAAGACTTAAAAAGAGCATTTTCTCGCTTTGATGTATCTTTTGACCCAAATTCCAATGAGTTTAAAACTGCATACTTCTATGGGCTACAGAAAGACATCATATCCCAATTGGTCCGTGAATTTGACCGTGACAAGTCCCTTGAATGGATTGTCCATCAAAGCACAAAACTATATACTAGAGGTACTCTATTGTCAGGGTAGAGAAAGTGATAAAATGAAAGATACTAGACCTAATCTAAAGAACCCTCAGCCACAGTAATGGAAATCAGGTCAGCCAAAATGTCCCTTGAGTCTGCTCAAAGCTAAGGTAAAAATAATGTGACACCTGAAAAAAGGGGTAATCAACAAAGATCGCCATTTCCTGTACCAATGTTCCAATCACATGATCCTAGTAATAGGGAGAGCTACATCAGCCCTAGGTATTTAGGGGACAGACCCCGGGTAGGATATCGGCCTGATATGGCAGGTATGAACAATAACCAGAGACAAAATCAAGATCAAAGAAATGATGGTCCCTACCAGTCATTGGGGACACAGAGCAGATCTGATCCCAACACCATGATATATGGTAATCAGGATAGACCCCGATATGTGGATCGATTTACTGATAATGGAAATCAACATAGTGGCCAGTACCCACAATCTGAGAGACAGGACATGAGGCAAAACATGAACTACAATCCACGTCAATACAATGATTCCCCACCAGGGGACTATAATCAAAGGATGGGTGCACCCCGCTCCCCTCCACAAACTAATCAAGAGTTCAGAAACCATCCCAACAGACATCAATCACCTGAGAGGTATCAGAATAGATCCAATCAGGGGGAAAACAACCAATATCGACCTAGGCCACAGAAAGAGGATTCTAGAGAGATGGAAAGGTTCCAGTGCCTTGAGGCCCAAGTGAAAATGTTAGCTTAGCAAATAGGAAAGCTCTATACAGCACAAAAACAACCATCTAAAGAGGGGGCTGATGGCCCTAGCAATGACCGGGGGGCTTCTGAGAAGTGACTAAGTACTTATGACACCTGCATTGCCAAAAAGACAGATTGCCCTGATGTAATTTTGCATGACTCTGAGATGCCTAATGATTTAAAAGTGAAAGCACCAATAAGTGAACATGTAACAGAAAATGCAAATACTTCTAAAAAAGAGGTACGGTTTAACCTAGAACTAAATCAAACAATGAAGATTTGTGCAAATAAAAAAGAAACACCTGGAATTCCAAAAGAACAAAGAGACAGATTTAAGAAAAATGACTCATGCATGAGGAATACCAGTGAACAGGGAGTAAGTGGGGATGCTATAGCTCCTTCCCTGGGCAAGCAAAACAATGACCCAACACAGGTAGGAAAAGGAAATACTCAAAAGGAGGGTACGGGTCAATCACCTGAAGAATTCTTTGAGCCACATATTTTTGAAGAGGCTGAAAGAGCTGGTATTACACGAAATGATCACAAATGCACAGAATTAAACAATGACAAATTGCTCAATGATGTTGTTACACATGTTCAGTTGGAAGGTTGTAATGTGGTCTCTGATGTTACCCAGATGGATGGGCGAACAGTGGCCACACTCCAAAAACCTCTGATCATGGAGAAATGAATAAAGCCTCTCGCGCAGAAATGGGTAAAAAGGAGGGAAAAATGTCTTTCCATTCACCAATGTGCTTAGCCAAAAGTGAAAAAGGCCTGAGAAAGGTGAACCCTGAAATCAGTAAGAATTCACACTTCTTATGTGTATTAGAGGAAGTTGAGGACAGATATTATGCACCCATCACTGTAGAAGAAAAATGCCACACATTTGCTATGATTGACACTGGCGCACAGGCCACAATTATGTCCAAGGAGCTGGTAAAGAGTATCAATGAAGGGAGACCCCCACAGAGTCAGATCACAGTGAAGGAAAATCAAGGTCCAGTGCATAACGTTAATGGGGAGGAGGTGCCCATCATAGGTGTAACTGAGGTTGACATAAAAATAGGAAAGCACAGAATGAAACAAGAGGTATTGATCACATCTATTTGTGAAATTCCATTTCTGATGGGGACAGATTGCCTGAAAAGATTGTCTCCTCTCATAGATGGGGTGAATGGAGTGCTGTGGTCCTTAACCAAAAAACCATTGAGGCCTAAGAAACTAAAATCACAGAACAGCAACATAAATGAATGTCACACCGTTGCCAAAACAAATGATGCTGTGGAGGTATATCTCCAGAATAGTTGCATACCTAGTGTCACTGTTATATTAATGTGTCAAGACAAAATGCAGAGCGATAATGAAGGACTACCTGTGCAAATCTACTTGGACCCAAGGAAAAATTGGCAGCCTGCCATAGATGAGCACACATTACGTTTTTATTTAAAAGAGAAAACAATCAAAGAGAATATTGCATCTAAAACAGGTTCAGAAAAACACATTACCACTCTTGCTGAAATACACATGGAAGATGAGCAACCATGGGTTCATGTTGGTATAAATGACTGTTTTAAAAAAATAAAAGCCACTTTAGCGCTTGAACAGGAGAGGAGCTTCATTAATGAGACATTGTTGCAAAAAATAATGGAGAGGGAGGAAATCCCGAAATTTAGGATTAAAAACCAATATGTTTCTGGGTTGAATAGTCCAGACTTTGAAAACCGAATTGCAGGCAGATGCATGCTTAAAATTAGCATTGGACAGAAAACAATTTACCATAATGTATGGATTGTGAGTGGAGCACAAAATGAATTTTACATGGGCAATGACATCATGCACAGAATGTGTATGGTGTTAGATTTCCTTAATCAAAAAATATGGTCACGCCTAGGTGGCCCGGCACCTGAATTTGAGGACAAAAGAAGGGCTTATCATTGTGCACAACTGGTTCCTTATGCAATCGAATTACAAATGAGGAAAGATACTATTATTCCTGCATTTACAAAACAGTTTCCAATAACACTGAAATGCAAAAATGGACAGCAGATGAAAGACTCTGATGCATTTGTATGCCTGAATGAATCCATAAAACAGCAAGGCCTGGATTATGAATACATTCCATTGGTAGATATTGGTGAAGGATCTGTAAAAATTATGGTAAATAATAAAGGTTGTCAGGATATTCATTTAGTGGAAAACTCCCCATTAGGAATGGCCATACAAAAATCACATTATACGGCAGATTTAAATAACATGGTGATTGGAAATATCCCTGAAAAGTATGTAGATGCCAAGGGTGAGTTGCCAGAACACCTGGACTCTCAGCCCAAAGGAATATTTAAAATTCATTCTCTGTATCCTTATGATTCAAATGAGACAGTGTGCTGCCATCAAGAGGATTGCATAATATTTGATTTAAATGAAAATGAAACAGAAAATCAGCCCATTGAAATGGAAGCTGATATGCCAAAATATTTAGAAGTGGCAGCTTTACAAAAAGACACAGCCACACAGTTAGAGGAAAGCGCCGAGATTCCCTTACCAGAAGATTTTCCAGAATTTTCCAAAATGTTAGAAGAGCAGATCTCCTTAGCGGATGCGTGTGACAGCGATGAGAATAGAAACAATCTGAGGGAGATATTTATGGAGTTTAAGGATGTATTTGCAAAAGATGCTTATGATTGTGGTTTAACTGATTTACATGTGGCCACACTACCAGAAGGGTGTAGCAGAAGTCCAGTGTTTGTACGCCAGTATAGACTACCGCTGGCATGTTTAGAATCATTGGCAGAGATTATTAAAAATTTGGAATCGCGGGGAATCATGAGGCCCATTCATAGCACATCCAATACACCTATTTTAAGTGTGTTAAAGCCAAATGGTCAATGGCGGCTAGGTGCAGACTTGAGAGAGTTAAATAAAAGAGTACCAGTGTCCAGATGGCCATTGCCATTCATTGATCAGGGATTAGCTCAGATACATGGTTCAAAAGTGTTTACCACATTAGATCTCACCTCTGGATATTGGTGCGTGCCATTAGCAGAGGAGATACAGAATTTATTTTCCTTTACATTTGACAGGACTCAATACGCCTGGCTTAGAACGCCGTTCGGGTACATCAATAGTGGGAGTGAATTTGGCATATTTTTGAGAAAGGCCATGCCTGATGCAGCGGAAAGAGGAACCATAGTTTACGTGGATGATGTCTTGATAAAAAATGAAGGCCTGAAAAGCCATTTTGATGAAATAAGACATGTGCTTGGCTAATTGCAGAAAGCAGGCGCCAAAGTATCTTTGCAAAAAGCACAATGGTGCAAGAAAACTTTCTAGGCCATGAAGTGACTGAACATGGGCTAAATCCACAAAAGATTAAAAGATCCTAAGAATGTGAAAGGAGTAAAAAGGAGTAAAAAGTTTGTTAGGAATGACAGGGTATAACAGAAAATTCATTGAAAATTATGCTGAAATCACTCAACCATTGACTAAACTGCTTAAACTGAATACTCCCTGGAAATGGGAAAAAGAGCAGTCTGAGGCAATGGCTAAACTGAAGGAATGTCTGGTAAAGGCACCATGTTTAGCATATCCCATAAAAGGTAGGGATTTCTTTACAGAAATAGGTTTTTCTGAACATTGTATGACAGCAGTGTTATCAAAAAACATGATTTGAATCACAAAACAATTGCCTATGCAAGTAAGGCATTTTCCCAAGTTCAAATGAAATTTAATGAATGTGAAAAGGCCCTATTAACCACTGTGTGGGCGCTACAACATTTCCGCCCCATTGTTCAGGGAGAAAAGGTGATTATTGAAACAAATCATCAACCTTTGCAGTTTTTAGAGAGTAAAAGAATTAGGTCAGGTAATCTAGCGCAGTCCAGAATCACTTCATGGACGCTGGCATTACAAGGTTTTCTTGTAGAAGTGAGATATGGACAAAATAAAAAGAGCCCAATTGCTTAAGGGTTAGCTGACTTACATGACTGCGCAGCTGAACAAATATCAAATGAAATGGAAGTGGAACCTAATTGGCAGGAATTTGAACAATCACCACACAAAGCTTTTGATGAAAAAACATGCAAGGATTTGCCAACTGTATATGTGGATGGTTGTGCTTTTCACATTGAAAATGACAGTAATAAACAATTAGTGTCAGGAATAGGAAATGTCTGGTTGAAATGTGAAGGAGTCCCCAGTATAGGGATGAGGATTGGAGCTAGGAGCAGTCAAGTGGCGGAATTGGCAGCCATTTATAAAGCAATTACTACTGCAGTTGATAGAAAGTTCAGTGAAATTGTTCTGGTGACTGATTCTGACTATGCACGGAATAGTTTTGTGGAATATTCACCTGGCTGGAAAGCAAGAGGAATGATTACATACAACAAAAAGCCACTTAAACATGGAAAAATGATACAAGCCATAGACAAATTGGTGTCAGAGAATGATCTAACAATATACTGGAGAAAAGTTCGTGGGCATTTAAAAACACCTGGAGAGGATAAGGAGGGAAATGATAAGGCAGACCACCTGGCTAAAATTGGGGCTGTGATGGGAGAATTGCTACCTATTGATGATTTACTGGGTGAAATACAGATTGATGCAGTAACACGTTCTAAAGCACCAAAGGAGGTAGATCAACCAGTGGTGCAATGGGGCCATGACACGCCAGACCAAGATTTGATTGAGGCACAAAAGAATGATCGAATTTTGGGAATCTATTATAATGATTTGATAGATCCTGAACAAAACCCTTTAACAGAAAATGATTGTATGGGAAAAGAAGAGTTGAGGGTACTATTAAAGAATAAAGAACGAATTAGATTACAAGATGGACTCATGATTAGAGAGTCCATAACAGGACAGATACAGTGGGTGGTACCCCTTTCATTCAGAGGGCTAATGCTACAACATGCACATGATGCAATAACTGCAGGCCACAGAGGTTCACAAAAAACATTGGAAATACTGAAAGATTATGCTTACCGGCCACATATGTCCCAAGATGTGGAATTATATACTAAAGGATGTCTAGTATGCACCCAATTTAAACCTGCTTCACCAATGCATAGAGCACCATTGATGAAAAGAGGCCTAACTCTCCCATGGTCAGATTTGCAAATAGACTATGTAGGCCCTTTAAAAAGGTCGAGCAGAGGGCACCGTTACATTTTAAGTGTGATATGTTTGATGTCGATGTGGATTGAATGCATTCCTGCACCAGATTGTAGTGCGCAAACAGCAGCCACATTGCTGGTGAACCATGTGTTCTCAAGGTTTGGGTTGCCACAAAGAATTGAGTCAGACAGAGGAAGTCATTTCACAAGTACCCTAATGAGTAAGGTATGGCAAATACTGGGTGTGAAAAGGAAACTACATATCGCATATCGGGCAGCCTCTTCAGGTGGAGTTGAACGGAGCAATAGGTCTGTTGTGGATATTTTAAAGAAATTCGTGGCAGAAGCAGGTTCCAGCTGGGATTTACGTTTACTGTTGGTTTTGATGGCAATCAGATCAACTCCTGCCAAAGCAACAGGTGTTAGCCCCCATGAGGTCTTGACGGGTAGGAAAATGGTGTTACCACAACACCTACTATACAGAACACATGAGCAGACACTTGTGAGTGCATCCACAGTTCATGAGTACATTGATGAACTGAGGAAGCATTTGCAACATGCATTTGCTTTTGTGCAGAGAAATCTGGAAAGGGCTGCTGACAGTGCTAAAACATACTATGATAAAAGAACATCAGTGAGAGAATACAGTGTTGGGGATCAGGTGTACAAGTTTCATTTTGAAAAAAGTAAACCGAAAAATTCTAAATTTCTAGCAGCCTGGCAGGGGCCATTTCGAATTATAGATAAGGTCTCTCCTGTGGTTTATAAAATTTTGAAAAATGAAGGTGAAACGGCGATAGAGCAGTTTGTCCACGTAAATCAGATCAAGCCATGCCATCCCAGACATGAGATCAGGCGGCTTGAGCATGTAGAAACAGAAAGCCCTGGGGCTGCTGCCCACTGATACAACAGAAAGTCCCTTGAACACAAAAAGATAAGATAAATGGGTACAATCAGGAGGCAGTGACAGAGAAGTTAAAAAGTTGATTATTATAATGGCACATAAACACTGTAATATATGTAAATAAATAATATAAAAAGTAAAAAAAAAATATATATATAATGGAAGCTCATGGTCGGTGTGCAGAATGAAAATGCATTGAATTTGAAATGTTGTTTCATGTATGCTTATTTTCTTTTTAACCTGTGTTTAATTTCAGAAAAAAAAAATGTTTTATTTTTGGCAAAAGGGTGGTTAGTATTGTGCTATATACTTAATCTGTTTCTTTTCTATTTTGATTTAGAGCATTAACTATTTATACCGGAGGTCACGGGAGACGATGGAGTCCTGGAGTCCCCTGGATGAAGACCAAAAGATGCCTGCCTCCAGGTGGAGGTGAAGACAAGATAACCAGAATGCCAAAAAAGATGACTCCTATGGATCCAAGATTGCCAAGATGAAAGAGTACTCGAATGAACCAAATGATGTGACATCGCTGGTCGGGACATATCAGAGGCAGACAAGTGTCCTGGCATATGGAGTTCCACGTATTTATTATTTTAATTATTTATTTTAATCTGTTATGTTAATTATTTGTTTTAGTTAGTTGTTTTATTTTATTGTTTTCAATTGACTTATAAAATTGAAACTTTGGACTAATGACACTTCCATTGGGAAGGCAAATGTAGAACATTTTGTAAACTGATGAACTCAGATGAATATTGTGTTGATTGCAACGTTTTCATTGATGCACATGAATATTCATTTTGTTGGATTGCTACATTGTGAAAAGAAGAAAGGGGGCAAGTTAGATTTCTTTCGATTGTGGCTTGGACAAGGGCCAAATCCTCTGAAAAGGAGCAGGTTTTTTTTTTTTTGTGGAATTGGCTTGGATCGTAGCCAAATTAAAAAAAAAAAAAAGGAGGGTATGTAAGGATATTTGCCGTGTTACAGCACAGAGTACAGCACCACTCCACAGGATCAATGTATAGCATGTTTTTTTTTTGAAGTGCAGCGCCACTGCATGGGTTTGGTGCATTGGTATGATGCAGTTGTTTCAAGCTATGTGTTGCCAGTGTAACATGGAAATATAAGTAAGGGCAGGTTATTCAGTCAAAAACGATTTTTACATATAAAATGCAAATACATTTTTCACAGTTAAAAGCACACATCTGTACCTTCAAAATGCACACCATTTCTCACCTGAAATGCCTATGTTGCAAGAGACACATTTGGTAATTAACAAACTAATATCACTAACAAGACTAATAATTATAACTCATTAATAAAAGAATGTGTCTTCACTGCAAAAAGAGGCAGACTCTGAAAATCAGTTTTAAACACACATTCAAGTTTTTTTTTTCTTTTTCTTCTTTGCCTTCCTGTGCTCTGTCCACAGTAACTGCAGGAAGCAAAGACTTCGAATAAGCAGGAAATCAGCTTGCTACAGTTGCAACTGTATAAGCCAAGCCATTGTGTACAGAGGGTGGTTAGGGCATGATAGAATTATATTGGTTAAGATCCTTTGGTAGGAGGGAACCAGAGTTTTTTTTTTTGTTTAATCTCGAGGAAGGAGCTGGAGAGAGACATCTTGACACAACTCGAAGAAGGACGGGGTTGACAGCTGGGGAGGCCTGATTCCTAAAGCAGATTCAACTCGGTTGCAGAGACTGGCTTTTCCAGTCAACAAGTCCCAGTTCGAGTGACGGCAGATGCTTGTCCTTGCAATTTGGAAAATTAACACAAGGTGTGAAAAACCAGAGGGTGTTTCACAACCTAGTCACCAGGGGGTGGACAAGCAAAGGGGTATCACCTGGACAGGTGGTCCTCGGGGAGTGGGGGAGAATCACCCAATGGCGAGACATGGTATCCCCTTTTTCCACAACCCATCTAACCCCGATCCCTGCTTATTTTATGGGAAACTACAGCTCGCATAATTCCTCCCCACTTTACATTGACAATACTACTTAGCCGAGTAGTGTCCGAGTAGTATCCTAACTATACATACCCACCATTAACACTCCCTGTCAGGATAAAAGGTGGCCTTGACCTCAGCATGAAGAGCGTTGATGAAAGAAGAACAGTTAATACAACCGGTGAGTTATCAAAGGCAACACAAACCAGATTTGTGTTAAAAGCAAAAGTAACTGTAACTCAAAAGTTGAAAGCTGCACGTGTGCCAATAAAACGCAATGGAAAGGACAAGGGCTGAACTGTAAAATTAATGGATACAAAGTAACAGAGTAGTCCTGCAAGGCGAAATCGCACATTCGAAAGTCTCTGTGAATTGTCCTGAGTTGAAGTATATTACAACAGGAACCAAAGGCAAGAAAGTAACTGCGATCCTGAAAGAAAGTTGAATGATTGAAAAGCAAAGTATGTGAACTGTAAATATACCAAGATGGCTATTTATATGAACTTTGAAAGAGGCCAAGAGGGCAACGTATATGAACTTTTGAAAGCAGCTAAAAGGGCAAAGCAAAGAGAATGAAATCCCAAGAGGTATTGGTGTTGCATATGCATTTTGAAAGGGGTCAAGAGGGCAAAGTAAAGAGAATAAGAAACTGCACATACCAAGAGGAATTGGAGTTGCAAGATGAGAATGATTGTGGAGTGTAGAATTGTTTAAAGAGAGGTCAGAGTGGTCATGCAGAGGTCTATGAAGAATCTGTGCAGTTTCGAAAGTCTCCAACAGTGAAAACACACACAGGACAAAACAAAATGTGGGGAAGGGAACCCCCACGAAGAGAAAGAACAGTGTGAGCCCGGCAGAGGGAAGCCTGTGCAGAACTGTGTGAAAGTAAAGGTCAGACGCAGAACTGTGTATTTATGACAAGGCAGACGAAGCTTAAGGAAGTGATTGAACTACCAGAAGCTTGAAGCCCAAGCCTGAACTGTTGAATTGTACCAGTAGTAAGCCAAAGTGTGCAAGACTGATAGATCTGTGCCATCCACCTATCCTTTTTAAGAAACTCTCTAGACCCTGCGGTACTGCACGTGGGGAAGGGAGTTATTTAAGCCATTCTGACATTTGTTTTGAGACACTATTTTCCTTTAGTTTTCCCTTAACACATTTGCCATTTTGAGAAGGAGGGCAAGGTTAGTTTTTTTTAGTATAGGCCTTTTTATTTTGACTAGACTGACTTGGACTTGTGTGTTATTTGTTTAATGGTCAAGACTACCCCCATTCTAGAGTTAGGGACAGTTAGGAATTCTACCAACCCAACCAAAATACCAAATAAAGGTTTTCAAAAAAATGGTATTGATGTGTCTATGTCTACTATTGATAGCATGCCTTCCTTACAATAGGGAAGGCCTTTTGTGGTTCCTATATGACATAGAACACAAATAAACACATCTAAACTTTGTCTATGGGAAAGTGCTCAACAAATGACAACAGCAAATAGCTATAGTTGTCCTTTCGTTGGTAATGGGACCTAAAGATTCCTTGCAAAACAATATTTTTTACCAAATTTCTAGTTCACACCACTTGTTGGAATGATTAATGACTGTAAGGTGCATTTTGCATCACATAGTGAAAAACAATTCATATAAGTCCAAGACGAATTCAAGGGACACCTCACCTCCAAATAGGGACTTATATTTATTAGCCTGCCATTGTTGCAAGATAACACTGCCACTGAATTGAACTTACAAGAGTGAGTGTTCCTGAAATAGACCCGCATCATATCTGCAAAGCAAACCATTAACAAACGGGGCTCCAACCAAGACCATCAGGGTTTACTCAAAAATTCAACATTGCCTTGACAAAGACAACGTGTTGAAACACGTTTTGGCTGAAGTGTTTGATTAAACAGAAAAAATCTAAACCTTCTTTATGTTGAAGATATGTATGATTATTTAACTCATGACTTTCTAGGCCAGCGCAAACAATCCAGACCCATCCTGTCATTCCCTATTTACTTCTGGAGGTTGGGAGTAGAGCCTCAAGGATCTGGTTGTGCAGCAAGCCTCAATACTATTAAGGACGAAGAACGCACTGGCAGTCAGACCTACTCACCTACCTTGAACTCACAATTCATATAAGCCATCAAACCACAAGGTCACGGCCATTAAAACCACTGTGTGCTATGAACATCTCCAAGAAGGACAAGCTGCCACTTTCACCTTGTCAGCTAATATATCCTCATTCTTGGCTAAAGTAGGAGACAGTCAAAAAATATGTGAACAGCCTACATAGTTTGCTTGGAAAATGTCCTGAGAATGCAGAGCAACAAGGACTAGGCTATCAGGTAATTAAAGAGTTGGTGGGCAAATCATGACCTCGACTGTGTCCCAATACCAAAGTCAGATCTTTATCCACACATTCCACTTTTGTCAGGGTTTTTGTGAATCAGTTTTCAATAGAATTTCAATTGATCCAATCTGCACTGATTTGTTGTAAAGGCCTTTAATGTTTCTAATTGGGGTTGCATTACCTAAACACGTATTCCTTGTTTTAAATGTGAAGGAAGACATTAGACGAACAGTACTTCAATATAACTGCATTGGCACTCTATGTTTCATTTGCGTTACCCCCCACCCCCTTTAAGCAGAGGGTCTTTGCCTATGCTCCATCACCTTGTCCTATGCATTCTTTTTTCACGCAATACAGGCATGAGCAGTACATTAAAAAATGAAAGTGGCAACGCGTGTCTATCTTCTGTGTAGGAGTGAATGGAACTGCAGTGATTACCAGGGTAAAATCCCATCTAGAGCACTGGCTAGAAAACATACTTACCCTTCAGAGTCTATATTACATTAATGTTGCTCGAAACATTTTTGCAATGCATTTTTGAACCAAGGCATTTTTGTGCGGTGCAGAATTGCATAGCACATGTGCAAACTTTATTTTTAAATTACCAATCCAGTTATATTGTGAGATACCATCCATTCGTTCATTTAGTGGCTATCTTAAAGTATCAGAATGCATGTAATACTACTGACAAATGGGTACCATAAAAGTGCAGTAACAACATCCTTGCTTTATAATTCGGTATTAAACATATCGCTTCTGTTTATATCTGCATCAATCAAGAGAGAAAAGGGATAATAATTAAAGCGATGCATGCGGACAGACATAATTAATTACTAGTATAACATCTGCATTAACATTTGACTACAAATAAGCAACATGCATGTGTTTTTCCCTTAAATATGCAGTGATGTGGAGCATGGGTCATACAGGTAACAGAATGCAAACAAATTTTAAATCATAGAGTCTGGGTTTACATTAACAGAACAGTTCAAGCATCTTCTGCCTTGTAGCCCTTCAAACAATAATGAAAGCAAGCTTTGTGCTGTCTAAATAAAATATAAAATAGCTCTAACACAAAGAGAAGATTCATGTATGCAAGCCTGCAATATCATACTTTGGGCCAACTGGGATTTACTTTCAGGCGTCCAACAATAATAATAAACTCATTCAATTCTCTGTCATTGACGGTGATGAGTTAAACTCACCCTTTTCAATTTGGCAGCAGCATCTCCTGAGCGAATAGCAGCCAGCAAGCCCTGGCGGATCAGTTCTGGGTCAGAGTTTTGCAAAGACAAAGTAGACTTTTTCTCCAAAACAGGGGGAGGATTTGGTAGGTTAATATTTTTTTCAGTATTTGTTAAGTTCATTTTCTATAAAGGGAAATACAAAGACTTTATCTCGGGTGATAGCGATTAGAGTATTAGCTTAACATTAGTACTGGCAAAAGGAGAGCTTGTTTTATTCATGCAGATTAAGAAATCCCATTCATTATTTTCATGTCAATAGACAGAGCTTGTATTACACATGAAATATTGTTAGATGCAAACAAAAAGCCTCTTGTACTTGCCTGTTTATTAAGCCAGGGTAAACACGTTTGGAAGCACTCCAAGTAACCAGATTTTCCACTGCATTCAGAATTTGCCAAACCTTTTCAACATTTTAAGAGAGTCAGGTAATCGAGTTTGGGTGGCCAGATTTGCTCGTCTATATAAAGGAACATGCTTCTGGATCACACTTGGACCTGTCATTTCAGAAAGTGCGGAGCAGGTGAAGTATGTTTGTCTGAGAACTGGCGCATGTTACTTTAGGCAGGGCAGAAAAGAATATATATGTTTTTATTTTTGCAAACATCTTTGAAAAGAATTGTATTTTTTTCATAAAAAGATGCTCAGTCACGACAAGCAAAGGCTTTGGCATTCTTTATTTTGTGTGGGGCAGTTCCATTGAAGGTGTGCTTGAACTTGACTTGGTTTAGCACACTAACTGATGGGAGCATGTGAATGGTTTTCATTATTAGAACACATTGAGGGAGAGAGAAAAGTGATTTGGGAATGTTGGGAAAACCTTATATGTATGATATTGCTGATTACTCCGGTGTATATCAGCCTTGTCTCAACTTCCTGCAGAGAAGCGTAACCCACAAAGGAAATGGAAAGTTGCAGGTTCCTTATATAGACTTGCTTCCCAAGTATGAACTCGCCAAAATACTACCTGACCTACACAATCTCAGCCAAAACATTGTGCATGTTCAGTATCTGGTTATGGGCTTCCCAATCTCACCCATAACGTTTCTTGATTCGCCCATGGTTGCAACCAAAGCCAGCAGAAGCTTGCGTTTGATTTGTTAATGGGTTTTCAAGGGATTAGCCCAGACGTACTGTTTAGGTAGTGTGAGAAACCTGAAAGTACTCTTACATCTACTCCCCAGAGATTTTCTGTTCAGGTGGCAGGGAAAGGCCATCATTTTTGGATCACAACCCAAGGGTGGACAAGCGAGGGAGGATTACCTGAGTGGAGGGTACTTGGGGATTGGAGAGAGGCTACCTGAAGGCAAGACATGGTATCCCCCTTTTTCTAATACTGACTCCTTCCTTAGCCTTTATGGTCTATTGTCAATCTCATTCTATTATCCCCAGTAATTTCCCTTAAGTACTATGAAGAAGAATAAGAGGCAACTAGGAGCAGTGCATATTTCCTATGGCCAACACCACTCTGGTACTGTGAAGAAGAGGAGAGGTTGGGCATCTCAGAATACTGGGCTTAAACAAGATCAGGCAATTGGGTGCTCTGATGGGCTGTTGAGCCCGTCCAAGTAAAAACAACAAATATTGAATATTGAACTTGATGAAAGGAGCTGCTGAGCATGTACAAGTAAAACTATTGAATACTGAATTGATTGAAGACAGTATTCAGGCTCCCACAACCTAAAGCTATACATCTTCAATATTGAACAACAACAAAGCATGGTGAGAGTGAAACCAACTAAATGCTGTAATGAAAATCCTACAAAGAAATGAAAGCATTGTTTTGTGCACTATCAAGCATCAGCTTTGGGAAGCTTATGGTTGTGTGTCCAAGTGTGCCTCAATCAGAAAGATTCCAAGTACAAACATTTCCAACTTCAAGACTCAAAGCACATGTGGTTTTTGGTTGCGTGAATGTGATGGGCAGACTGTGTGGTCTGACAACTGCGTCTAGACTAAAAACAACAAAAGGTTGAAAAGCAGCAAAGAGGTGAACCATTGTTGAAGTTAACCACAAGGATCAAGTAGATCCCATGATCTTTTGCAAATTGGTAAGCGGAAGAAACAAGTAAACTATTGAAAGTAAATCTTGGGGAAGGGAACCCTGAGAACACAGCTTGGAGAATATTCATCCCGGGGAAGGTTATCCCAAGACCTCAGTGTTGTGTGAACTTTGTTACCTTTGGAACTTGGGGAAGGGAAACCAGAGACTGGCACGTGATGTGACCTATGGTATTTGTGAATCTGCAGAAGGTAACCTCAGAACTTGAACAGTCCTTATTGCCACAATACTACATTGGAACTGCATCTATCTTGACAGAGAAAATTTTAGAAGAACTTACATTACCAATCATTGAACATTTACTTTGGAACACATATTTGGTTGAGAACATTTCCCCCACTAGTTTTGTTGTAGTTGTGAGGACTAGCATAGGTTTTTGACACAGACTTTTCTTAGTTTTCTTTAGGCAGGGAAATCCCACCATAGCATAGGGTTAGTTAGGCGTTACACCATCCCGATTATTAATAAAGCTTTCTTTGAATATATCTCTGTTGTCGATGTCATCTCTATTGATACCATGCCCGTTTCATAAAAGAAAGGCGTTCCTGTTCAGTTTCAGCACATTGATGGGTATTTTAATCTAAGGAAATAAAAGGGATGTTACAATCACAGAGGCACATGCAACAGATTAGTGTCCATACAGCAACTGGGCACCAATCGGCCAAGAAAGTGTTCTTTCCTGTACAAGCATTTTTCTATAACTGGACAAGCACAAGTAACATCAAATTCAGAGATTCTAACAATATACTGGTGTAGAGTTGAAATGTGTTCACTTTCCCAATTTTGAATAACTTTACGACATAGCCGGTCCCAGGTGGACATGGCCACTTTAACCACATTTGTCGTCCCTCGTGGTCATGGCCAGTAGCCACATTGTCCGGGTCATGACCTTATGCCATGACCCAGACAATCTGGCCACGGCCCATGGCCACAGGCTACACCTCAGTCATCAAACGTATATCACTATTTTTTGTACCTACATCATGACACTTGTCAAAAAATAAAACACGGGCACATTTGCAAAACCATGCTTTAAGGTCCTTGCCAATGCTCCTTACACGAGTTTGCTGGAAATCTGCCAATGTTCAATTTTTTCAAAGGTGTCAAAATGTATGTACATAAAAAAGTCATAGCTTAGCACCTTCTTGACAAAAAACATTCAGACTTTAGACAAACATTCAAGGTTGGGTCTATAATCTTTCTGAAAAAATGTGTCCACATTCGTCAAACGGCAACAAAGTTATAAGCCATCTAAAAATGTTGAGACCCCCCTCTAATTTAGCCACCTCTTGACAAAATCCCAACAAACTTCACTGACCAAGACTGGTACACATCGCCGATCCCGGCACCATATCAGGCCACCTAGCCTCGAGTTGGCACCCCAAACTGGGGGGACCAACTGCTAACTCCAACACGAGTCTGCTGCCACTTCACCTCCGCCTTGAGAAAGACTTTGGTTGAAACGTGCGTCGGCTGTTTGTTTTCAGCACTTCCGGCCAAACTGGCTTGTTGTTTTTGACCACGTCTAACTAAGAATTGCCACATTGAGTTTGCTGGTTGTTTACACCAATAAAAACCATATGCACACAAACTTAAAGACTGGACTATGACTAGACAGTAACAAAAAGCAGAACTGCTAATATTGGACCCATGGATCCAGTGAGCGCCCACATTTAACAAAGTTTTGTCATCCCAATAAACTTTACAAATACATGCATATCTAGATCTAACATTTTTTTGCAAACTTTTGGGCAGATTCGGCAAATGGCACTACATTTATAAGCCTTTAGAATATTTTGGCTCCACACTTTCATAGACCATTCAGAATCAGGTCTAGAATAAAATTCCAAAGTTTCATGCAGTTTCAGTGAGTGGCACCAAAGTAATAAGCCATGCAAAAACTGATTTTCGCCAAACCCGTAAATTAGAAATAGGCATAGATGCCCCTGAATATCTGAAGTGTTGGCAAATATCACAGGACTGTACCCGAACATCCGGACTGTTCGCAGACTTCGGGGGTGAAAAACACCAGTTTTTCGGCTTCTTACGGCCATATCCCATCCCTTCCTCATCACCCACCACGTACCCAGAGATTGTTTGATGAGTTTGACAAGTGCAATGCTGTGTTTTTAAATAGATTTTTATTGCGATGTTCGCGCACACCGGCGGATGTCCGCGAATCCAACATGGCGGGCGTTTCCAAAAATCATATGCTTTTCACCATCCAATAAGTGGGCACGCCCGATGTCCGCAGACCTCATGTCACCTTCTGAACCAATCAGAGGCCTGTCCGCGGACCAAACAGGGAAGTGAGTCTGTGGACCAAACCCAGATATCACAAATTTGTTTTACCTAAGTTTGGGCCATTTAAAAAAAAAAAAAATGGAAGGATTTACACCAAATTTACAAAAGCACGCTTTTGGGACCAAGCCGACGCTCCTGATGCAAGTTTGGTGAAAATCCATCCAGTGGTTTGGCTGTAGACATGAGCAAAATCTTTTTTCCATTGCGTCTATGGAAAAAAAGAAATGTTGGGACTCCCCCTACAACTTTGCCCCCATGTGCTCTTCCTATGCCCCCTGTGCTCTTCCTATGAGTTGAGCAACTTAACCATAACTACAGGGCAGGGGGGCGTGGCTAGCCGCCATGTAAGCAGGACTCTCTCCTTGTAGCTCCGCATGATGTGCCCTTGATTCTGCTGCCGAACTGCGGCTTTACCCCACCACTGCCGCTGCAATTCGCGACACCCGGAGCTGAGCACCCAGAGCACCTGCATGCCAAGTCTGGAGACGCTACGACCTTCGAGAACAAAGATATCTGATTAGTACCGAACTACGCCGGCACCAGGAAAATGGCGCCCACCTAGCCGAGGACGCCGCACGGGAGACACGGCGCGCACAAGCTGACAGCACCGTGGACTGGTGGTGCCTGCGGCGCCCGTGACGAAGCTGAACACCCTCCGCGGCGGCGGCCTGCACTGCAGCAACATCAATACCCACAGGAGCGATATGGGAGTCCGTTAACTCCCCACAAGGCAACAACCGGAGAGCTCCTGCTGAAGGACCCCCAGAATTTTGGGTGCATCAACCCGCCCGTAGGGCGCCTGAAGACCTCGGTCAATGGTGCGGAAACGGGAGAGTCAGAACGAGGGGAACCTCGCTAGACGTGTTCAGTTAAAGGGAAGTTTAAGTTTGTTGGGAAGGGAAACCCAGTTTAGTAGACCCAGTTGGAAATTAACGAACGTTAAGTTAGTGGTTATTGTTCACTTAGAAGGGTATCCTAGAAGAGGTACCCAGTTACGGTTACATGGGTTACAGACCAGGTCCATCCGCTGCAGGATCACCTCGAGGTTCGCTGAAGCCACCCGCAATCCCACCCCAAAACCACCCACAAGCCCAAAACAATGCATAGACCATGGCTGACAAAATTAGAATAATGTCCTGGAATGTCCGGGGTCTGAATAGTTATGTCAAGCAACATCGCATCCTTTCCTTTATGAAGCGACACAAAATCAGCATCGCCCTCCTTCAAGAGACACACCTTAACGCACCCAAACTCGCCGCACTGGCCAAAGCCTGGAGAGGAACCTGTGTTGGCACCACGTTCTCCTCATACGCAAGAGGAGTCTTGATTTGGATTGCGCCATCCGTCCCCATCGCCCTATCACACACCAAAACAGATAACGAAGGCAGAATGGCCCTGATACAAGGCACCATAGAAGGAAAAGACCTGTGCCTAATCTGCACTTACGCCCCCAATCACAACGCCACCGTCTTTTTCCATTCACTATACACTCGCCTGAGCCCTTATAGGGAAGGCCTAATACTATGGGAGGTGACCACAATTGCACCCTAGACCCGCGCATAGACAGAGCAGACAGCAAACACTCCCACCCCTCCCCCCCAGCCAAAGTACTCATCGCCCTAACACAGCAACTCGCCCTGAAAGATCTGTGGAGAACACAACACCCTGACGCCAGAGCCTACTCCTTTTACTCCCCACCGCACAACGTGCACACTAGAATCGACACACTTTTTGTCAGCGAGGAACACCTGCCCTACTTTGAACACACACAATACTTGGCTAGGGTGCTTTCTGACCACTCACCGCTGATCACCACAGGGTCCCTGACAACCCCCAGGCCCCCCGTCCCGACATGGAGGCTCAGAAGCGAGGCGCTCCTCGACAAATCCTTTAATGAACAAATACGACAGGGTACAACGAACTACTGGCAAACTAACATCGACAGTGTCCAACATATAAGCACAGCGTGGGAGGCATACAAAGTGGTAATAAGGGGCGAAATGATAGCCGCCTCGGGAGGAGCCCAAAAGCACATCACATCCCTGCTTGAGCGCACTGAAACTGAGTTGAGGGACCTGGAATCTGCACCATCCCCTGACCCCTCCCACTTACATAATGTGATCGAACTCAAACAGGCGTGTTTAAAACACTGGGAGACACTAGGAAAGTTAAGCCACTCGAAATACACCGAAAGAAACCACGCTCTAGGTGACAAACCCGGCAAACTACTAGCGTGGCTATACAAACGTGAGATCCCTAAAACACCCATCTGCCTACTCCGAGACGAGGAAGGCCAGAACATCCACACGCAAGCCGAGATTAACCTAGCGTTCAAAAAGTACTATCAGGCCCTATATTCCGACCCCACCCCCCCTAGGGACACGGACATAGAGGATGCCCTCGACAGTATCAGGCTACCACACCTGGACGAGCACGTAACCGAGGCCCTAGATAACCCCATCACGCCTGAAGAGGTCATGGCCACCATCAGATCAATACCCACGGGGAAAACACCAGGACCCGACGGGCTCCCGGGGGAGTTTTATAAGAACTACGAAGATATATTGGCCCCCTTGCTATCCCAGGTATACAACGAGGCATACAAATTAGGCCACCTCCCCGACACCATGAACGAAGCGGTCATCATTCCCCTGCTGAAGCCCACCAAAGATAGCCAGGACTGCGGTGCATACAGGCCCTTGTCCATGCTCAATGTAGACTATAAGATACTAACAGCATTGCTAGCTAAGAGACTACAGGCGGCCATCCCACATTTGATACACAGAGATCAAACCGGGTATGTGCATGGACGTTCCATCACTGAAAACCTGCGGAAACTACACCACGTCATACACAGCACGGACAACAAACCTGATAGAAGTGCGGTGGTGTCCCTCGACGCCACTAAAGCGTTTGACTCGGTCAGGTGGAAATGGCTCTATGCCACCATGACCAAGATGGGAATCGGGCCCACCTTCCTAAACTGGGTCAAGCTCACCTACGCACATCCCACCGCCAGAGTCCGAACCAACAACACCTATTCAGATAAATGGTGCCTCTCCAGAGGAACCAGGCAGGGGTGCCCCCTATCCCCCTTACTCTACATCCTGGCCATCGAACCAGTGGCAGCATACCTTAGGCTCGAATATGGCGATGGGGGCATAACAATAAACGGAGTGTCCCACTTAGTGTCCATGTACGCAGACGATATGCTCCTCTACCTGAAAGACCCCGAGCACATACTACCATACATACTTGAAACCCTAGAAGGATTTTCTAGATGCACGGGGATCCTAATTAACCACGATAAATCCTGCCTATACCCCTTGGCAGCCCTAAGCAATACCAGGAAAGAAAATCTCCCCCCATTAGCACTCCGGTGGGAACCCACCACATTCAAATACCTGGGCATCAACATCCACCGCGACCCCAGAACAGAGCATATAATAAACACAGTACGGGCTAAGGAGGGCCTAGCCAAATCAATCGACTTCTGGAGCAAGCTGCCCCTTTCGGTGGCTGGCAGAGCGGGGCTACTCAAAATGGTGGCACTACCGCGACTGCTGTACTACTTCACCAATGTCCCGTTCTACATCCCGCCACAATTCTTCAAAGAACTTAACAAACTCTGCCGAAAATTCCTATGGCACGGGGGGCGATGCAGAGTAGCCCTAGAAACCACACAAAGACCGTATGACAAAGGAGGCCTCAAAATCCCCAACTTTGAGCTCTATTATCTGGCGGGCCAACTGAAACATGTAATACAGTGGATGGCGGACGATGCAGCCACAGATACCCACCTACTACAGCCCAGAAACTCCCCATGGCTGCTTAGAGACTTACTCTGGACTGAGTCGGAGAGGAGTCACCGAGACTCATACCTAATTCACCTGGGCATCCGTACCTGGAAGAGGGCCTGCAGAATCGCCAACCTGGCGGACCCCTACTCCCCACAAATTCCAATAGCCGCAATGATGTCACACAGACCAGAAGACCTGAAAGTGATCAGGAACATATGGGAACCCCTAGGCATAGCCACCCTGGGAGACCTGGTAGACGACCGAGGCATTCTCAGTTTCACCGAACTGCAAGAAACTACGGGAATACCGCCCGGTCAATTCCTCCTACACAGGGCAGCAGCGAACAAACTCACAAAACGATGGCCAGAGATGGAGACCCTTGACACCGGCCACGAACCCATCGAGAACCTACTAAGTGCGGCGGAGGGAGGCCACGAAACCTCGAGGCTCTACGAAACTCTACTGAACTGTGCCACGCAACAAAGTCTCAAGAGTAGAGATAAGTGGGAACTTGAACTCAGCGAGAGATTCGAAGACAAAGAGTGGGATGCAGTGACGCGCTACCACAAAAAAGTATCCCGGAACTCACGGTTCCAGCTCATACAATTTTACATTATTCATAGGGCTTACCTCACCCCACGTGTCATCTCCAGATTCAACGACACGAGCGCCGCAGCATGTCCCAAATGCCTGGATCCCTCTGCGGGGATGGCCCACATGTTCTGGGGATGCCCGGCAATCCAAACCTTCTGGTCACAGATCCAAACCAGGGCAGCTAATGCGGACATAACGCTTGACGTGCAATCCCCCAAAGCCTGCATCCTGGGCCGATACCCCAGGAACAAAAAAAACAGGTCACTGAACAGACTCAAAGACCTCATGTACATCTTAGCAAAAAGAAGAATTGCTATGGCCTGGAAAAGCCCCAAGGCACCCGATGTGGCAACGTGGTGGGAGGACCTACACAGATGGACCACAGCCGAGACGGGAGCATGGGAACTGGCGCAAAGACACCAGAAAATCGACACCTCGGATGATCTACTGCAGTGGGTGGCTCTTACGGTGTCCTTGTTCCACCCCAAGGAAGACAGCTCCACCGATGGAGACATAGACAGCACAAACTGACCTCGAGGCGCAAGACTGCAGCGCGTGGTTATGGACTTGGTCGGGGGGGGAGGTGGGAGGGAAATGGACCAATCCCCCATTGGCTTGGGGGACACTATGTTTGTATGTTCTTATTGTTAAGAAAATAATAAAGAAATTTAAAAAAAAAAAAAAAAAAAAACTACAGGGCTTCTACCGTAGACCCTGTAATATATAGGACACAGAGATGGTGATACAGATGATTTACCTGTGTCTCATAAAATGATGTTTTCCTATTTATCTTATTATTGTCAACTACAGGGTACTGAAAAGGGCACCATCTTTGCCCCTTTGCATACAAAACTATCAATGGGCTGGTGGGACAAAGTCATAGTGTGATCCAATGAAAACACGCCATATACTGATAAAATAGTCTTATGGCTGCACTTTATAGACAATATTTTTATTATCTGGAATAGCAGTGAAAGAGTGGAAACAATTTGTTGGCATTCTTAATTGAAACACAAATAATGTATAGTTTACAGAATCATAAAGTTGTGATAACATTGTTTTCTTGAATGTGACAGTGAAATGGGGGGCAAATTGATCACTGACCTCCACAGGAAACCAACCAGCACAAATACACCACTTTATGCCAACATCAGTCACCCGAAAAGTTAAAAAGGAGCATCCCTTATGGGGAATGTAGACTGCGCAGGAATGGTTCTGATCTTGAGATATTTGATAGGGAAAGTAGGATTACAGCTAAAGGTTTGAAACAACAAACCTATCCAAAGAAAGTTATTGAACGGGCATATTTGAAAGCACTCACATAACAGGGATCTCCTCCTGAACACCATTGATCTGGATGTAACCTCTTAAGAGACTGAAGAATCTAGACTAGTTCTCATGTTTGAGACGCAATCGAAACAAATCGGACATATTTTAAATCGATACTGGCATATTCTCAAATACAACAAGAATTTATCATCGATTTTGGGAGAACATCCTAACATTTCCTTTTGCAAATCAGTTTCCCTAAAAGATGTACTTGTGCCTAGCTTCATGAAAAAGGAGATCACCAGTCAAGGTTGTAAATGGTTGGGGGCCTCTGGGAAGGGCTTATTCAAGTGGCAAAAATTAAAAGCCTGTCAATATGCAACAAATTGTACCTCTTATGTACATCTGATTTTCAGACACAGTACAATTGAATACAAAGATCACATGTGATACCAAAATTGTAGTCTATATTTTATCTTGTGATTGCAAAAAATGGTAATTGGGCAGTATCAGATGTAAACTAAAGTTATGCATATTGCAACATATCAGCGCTATTAAAAATGCTGATTTTTCTTATCCAGTTGCAAAATATTTCCATAAGAAACATTAACATTAAGGAAAGATGTCTGGTTTTACCTTTTTTGGTATACATAAGGGTGACTGTCTACTCCGTGGTGGAGACAGAGAAGCTGTGTTTCATCAACTAGAGACAACATTTATTTTTGAATTTGAATCCAAATACCCCTTGGGTCACAATATTGATGAGGAGCTTTACATGTTTTTAGGTGCCTGGTCATTTATGACTTAAGATCTTCATAATGTATTTATTTTTACATTTATTAAGCGCACAGAATCCTGAGGCATCAAGGAGCTGTTACAACCAGTTACACTTATATAGGGAAGAAGGGTCAGGTGATCAGATCAGGCACAGCAGACAATGTGATCTCAGTTGAAGTCCTTAGTTAAAGAGGCAGGTTTTCAAGGCTTTTCTGAATACCCAGTACGATTGTTCCTCCCGCATATATGGTGAGAGTGCGTTCCAAAGACAAGCAGCAATGGTGGGGAAACTGGCCCCACCACTTTTGGCTCACTTTGATTTGGGTAGGACAAGTCTATGTGCATAAGTCTTCCTGGTAGGTCTGATGGACTGAGCTTTCACAAAGCTTTAATATAGGTTGTTAAACTGTATTCGTATAATACCGCTTTGATATGAATATTGGCCTAAGCCCATTCGCGTTGCACAGAAAACCACGTTTGAAATGCTCCGATTTCTGATCAACTTGGCCGCCATGTTAAGAACTATCCGCCATTTTGATTTGAACTCTTGCTTTGTGTCCTAAAATGGTGGATTGTGTTTTCAACTACAGCCGAGCGACCTTTGAGTTATGTCACCATTTAGGCTGACCGAGAGCAGACTGTTCTGTGCAAAGAAACCTTGTGACTCGTATGAACTGCAATCCAAGTGTTGTCTGCGCTCGCAAGGCTCATCCTCATATAAACAATGAGACAATGTAGAGCAAACTCAAACCGTGTGCTTTGGTTGTAATATATTGTGTTATTTCTTGAAACTAGGCTTACTATGAGCCGGAGACCCTATACTGCCATTGTATCTTCATGGACATGCAAACTTGTTAAATCCGTTGAATAATATTGTCATATGAACTGGTCACGAACACAAGCATGTAAATTATTAGTTTGGAGAGGTGATGGACAATGATTGGAAAAATGTATAAAACAGCTTGCATTAAGATGTTCAGCACTCTCACCCCTCACTGTGTCTGCTGGTACACACTGCGAGGTGTTGGGAGCCAGATAGCTATCTGTTTTGCTTTGAATTCTGTATAGAAATAAAGATACTTATATCTTTTGACCCGTGATTGCTGTATTTCATTTTGTGGTACTACGCGTGGATATTTCTTTGGTCTTTCAGATGGCACCCGAATAGGGACACTCAATATTGATGTATCCTCGCTGAAAAGAAAATGCGGCTATCGGACCGGGATCGGAGAGTGAGAAAAAAGAGGTTCCCTTTGTATGAGATGCAACACCTCGACAGTACCTCACGATCTGATCGGTGAACGGTGAGCACAGAGCTCGAGAGGGCATCTTGACAAGGGTCCCCATATCGAGGCGTGCTCTTTGCCAAAATCGCCAACCACAAGGATCCTTTGTAATCCGATCGGACCCTCCTTAGTCTTTGAAATAAGTTGAGTCGTGTCCAGATTCCTAAGAATCCTGATATTGGCTGCAGCTTTGCCCTCGCGAGTACAAACAAGGCCAGGTAACACCAGTAATCGAACATGCCTGGGAAATTGTCTGCCTGTTTCAGGGGTTTATTCCCCAGAGACAGAATCTTTTGGATGTGGCCAACCGGCGGCACCTGTTGGCTCACCGGCTTGTTTAATGTACTGTAAGTACGGCCTCAATAGTATTGTATTTAATGATATTTGGCACAGACAAACTAGACATGCTTCCGAATTTCAGTGGCCAGTTCATGGTAGTTTTGAAATTGCCCGTATCGAATATTTAGAGTCTATATTATTGAAGAAAAAGGCTAGGCCTGCAGCGTTTGAGGTGATTAAGGATTGCAGCAATTTAAGAGTAAAGAGAAACACGCATGTCGACATATGTCTAACTCTGAACAAGCATTGTATGATCAACAGAAACAGTCGGAATCTATTAGAAGTATGGATAGGGCTTTTCAACTTGGAGTACAGAAAATATATCCATCTCAGGATTTTCATACCTCAGACAAACTGATCGATAAACTATTGAATGAGCGTAGGACTGTTGCCACTGCACCACCTCCTTATGTGACTCTCCCTGTTTTTTACCTCTTCCGGCTGCTGCACCTCCTCCCTTTGTTTTTCCTTTTCCTTCCGTTGTTGCTCCTCCTCCAGTTGTTGCTCCTCTTCCTGTTTCCCCTTCTGCATCTTCACCCATATCAACAGTTGCTGTTCCTTTAATTCTGTCTTCACCGCCAGCAGTAGTGTCTCCACTGCCTATTGTACAAGATTTGTCTGAACTTTCTTTTACAAGTGGTTCTGCTCCATTTGTAGTGATTGAAGGGGCGAGTGCTGATTCAAGAATAGTGACTTGTGGTACAGTATCTAAAGCTAGGAAAAGAGAATTGTATGTATGGGCTAAGAAATATATAGAAGAAGGTGAAAAATCAGCTTTCTTAACTGCGATTTCTGACCAAGAAAGTATTCCCGAACAGAATATTTTGATAGAGGGGATGGGAATGCATTTGGCTGATGTTGGGAGCGATTTGACGGACATGAATGTCCCACAGGGGTTGAGGGATATGAATGTCCTAGCTCGCTCAAGGGACACTGCGGAGAAAGTACATGAGCATGTTGAGAGGGTATTTGAGTTTAAGAGGGAGTTAGATCGGTTACAGAATGATGAAATAGATGGCAATAGATTGGAAGCCTCATATGTGCAGAAACAATTTCTTCCTTCATGTAAACCAATGAGTGAAGAGACACGTATTTGCACAAGAGACGCGCTAGATGGATTTCGGATGTTTCAATTACTCCCATTGAAGTATATGACATGTTTAGTCAGTATGCAGAAAGTGTTACAGGTAATTGTAGAGTACCTGCAGGATGAGTATATGAAGAAAAAGGTTTGTTGTCCCGCAGATTTTATGGTCATTTATAAGAGAGCATTTTCGCCCGATACTGCTTTGGCTACTTTGTCACTTGATTTAGCCTTGTTGCTTAATGAACGTTCAGAATTGCCTACTTCTCAATTGCCAATGAGGGAGGTTCCTCCGACATTTGTTCCTAAAGTAGAAATTCCAGCTAATGCTGCGACAGGCGCAGCAGCCGCTACTATTGAAGCTCATTATGTCTCACAGATTGTTGATGTCCCCTTTTCTAGACAGGAAGTGAATACCATTAGACAAACGATTCCAGATATTAGGGAAAATCCAACAGGATTTTATAAAGAAATTCAATCTGTCTTGCATTCGTCAGTTTTCACGCTGGGTGATATAGACTTGTTGTTCCCTGTGATCCTACCTGCTGATTTATGGAAACAGATTAGAACTGTAGATGATCAGGCAGAGCTGGGTGACACATGGGTTAACTTAGTGTGGATAGATGGAGAAAGGAATGCGGGTGAGAAACCGCCACAGGTGATATTGACACTGCCAGACAGAATAGTAAATAAATTGAAAACTTTGGTTCCAGAGAGAAGAATAGTTTGGGACAAGCTTACAGCTTGCATCCAGTGGAAATCTGAAGGCGCTACCAAATTTTTTAATCGGTTCGAACAAGTGATTTGTTTTCAGATTTAGCGGTCAGATTTAGCTGTTTGTAGACAAATTCTTGCGTGGATTGTTGCCCGATATCCAATCACAAATTATGAATTCTGAAAGCGCCTGGCAATCTAAATCGCAGTGTGAAGTATTGCACATGGCTCAGAATTATGAGAATAGGGTAAATACTGAAAAAGAGAAGATAGAAAAGAAGAAGGGAGACTTGAAGACAAATGTATTGTTGCAACAAATAGTAAGAGAAACCAGAGCTGGGAATAAACAGTTTAGATGTCAATTTGCACCACAGAGTAATGCGCAAATGGGTCCTGTACACATGAACCAATGTGCTTATTGCAGACAAGAAGGTCATTGGCGAGCACAATGCCTGATCCTTCAGCAGCAATCGAATAACACGTATGGTACCATGAGTAGATGATCCAGAGGCCGTCCTGGGATAGGGGGTCCTGGTAGAAGTCAGTTTGCTCAGAATCAACAGTCATTTTCACAGGATAGTCAGCAGCATAGTGTTAATAATGGGAACATTTTTGACAATCCTTCGACTGTTTATTTTTCGGAGGATTTTGCATTTCATGATGTACTGTCCCGTTAGGACAGCCCGAAGCAGAATCTGGAACCAGTACCTATTCCCATCGATCAGAAAGGGCCCTACGTTGAGATGAAGGTGGGGAATAGGAAGCATCTTTTTTTGATAGATACAGGAGCACAAAAGTGTTCCCTTGATCATTTGCGAGTTCCAGATATTCCAGGGCAGAACAACATTTCTGTAGGGTTCTCTGGTACGCCAGTGGTTAGTCCGGTTTCTCAGCCGGTACTGATTTCACTGGTGCCATTTACTGATTCGTATCCATTTCTTTTGACGATGAATTGTGGCGAAAATGTGTTGGGGTTGATTCTGTTGAAAGAATTGAATGCTGTAATTTAGTCTCTCCGAATGGAGTGCTTTTAACGATTTCACCTCAACGAGCTTCTGTTTCACAATTCTTGGCTAGGCCTTTACCGACTGAATTGGATAAGGTTCCGGAATGTTTATGGTTGGTTGATGATAATGACATTGGCATTTTGCAAATTGAGCCTGTTAAAATTGTGTTGAAATCAGGGGTTAAACTACCATGCATTCCACAGTAGAAGATTTCAGTTGACGGTGAACAAGCTTTAAAGAGTATAGTTTCTGATTTTGTACATCGAGTTGTGATCGAGGAAATTGCAGGAAGTTTGTGTAATAGTCCGATTCTACCGGTGTATAAGAAAGGGGATAATGCAATTCCTTTCTGTTTCATTATCGATTTGCGCGCCATCAATAAGATTGTTGCTCCACAATTTACGATTGTGCTTGATGTGACTACTGGATTGACAATGATTCCGGCTTCAGCTACTCATTTTAGTGTTGTAGATCTAAAGAACGCTTTCTTTAGTATTCCTGTACATGTTGACAGGAGATATTTGTTTGCGTTCACCGTAGGGGGGACGCTCGTTTACATTTACTTGTGTGCCACAAGGGTACAATGAGAGTCCAAGCTTTTATAGTAGAGCTTTGAAGGAGTAGCTTGATACACTTGAGTTGCCTTCCACCTGTACGTTGTTGCAGTATGTTGACGATCTTCTTTTAGCTGCAGATTCAGAAGTTGCTTGCAAGGAGGGCACAGTGTTGCTGCTTATTCATCTAACAGAACATGGGTATAAGGCTTCATTAAAAAAAGTTTCAATATTGTCAACAGGAGGTCGCATATTTATTTCCTGTCAAAGGAGGGGAGAAGACTGACACCTGAATGGATAGAAAGCATCTCTAACATGTTGTCCCAAATACACAGAAAGAGGTCAGAGCCTTGATAGGCATGGCTTCATACTGTAGACAGTGGATACCTAACTTTTCATTAATGATAAAACCAATGTTGGCATTGACAAAGAAGGGCATTTCTTTGCCTTTACCATGGAACATGGATTGCCAGAAAGCTTTTGATCTACTCAAGGCTGCCTTGTGTTCAGCACCAGTTTTGGGCACACCAAATTACGACAAGGCCTTTATTTTGTATGTGCATGAATGTGATGGATGCGCTTTGGCTGTGTTGATGTGGGAACATGGAGGAAAGAATAGAACGTGCTGTTATTTTTCCTCCAAGCTTCACCCTGTTGCATTGCATAACTCTGCGCAGACCAGAGAGATTATTGCATTGACTCGAGCTTGTGAACTTTCCGAAGGGCTTAGTGTGAATATATTTACGGACAGTCAGTATGCCTTTGGGGTGGTTCTCAACTTCGGTTGATTATGGGCACAGAGGCTTCTTGACCTCAAATGGAATTAAGATGGTACCCTGATAGTTCGGCTACTTTCAGCACTTGCGCTTCCTACCCAGTTAGCAATAATGAAATGCGCAGCACACCAGAAAGTAACAGATTATGTGGGGAAAGGAAACGCTTTTGCTGACAGAATAGCCAAACAGACTGCCACCGATTTGCGTTCCAAAATGTATATAACAAAAGAGGTCACTAACACTCGTGTGATCGATGTAGGAATTGGTTGCATAAAAGACATTCAGGCTGATGCCAGTCCTGACAAACTTAATCAGTGGGCTGAGGGTTCAGCAAGTTTAGATGAAGGTTGTTGGGTAGATAATGAAAAACAAAAATGGATGCTGCCCGATGCTTATGTTACCGCTATGGTTACGATGGCTCATGGTCCAGCTCACATATGTGCTAAAATGATTTGTAAATTGTTAGAACCTGCCTGGGTTAATGTGAATATTTTGAAAATTTCTGAGCGTTTTGTCCAAAATTGTATGGTATGCTTATAACAATGTTGGGAAAGGTATATCGACACCGAAGGGTAGTTTTGGTCCCCCCTCTATGCCTTTTGAGGTTATATACTTTCATTTTATTGAAATGGAGCGCTGTCTGAATTATAAGTATGTTCTAGTAGTTATTTGCGCTTTCAGTAAATCGGTCGAAGCTTTTCCTTTAAAAGATGCCACAGCAATGACGACGGCGACGAAAACCATGCTGAAGGAATATTTTCCTAGGTTTGGTATGCCAAGAGTCATTTGGTCGGACAATGGTCCACATTTTATCGCCGCTATTATCCTGCAAGTATGTGCTCGATTGCAGATCGATAAACGGTTCCAATACGGCCAGACACGCTCAGAGTGACAGACTTGTAGACCGCCACAACAGTATATTAAAGAATAAGATGGGGAAGATCAGTGATTGATTTTGACATTTCTAAAGCGCAACGTTCGCCCGTAAGCATCTTGGCGCTGGAGAGTGAAGGACCATTCAGTTGGAGCCAGAAAAAGCCAATAGCTAAAACAGAAGTGCCTTAATCACGTTCCTAAAGGCTATATGATTCGACAGTTTCTTTATGGAAGTAGGTGCAGCATCAGTGCGAATAGCAATTTGAAATGGACAGATGCCTTACCGATAGCTCTATTGTCTAGGCGGACGACCGCACAAGCAAAGACGGGGCTCTCTCCCTATGAGATAATCATGGGGAGACCATAACATATTTGGAATGTACCTAAACCCAAGCGGCTAAAAGAGGTAGAACATTTGCTCCTTTCTGAGAACTGTGACCAGTTAACTCAAAACTTGTATTTGATTTATCAACAGATGTGAGAAGCCCTCCCTGTAAAATACAAGGGTTCAGGTTATCGACTCCGACCTGGCAACTGGGTGCTCATTAAACTTGTTTGAAAGAGCCTCCTGCTCCTGTTTCGCACCTCGTTGGAAAGGACCACATCAAGTCCTCTTGGCCACACAGACCGCTGTATGAGTGGAAGGAAAACACTGGATCCACGCAACGCACATCAAGAAGATACCTTTTCCTCTGCCCCACGACAAAGGGGAAGAGAAGGAAATTGTTCACTTTGATACCCATCACAAGCCTGTTTTGTCTACGGAAATCCTTCCTGAGCCTGTGGGGCCTGGGGAGACTACTGCTTTGCCTTCAAATTCATCACTTCCTTCAGGAAGCAACGACACTCTGTTCGCAGATCACACCGTACCTGGAATCTTGAGGTACGACCTGCCTCCGAGACACCGGACATACAGCAGAGCATGGGCTGTGCCCACAAGGAATCATCGTTGAGCCAGTCCCTTGTCACTCTTTCGCTGAAGAATAAATAAGAGGCAGGGACCAGAAAAGTTACCTTCAAGCAAGATAGGCCACATGGTCAGGAGCCACCGATGGATGAACTAAAAGAGCCTAATGAAGAGCCTTCTAAATGGACTCGGAGAAACAATGTCCCTTCCAAATCCACTTGTGCGGAGCAAACTATTGTCTCGTGGCTGAAAAAGAATCATATAATCGGAGATCATGGTCCTTCAGGACCCACTGTTTTGTAATCATAATACTGGTCTGTTTAATAATTATATTTGCGCTTGGGTTCTGGAACATGGAAAGGGTGAGTCCACTGGAGATTTTGTTACCCACTGAAATTATCTCCACTGTGTCTCCACCTTTCGTGCATCTGCACACTCTTCCCTCTCGAGACTCCCAACATAGACAGGGTTATCATAATAACACTCTCCTAGTGATCATGAATGTGACCCATGCGATTCTGAACAGAACAAATTGCCGGGTGTGTTCACACTTGCCACAGCATGGGGAAAAGGGGATGGGCTGGTATATTCATCCTCTTCCTTTAACTAATGCATGCTATGCCTCACTTAGGGCATTATTCTTTGGTTGTTGGAATGATAGTATTTCTGGGAACTTCGATGGTACTAATCTGAATGAATTTGAAAAGCAAGTCTTAACACCTCTGGGATGTAGTCCCTCTATGCAAATAGAAGCAAACTCAATGTTGCTTCTATTAGGCCTTCTGATAGACTCTCTAGACCTTTTCAATCACTGATCTCCTTCAAGATGGCTCCCGCAGGCAACCGGGATGCCATGCCTCCTTCCTATACTATTAATCATAGCCCCAACTCTGTTTCCTTCTGTATACAAAGGGAAGGTTCTCAGCCAATGGATACATTTGAGGGTTGTACTAACATTGTAAATCTAACCAGTGAGGACAGACCTTTCTATGTAGGAGACCCTGTTTACTTTTTTGTGGCAATGAGGCCTATCCTTGGTTACCTAGGGATTGGCAGGGTACTGGTTATGTGGGTATCTTGTTACCAGAGGTAAATGTGGCTACCACTACTGAAGTTTCTAGAGCTCGTCCAAGGCGGGATGAGAATGGTGACACTCCTTCACAAGTTATGGGTGATGTAGCAAAATCCTTTGTGCCATTTCGGGGACAGATAATGAATTTCGAGGATATCAGAAGACTAGCAAGGGTACTGGAAAAAAACATCAATGGGACCCCTGATATTCTGTACAACATGACGCTGGAGCAAAAGGCAATTAGATAAGTGGCCCTCCAAAAAAGGATGGTGTTAGACGTCATCCTAGCTGAGCGTGATGGGGTATGTAAATTGGTGGGATCCGCGGCAGACCATCTGACAGGGAGACTCTGGCTGGAGAACTTTAGTTTTTTTGTTATCGACTGAGGGACTGCAGGGCTGGTACGAGGTCTGTGGAGTCAACCGGCTCACTTAAGGAACCGAAAGGAGCGGACTGTGAAGAAAGGCATACTGTGTGGGTGCCAGAAGCACACGAGAAGCTTCAGAGTGTTCTCAGGTGCCGAACGACAGCCTCCTCACCACCTGAGCCCAGAGAGACGCTGAACGGAAGAACGGGAGCCGCAAGAGGCACAGTTGCTTTAAGGCAGAGGCGGCGAGAAGCAATGGATCGCCGGAGAGCTGCAGGCTTGCGACGGGAAATCCTACACACGCCATCAAGAGCCGGTGAATCCATCCAAGGGATGAGTGCATACTGGGGCGTATTGGCAATCCTCCCAAAAGCAAATAACAATAAATGAAGTATATGAGAAAGAATGAGCAACTGAATATTCCTTTAAAAGACAGAACAAAAGGCATTTAAGAGACTGCCAAGTTTGTGAGTGTATGTTGCATATCAGGAAAGCCCTAGCAGGGTAGTATACCAGATAGAGTCAAGTGAGAGAACAGAGTATATGTAAGAGACTATTAAGTGTATAAGTGTACACAGTGCACACAAGAGACAAGACCTAGCAGGAGAGTATACCAGGCAGATGCAAGTTTCATGTGTGTACATATAAGAAAGGCCTGGTAACGAAGCATACCAGACAAGTTCAAAAGTGTGTAAAATAAATCAACAAAGAGTGTTCTGGTAAGGATAAGGACTGTAAAAAGGCGGAGTTAAAATATACCCAAAAGGAGAGAAAACCTGGCAGGAGAGCACACAAGGTATCCAACAGAGATACACACTAACAGCCAAGTTGTTTTGTATTCCAAGTGTGTTGTTGATCAAGAGAAACCCCAAGGAACTGATATTCTTGATAGAATAAAATAGAGTGAAGAGGAATCCAGGGGAAGGGAACCACCCTCTGGATCAAGCAACTGTCCTTCTGGAACTTTTTGTGTTGGACTTTCCTTTTCGAACATTTATACACTACTCAAGGCCAAAGACATTACCCTTTTCACCTTCGAGTTAATTTTGTTAGAATGTGAGGGCCAGAATAGCTAGAACTTTGGACATAGGGTGATTTGCTTTGGACATCTTGACATCGGACATTCCCTTAGCTTATGCTGGTAGGGAAATACCTCAGAGTAGGGACAGAGAGGCATTTTCCACACCCAATTTGTGTTTCAATAAAGGTTTATGGACAAAATCGTGAACCTTTGTCTACGTCTCATTCCTGACTCCTCATAATATACATACAAATCTGTGAAATACTTTAGTTCGAGCACCGTTAAGGTGAAACAATCTGATGCAATGACACCCTTGAAATTCAGTGGAAAAAAAACGGTACTTGATGTGTCTTTAAGGTGATGATTTAATGCCACAAAACCCCTTCTATTCAGCAGTTGATGGAAGCTATGCCACTAACTATGAGGCCCCCATTGTGCAGCTGCTAAGTACACTGATGACAACACATAAGGCATCACTTAGAACATGTCAGATGCCATCAGTGATGACATATCAGAAATCAGTTTGGATACCACTTATGACCTCCTCACTTACTGGTAAGACATACTGGTCAGACCAGCCCTTGGGAAACCTTTGGACTGTATTTAAAGATATACCAGAGATGCAATATACCCTGTCTTTTATTACAGGATGAAAACATGTGGGAAGCATTGTAAATAATGGCTGGGGAACTACATAAAGTTGGTCTAGAACAAGACAATCTACAATTTCAGATTCAATATAGCGCGAGTCTGCAACCTTTGGATCTCCAGAAGTTTTACATTACAACTTCGACCAGCCCTACTCAACATAGGTAAGTTGAGGGATAATGAAAGTCATAGTCCAAAACATGTAGCCGAAAGCTGGCTTTAAACCCTAGCACTAAAACGATTACAACATACGTCTGTCCAGTATATCAGTCCTGATAACCACGTGTCATCACAACATGAAAATGTTTACCATTGTCTGTTCTTGCAGGCCACCTGCCCTAACCTTTACCATTTGAAATGGTGATGAACTAACTTTTAATTTGGTATACTGAGAGGAAGTAATCAGATATATCAAGATATAATGCTTTTAGAAATGGTATGTATGTTGCCTGGATAAAAGTCATAACTGTACTATACAAAAGTCTTCTTTGCATAGGGAAATGTTTTTAGAAAAGAGTAATAAAGGTACTAGAGTATCTCATCATTGTACATGATCAATCAATACAGAGTAACTATGTTGCGTGAGAATATCATGGTTGTAAAGTACAGTATTTTTAAGTTCACCCTTACAGGCAGGAATACGATTTGTACAGGTTGAATCTCCCTATATTGTACCAGTGATGTCATTGATGATGCCTTAATTGATGTCATTTGTGATGTCATCAGTGTGATTGGGGGCTGCACAGTGGGGGTGTCATAGTTAAGTTGGTGTAGCTTGATACGCCTGCTGAATTTCAGGGGTTTTGTGGCACTAAACCGGCACCTAAAGTCACTTCAACAAAGGTTTATCTCAACAAATTTCCAAAAGTTTCATTGCATTAGATTGTTTCACCTTAAATTTCCCCAAAATAATTTTTTTATCACTGCATTTGAAGGGTTGCGTTACGCTGTACCTCCCACCGCCTGTAATTCTGCCTTTTTTCTGATAACGTAACTGACGTCATATTATTTGTTATCAATATTTCAATTTTTGTGAACACTAGATAAGAATGTATTACTAATGGTGTATTGTGACGAGTGAGGTGGGGTTAATGGGGGACTGTTAAGAGGAAGACTGAAGTGGGTTAGTTGGGACTGATGAGCAAGAGTGAGGTGGGGCAGTGGGGTACTGATGACTAAGACTAATGTGGTGGTATTCGGGACTGTGAAGTGGAAGAGCGAGTTGGTGTTAGTGGGTTACGGTGACGAGGAAGAGTGAGCTGGTGGCAATTGGGGTATATGTCAAGGAAGATTGACATGGTGGTAGTGGGGTACTGTGGTGAGGAAGAGTGAAGTGGGGTAGTTGGGAACTGTGAAGAGCAAGATTGAGGTGGGGTAGCGGGGGACTTTGAGAAGGAACAGTAATGTGGTGGTATTGTGAGACTGTGGTGAGGAAGATTGAGGTAGTGGGGGACTGTGATGAAGAAGAGTGATGTGGGGTATTGGGGGCCTGTGAAGAGGAAGAGTGAGGTGGTGGTACTGGGGGATCGTGATGAGGAAGAGAGATATGGTAGTGGGAGGCTGCGAAGAGGAAGAGGGATTGGTTGGTAGTATGGCACTGCGATGAGGAAATGTGACATGGTGTTAGTGGAGGGCTGCAACAAGGATGAGTTAGGTGGTGGTAGTGGGGTACTGTGATGAGGAAGAGTGAGGTAGTAGTATTGGGGGACTGACATGGAAGAGTGACACAGTGATAGATGGGTACTGTGACGAGGGGGAGTGACGTAGTGGTGGGCTGTGAAGAGGAAGAGGGAATTGGTGGTAGTGGAGTGCTGACATGAGGAAGCATGTCATGGTAGCAGTGATGGACTTTGATTAAGAGTCGGGTGGTGGTAGTGGGGTACTGTGACAAGGAAGAGTGACATTGTGGAAGTGGGGGATGGTGATGAGGAAGAGAGATGTGGTAGTGGGAGGCTGTGAAGAAGAGGGATTTGGTGGTAGTGGGGTTCTGCGAGGAGGAAGAGCGAGGTACGGTAGTGGGTGACTCAAGAGGAAGAGTGAGGTACTGCTATTAGGGGACTGTGACATTGAAGCGTGACATAGTTGTAGGTGGTTACTGTGACACAGACAAGTGAAGTGGTGGTTGTGGGGGACTGGGGCGATGAAAAGTGAGTTTGTGGTAGTTGGGTACTGTGACAAGAAGAGTGATGTGGTGGTACTGGTGAGCTGTGACGAGGAAGAGGGAATTGGTGGTAGTGGAGTCCTGTTGATGAGGAAGCATGACATGGTGGTAGTGGGGGACTTTGATGAAGAATGGGTGGTGGCAGTGGGGTACTGTGATGACAATGAGTGGTGTGGTGGAAGTGGGGGACTGTGACAAGAAAAAGTGAGGTTGTGCTAGTGAGGGGACTTTGACGAATAGTGAGTTGGTGGTAGTGGTGTACTGTGATGACAAAGGGAGTTTCTGGTGGTGGGGTACTGTGACAAAGAAGATGCTAATGTGGTATTGTGATGAAGAGTGATGTGGTGGTAGTGGGGGCTGTGAAATGTAAGAGTGATTTGGTGGTAAAGGGATACTGTGATGAGGAAGAGTGAGATAGTGGTTTTGGGGGACTAACGAGTATGTGTAACATGGTGGTGGGGGACTCTACTTAGAAAGAGTGATGCAGTGGTAATGTTGTACTGTGATGATTAAGAGCGATATGGTATTGGTGGACTGTGACGAGAATGAGTGAGTTGGTGGTAGTTGGGTACTGTGATGAGGAATAGAGACATGGTGGTGGTGGCATACTGTGACAAGGAAGAGTGAGGTGGTTGTAGTGGCATACTGTGACGAGGAATAGTGAGGTGGTGGGGTACTGTGAAGGGGAATAGTGAGTTAGTGGTAGTAGGGTACTGTAATGAGGAAGAGTGAGGTTGCAGTTGGGGATTGTTGAGTAAGATTGACACGGTGGTAGTGAGGGACTGTGACAGGTAAGAGTGACATGGTGGTAGTGGGGGACTGAGATGAGGAAGAGTGAAATGGTGCTTGTGGGGGACTGTCAAAGGAAGAGTGATGTGGTGGGGGCTATAACGAGGATAGGGGAATTGGTGGAAATTGTGTACTCTGACAAGGAAGAGTGATGTGTGGTAGTGGGGTACTGTGATCAGGAACAATGAGCTTGTGGTAGTGCTGTACTGTGCTGTGCTGTACTGTGATCAGGAAGAGTAAGTTGGTGGTAGTGAGGCGTATACAGATAAGATTGCTAATCAGAACTGGGACGAGGAAGAGGTATATAGGGGTTCAGGTAGGATTACTATGACAAAGAAGAGGGAGGTGCGATAATAAAGATATCTTCACTGATGATTTCAGGATCAAGATCTTCACTGTTAACTCACACGAAAGGCTTGTTCAAACAAAACAAAGGATATTGCAAACAAGCATCGGCTGTGTCACTCATTTTTAAAAAAATGAAATAAAGGTATTATGCACAATTAACACTCCAAAAAAATGAATAACTCCGTAATACCACCCCCCACTTTGTATTTTTGTTTTATGTTAAAAAAAAAAAAAGAAATTGCTTGCTTCCTAAATTAACACTTCAAATATACCTCTTCTCCTAACTAGCAATCACAGCGATTGCCACATCTCAATATATTATAGTTTTGAAGTATTTACTCTTTTTTTGCTGGATGAAAATTAATCTTGATCTCTGAAAAAAAACCATTGTAGAAAAAAACACGACACTATCCCCAAACCTTCATAAATCACTAGATAAATTATAAATAAATTACAAGATTGAAATAGAGATTTCCACAATGGCAGATTTTCTGATGTGATAAACATTGGCGCTTTCATCATGGGAGATATAACTAACATTTTGCGTACAGGGGTGCCCCGCATTAAGCCGAATAGAAAAATAAAAGAATTGACAGATTTCGGGAAACCAACGAAGATATTTTTAAGCGTTTTGTGTCCAACTTTTTTTTCTCCATTTTGCGCAAATCCGTCCAGCGGTTTGGGATGTGCGTTTGAGGAAAAATTTGAAATCGGAAAAGTGAAAAACACACCCTTTGTCAACCCTTTACATCTTTTGAACCGTAACACAGATTTGTGCAACATTTTCCAGTTCTGGGGGGCCAATTCAACAAATTACAAATGTCACACTGATCCATTTTACAGCTCAAAAGTAAGCTATTAGTGTGGTGAACCAGAAGAAGGAGTCATAGAACTTATTAATATACTCAACAAGGGTTTTATTTAAATGAAAAGAAAAACTTCACACTTGCCCTATAGCTATGAGGGAAGTTCCCTTCCTAACAAAATAAAAACTAATGGTGCACATCAAGTCCAAACAAAAAGTCCTCTGTCTTTCCATAAGCACCTAACTGGACCTACCACTTTGTAAAAATACCTCAGTAAAAAAGGGAGGCTTGTATAATGGCCTTTGTGTGGACTTCTGCCTGGCCCACTTGTATTTGACTTGTTCTCAGCGTCACAGTTCTTTCGGATTGTCTTTACAGTGTCATTATTAAATTCTTTTGGAACATTCTCAAATGTCATTGGTCTGGGTTTCCTTCTCCCTTTGATAAGGAAACACTACGATTAGTAAATGTTCCAATCCCTCCAGGACAGCTTGAAAAATCAATTCTTTCTTTTTCACCTTCTTAATGTTGGGATTTCCCCAAAGTCTGTTAGCTCTGTGGTAAAAAGTCTTATCACTCAATATACAAGTTACCTTGAGCTTCTTGGCTAGTCGAACTAACACCAATCCCTGTGATGTATGCACTACGCTGTCCGTGTTATACAGTATTCTGTTTCCCTTTACTCTGTTTATACTTGGGACTTTTGGCTGTGCTTTCTTTGACACTTTTGATCAATACTTCAATAGTTATATACAGTTTCTGTATCTTTTCCCACTTTTATTTATTGAGGGCCGAATGCCAGTCCTATTCTCTATTCTTGGCATACTTTGCCGGCTATTCCAGCCTCATCTTATATTGTTCATATCCCTTTTCCCTATGGCTACGAATGGCTGGGTGCCTGTTACATTCACTTGACTGTTTTCCGGGCCTTCAAGGACAGTGATGTATTCATCGCTAGAGGGCACCTTGAAATGTTGTTTCGCCATCTCCAGAAAATAATCAAAAATAAAACTCAAATGAAGAAAAAACACTAATCAAGACAAAAAGCATTAAAAAATCCTTAAAAGGGACTGTTGAAACCAAAAACAAATATAAAACAAATGAACAAAAAACAGAATACAACAGTTAGCACACAGAGGGAACATGTTTGAGTAAGAAAAAGTGCACTTTGGACAAGTAGGATCGTCAAAGTTTGCAATGTGACTATCAGATTTTTTCTCCAAAGCAATGACAAAGTGTAAGGTTTTCTGTAGTATGTATATGCAATTCGAGATCTGTGTGTTTATGAACCTATCAGCTCTCGAATTTCATTCCACATGCCTTAGACCAATCTGTTGCATTTTTTCTGTATCCGTGATTCGAAAAGAAATGAGTCAATTTGTATTCTCTTTATTTTAAGGATTTTTGAAGTGCCAATTTGGTTGTTGATTATATCAGCTGCTGCAAACTCTTATTTCTATGAATGTTATATGTATGTTTGTCCTTATTTGAATTTGGGAATCGAATGTCGAATTTTAGTGCTGCTCACATTGAGGTTTGAATTGTGAAGTTATGCAAAATAGTGTGTTTTTTTTCTTCCATTTTCAGTAAACTTTTTCCAAAAGAGTGCAATTATCAAGGTTTTTTTGTGGAGTTTACATGCTCCCTTCACATAAAATAAAGTTATTGGAAGATTAAGATGTCGTTTTTATTTTATTGGGTGTACACGTGGTTCTCGAACTCAATTGTTGTTCAATTTATTTTTAAATTTGCTTATTGGCATTTTCAGTAATATCACTTACAAGTTTTGCAAATGCGTCTTGTGCATACTCTTTTACAATGCTTTTCGGTTTAGCCTTAACAATATAACAAACAACAAATAACGAGTAACAGTAACTGTCTCCTTGCCATGTCCATATGTTTCAGCATCTCTTGTTTCGGGGAGGAGGGGGTATAGGGAAGTTGGGTAGCATACTCAGGGAGGGTGCAGGAGGGATACCTTCCCAGGACCATCATGGTCTCCAGTCATTCATCTGGGGTTGCCCTTTCTTGTCTTGCAGATGAGTTCGTTTCGGGTCATGGGCTCATGGGGGCTTGTCGTCCGAGGAGAGGAACATATGCCTAGTAAGTTCTTTCCATGCCTCGAGAGCTCTGCTGGACTCATCCGTAGATCTAGTGACACTTTCTTCCCAGGCCTTGGTCTCAGCCGACACCCATCGCTCTGCTTCACTATGCCATGCTTTGTATTGCGGTCCTGCGGGTCTTTTCCAGGACATGGCTATGGTTCTTTTGGCCAGAATGCACGCTATGTCCATGAGCCTGACTATGTGTTTCAGTTTGGCTAGCCTAGGGTAGGTTCCGAGTAGGCATTCCTCAGGTGCCCATTTGTAGTTGGTCATGCCTGTTTTCTCACATGTCTGTTTTACCCTATCCCACAGTGTCCTGGACTTGGGGCATTCCCACATCATGTGGATTAGATCTGCTTCCTCCCTCATGCACCAGGTGCAGTGTGACTGCGATTGTTTGTTAAACTTAGCTATTCGTTTCGGGGTTAGGTAGGTTCGGTGCAACACATTCATCTGTATTTGTCGAAATCTATGATTTCTGGACACCTCTTTTGGGAATGCAAGCGCCCTATTCCACTCCCCCTCTGTCATTTCTCTGCCTACATCTATTTCCCATTTACCCTTCATTTCCGTGCTCCGGGGGTTAGGTATGTCGCTCAGGTGTGTGTATATTTGAGATATTGGTCTACTGCCCTCCCCCATATTGTATAACAGCGTGAGTAGTGGTTCCGGGTCCGGTTCCGCAGGCCATGCTTCCCATTTACGTCGTGCTGTGGAGCGGACCTTCTGGTACCAGAGGAACTGGCCCGTGTGGATGCCCTCTCTGTCCTGTAGTATGGCAAATTCTTTAAAGATGCCCTCTTCATAAAGATCTCCCCAGGTGTAAACCCCTCCGCTTTCCCATAATCTGATTTGTTTTAGATCAGTGACCGTTGTGTACAGGTCTGCGAGCAAGGGTATTTCTGGTGCATAAGCGTTCTGCGTGCAGGTGAGTGTCCTTGTTCTACGCCAGATCTCCCTCCCCAAGGTGACTATGAGGGGTGCCGCTCCTAGCAGTTTCATAGGTACCCAGACCAGTTCTTTCAAAGTGAATGGGAGGCTCATGGTCTGTAGCAGGGGTGTTTCATCTGTGGGCTCATCGGATAACCATTTAATTACAAAGCTAAGCTGAGCTGCTAGGTAGTACTTTTCTAGATTCGGGAGTTGGATGCCGCCTTTTGTGTATGGCAGGGTGTCGACAGCGCTATCTTATGTCTGTTTTCCCCCCAAATGAACTCTCTTGTTAGCATCTCGAGCAGCCGGAAGAAGGGTTTATTAATATAGTAATGTACATTCTGGAACCCATATAGGAATCGCGGTAAAACAATCATTTTAATTATGGATGCCCTTCCCATCATAGATAAGGGGAGTATCGACCAAAAGTTCATGGATCTGCGCAGAGCCGGGAGCGCTGCTTTTGTGTTATGTTCATGCATCAGTGCTGGGGTGTGCATTATTTGGATTCCTAGATATCGGAATGTGGTGGTCTGCCATCTTATCCCAGCCTCCGGGAGTGTTTCTACGTCCTCATTTTTTAGGGCCGCTAGTGGGAACAAGCAGGATTTTGCCTTGCTGAATTGGATCCCAGAGACTCTGGAGTAATTGTCCAGGACTTCTAGTGTAGTTGGCACGTTGATGTGTGGGTCCCTGACATATATAAGAACGTCATCTGCATAGAGCGAAATGATGTGGTCCACTCCTCCTAGTCTTATGCCGGCGTCAAAAAACTGTTTCCGGAAATAAATAGCTATGGGTTCCAGCCCTAATACGTACAGCATTGGGGATAGTGGGCAACCTTGTCTAGTCCCTCTTTGTATGCTCCAGGCGTCTGACACATGCTTCCCTGACTTTACTCTTGGCCTGGCGTATAGTATCTCAACCCATCTGATAAATCCGGGTCCGAAGCCAAATTCCTTGAGCACCGCCACAAGCCACCAGTAAATGGAGTCGAAAGCTTTTATGGCATCGAGGGATAGTAATGCACTGGGACTCTCATCTTCGCTAGTTTGCGCTATAATGTGTTGCAGCCTGGCAGGTTCATTGACGTGTTGCACCCTGGTATAAAGCTGTTCTGATCAGGATGTATTATGTCGCCTATTATTCTAGACAAGCGCTTGGCCAGTATGGTGGTTAAAATTTTCACATCATAGTTTAGCATTGCCAGTGGGCGGTATGAGTCGCACAGGTCTGCCGGTTTGTTTGGCTTCAGGATTGGGACCACAAGTGTTTCTCTCATGCTTTCTGGCAATATCCCCCTCTCATATGCCTCTTGGTATACTTTATGTAGCAGAGGTGTGAGGGAGGATTCATAGGCTTTATAAAACTCTGAGGGCAACCCATCAGTGCCAGGTGCCTTACACGTGGCTAGGGACCTAATTGCTTCGGTTATGTCCTCAGGTGTGATTTCTGTGTCTAGTGCCATGGCCTGTTCAGTAGGCATTTTATGGAGCCCAATCTCATCCAGCGTGTCCATGATCAGTTCTTGGGGGACCTTTTCCGCGTGTGAGTATAGGCGTGCATAGTATTCTTTGAAGACTTCATTGATGCCCTGCTGTGTGTGGTGTATGTTCCCTGCTTCGTCTCGCAACAATGTGGTGGGGTGTGAAGTGGGAGAATGGAAAAACAGGCTCCCGACCTTCCCCTCTCGCGCCTGGCCTAAAGGATCACGGCCCAGGCACCCGCCACGAGAAGAGTTTGCCCATCTACCAGACGACCAAATACCCTGGTACAGGAACATACGGATGTGTCCATCTGCCTGCCCAGCAGCCCGCCCTGCCCATGCCGACACCTGCGGCACGGATCAACTAGACTAAAACCTACACGTCGTTAGAGATGCCATGACGACCTAGCCAACGGTCAGCACACCTGTGCAAATATACACACTGGACACTCCCGCACCAATCTACACGAAGAATAAACTCAGTGCTATGACGTAGGCGACAGACATACTCACGGACGTGCATCTTTATTATTTTCCACATAGGCTCTCAAAATGCAGAAACGCAAGACGCATCATGAACTCATCTAAAGAGCTTGCTTACGCTTCTCCTAAACCCAGGTGCCACAATGAGAAATATAACGAAGACACGATACTGGTCATAAGACAATATGATACTATAACCTAAAGCGCCTGTGCACCAAACGGTTTCACCTATACACCAGGCCTAAGTAAGCCGCAAGCAAGAGCTCCCATGGACGTTAAAAGAACAAGAGTCAGGCTGCTGATCCTGCAGAATGAGCCTGGCGAAAGCAAACAGCCAAGGTCGCAATGTTGCAAACCCACATTCCGAAAGCAGACCATCAAGGGCACGATGTTGCAACCTCGCACGCCGCGCACCAACGTTAAAATCACACCTGCAAATTAACCCAGGCACACAGTAGAAAAACAATATTAATTGTGCAGAATTCTGCCTCAAACACGGTCCTACCTCACGTGACCAAGCCGAACCTGACAGGATGCCAAGCCCAGGAGGAAGAAGGCGTCTGGATCCCTCGTTACAAGACACAGGCAGATACACTTAAAAGGCTCAATGGACATCTGCGACAGTGGGAGTAGTCGGCCTTCCAGCTCATGAATAAGTCCTCACATTGTCTGCACGTACTCATAGTGAAACATTGTTGCAAATGACAGGTACACCGCGAGCTGGGAACAGCGATGATCCCAAGCTGGGAAGCTCGCGGGCGCACCAATCAGAACATGGGGCTCTTATCACTGACGCCATTAACATTAACCAATCATCAGGGGTCTTCATGTTGCAATTCTCATGTATCTAATTGTAGGGACAACCCAGATATATCACCTGACTAACCCTTGTCCACTAATATTGTTCTGTATACGTATGCTATACTAACCCTACCACTCGAGCAACCAATTAAGAGTGGCGATAGGTTTTTTGCTAACTTTCCAAGGTGACGCAAGTAGCGTGTCATACTAAGGTAAAAAGGGCCTGCGAGCCCCACGAGTGTGTGTGTGTCAGGACGGACGCGTACGATCCTTGACCCATCCCTGCCGTTTTTGTCTAATAAACAGCAGAGTCACCTTGCTTCTTGCGTGTGTCTCATACTCTATCTCATCTGGGATATACGGGAGGAGTTGGGGCCTCCCTGCCCGGAGGTCTGCGGACGGCCCGGCCGACCCCGGCAGAATTTCCCCCCCGACAAGTTGGAGGCACTGCTGAGATCTGTTTAAGATCCACCTTTTTATTTTTACTTTTTCCAGGCACTCCCGTTGCGAGGAGGCCCGGCGGCACGGCCCCCTCTGCCGTTGCCCCCTTCTGAGGACTACAGGACCATCGCGGAGCTGCGAGAAGACCGGACAGCGCAATCCGGATATTGGCCCTCGGGAGCCGGTTGAGAAGTATCCCGCCCGCGGTTGGCGAGTGTCCAGACGTGGTCCAGACGAGGGGAGGTGACGACCCGCTTGGAGGGGTGCACGCAGTCGAGCGGCCCCGCATCAAGAGAACTTGGTGAGCATGCCACGCACAACAAGCAATGTGAAATTGTGAGGGAGGGGGGAGGAATTAAATACGGGAGGTGGGAGGTGTTGCACAGGTGCGCGGCGAAGGTTTGACAATTTAGTGTTGGAAATAGAATGAATGGTAGCCGAACAAGTGCGAGAGCAGTCGGTTACGTGACGCGAGTGAGGGGGGCGGAGCACGAAAACATCACGTGCGGCCGCTCGTAGAAACTGATTGGCCTAGGTCGCGACTACGTGCAAGGGTGGGTGTGTGTGGTTTCCTACGATTTGGCATTTATTGATCAATGAGTAGATGAGGATCCCTATTGTTCGAGCAAGACACTCGATAGATAGATGACGTTTCCCTGTAGGCGGTAGCTAGTTAGTTGCCCAATACGGAAGATAATTGGCTGGTTAAGCCCTCCTGTCGAGGGGCGTATCACACGCGAGGCGACGCAGCGTGCGCAGTCCGATTATAATATTGATTTGATTACCTTGTTCCAGGAGTGACAGGAAGACAGCTGTAAGGTTAACGGGGGTAGATTGAAAGTGTATTTTGAACTTAAAGAATATATGAAGAACTTACCAGTAGCTCGAAGAGATCGTTGACGTCACCAGTAGGGCTTTCATAGGATATCGCGAGCACAAGGCATCTTAGTTCTGAGAGTGGTGGGAAAGAGAAGTGTGGTAAGGGAGTGGAAACGGAGATAAACGGTAAATGAGTTGATCGGGGAAAGGCGAAACGGGGAACGTGGCTGCGCACGGAGAACGCCGGCCACGGCAAGTGTAGAAGGGGGAGGAGCACGTGAAAATAGGATGACTGTATAAGAACGTCATAAGGGGTACGCAGCCGCAGGGGGCTACGTGCGCCTCGGCCGCAGGGGGCCGTAAGGGTGTTGTATAAAGGAAGAAAGACAGAAGAAAATATACAAATGTAAAAATACTATATTTTTTATAATTTTTCTTAGCGGACTATCGTAAGTCCCCAAACTTACGGGGCCAGGTAACGATATAAGGCTGTATATTGTAAACTGCTAGTGAGATAAACTGCTACCAGATAGGGGAAGGGTAACAAGTGGAGCGCTACTATGTCATACGGGACAGGATCGGGAGGTTGGGGGAACACCCTCACTACCCCACTACAACACATATGCACAACACTGCCACCCCACAGGGAGAAACTGATTAAGTACAGCATAGAATGGACCCAGGGGACGGATAACAAAATGCTAACACCGTGGCCGCCTAATGGTAGCTTTGATCAATATGTCCAACATTCACTATTAAACCATCTGCACAATACATATAAAGGGAAGAAGTTGGCAAACCATGTGGAGGTGTTTAACTTATGGAGGATGTTCCAAGGGTCCCGACCAGGACCAAATGGAATGTTCACTATGGGGGAAATACCGGAAGAAAAAGAGATTAAGGAGGAAGGAGAGGATGGGAAAAAGGGGAGTGAGGACCCAAAGAACACGGGGAACAGAGGAGAGGGAGGAGAAAAGAATAATACATCAGATGAAATAAAAAAGGAACCGAGCAACGATATACCCCTAGCAAAGGGAGTGAAAACAGAGGGAGGGGGGTTGTACCCTTTAAGAGAACTAGGAGAAATAGAAAGAGGACAGTTAAGGGGGACTGAGGGATACTCGAACCCGGCATACAGCCCTCCACCATATGTGGCTCATAGGAAGATGCCAGCAGGGGAGGGGAGGGCTGGAGAAGACCAGACTGTGGAAATAGGAAATGATGAGTGGGTAGCTGCACAGATATTATTAAAATTACGAGGTTCATTAACAGGAGAAGAGAAGGAGGTAGTAAAGAAAACAGACGAGGATAATGCCAGGGAGAGTGAAATGAGGGGGGAAGAGCTGTTATGACAAAAGGAAGAGATTTTGGAGGAACGACTAGCAAAATTAAGGGATGAGCAGAATGAATTGATCAAGCAGCTCGAGAGGGAGGAGAGAGAGAGAGAGCGAGGAAAAGGAAAGAAGGTAAGATGGAATTGGAAAAAATAAGGGAACGAACTGAGGAGCAAAGGAGAGAAGCTGAAAGGGTAAAAGCAGCAGCAGAAAGGGTATCAAGAGTAGTGCTGCGAGAAAAGAAAAGGGAAGAAGAAGAAAAAGAAAAAGAAATGGCAATGTGGAAGAGGAGGTTACTATCAGAAACAACTAAGAAATGCAAAGAAGGGAGGGTGATAGAGAGTATAGTAGAAAGAGAAAGGGTGAAATGGGAAAGGAAGAAAGAGGATGAAAGAATATTGGAACAGATGAGCAGTGAAGTGATGGAGGAATTAAAAAGGAAAAGGGAGGAAAATAGTAGGGAGATGGAGGAGAGAAATGAAGGAGAAAGAGAAGATAGGAGAAGGGAGAGTGGAGCACGGGGGGATGTATATAGAAACACAGAAGTAGCAACAACATCAGCACAAAGGGGAGCGGTTGATAAAGGAGAAAAAGGAGAACTGGACCTAATAGACTTACAAACAGTAACGATCAAGGGGAAAAAGACCGAGTGGGGGTTGCCGTTTATGACTGACTTTTGTAGTGAGGAAGAAGGAGTGTAGAAGGAAGGAAGAAACAGTGAAAGGGAAAGCTTAGATAAACTATACATCACCCGGACCAACACAGACTCACCATGGATCAGTAGGAGAAAGGATGAGCTGGTGAGAAGTGAGGAGGGAGAGCAAGGAATAGCGGAAAGACAGACACATGAGGCCGCACCATCCCCATCCCCATCACGCCCTCCCCCATCGCACCCTACATGCTCAACCACCTCACGCTCGTTACGCAAAATAAAACTTGCGCCCTTCACAGACGAACTGACACCCTATGCATGTCGGCTTAGAGACCTCCCTAGTCGCAGGCAGGAAAGACGAATACACATGCCCACATTAAATACAGGAAATAATGGAAGAAGGGGAAAAGATGTAGAAGAAAGAGTTACGAGTAGGGGAAATACGGACGAAATTGAAGATGTAGAAGAAAGGGAAGAGGAGGAAGGGTGTGAGGACTCGATATTATGGAACACAAAGGGTGAAATGAGACATAACTTAATGCCACTTTTGGAGAGAGGAGGGGTTAGACCACAGTATGTCCCTTGGAAGCATACCGATAAAGAAAATATAAAATGCAGGCTCCCATCATTAAGTGGAGGTGCGGGTAAGTGGATATATGAAATGGAAAAACACACCGCAGGACAGAAACTGGCAGTAGGAGATGTAAAGGGCCTTTTAATATCAATATTAGGGGATAGAGCGGATGACATTTGGAAGAGAGCGGGATTCCATGGGGTAACAATAACAAACACATCGCATGATGGGGCACCATTCGCAAACTGCAGACATGCACTATGGCAGGCACTGAGGGTACAGTACCCAGACACATCAGACATAGGAGCAATTACCTCCCGCAAGATGCGTGAGAACGAAGATCCTGTTGATTATATCCAGGAAATCCAAGAGAAGTGGCGCATGGAAACTAGAGAACAATGGGATAAAACACCAGCAATATTTTACCATATACTAGTACAAGGGCTCCCAGAAGGAGTTCAGAAACAACTAAAGAAAGTAGTGGGAATGGAAGCAAAACCATGGCCAGAAATACAACTGACTATAGTACATCATTGCAGGACATGGCAAGGGAAAATGAAACAAAAGGAAGAGGACAGGAAAACGGAAGAGGCTAAACTAGTACAGAAAAAGCTTACTAAATACACAATGGAAGGGGCACTAATAACTACGCCTACAACAATGACCCAAAGCCCCACACAAGTAGTGGCTGCACAGGATTCCTCCCAAATTCCACCTTGACAGACTATAACACAACAGGCGCCGCCAATCCAACCATACACGAATAACATGGGAAGAGGACATCCAATGGCAGGAGCTGGGTATTATAATTATAACAGGGGGAGAGGAGGAATTATGAGAGGGAGAGGATACGGATATAACACCCAACAGCAGGTGGGAGGACTTAGAAATTCCTACCCCACAGGGCAACCAGTATACCAGGACAACACAGGGAGCTTTCCATGGCAGAGTAGGGAACCACCGGTGTGTTGGAGTTGTGGACTATTAGGGCACATGTCACGCACGTGTAGAGTTAGACCAGGAACACCATCATGGAGTGAACAGGGACAACTAAGGCCCTCACAGGAACAGCAGGGCCTACAACAACAGCAGACGTTGCAACAGGGAAATGAACAACAACAACAAATAACACAACAACAGCCACAAACATATTCACTGCCACAACAACAGGTAGCGATGACACAACAACCCCAAGCACAACAAACACAACTGGGTAGGGTGACGGTTTTGGGACACAACCCTTACACAGGAAATGGCCAGTCAATGTACCCTCAATAGGACAGCCCACAGACGGCCTTGGTGTGTCCCATCCTGTCAGTAACACCTAATAGTGCGGAGGAACCACGCATAGAGGTAACGATAGGTGACAAAAAATTATCATTCCTTGTTGACATCGGGGCGACCCGGTCTTGCATAAGGGAAGGTAAATTTAAGATGTCAGGCGAAGCCATGAACACCCAAGGATTCTCTGGGGCTAGAGGGTTGGTTCCCTTTACTGATAACATTCCCATATCTATTGGAGATTATGATCTGTCAGTTCCACTTCTATATTATAGTGCCTCACCAGTAAATATACTGGGGAGAGACATAATGAACAGGTTGAATATGACGATCTCCTTTACTGAGGACGGCATAATTTGCTCTACTCCAGGGATTAACATGCTCACAGCACGACAGATTATGCAAGCATACTGCGGACAGACAGCGATTAGGGCGGAGCCAGTAGATGGCGAACTATTCCAGTATGGAACAGATATGGCAATTGCATGGATGCCAGGGATAGAAGGGAAAATATGGAGGAGGCCAGCAGCCTATCTGTTCAGACCAGAAACACCTGTTAATGAACCAGAAGGAAAGGTGGTTTTAATGGACATTGAGAGCATTATTGCAACAGCTGATTACATTGCTGTACATGCCCAAGACAGAGAAGGAAGAGCATGGAGGGCGGTGATAGCATTAGCAGAAGGATGTAGGCTCACCCAGGTGTCAGATGAGGAGCTGTTCTCAGATGAAAAGGAGGAAGGTGAAATGGTGTTTATGATGAGTGTGGAAATATGGCTAAGAGTGGCTTACAAACAAGTAGCACAGAAAATTGCAATGGCACTTGAGGCACCCGCATGCACCCCAGTCCCCTTCTTTAAGGAGGATATGTCAAAGGTACCCAAATCATTGTGGACCACTGGCCCCTATGACGTGGGGTGCATAAAAAGTATAGGGGGAGTAAGGATAAAATTGAAAAAAGGTGCAATACTCCCCAGAGTAAAACAGTACCCACAATCAAAAGAGGCAGATCAGGGCATATATGAAACCATAACGGCCCTTATAAATAATGGCATATTGGTCCCCTCAGAATCACCATGTAACACGGCTGTGTACCCAGTGCGCAAGGCTAAAGGGGGGTCTTGGCGCTTCATACAGGATCTCAGGCCATTGAACAACATAGTAGAAGCAGAATATCCCGTAGCAGCAAACCCGGCCACAATATTGTGTGGCATTCCAGCAGAAGCATCACGATTTACAGTGATCGACCTTAAAAATGCTTTTTTCTCAATACCATTACACCCAGACTCACAAGATCTGACGAGCTTCACTTACAGAAACACAAAGTGGAAGCACACTAGATTGCCACAAGGGTATTGCGAATCACCCTCAATTTTCAATAGAGTAATACAGATGGATTTGGGTAACATTGAAGTGGAAAGCACAGTGTTGCAGTATGTGGATGACGTAATAATTTGCAGTACAAACGAAAGAACATGCAGAGAGGACTCCTTAAAGATGTTGACAATATTGGCTGAAAAAGGTTACAAGGTAGACATGGAAAAGATACAGTACTGTCAAGAACAGGTACTTTACATTGGTCAGCTTATATCCCAACATGGAAGAAAGATTGCACCCCAAAGAGCACAGGCCATTTCAAACACTCCAATGCCACAAACTGTGAGGGAACTGCAGCAGTTCCTGGGGCTGTGCAACTACTGTAGAGCATGGGTATTTGATTACAGTTCGTACATAGGACCCCTGCTTGAGGCGTTAAGGGAAGCTAATAAAGGGGAGAAAAAGCTGGGGTGGACGATGGAAATGAAAGAGGCTTTTGATGAATTGAAAGATGCGATATCAACTGCTCCGGTACTGGCATCCCCAGACTATGAGCGACAATTTTTTATATTTTCACATTGCGACTCAGCAGTAATGAAAGCAGTGTTGGCTCAAAAAACAAGCATGGGCTACAAACCAGTAGCATTTTACAGCGGCCACTTAGATCCTGTGATGTTAGGTCACTTCCCTTGCGAACAAGGTCTCGCCGCAGCTGCTTTCGCGGTGGAAAAAGCATCAGCAATCACCATGGGGTGCCCAACTACACTGTTTGTGGAACACGCACTATTTGCGATATTGAATAAACCTAAATCCACCCTAACCACGCAAAGAGCATCAGGTTATGAGATCATTTTATCCAGAGCTGAACTATCAATTGTTAGATGTAGCACGGTCAACCCTGCAAGGTTCCTAGCAGAAGTAATTGAGGAGGGAGATTATGCCCATGACTGTACGCAAATAACTGAAATGTACTCATGTACTAGAAAGGTTGAAGAAAACGCACTAGAGGGAGGTGAGCTCTTGTTTATTGATGGGTCATCAACTATCGATCAAAGGGATGGGATAAGGAGGACTGGGGCAGCAGTGGTAAAAATGATGGAGGTACCGGTGTGTGTGGCAATGAAATGTGTACAATTACCACAGCATTACTCCGCCCAAGCAGCGGAATTAGTTGCACTGATCTTGGCGTTGAAGGAAAGCTTTGACAAACGGGTGACCATATACTCCGACAGCGCATATGTTACATCCACCGTCCACTCAGGGTTGTCGAAATGGAGAAGAAGAGGGTTTAGGAGAGCTGATGGCACTCCAGTGCAACATGCTCTCTTATTGGCTGAACTAATTGAAGTAATAAATGACCCCCAAGAATTAGCTTTAGTAAAATGCACCGCACACACCAATGGTGAAGACCACGTCTCGAAGGGGAATGCAGCAGCAGACGCACATGCGAAGTATGCTGCATACTTTGGTGAGATATGGAACCCCCCAGAGTCACAGAGAGGGAGAGGGAGGGGAATGGCTAAGGAGATGCTGATAAGAGAAGGGTACACCCATCTCCCAGCCACACAGATTATGGAGCTACAAGCGGCTGCACCAATGGCCGAAAAAGAAATATGGGTAAAAAGAGGATGCACAATGTCACCAACCGACGCACTATGGCGCCAGGGTGGCACTGGAAAGGTTGTAATACCATTGGCACTTTTGAACACCGCCCTGAGCCAACTACATCATCCAGCCCACACAGGCAAGGAAGTAATTGCAGCACGAATTAGGGAAGACTGGTTCTGCCCCGAGTTAAATTCTCATGTGTCAAACTTTATCAGTAATTGTCTCACATGTCAACAGTTTACGGCCGGCCATACTCTAAAGGTGATAAGAGGTACTATACCCCGGCCAGAGGGACCTTTCCGGCATCTCCATATTGACTATGTTGATATGATCAACATATGTCAAGGAAATAGGTATATGATTGTAGTAGTATGCCCATTCTCTAGGTGGATTGAGGCAGGGCCCTGTTCACACCCAGATGCATTTAGAGCAGCTAAATTCCTAGTGAGGGAGGTCTTCCCCAGGTGGGGAGTGTGCGAGGTGTTAAGGTCAGACAATGTTCCAGCACATCACATCCTTGCTGAACATCAAGCATAAATTTGCATGTGCATACCACCCACAGGCCAATGGTGTATGTGAACGCCTGAATGGCCTATTAAAAGAGGCAATTGCAAAGACACAGCAAACAACCAAGAAGAGTTGGTTATATTGCCTTCCATTAGCCCTATTTGAGCTAAGGAATAGACCAGGGTCCGACCACCACCTCACCCCTCACGAGGTGGTTCCCGGACGTCAAATGCACCTTCCCCTAACGCCAACATCAAGAGCCTTTACCGACCACGAAAGTACAGCGAGTGTTCTTGGTGATGAAATGTACCAATATGTGTCTTCTTTGATTACTAGTGTAGTGTTTGTGTCTCAACAGCTCGAGCGCACACGGGGCGGGTCTAACAGCAATCAACAAGAAGACGCGGATAAAGAATTGGAAAAGGAAAAACTGTGTAAAATTGCTAAAGGTGACCACGTACTACTTTGCAATTTCAACAGGAAATGGAATAGTCCACGATTTACTGGCCCCCATCTGGTAGAGGAGGTATCAACGAGAGCAGTAAAGCTACAGGACAAGCGTGCCTGGAACCACCTACACGATGTAAAGATCTACAAACTCCAGACCCGCCCCAGTGCCACCGACAGGTCCATTGGGAAAACAGCAACAACATCACCAACGGAGGAAGAAAGTTCTACCACAGCCAACGGCCCAAGTGTTCCCATACCCTGTCACTCCCCAGACTCCCCAGAGACAATAATTGAAGAAGAAAGGGGTGATCCCCATACTGCCCACCCCATGGTCACACGCTCAAAGAGTAAAGATACTTCCGCCAGTTGAGCCCCAAACCCCCCGCCCATTGACCCCTACCCCCACTGCAGTAATAACTGAACTGAAGGACATTATCTTGCACACGTACACATGTAAACACGTGAATGCTCTCTTTTCTTTTCTCTCGCACATGCAGGAATTGCGTATTATTGTACTGCTAAGAAAATAACAAATTCACTGCCCAGGAGTAGATGGTACCCTCAGACGATAACTACCCAGAAGAATTGTCACACCAATTTGTATATGAAATAAAAAGGCCAACATACCTGAAAAGAAGAAGGGTACGTGTCTACTACACAGCATTCCTCTTGGCCATAGAATATTCAATGCCCCACCTCCACCCGTACTTGCCTGTCCTAAGAGATAGATCGCTTAGATTAGCGTGGGAACAGCTCTTCGCCTGGGCACTGAATGACTATTTGATAGGGAGAGCTTAAAAAACAACAACTAACATTTAATAACCAGCATATTGAGAATTTTCAGGCGGGCAACTCTAACGTCGCAAGAATACGCTGCTGGACTGCAGCAAGGTAAGAGCAAAATGCCGGTGAAATTAGCATGTGTAATAAAAATAATAGGGATTTTGATGATCACCGGGTTCTTGGCTGCCTCTGTATGGCAGTACAGCTATGCTATCAATATTATTGCTGTACCCAAACCTAATCCACCCCCATCCCCAGCTGCAACAGGTGTTACGTCAGGTGATACTAGTAAAATTGCGCACAAGCAAAATAGAGTTCAACGCAGCACATACTCAGATAATAAAAGGTATTGACAATTATATACAAGATTCAGCACACGTCTCAAACAACATATGGTATCAACACATGACCGGGATTGGTAAGCAGACAACAGAAGACAGCTGCTACGTTTGCTCATTAATACCATACGCCATGAGCGCTTCTCGAACATTTGTTGCCACAGAAATAGATGAAGACAGCACGATGCATAATATACTTGGCACTGTTCCAAACGAAAGGAAGATTTCAAGGGACAGTGGTGCATATGGTGTGGAAAACACGAGACTCATACCCATACGAAAACAACTTCCTCAAGATTTATTTGAGTTACCACAAGAGCAGTTTACATGCTGAAGCATTCAGATACATAACAAGTGGTCCTGCAAAAGGGGAAACAAAGAAAGTAACACTGCAGTATTTACCATGTGATTGGTACGCCACTGAAGTTCCTGGTAAACTAGGGTGTTGCGAGAGGCCACTGGTGACGATAACGGGGAAGGTGTACTTGGACAACAAATGGGAGATAGGAGTGATTGGCAGCAACATGGTAACAAAAGAGACTATTTCAACTATCGATGCACACAACCACAGATGTTGGACGACTTGGATCAAGTACGTGCCCATGCTCACGTGGATAGAGACGGATGAAGACCCAATAACCATACTGCCGCTGACTGCGCCTAAGGTATGCTACCAACATAAAGGAGAGGTGGACGTAGGATACAACACCAACTGTGCAAGCGTGATGGAGTTACCTGAGGGGGGAGCAGGAACAGCAGTGATAATGGACCATTACTGGGCCTGTGGAGAAAAGGCGTACCACACACTGCCCCCTCTGTGGAATGGTGTATGCACGATGGTGCACGTCAATGTACCATCACTAGTGGTACCCCAGAAGCATGTGAATGTGGCGAACTTTCCCAAAATGGATGAAGGGGACAAGAGAAAGAAGAGATCTGCACCACCTCAGGAGGAGCCAGGGAACAGGACCAACGGCAATAATACTGTCCTAAATAGAAGGAAAAGACAAGGAGAACCTCTGACAGGAAATTACCTATGGGGAAGGTCGGAAACGGCACTCACCTCAATTCCGCCAGAACACAGACTATTCAGCAGAGCAGCAATGTTCTTCTCCTCAATAATACATCCGGTACTGCAGGCTTACGCAAACGCTAAATGGCTCCAGATAACTAGATGGGAACTAATGATGACCATCAATTCTACAGTAAATGGATTCAACGCAATAAAAGAGGAGCTGCGAGCTATAAGGATGGTAGCACTTCAGAACAGATATGTATTGGACGTCCTCACAGCCATGGAAGGAGGAGTCTGTGCAAAGATAGGACAATCATGCTGCACGTTCATTCCTGCCAACGATGCTGACAACGGTACACTGACAGAAGCAGTTTCACAATTGGCCCAGATGCACTCCAAAATGATGGATGAAAGTAAAGGTGTGAAAAAGGATGAGAGCTGGTTTTCGCTATTATGGTCATGGATGCCATCTTGGCTGTCAGATGGACTGAAAATTATAGTTGGTTGTACTATTTTGGCTGGAGCTACACTGATCATAATAAGATTTTGGAAGGCCCGGAAGGCACGCACCACTGACGAGTTGCTTGAAATGGTCGGTATGCACCCCTTGATGCCAGCAGATGACGGCCAACACACAGGCATAATAATACAAGAGAGAGAGAAATTGCGCAACCAGATCATCACCAATCACCTGGACCCACCATCGGTGAAGATCGAGAACCCAAGAAACCCCAGGAGTTACATAGGGAAATGGGTATACTGTACTCCTGGAGGAACCTGTGAATATATGTATTGGTCATTTGAGGATCATGTTAACCACTATGGACATTTAGGAGGAATAACTAAGATATGGAGAGTAAGAGGAGATAACGAAAAGGATATGTTTGTGGTCGACAAGTCGACCAGAGGGGGGACTGAAGTGGGAGAATGGAAAAACAGGCTCCCGTCCTTCCCCTCTCGCGCCTGGCCTAAAGGATCATGGCCCAGGCACCCGCCACGAGAAGAGTTTGCCCATCTACCAGACGACCAAATACCTGGTACAGGAACATACGGATGTGTCCATCTGCCTGCCCAGCAGCCCGCCCTGCCCATGCCGACACCTGCGGCACGGATCAACTAGACTAAAACCTACACGTCGTTAGAGATGCCATGACGACCTAGCCAACGGTCAGCACACCTGTGCAAATATACACACTGGGCACTCCCGCACCAATCTACACGAAGAATATACTCAGTGCTATGACGTAGGCGACAGACATACTCACGGACGTGCATCTTTATTATTTTCCACATAGGCTCTCAAAATGCAGAAACGCAAGACGCATCATTAACTCATCTAAAGAGCTTGCTTACGCTTCTCCTAAACCCAGGTGCCACAATGAGAAATATAACGAAGACACGATACTGGTCATAAGACAATATGATACTATAACCTAAAGCGCCTGTGCACCAAACGGTTCCACCTATACACCGGGCCTAAGTATGCCGCAAGCAAGAGCTCCCATGGACATTAAAAGAACAAGCGTCAGGCTGCTGATCCTGCAGAATGAGCCTGGCGAAAGCAAACAGCCAAGGTCGCAATGTTGCAAACCCACATTCCGAAAGCAGACCATCAAGGGCACGATGTTGCAACCTCGCACGCCGCGCACCAACGTTAAAATCACACCTGCAAATTAACCCAGGCACACAGTAGAAAAACAATATTAATTGTGCAGAATTCTGCCTCAAACACGGTCCTACCTCACGTGACCAAGCCGAACCTGACAGGATGCCAAGCCCAGGAGGAAGAAGGCGTCTGGATCCCTCGTTACAAGACACAGGCAGATACACTTAAAAGGCTCAATGGACATCTGCGACAGTGGGAGTAGTCGGCCTTCCAGCTCATGAATAAGTCCTCACATTGTCTGCACGTACTCATAGTGAAACATTGTTGCAAATGACAGGTACACCGCAAGCTGGGAACAGCGATGATCCCAAGCTGGGAAGCTCGCGGGCGCACCAATCAGAACATGGGGCTCTTATCACTGACGCCATTAACATTAACCAATCATCAGGGGTCTTCATGTAACAATTCTCATGTATCTAATTGTAGGGACAACCCAGATATATCACCTGACTAACCCTTGTCCACTAATATTGTTCTCTATACGTATGCTATACTAACCCTACCACTCGAGCAACCAATTAAGAGTGGCGATAGGTTTTTTGCTAACTTTCCAAGGTGACGCAAGTAGCGCGTCATACTAAGGTAAAAAGGGCCTGCGAGCCCCACGAGTGTGTGTGTGTCAGGACGGACGCGTACGATCCTTGACCCATCCCTGCCGTTTTTGTCTAATAAACAGCAGAGTCACCTTGCTTCTTGCGTGTGTCTCATACTCTATCTCATCTGGGATATACGGGAGGAGTTGGGGCCTCCCTGCCCGGAGGTCTGCGGACGGCCCGGCCGACCCCGGCAGAATTTCCCCCCGACAGGTGTCTGGGGTGTTCCCTGCGGCATAGCCAGGCCAGCAGCCTGCCCGGTCTGTCCGCCTCTATATGTGTTCTGTTCGTTTTGACCGTGTGGTCAAACTTTTCTAGTCTGCGCCATGCTGTTTCATTCTCCCCCCTTAGCCTTCGAAGTTCTGATTCCCTTTCCCGGGTGTCTATGGGGGCCGCTTCCAGTTCTCCGATCTCCCTTTCCAGCTGGTCTAAGTCCTTCCTGAGCAATTTCCGGATTCCGCCGGCCTTTGCAATGGTCTCCCCTCTTATCACCGTTTTTAGGGCATCCCATACCGTGCTACTGTGTTCCACGCTTCCCACGTTGATTTCTATGTAGCTATCTATGGATTCTTACAGTTCTTCTCTAAAGGCAGGGTCTTTAAGAGCCTCTGCCGGCATTTTCCACATGGGAATTGGGGGTCTGGGGCCATTGTGGTTCCATGTTACTAGGAGAGGGGAGTAATCAGAGATGGTCCTTCCTAGGTACTGTGCTCCTTCCACCTGAGGTAAGTGTTCCCTGCCGATGAGGATGTGATCTAACCTCGTGTGTAGGTTGTGCGGGGATGAATAGTATGAATATCCTCTTACGGCTGGGTGCATTTCTCGCCATATGTCTGCCAGGTCCAGTCTATCTATCATTGCAGTCAGAGCTGTTGTTGCTGCTGACGGACCTTTCAGGAGGGGAATGGATCTATCTAGGTTCGGGTCGCATATGCAATTGAGGTCGCCCCCCCAGATGAACAGACCGTCTCTGTGTTGTGAAACTTTGGGGTATAACGAGTTCAAGTGGGCCGGTATATTGCTATTAGGAAAATAGGAGTTCAAGATGCATACTTCCGTCTGCTCTATGTGTCCCCATAGTATTACGAATCTACCTTCCGGGTCTATTTCTGATTTGGTCAAGCGGAAAGGGAGCTGTGGGTGTATCCAAGTATATACTCCCCTAGCATATCTGGAATAAGCAGTACCGAATCCCTGCCCTCCCCAGTGTGTTTGGAGTTTGGCCATTGAGTCCACGGAGCAGTGGGTCTCTTGTAAGAGTGCTATCATCACCCCCTTCCTGTGCAGATAGGTCTTAATTCTGTTTCTGCGGAGATATGTCCCCAGGCCTCTCACGTTCCATGTCAGTATTTTAATTGCCGTAGTGGTCATGGTGGTTTAAGGTGGGTATGGTAATTATTCTGCTTCTCTCTCTTAAATGTCCGTGGTTGCGGGCCTGATGTCGAAGGTCCCTTCCCTGTGTGGGCCGAGGCACTGGTTTCCCTTTCCCTTCGATCAGCCCCTCCTCCCCCTCTTTTCTTTCCCTTTGGAGACTTACCAACAGTAGTAACGTTAATTCTGGTGAATGAGAACAGTAAACAGTGCAACTTTGAACTGCCCCCAGCAGTTGCTTCCAACTTGCAGCGCTCAGGGGCTCCCGAGCCTTCTGGGCCTTTCCAGGCCTCCCGGTGCGGGTGTTGTGTCGGCGGTATGCCTACACGTGTCTTGAGGGGGTGCGTTGACGTCTTGTCGTGTAGGTTGGTATGCTCCTGCCCATTATTGCTTCCTTGATGCTGTAGTTTGTTATGCCGTGCCTTGGTTTGTTTATCAACCTGTTGTGCTGACATCAGTCCTTTCCGCCCGGTTCTTCGGGCGTTCAATGTCCTGTGGTTCCTCTTGCCATTCCTTCCTTACCATCTGCAAGGTTGTTGTGTTCGAGCCACATGTTTGCTGCCTCCGGGGTGTCCAGGAAGACCGCTTTACCTTTGTGTATCACTTTGAGGCGCGATGGGTACATCAACATATACTTCAAGTTGAGTTCACGTAGTCTTGCCTTCACCGGGATAAAGGAATTTCTTGTGCGTTGTACAGTGGGGGTGTAGTCCGGGTACACCACTATTTTGGCATCTTGTCTCCTAATTTCCCCTCCTTCTGTAGAGAATCTTAGTATAGTCTCTCTGTCTATTAAGTTCCGGACTTTGGAAATCATTGGGCGTGGGTGTGAGCCCGGCGGAGGTCTTTTTTGTAGGGACCTGTGGGCTCGCTCTATAGAGAATCCCTGGGACAGATTGCCGGCCCCGATTTCCTGTTGTAGCATCGTCTCTATGAATTCTGTTGGGTCCGGGCCTTCCATGCCTTCCGGGACCCCAAGGATTCGGATGTTGTTGCGGCGGGCCCTCCCCTCCGCATCCTCCGACCGTGACTCCAGCCTTGCCACCTTTAGTTCGAGGTCCTGAACCCTGGATTTGAGTTCCGTCGTGCTGTCTACGTTGTCCTGTAGTGTAGCTTCCACTGAGGTCACTCTTTCAGTGAGGTTGCGGGCATCTTGTCTGATCATTTGTATGTCCGTTTTAACCTCATCGATTTTGGTTTCAAGCGATGACCGTAGTGCCGTTATTGCCTGTAGTAGCTGCATGTTTGTTGGGTCTCCCTCTTGAGTCGTTTGCGCTGCTGTTGCCCCTGTTTCTTGTTCCTGCTTGGGCCTAACTGTTGTAAAGGAGTCCATTGTTGCGGCTTTCAGTTTGCCTTTGGGAGGCGACATCCCCCGCTCCCGGGTACCCGGTCCTGCACTCCTCCTCGGGACTCACTCGCTTGTTCTCAGGCTGTAGGGTCAGTGGCTTTCTTCGCTGGAGCCTACAGTGGTGCAGCCCCTCCTGGCAGTCTTATTCTCCTGCGCCGTTGGCGCTGGGCCGCCGGTGGCCTCTTTTATTTGGTAGTTGTGCAGTCGTGATGTTAGCCTCCCGCCGTGTCGGGTGTGGGGCACTGTGGCCGGTGTGCCTTCCCCCCTTCCTGGCCTGTGGCGACTCCTGGGCGTTCAGTTGTCACTGTGCCTTACGCTCCGCAGCGCCTCTTTTCCCTGGACCTCTATTTGTCCGGTTTGCAGGGTGTCTTTGCCTGTCCTTGGGCTATTCAGGCCGTTCCCGGTGGCTGCGTGGGCCCGGGGAGTTGGTCCGTTCCGGGGGCCTTCAGCTGTTTTATGCGAATGGGTGTAGGGCGCTAGTTCATTGCGTGTGCCGCCTTCTTGCTTGCAGCAGGGACCTCGCGTTACTCACCCCGTTTTCGTGGTGTGCTGATGCGATTCTTTCCAGAGGGCAGTGTCCGAGGTCGGAGGTCAGTTCCCCCTCCCAGCGCTGCAGGATTTATGGTGCTGTGCTGCTTTTCCCCCCATAGGCAGGAGGTGGAGAGATGTCGTGTCGTATGGCCGCTGTCTGCAGGGCTGTTGGGGTTCAGAGGTGGTCCAGGTCGCCCGGATCGGGTCACCGCAGACCGAATTGTCCGCCGAGGATGGATGTTGCCTGATGGCGAAGTCCCCCAGCCGCCGGATTCCAGGTAGGGCCCCGATGTCCCCGGAGTGCTCAATGCGCCGCTCCGTACGGCGTTCCTGGCTCTCCTGGAGGCCCACAGCAGCCCAGGCCTCCAGTCCCCGCCCGCTCCCCCTCACCACTCGGCAGCGGAGCACCCCCGGCGTCCGTCGGGGGTCAGAGGCGGTCCAGGTCGCCCAGATCGGATCACCGCGGACCGAATTGTCTGCCGGGGATGGATGTCGCCCGGCGGCGAAGTCCTCCAGCCGCCTGATTCCAGGTAGGGCCCCGATGTCCCCGGAAGGCTCAGTGCGCCGCTCCGTGCGGCGTTCCTGGCTCTCCTAGGGGCCCACAGCAGCCCAGGGGTCCAGTCCCGGCCCACTCCCCCTCAGCGCCCGACAGCGGTGCACCCCTGGCAGCAGTCGCCGCGCAATGGTCTCCGCTCAGGGGGGGGCGCCGACGCCCGAGCGCCGTCGGTGGCTCAGGTGTCTAGTGGCTCCGCTTTCTCCGGGGCCGCGGACGCCGCCTCCCTCAGTTCTCGGCCTCCCCTCGTCTCGAGGCTCCAGACGAGGTCGCGGCCGCCATCTTTGATTCCGGGGGGCCGGAGCGCAGAGGTCGCGTTTGTGCGCTGCCGGTTTCCGTTTTGTTCGGAATTCACCATCGGGCGATGCAGGATCGATTGGGGCAGCTGGGCATATATTTATTTGCGTCGTCGGGTTAGGTTGAGTGTTCTTTTGGAGGATCTGCTTCAGGATCGGGGCAGGAGCTCAAGGCAAGCACGTCCTCAGTCCATGGACCTAGGCCACGCCCCCCCTCAATTGTTGTTCAATCTACTCTTCTTCGTCTCACTACTGTCTGAATTATTCATAATATTATGAGTTCTCGATTCCTTTTGGGTGCGGGATCAAAACAAGATACACTTCGTGAACATTATTTTATCTGGTACTTGATTCACATAATGTCGGCATAGCTAATATATATTTTAACATAGAAATGTGTACAAAGGCGCAGGGGCAGCACTCCACAGCACGAAATTGCAATAAGTCCCAAAACACGGAAAAAAAGTAAAAATGCTGTGTTATTTTATTTAAGGCAAAAGAAAACACCGGAGCAACGCGTTTCGCGCCTCACAAAGCACTTGATCACACAATGATCGTGTCTACAATGCAGCAAAACAATTTAAAAGCTTAAATTAAAACTACCCAAGTCACATGATTGGGTCCCATGGGACTTCAAGCATTGATAGCAGCTAAGTAATTGTTTCGGTCGTCTTAGCCGGTTTATCCTGGTAGAAAAAAGTCATTTGTGCCTAGTGCAAGTATAATGGCCATCGATAAAAATGAGGTGCGAAGACTGCTTATTATTATAACCAAAATGCGATGCGAAGATTGCTTATTATTATAACCAATCTATGATAACATTTGCAGTTATCTAAAATATTACACTGCATGAAAAATCCATACCAATTGTAAATTGAGGCTAATAAATGACTGCTAAATGCATGACAAGTAGGCCAAACAGCAGCCAAAAATGTATCTCAATAAATGAATAATACCTCAGTGCTTGCAGTCCATGTATGTTGAAACAAGCAAAATTGGAAAAGTGACCCGTGCAGTACAAGAAAGCATCGGTTACCAATTCATATCAAAAGTGACATAGTCAAAGGGTGCTGGGATAGTGACAATTTTAAGCATTGTCATTCATGTCAAAATGACTGGTGCAAAATAAGTGTAAACATGATCTCACAAGCTAAAGTGGCAAATGCATAGTAATACAGCGCCTTGGTGTAAAGCGCTCTATAAATAAATCAATCAATCAAAAGTACAAACCCTGCAGATGCTAAACATTGTCACTCAAGTTAAAATGACCAGTGCAAAGTAAGTGTTAACAAGATAAGTGGCAAGTGCATTATATAAGAGCACAGACCCTGCAATTCACGATAATGGAAGTCTAATGGAACTGTTTGCGCTATATGCTCTCTGATGAATAGTTAAAAATCATTGCAAAATGCATATAATAAAAACTGTCAGGGGCCAACCCGTATTATCACAGATAACACATGATCATAATGGTTCAAGTACGTACCAAATACAAAATATACCCCAAGCAAGTATATGTATGCAATGTACACCTACTCAAATTTAAAATGAACTAATTCATAATCATTGTGAACATACCCACTCTAAAGTGACTTGTGAATAATCTTATTGCATGCATTACTAAAAACACAGAAAGTATACACAGTAAAGCACACAGATCTATATAAAATAAATGCAATGAATACTAGACCACCACAACTTCCCCTAAGTGATCATTATAAGCGACATAAAACAAAATAATTTTCACCACAATGCCAACACCTAGAAACCAAATTACATACCTTAAACTGAAGAAATGGAGGCTGGGGGATGAAAGAATCAATTATATCAAATATTTAAAAATGTTGCAAAAACATTTAAGCAACCAAAAGCAAAAGGTACACAAAAGAAGAAAAAAAACCTAAGGACCAGTACTTGGAGATGGTGGGATGTCCCACCCATGTAGATATCATGAACATACTGATATGTAATACAAAATATTAAATGAAAAGGAATCTACAGTGTTACTAAACCATGACTATTAGGCAGAAACCTGTGCAGTTCCCTTAGGGACCACTGCAAAAGGCTTAAGACTACAGGTGTTGGCAGTAAACCCAATTGGTAGCAGTCTGTACCACCCAGATTTACCAGGTAGCTGTGGCTGAGCAGCCAGGCTTCTCTCAAGAAGAGTTAGACAGTATATAGAGTATACACAATAGGTACAGAGATACAGTAGCACAAGCAAACACTGACCAGAGCTTTGGTGTAAAGGTATATAATTATTTAAAGACACACTTGTAAATTACACTAGCACAAAAAGAGGTAAGTAAATTCAACACACAGTCACTATTATAGATATACAACCCTGATTACTTATTAGACAACTCTTAGTGAGAAACACCACATTTTCAGACAGAGGTGAGCGGTTAACCTAAGATGGCACTCTAACAAGTTATAAAAAAAGGGAGGGAAAAGGCAGAGTTATGAAAGCACACAATTTCAATACTTTTAAAAAACCACAGTGAGGCAGGTTAGGCAAAGTCTACTGAAGAGCAAGGGAGTTCAAATGCCAGGCCCACTCTTAGAGCAAGCGAAATGTGTCCAGATCACACAGTGGGGTTATGCCCAAAGAGTCTTTTTAGATAGTTCAAAAAAAGATGAGATCAAGTCATGAAAAGTTAGTTAACAGGCCCCAGGCTAACCCAGGTTAGAAAGTCGAGGATTTACTGTCACCCCGAACGATCTGTCGCAAGGGAAGCCAGGCGGGACACAGTACCTGAAATGGGAAGAACACTCCAACGGGGCAGTTGTTCCTGGCAGTGGGTGCAAGTCGGTATTTAGTCCAGAGGAAGAGGAGATCTCAACGTGGAGGAAAGATGAAGGTTGTTGCACTGCCAGGGAAGAAACCACCCGCGGAGTTCTCCGGTTAAAAGGTACTACCCTTTTATTTGTAGTAGTGGTAAACCATGGTATCCCGGTTGCTGGGGTGCTTGGCACAGGCAAGGCGGCCACGAGATGATCCAGGAAGGCGAAAAGACGGTCAAACTGGTTATCCCCACCAGTCAAAGGAAGAAGACTCTCCGGACTGGAGTTCTCCTCTGTCGTCGGGAAAAGTGGTGAGACGGTTCAGCAGGGCTCCACCGGTGGTGTCGTCGTTGCAGGTCGGCTCGGCTTCTCCCTCCTTGGATTCTTTAGGTCCTGTGGCGACTCCTGAAGTTCCAGTCCCCAAAGCCCTGCTTTTATGCAGAAAACCCCCATTCATCAGTCCTAGCTGTCACTCAAACATGCTAAGTGGTGAGCCGGGCGGCTCACCACTGGGCCAATCACACCAGAGTGCGACTTGAGTTGTCAAGGCAACTCAGTCCAGGGTGCCTAAATCCCCTCTCACACCCCATGTGGTACCCAGACAGAGTGGCACCACTTTTGGAGGCTTCTGTGGAGAAGCCTGCCAAAAAGTGGAACAAAGGGCTCGACTTGGGTTAGAGTCACAGAAGCGAACACAAACGCCATTTTGGAACCGGGTTTCGGCAAAAAATACCAACCGGTGAATTTATATTAATTTAATAAACCGGCGGTATGTTCGAGGCTATATTAAAAAAGTGGTAGCCTCGAACAATGGGAAAATCCCATAGGAATATATTTGCGGTCGAATATAAAAAGTAGTATCCACTGCCACCAGCCAAAACTCGGTTGGGCGGGACTGGACAGTGCCCCCTCGAAAAACAGACCCCGGGGCAATCAAATTGCCCCGACCAGTACGTCCACAATATGATGGTTTGTACTGGTTCTGTTCACAATTTAAGACTAGTAAAGCCAATGGTGACTTTACATGCCCTGCACCTTTCCCATGATGGCCTTCGTCCTTTCCTCCGACCGGGAGGCCAATCGCGCTACTGTGTCGAGCTTGGCTCCCAGAAACAGTGCGACTTGCGATGGAACCAGGTGGGATTTGGCAAAGTTGATGGAGAATCCCAGATCCGTGAGCAGCTGGACGGTCTTCGCTGTGTGCCTGACGGCGAGATCTCGTCTTTGCTCGGATGAGCCAATCGTCCATGTAGGGGTAGACGTGGATCCCCTGCAGGCGCAGCCGCGCCGCCACAGGTGCTAGGCACTTGGTGAATACCCTGGGCGCCGACTTCAGTCCGAAGGGAAGGGCCTTGAATTGGTAGTGCCACCCTTGGACTACGAATCTGAGAAACTTTCAGTATCCTTTTAGAATGGGGATGTGAAAGTAGGCATCGACGATAGGAACTCGCCTTCCTCCAGCTGTCCCAGCACGTGCTGGAGGGTGACCATCCGGAACTTCTGGGCGTTGATGTACTGTTTAAACAACGAAGGTCCAGGATGGGTGAACAACCGCCGGTCTTCTTTCTTACAAGAAAGTATCGGGAGTATACTCCGGAGCTCCGGAGCCTCTTTGGGACGAGCTCGATGGCTCCTTTCTTCAGCATCGCCCTTACTTCCAGCAGCAGTTGTGGGATGTGGTTTTCCTTCCTGGCCACGGGTGGAATGCGGGGGCACTTCTTTAAAAACTCGAGTGTGCCCGCGGGCCAGGGCTTCCAGCACCCATCGGGCGGTGGAGATGGACTTGCACACGCTGTTGAACTTCGCCAGCCGGCCTCCCATCGGGGTGCTCAGGTGGGGGCCTGACGCTACGGCCGGTTCAGTCCTGCTTGGCAGCGGCCTTGCCACCTTGGCCTCCTTGTTGACGACAACAAGCTACTACTGACTTGCCACGTCCTCTGTAGGTCTCCTGCGACGAGGACTGGGCCGCCTTGCGGTAGATCGAGGGGCCGCCGCCGAATCCTTTGGGGGCACCTCGCTTGCCTCCGGAGTTCCGAAAGGGCGGCCGTCGTTGCTGCAAAATCCCCCATGGCCCGGGCCGTCTCAGTGTCGGCCTTGATGGCCTGCAGTGAATCGTCCACTGCCTTGCCAAACAGGTTATTGCCGTCGAAGGGCATGTCCAAAACTCTGATTGCACGTCCTGGCGAAAATCGGTCGCCTTGAGCCAACCACGCTGTCGAAGGCAAACGCTGTTGCCCAACTGACGGAAACCGGTGTCCGCAATGTCCATGGCTTCCGTTATGGCATGGCCCGACGCCACCTCGACTTCCTGTAGGATCTCCAGGGCCTTCACCCTCTTGTCGTCCGGGAGGAAGTCCAGCAGATGAGCCATCTTAAACCAAAGCTCCCTGTTGTAACGGGCCACTATCGCTAGGGCGCTGGCCACTTTTATCATCGTGGCCGCCGACGAGATGACCCGTCACCCTATGGCGTCCGGTTTCTTCCCCTCGCCGTCCGGGGGGGAGGTTGACATCGAAGCCGTAGCCCTCGCCGCCAAGACGACCGAATCCGGGGTCGGCTGCGCCCTAAGGCACAGAGGGGTGGAATCCGCGACCCGGTACTTCTTCTCGTACCGGTCTCTCTCGGCAGGGGTCATTGACGGGTTCTTCAAGAGCAACAGCCCCTCGTCCCAGATGTCATCAAGTAACGGGACCGTCTTCCTTTTGGCCTCACGCCATTGGTAGAGGAAACCTTCCTTCTTCTGTTCTTCGGGGCAGAGCTCGAAGAGCTCGGATGCCCTGGCAATCATGGTGTGAAAGGAGCCAATTTCATCGGGGGGGAATCCCGAGGGGGTGGTGATGGAAGGCCCAACCCGTCATCACCACTGTCGTCATCCGTCCCCGTCGTGGCCGTCTCTGTACCCGTGTCCTCCCTAGGATCAGGGGAAGGAGATGAAGGCTGTGAGGGCTGCGAAGGCTGGAGGGGCGGGGGATGAACTCTCCTCCGCTTGCTTGAAGGGCTCCCCGATGGGCCAGGCTCCACTGGATTGTCAGTTGGGGGTAAGGGCAACCTCGTCCTTATCTCCGTACATAAGGCCTGGTTCGCCATTAAAATGTCTCCCGAGTTGTATCCCGTGGCTCGGGTGCTGGCTGTGATAGTTGGGGAGTGGAATCCTCCGCCTCCATGGGAACCTCGTCGGCGCTGCCGTCGCTCTCTTCGTCCGCCTCATCAGGATTCCTCCCGTGGGACCGACCTCCTCGAACTCCTTGTTGAGGATCTTCACGACTCCAGCCAGCTCCTCTTCAGAGGCTGTATCCGTATCCGTGATGGCCACCGCCCCCCCTCTTTTTCCACCGGGGTTCTCACGGGGGTCTTATCGATGGGCTGAAAAGAGGATTCCCTCCGCGGTGGCAGGGAAACTCTGGGCCCCGAGGTCGCCTCCACTGGCGGAGCCTCCATAGGCTTCGCCAGGGCCGCCACGACTACCTTGATAGAGGCCTTAGCCAGGTGAATCAAGGCCTTCACGACGTTTGGCGCGCTTGAGGCCTTCACCTTGGGGGGCGGGTCACCGCCTCGCTCCCCCTCGGCTGCTTCCGTCGGGATCGACTGGGTCTTCTCCAGAAGCTTACCCAGGTTCTCTGACTTCCTCTTCCCCGAGCCAGAGCATTGGCTTGTGGTTGATAGCGTCAGTGAAAGTGCGCCCTGCCTGGCAGCCGAGGAGCCCGACCGTTTGGCGTTCCTGGTGCCTGCGGTGCTTAGTCTTCTGTTGGGCCCCCGTCGCCGGAGTGCCCTCAAAGGACTTACAAGACCGTTCGGACCTCTTCTTCTGACCTACCGCTGGGCTCTTCCCTTCCAGCCAGTTGGTGAGGCGGATCCACCGATCCCTAATGGTCCGTTCCGACATGTTCTTGCAAAACGCACAGTCCTTTTCCACATGCGTTTTGTCTTTGTGAAGGCAGTAGAGACATCTAGAATGCTTGTCCTCCTTGAACACATTCTGCAATCCGCATCCAGGGCAGTTCCTGAACAGCTTGGATCCGGGCGTCGAGCTTCCTTTGTCCTGGGCCATGTCCACGGGGTAGGCCTCAAGGTCTTCTGGAATCCTCCAAGAAGCGTAACTCGGCGAAAAATTTGTCCTTGAGGGGCGTAGAAAATTCCAAAACGGGTCCCCGTTGATCGGAAAGTAGAAACGGTGGAGCTTGAGGCTCGATTGACCGAAAAAATGAGATTAAACTCTTTGAAAAATCGAGGAACGCAGTAAAAGCTCCCAACACTTGAACGTGCGGTAAAAATCGGAAGATGGCTGCCAGAGGAGGGGCTTAGGTAGAGGGCATCATTGGCTGGGGCAGTATGATCCAGAGACCAGTGATTGGTTACTAGTAGAAAGACAGTTCAGAAACGAAACTGAAACTGATTTTTTCTTTACCAAGGATTTCAAGCCTGACGACGGGGAATATTCATGAGCATGTGAATCCATGCCAGACCCCATGCTGGAGAAACTGAATCTAATCTATTTTGTTCAAGGGCACTCAATATAGTAGTATCACTAAATCACCTCAATCAATACCTTGCATTTCCAAGCATGCCTCAAGTACTTTCACTCAATTATTCATTTTTCAGGTCCTACTGAACATCTCTTTAGCTACCCATTGTGAGATCCCTAAGGGTATCCTCACTCCTACTTCCCCTGTATCCTCTTCTCAAGTGGCCAGGGAAAGGCCATCACTTTTAGATCCTCACACTGGGGGTGGAGGAGCGAGGGAGGATCACCTGGGTGGAGGGTTCTTGAGAATTGGGAGTGGGGTGCCCACAGGCAAGACATGGTATCCCCATTTCCCTATGGAAGACCAAGCTAGCCCTTTTTTCCCGCCTTTATGAGCTATTGTAGAATCTCTCCTGGGACGAGAAAGAGGTACCAGAGTAATGAACAATGAACCTTCCTTTCACTACTCTAGTACTTTAATCATAGACAGATCCAACTGGGAATCCACACCTGCAACCTGTCAAGTGGTTGCAGGTGTATAAAGGGAGACCAGTGGAAGGAACAAAGAGGGCAACAGAGAAACCAGCAGGGGACTTGTGTCATGAGGGGGCAGCTGTGCTGGGACCTGCAAAGGAGCCAGGACGCCAGCAGACATACCAGAGAGCTTGTGGAGTCCAAGGCAAGTGGGCCGTGCAGCTACCACAGGTGTGGGAGCCTCCGGATTGGAAGGCTAGCAGCCGGAGCTGCGAGCGAGCAAGAAGAGAGAAGACACCATCCACATCTGGGTAGAAGCACTGGAATTGCAAACGTGCAGAAGACAACATCCGACATGCTAGTGGGGCTTGCAAAGGCTGTCCTGCCAGCCTGAGAAGCAGAAAGCAGTGGGAGCTGCTGGAAGGGATCACTGAGGACTGGCGAGTGTTGGGGGAAGACACTCACAAGACGGAGCACTCCTGGCAGACCACATGTAGGTAAAGTTATACCGAACTGAATACAAATGTGACATTAAGCTGAACTGTGTATATTGAATACCGACCCGAAATCAAACTTGAAACTATACTCAGTAATATATATTGAGAACCGAACTGAATGAAAATGAGCTACTAAGCTGGATCACACCTTATTAAATATTTAACTGAACAAACCCTTAAAATTAAGCATTCTGAACACTAAATGGGAATAAAACTATGGGCAAAGCAAATAACTGATGAAAGCTAAAACAAACAGGAAAATGCCCAAGTGAATGTAGCCTATGGAAAAGAGCGCAAGTGTGAAAGAATGCAACAGAAAGGTGGGACATGAATCAGATCACCATAAAGTGAGCTTTTATGAATGGATACAGTGCGGTAGGACCAACGTCTGGCAAGGTGTGTGTGACACGGTATGGCAAAGCCAAGAGGCGAACCAGGAGAGTGTAAAACCACCAATAAAGTCAGGTGGCTGACAAAGAGAAACTAAGTGAATGTAAATCTGTGCACGGGATAGCTACAGAAGAACCAGTGTGGGCTGATGAGCCTAGGGATCCTGGTTACGTGACCAGTGATAGGTGGATTGTGTTGTCCGACAACTAGGCCAAGAGCCCGAAATTGCGAAACCCATAGACATTGTGAAATACAACTAAGGAGAAGCACTGTAAGCAAACTGGTAATGCCATTCAGAAGGTGGGCAGGTTGACCAACAGTTGTGTTGAACTTTGGGAAGAAAATACTAGTAGTTACATTAGAGTATTGCGGAATGGAACCCTTAGACTTGAGGAGCTGCAAGTGCTGTCTTGAGGACAGAGCTTCAAGACCAGTTTCTTTTGAACTGGGTTGCTTGGAACTTGGGGAAGGGAACCCCGAAGATTGTGTGGATATGTATTGCCTTGACTGGAGGAAGGTAATCTTGAGACTTTTGTGGAACTGTTTTGTACTTGGGAAAGGGGAGCTGAAGGAGCTAAGACCCGGAAGAAGCTCAGTATTTTGTGTTGATCACCCTTTCTTTGGTTATTGGCATCCCTATATGTTGTTTAGCTTTAGTTGTGAAGGCAAGCATAGGTTTTGGACACAGATAGACTTTGATTCAGACCTTTCTTAGTTTTGCTCAGGTAAGGAAATCCCACCTTAGCATAGGGCAAGTTAGGCCTTTTACCATCCTGAAATGTACTTTAAAAATCAGATTATTTTTAACTTTGAATCCGTTGTCTGTGTCTTGCTTCATGATGCCTTCATGCATCATACTAAATCAGTATAGGAAGCTGGTGTGGAGGGTGCTGTAAGATCAGGGGTGACAACAAACTCTCTATGGTTTTTGAAACAATGTTCAGTCTTCTCAGACTTTTCTAACCATATTAATTTGCACAGTAATACATGGATGGGAGCCAGCATCCCAGATAACTCCAGGATGAAGAGTTGATACATGTTGGCAAATAAAAGGAATCATTTCCTTAAGCAGAAGTAGACGGTGGCCAGTCAGTGAATTCCTGTGTCTACTTAGGATGCACTTGAATACTACACATTCTGCAGACACTGCATTTACCTAGCACTTGGCATGAAGATGATTCTGATGCAGACATTCCAACAACTGTTGTGTAAGAGGCTCTTTTGACTGAATAGACATCAATATAAACCATAACAAAGACAGAAAAATATTCCCACAGCAAACACTGACCAGTTGCCTGGGCACGACACAAGCAAAAAGGCATCACCGGCTAAAGAATGCCAATATTTTCCACTCATCCACTTTGCTAACCTTTACCGGGTGATAAGACTATGTTTAGTGTAAATGCCAATCTTCTAGGCGGAATCCAATAATACCAAGATAAGTGGTAGCAGGTACAGATTTTTAATTGTGTTTAGGCTGATTGCCTGATAATCTATGTAGGGTAAGAGTACCCCATTGTCCTTGGCTACAAAGGAAATGGGTGATGAATCCATTAGCATGATTTGCCAAATTTGTCACAACTGGATATACTCAGAGGTATCTGTTTACAGATTAAAACACATCTTAAACTGTACAACAAGGAACATACGACTGGTGAGGTTGTCAAACCTATGCTTTTCCTTACTGGGCACATAACACAGAACCAATGTTGAATCAGGGTCTGAATGACATAATGACATACGTCAGTGGCCCAGGATTGGCTAACATTACTACATTTCAACAATGAGCCTTACAGAAGAAGACATTTCAGGCTACTAATTGTTGTTCCCAATAAATGCCAAATGTATGCAGGGACAATCAAGGCACTCCCGAAATGACACAATCAGTGTTTCACAGATAAGATCAACACATTGATTGTTGGAATGTCAAATCCACTTGCTTTGTGCAATTGGTAATAGGGCCAGAATATATATTTGTTCTTTATGAATTTAGTATACAATTCTAGGCCCAGTGATTCTGTAAATGTACGTTTGAAAGAATAATCTGTAGCTCCCAGACCTTGGCAGAGACCAGATATCTTGTATCTAATGACCCTGCAGCATTCCTTGCTTTCTTTGAGAATAACTCTTCCAAAAGCCTGCCTACGTTATGAGTTAGGCTTGATTTCTATTGAGGCACGGATCACGTGGAATGCCCTGGCCCTATTTAGGAAAACTACACTGCCAGACGCTGCTCCACAATTTAAAATACTGAGCAAACCTGGAAATGCGAACCCAGACTGTCTGTTAGCTTTATGGTTTAAGAAATGTGAAGAGCTTCTGACCATGTATGAGACCAATACCAAAACGCTGCAGGACAATCCGCTGTTGGTAAAGAAAAAGATCTGGGAACTCGATTGGATCCAAACCAGCGAAGACCGAAGGACTTCCAAAACAATGAGGGACGCTCCTAGTGAAGCAAGAGCATTCAATAAACTGCAAAATTATGTGGTATTATTCCCAGACAACAGGAGGAGAGCCACATACATGAGATTCCGCCTAAACCTGATTAGAACTAAAGATCGAACAAAGAACTGGGCTGGAAAGGATAAGTCTAACATCGTATGTAGGTTTTGTAAAGCCTGCGACGAAACGCTTAAACACCTGGTCTTATTCTGCCCCTTCTTTAGATCTCTAAGAACTAAACATCTTGGCCAAATGTTAAATGAATATTCACTGAGGAACGCCGAAGAATGGTGGCAGCAGATGTTCATGGGTTCAAACACAAAACTGACAAGGGTGTTAATAACCCTGTTTTTGTATGAGATTGAAAGGAGCCTTGAGATATCTGACACCGAAGCACAAGGACATTAGGGTAGTGTCTAACATGGCTTAGTCATCACACGAAGCAATTTAATCACTCCCTGACAAGGCTCCTTTGGCACTAAAGACACAAACCGTGTCAAAAGGACGGAACTTTATCTCATGCACATGTTTTGTCTTGTTTTGTTTTGTATTGGGTCTGGACTAACTCGAAATGTTTTAAAGGTTTGTATAAACCAATAAAATAAAAAAAAAATATATAACAACTCTTCTATATTGAATAACTCTGGGATAACTAAACTACCCAAGTTGGGATAGTGATGCAATGGACCTTTTGAATTTTTTATATGCATTTGAATCCCTCCTCAAGAATACCACTTTGTTAGTGATGTAACTACGAAGCATTGTCTTTGTTTTGCTATATGCATTTTCTTTAACAATTCTTTTGTAATTTCATTTCATCACTGTAAATGTACCTAACCACATGAATTATGTGAAATTTTCTCTTCTGTTACACTAAGTGTTGAAAAAAAATATATGATTGCTCTTTTTTATAATTCCTCTGTTGATTCACACGTTTTTTGTATGCTTAGAAATATGCTCTAGGAGCACCCTGTACAATTATTAAGTTGGTGGTGACTTGCAGTTAGCGGTTGACTCATGCAGAGGATTTCTATATTCAAGAAACCTATTTTCTTTGCAAATATGTTAGTGGACAGTTTTAGTGACTAATACACCTGTCCACCATAAATCTCTGTGGTTCAAAACAGAATAAGGGTAGAATAGTTGTTTTGTTGCTCCCAGACCTAGAAAGATATTTTTATCATACGTCCTGAGAAAAAGTTAAGTGTTAGCAAGGATGACATGCACTGCTGCTTCTTGCAAGGTCTTGTCCAAAACCTTCAAAGCGGCAAACCTCCCAGCAGTTGGTGTTTCCTTAATCTACACTGCAATCTCACCTAATGATAGGCTGTCTTGTTTCATTGGGGTGTATAGGGTGTTTAAAGGGATGCCCCTACCCAAACAGGTCCCCTTTTTCCAAAGCATAAAATACAGCTTTTCTTCCTTATCATAATGTTCTCTTCACAGCAGGCATCAAATCTGTTCAATTCGCATTTAGTGAGGACTCAAAATCTGCACTTGCCTGTAGCTGTTGGCAGGTGAGATAATTGCTGCATGGCGATGAAGAAATTGTATCTTGTGTGCATTTGGTGCTCTGGGTGGGCGAGAACATGTTTGGGTCTCATTAATAGCTTGCAAGTTATAATTTGTAGCCTGGATTCATTTATAGTGGGGTGGAATGGGTTGAATAGGCCAACAATAGCCCATCAATCAAATATCTGCTTAAACACACTGACAAAAAGATGCCAATCATGCAATATTGGGTCACGCTTTTGTGCCACTAAATTGGCCCAAAATGCAGCACCATCTGTGAAGTATAAAACCAAAAAGGCCATCCCAGCGTGCATCTAGGAATGCAGGAATGCCAGAGGCCACACCACAAAATACAATTGCAACGCAACATGTGAACACTACATATAAAAAAATTACTTCCACTGGGTCTCCCCCACAATGTGCAGCGGCGGTCTACAATATTGAAGATGGCACTCTGATATACACTGGAGCTGCTGGTGCTAGACACTCTTCCTAATGATCCCAAAGCAGTGTCAGGTAAATTTAAGGTTGTCATATGGGACGGGTGCAATTTGGCCCTGTAAACCTACACACCCCAGTGCTAAGCCCAGGAGTATCCTCCTGTGTGACATCTACCTTGCACTCGAAATCTAGAAAAGGAGCTGCCAGGATTGTTCCATGCTACAAGAGTTGTTTGAATAACATGGGATTGGTATTCTGTCAGGGCTACAGCATCGCCACAGGAGCAGCACAGAACCCATGAAACCATCTAACCCACTCCCCAAAACACCCTGTTGGTAGTCCCATACATAATTGGACAGTAACAGCCAAAGCCTGGTGGGAAGGGGTTTGGGAAAAGCAGATGGCACTATAATCTGCATAATGGAGCAGAAAGATGTGGCAGCTGTAAGGAACTCATGTTGACAATAGTAGAGACACAAGTGATCACAGTTCAAGGGTGTTTATTGAACTTTACAATGGGTGATTAAAACGCCTAAACTAAACCTAAAGCTAAAATGGGAGCAAGCTATGACCGTCAAATAATAATAAGGCAGTCCTAGTAGCGTCTTGTCAAGTAAAAAGGGCCTATACTAAAAAAATACCTATTGCCAATCCTTACCAGTATGTTACAAAAAAAGAGTGTGGGATAATGTTCACCAGAAAAGAAAGACGTGTTCACAAAATGATAAGTCAGGATGGTATGGCTGGGTCTCCCTTCCCCACGTTTTTAGCACGGGACAAAGCGGGACTTCTGAGCACAGCACACTCCAGGACCTCTCCAGAACGAGGCTCACAATTCCTGTTCAATGATACCAGAACCATCAGAGGTCAAAGACTCTTCTTTGCAAAGACTCTTATCTTAGAAGGCCTGATGGATCAAAACAACAAACAAGCAAAAGTTACTTCGGTAATCTTGTACCTTTGGGCGATTGCTCTTCGTCCCTAGCCGGGTTCGGATCCTCTTTGCAAAATGGGCCTCCCTCCGTCGGGTTCACTACGGCCTCTCAAATATCGCTCGTAACCTTCAGGATCTTTAATGTCTGTTCGAACAAACAACGCTGTGAACAACCCTCAACGGGGTTCACTCGCGTCAACACACTGTTCCCAGGTGTATTATTCTTCACCCTGCCTCAAACAGCAAACAAACAAACCAACCAAAAGTTTCTTGGGCGATTGCTTTCGCCCCCTTGGACACCCCTCTGCCGGGCTTGGTTTTACACTGACCTCCCCCTCCCAGAATGGTAGAAGAAGGGGTAACAAAGAACCACCATGCTAGTAATGGCTCAAAAAGGATAGCCCCTATTGTGCACAACCAAGGCTATAGTCAGCCTGCGGTACAAAAATAACAATAGTTGGTAGAACACATCCACTGCCACCAGCCCTAACTAACAGATTGTCTATGTGACTAAAAAGTCATAGGAGCAGAGTCAAGGAGGGGCGGGGTACTAGGTATCCCTTTGGCACTCTACATAGGTTGGTGTGTGCCAATCTCTCAGACTATGCCTAACCCTAAGGGCCCCCATCAACAATGCCCAGAAGAAGCTGTGAGCTGCAATAGTAAAATACAGCTGTTTTAAGAGTTATGGAGAAGACCAGACTCCATAGTACAGGGAGAATACAAAGAACAGAGCTCCAAAAGAGAGCCCGTAAGAATGAATGAGTGGAAAAATGCTCCACTCATTCAGGGTTAAAGAAAAAGGTCGAGAAGTCCAGCAAAAAGTGCTGGGGGTCTCACTAGGAGAGGGGATGAAGCATCAAAATGATAAATCTCCCTAACAACAATTGACCTGGATAGTGGGTGAGTAGAAAAGCCAGTACACATGCGCCGCAAAGCACATGCCCAAATGGGGCGGGGGGTGGTGCAAATGACTACACAAAGGATGGCAGTACAAGCAAATGGGAAATCTGTGCTCACCACCTCCCACACCATCGTCACAGTACAGGCCAGGGAGCATGCACATGTCAGACTTACCTGCATGGAGAAGCAGTTGTACGCATACAGCAGCAACCATATACACCAACATAACTACAGGTACCACAATGCAACATGCACCTACCAAATCAATGCTGACAAATGACCACATTGCCTCACACAACAAAGCTGCCAGTACCACAGCCATGCACCTGTGTGTGTCCAAACCACATTGCCCATCCATTGGCATCAGATGCCCAGGGAGGCCCCATGGGGAACCCAGCATGCCACATGAACGGTGGAAATGCACTTTCACCTGACAGCCACCATGTCTGCTGCACATGTCACCGACAGACCGCTTACGTAACATATGCTGCAAGGGAACAGGGTGCATGTGAAGCACAAACAATGCATGACCCGAGTGACACTGCACGCAGACATACAATAGATGCATGCTGTGAAATTAAGGTCCATGTGCATGCACAAGTAGTCCATTGATCTGCTATTGTCTAAGTCCACCCACACACCTTACACTGTGTCGAATGCCTGGACCTCCATGCAGGTGACTCTGGATACTCACAGCTACCCTGGCTAATGACACCTAGGCGTGATCCACCAACACCACAGGAGACTGCCTACAACCACTCACAAAGCAGGATCCGTGTGTGCATCGATCGTACCTTCGGCTTCCTGAAGACACGTTTCCGCTGCCTCGACCGTACCAGTGGAGCCCTGATGTACGCTGCAGAGAAAGTGGGAGAAATTGTGCTCATGTGCCATGCTGATTGTGCTCTTGTGTGCCATGCTGCACAATACCTGCCTGTGGAGAAATGTTCCACTAAACCCAGGCATGGACAGCCCACCCCCTGAGGATGGAGTGCCAGTGACTGAGGCATATGTCGCATGGCCAGAGATGACGTGAGCGATGAGAGATTGACACGCCAGGGACTGATAAACAATTTATTTTTACACTTTCACATGGCACAAGCCAAGCATGACTGTGTGACACCACCTCAATCAATAAATATGACAATGATACAATCGGAATGTCCTCGAATTAAAGAAGTTCAACGTTATTTATGTGATGTAGTGCCCCAACTATACCACCTCCCCCTCCAGCTCCCCATCACACTAACCCCCCTCCCACCACCAACTCCCCATCACACTATTTCCCCTCCCACTCCCACCACAAACTCCCGATCACACTATCCCTCCTCCCCTCTCCCACCACCAAGTCTGAAGCATGTCCACTCAGAGCAGTCAGTGCCCCAGAGTCCTCCACAAAAGTGGCCTCTTACCCTCCCAGCCCAACCTTGCCAGCCCCTGGTGACTTTGGCCGCAGTGACTGTCTCTGCAGCATGCCCTTTTGTTACCCCTCTCTGTGTTTGGTGGTGGTGGATGGGACGGAGCCTGTCCCCAGGTTTTGCTTTTGTTGTACCTCTGCTCTGCTGGATGGCTTATGCTAGTGCAGAGACGCCTTCTGTCATTTCCATGACCTGTTGTGCATAGTGTCAGGAGGGACGTGCTGGCCATCATCTCGGTCCTGTTCCGTGCCCAGCACTGCTCCTGGTGGCCTGTGGCGTGGGTGTTGCCTTGGCCCTGCTCTGCTGCAGTGGTATGCACCGGGACATCCGCCTGCGTGTGTCCTGTGTCTGCCTTTGTGGGGTGGTGGTGTTGCCAGACCTTGTGGGCCTGCATGCGCAGTTCCCTGCATCATCCTCCTCTGAAGCCTCTGGCGATGCGCGAGTCCCTGGAGGGGACATTGGAAATGTCATCAGGTATGGTTCCCCCACGTGTGTTGGCATTCAAGACACAATTGCTATGGTACAGAGTGGGACCCCACACATAAGGGTAAATGGGCATAGTTGGTCATGGGAGGATGCACATAGGCTCAGAGTGATGGGGTTGCTTGTAGCAATGGGTGTGTTACCCATGGCCTGTTGTTCATCGGCCTGTGTTTGGGTAGGGCAGGGTGTCCATGCTGGCGCAGCTTATGTCTGACTTGCATGTTTGTGGTCCTTCATGGACCAACATCCCCTCCCCAGGTTTCACTCACATGGTGGGGTGGCTTGTTCCTTGGCACTGTCATGGCTCAAAGGGGCCCTGCTGTGCAGCCAGCTGGGCTGTACTTTGGTGCACGATGATTGGCAGGCTGGGCACATGTCGGTGTGTTGGTCATGTACTTCCCTATGGCTTGTCTGCCATGCAGTCATGGGGCATACCTACTGGGGCCGCAACATGCTGGTGTGACTGCTGCACAGTGTTGTGGTGGCTCACGCACCTCAATCCCGCTGGCATAGGGTGCGGTGCGCATGACATTTGTTTGGTTCACTCGACTGCCCTTGCCGCTGCTGTGACGCTCAGTGGTGCCCTTGATGCCCTGCCCCATGGCTGCTGTGGAGGGTGGCTGATGTGCCACCCTGTCACTCTGCCCTGTTTGCGGGCCCAGCTTCTGGGTCTGCTGAATTGCATCCCTGTCCACTGGGGAATCTTATGCTGGGCTATCATTTGTGCATGCATTTGTTGGGGAGGGGTTCACTCGCCTCCTGACTGCTGGCACCCACCTCCGCACTGCCGTCTCCCTCTATTCCCTCGAGGTCCAGCACGGTGTTAAATTTCTCCTCCCAGGCAGTGAGGACCAGTGGCTCTACAGTGCTTCCTCCTGTGGCCAGGGACTCCCGGCGGTGTTGGGTCAGCAGTCCCCGCACTCTGACCCTCAGGTCCTTCCACCGCTTGCAGCAGCCCTCTCCATCACAGGTTATACTTGAGACTGCGGTCACCTTCTGGGAGATGGAGTTCCAGATGGCAGTCTGGCGCTGCTCACTGGTCTTACGTTGGCGGCTTCCATAGAGTTCCTCACAATGGGCAATTACCTCATCTGTGAGGACCACCAGCTCCCCCTCGCTAAATTTAGGTTTTCGCAGGTGATGCTCGGTCCGCTTGTCTCTTGTCCTCTACTGGGACATTTTTGCTGCTTTTCAGGACCCGGATGGCTGCAAATGGATTGTATTTTTCAAAACAGCCGCTGCGAAGCTTCCCGTTCCGGCAGTGATGCAATTTCCGCCGGCGCTAATAGCACCGGATTTGCCGGAGGTAGCCCCATTAGCGCTGCTTTATCGGTGGTAGCCCTTATTCCGGCGCAGTTAACGCTGGCAGCTAACAGCATTTCCGCCAGAGTTGGGGGCACATTCACGCCAGGTTGTGATGCAGCGCTAATTCCACTGCATGACACAGTGGTATGGCTATTAGCACCCGCCGGTAACCGAGCCGGTTTACCACCAGACTTGTGATCAGGCCCATCAATCTGCCATCCGAGCATGCAGAAGCACGGAAACTGCTCTTCTGAACACCCGTGAAGAACTGCTTGCATCTCTGGTCTCCAACTCCCCAGCTATCCTCATCCTTCTCAATCTCTCCTCTGTATTTGACAAAGGTAACCATTCCATCCTCATACAAAGGCTCCATGATACACTTGGTATCTCGGAACAGGCACTGGATTGGCTGGCCTATTTCCTCACTAACCGCTCAGTCATCCTGGGCCCCTCTTCCTCCTCTCTGTACTCTCCCCCTGGCTCTTTAACATCTACCTGGCTCTCTTTGCACACCTCATCTACACCTTCTCCTCCAACTTCCAACTATGTAGATGACACACAGCTCTTCTTCAGACTCCCTGCTGATCCCCTTGCACCCTCCATCATCCCTGACTGCCTATCTGCCATCGAGTCCTGGTGTGCCTCCAATGATCTCTGCCTCAACGCCTCTAAAGCTGAGATCCTTCCCAATTGGGATGCTTCCCAATTGGGACACCTCCTTCCTCCTCCTTCCCCTCACTCTGGCCTTCCTCCTTGGGCTCACCCCCTGCACCTTCAACTGAAGCCAGAAACCTTGGAGTCATCTTCGACTCCCCTCTCTCCTTCCTCCCTCACACTCAGGACATTGCCCAGAAGTCCTACTATCAGCTCTTCCTTCTCAAAGGAATTCTACCTTTTCTCTCTTTCCCAGAGAGGCTCAATTTGACTCAAGCCCTGGTTCTCTCGAGACTGGACTACTGTAACAGCCTCATCCTGAATCTGCCTTCTTCCACTCTGTGACCCCTTAAGCTTATACAGAATAGGGCAGAAAGACTGATCCTTGGCCTTAAGGCCAGGGACTGCATCTCTCATGCACTAAAAAGTCTTCAATGGCTCCAGGTTGCTGTGCAGATTAAATTAAAATCCCTCTGCATCATCCATAAGGCTGTTTCGGCCAAGGGAACACACTATCTTCAATTTTATTTATTTATTTTTTATTTATTTATTTTAATTTGTAAAGCGCACAAACAGCCCGCAGACATCGAGGCGCTGGAGCAGAGGTTAAGAATGCTTACTTGAGGGTTACAGTGAAGCCGCCCTAGAAAAATACTTGAAAACATTTCGGTAGTTACATGTTACAGTGCGTTGCAGGTAAGTTTTGAGAACTCAAACAAAGAGGTTAGTCTTGATGACTTTGCGGAATACAGTGTGGGATTCAATGGCTCTGAGGTGCGGAGGGAGCGCATTCCAAAGGGTAGGGGCAACTGAAGGGAAGCTGGAGCCGCCCGCACGCGCTTTGTGAGTCCTAGGGACAGACAGGAGGTTAGTGTATTGTAATCTAGATGGTTTTTGAGAGACGGGTTTGGTGATCCTGCGGCTTAGGTAAGGCGGAGCAAGGTCATGGAGACATTTGTGAGTCAAGGCCAAGGCTTTGAAGATGATTCTTTGCTTAACAGGAAGCCAGTGGACTTGTCTTCTGAGTTCAGAGATATGGTCTTTGCGCGAGAGGCCTGTGGCGGCTCTAAGCACGTTATTCTGAACAGTTTGGAGTTTGGCTATATTCTTGGCAGTGGTACCAATGAATAGGGCATTACAGTAGTCGAGTCTCGAACCAATGATGGCTCTAGCGATGGTGAGACAGTTTTGTTGGGACAGGAATGGTCGGGTCGCATTAATGAGTTTGGAGTAGTAGGTGGATGTGGAGGTTATGGCATTGACCTGTTTGTTCATGGACATGTCAGGTTCAAGGTACACTCCAGGGGTTTTGATGGACTGGGAAACAGTGATGGGGATACTGTCAATGACGAAGGAGGAGTACTGTTTGTTCAATTTATTTAGGGTGGACGGCGAGCCAACCAGCAGGAGCTCAGTTTTGTCACTATTAAGGCAGAGCCAGTTTTCTGCCATCCAAGTTTGAATTGTTGAGTAGATTGAGTTTAAGGTATTTTGGTCAGATGCGTAATAACCTGAGAGGGGGATAAGTACCTGGGTGTCATCCGCATAATTTGTATACGAGATGCCCATGGAGTCAAGGATTTTGAACAGGGGCCTCGTAAAGAGGTTGTAAAGGGTGGGGGCCGTGCAGGAGCCTTACGGGACGCCACACTTGATGGTGCTGGGGTCGGCAGAAGAGGAGTCTGAGAAGACCTTCATAGATCTGTCTTTTAAGAATGATTCTATCCATTTGCAGGCATTGTCTGAGAAGTTAGCTATTGAGGATAGATGCTGGCAGAGAGTGTTGTGGTTGACTAAGTCAAATGCTGCCGACGGGTCCAGGAGCAAGAGGAGTGCAGGCTTGCCTGAGTCTCTGAGGTCATCAATTTGATTCTTCAGGTCAAGGAGAGCCGTTTCGGTTCCATGCCGTGGCCTGAACCCTGATTGCCTAAGGCCAAGGAGATGGTTGTCCTCTAGAAATTTCTGTATTTGCAGGTAGGCTGCTTTATCCAGAACTTTCAGTAGGAAGGGGACAGTGGTGATTGGCCTGTAGTTTGTCGGGATGGCTGGATCAAGTGAGGGTTTTTTGAGGAGCGGGCAAACCCAGGCTTCCTTTAGATTTGGTGGGACTTTGCCAGAGTGAAAGGAGGCATTGATGAATGTGGTTATGATAGGGGCTAGTGAGGGGGCACAGTCTTTAATTACTTGCGCTGGGCATACATCCCCCTTGCAATTGGACGGTTTGATGGTTTGGAGGAGAGAGATGACCTCTGAGACACTTACGTCTCTGAAATCAAACTGGGGGGAGGGGTTAGGAAGCTTGGTCGGTGGAATGGATCGACTGCTGGTTATTAGCTTGGAGATCTCCTTTTGGTGATTGAGTATTTTGGTTTGTAAGGTTTCAAGTTTATTAAGCATTGCAGATTGGATCGCATTGCACCAGGATCCATCCTTCACTATTGGAGAGGGTGGGGAAGGGGGTGTCTCCAGTTCTCTGAATATGGAGAAGATTTTGCAGCTTCCTGATTTGGCAGAGGAGATTCTGGCATTAAATGACGTTGCCTTAGCTTCAGTAATGGCAGCTTTGTAGAGTTTAGAAGAGGCTTTGAATGCTAGATGGGTGGCTTCTGTTGTTGCGCCAGGTGGTCAGTGCCACTCGTTTTTTCCCCTCACATCTGTAAGAGGTCCTGGGTGAACCAGGCATTGCAGTGTTTAGTTTTCTTTTCTTTCTTAAGAGTGAGGGGAGCTACCACATTAACGGCCTGGGAGAGGACCCTTCTGAAGTCGTTGGCGAGGATAACTGGGTCATTCACGAAAGGGGGGAGCAGTGCAGCTACATTGAGGTGCTGAGAGAGGTTGTCGTGGGTGAGGAGTTTGGCGCTGCGCGTGAGGGCAGCTGGAAGAGGTGTAGTGGGAGGTTGAGAGTCCCTAGAGGTGTGGATGTTGAAGGAAATGAGATGGTGATCGGTCCATGGAAGAGGCGTGATTAGGGTGGGGCTGATTGGGCAGTTGTGTTGAGCGACCCAATCAAGGGTACAACCTTTTGAGTGGGTGGGGCTCGAGATGGTCTGTGTGAACCCAAGGGTGGATAGCATTTTTTTTAAGGCTTTGGCGTGGGTGTCTTTGGGGTCGTTAAGGCCCAAGTTGAAGTCACAGAGGAGCAGGATTTTAGATGATTTCTTGAGGTTGTTTGTGATTGAATGGGTGAGGGCTTCTTGGAATTCATAGGAGATGCCTGGAGGGCGATAAATGAGGTGGATTGCTATGGTGCAGTTATGGGAGAGCTTAAGTTTTAAGAGGAGGTAGTCGGGCTATCGTCAAGGTTTTTTTGGATTGTCCCAATAGAGAGGGAATCTTTGGCAATGACGGCAACCCCTCCACCTCTGTGGGAGGAGCGGTCTCGTCTGTAGATGAGGTATCCTGGCGGGATAGCTAGGGCGAGGGCATGTCCTGAGACATCAGAAAGCCAGGTTTCACTGAGGAATAGTAGGTCCAGGTTGTTGTGAATGATGAGATCATTGATATCAAGGGAATGGGCAGTGAAGGATCTGCAGTTAATCAGGGTGCATTTGAGGGGGGCTGCAGGAAGGGGGCTGGCAGTGGGCGCAGGCACAGTGCAGGGCATATTAACAGTAGTTATAGGTGCAGCACAGGGCATATGAACAGTGGGCACAGGCACATCAGCAGTGCAAGGCATATCAACAATAGGCGCAGACACATCAGTAGTGCAGGGCATATCAACAGTAGGCACATCAGCAGTGCAGGGCATGTCAGCAGTAGGCGCAGGCACAACAGAAGTGCAGGGCATATCAACAATAGGCGCAGACACATCAGCAGTGCAGGGCATGTCAACAGTAGGCGCAGGCACAACAGCAGTGCAGGGCATATCAACAATAGACGCAGACACATCAGTATTGCAGGGCATATGAGCAGTGGGTGCAGACACATCAGCAGTGCATGGCATATCAACAATAGGTAAAGGCACAACAGCAGTGCAGTGCATATCAACAGTAGTAGGTGCAGACCTAGCTGTGGCTACAGACCTGATAGCGGGCTTAGATGCGCTGGAATGGGATTTAACATTGAGTGATCCATGGAGGCTTGCGGCGGTGGTGCGCAGCTCTTGTTTTTTCTCTGAACATAAAGAAAGTGGACTTGTCCATGACCGGAAGTGAAGGAATGTTACATTGCTGGTGGGCACGGCGGGAGCACGAGTATGCGTTCATGCGGTGGCCAGGGATGCGTGAGTACAGGCTTTTTGTGGACAAGGTAGAGGGGAGCGGGGGGGCTAGGGACAAGGTCCGGTGTTGCGGGCGGTAGTCTTGCCCGGAGGCTGCGTAGCCTTGAGGTGAGGCTGGGTTGGACGGAGTGATGATTGTCCTTTAGCGTACGTGCACATAGGCGAGAATTTCTGTCAGAAGGGCTGCGGATTTCGGTGAGTACGAATTGGTATACTGAAACAAGGGGTCTTACCTCCCTGCGGCATCGTCGAGCAGTGAAGAGCCGCAAAGAGAGGAGCGGGCCTTTTCTCACGGCCTTTGCTCTGCGGCTTCGCCTCGCGGCGCGCCTCCCCTCCATTTAAAGCAGGAGGGGAGGGCCTGCAGAGGTGTGGGAGCCTACGAGGGCGCTGTGGGGCTCTTTGTTGTTCGGTTTCCTTGGTGATGGTGGCGACGGCCATCTTGTCGTCGTACACGGCCTTGTGGGCAGGGGGGCCGCTCCGACTGCTGATTCCTGCACGGGGAGGCAGATCAGCTGGATCCTGGTGCGGCAGAGGTCTCCTGATGCCAGCTCGCAGCGGAGCTGCAAAGAGAGGAGTGGGCCTTTTATCACAGCCTTCGCCTCGCGGCGCACCTCCCCTCCATTTAGAGCAGGAGGGGAGGGCCTGCAGAGGTGTGGGAGCCTATGAGGGCGCTGTGGGGCTCTTTGTTATTCGGTTTCCTTGGTGATGGTGGCGACGGCCATCTTGTCGTCGTACACGGCCTCGTGGGCAGGAGGGCCGCTCCGACTGCTGATTCCTGCACGGGGAGGCAGATCAGCTGGATCCTGGTGCGGCGGAGGTCTCCTGATGCCAGCTCGCAGTGGAGCTGCAAAGAGAGGAGCGGGCCTTTTCTCACGGCCTTCGCTCTGCGGCTTCGCCTCGCGACGCGCCTCCTCTCCATTTAAAGCAGGAGGGGAGGGCCTGCAGAGGGGTGGGATCCTATGAGGGCACTGTGGGGCTCTTTGTTGTTCGGTTTCCTTGGTGATGGTGGCGACGGCCATCTTGTCGTCGTACACGGCCTCGTGGGCAGGGGGGCCGCTCCGACTGCTGATTTCTGCACGGGGAGGCAGATCAGCTGGATCCAGCTGGATCCTGGTGCGGCAGAGGTCTCCCGATGTCAGGTCTCCTGATGCCAGCTCCGACTGCTGATTCCTGCACGGGGAGGCAGATCAGCTGGATCCTAGTGCGGCGGAGGTCTCCTGATGCCAGCTCGCAGCGGAGCTGCAAAGAGAGGAGCGGGCCTTTTCTCACGGCCTTCGCTCATGCCCTTCTCACTAAATACTCTCCCTCTAGACCACTTCGCTCCTCTACTCTTTGTGTTTAAAGTGTTTTGCTAAGCAAAGGGCAGGGGGTCCCTCACTTTCCTCTGCGGGCTCCCTCCTTTGGAATAGCCTCCCCTTCTCCCTGGGCCTTAAGCAGGATTTTCTCAAATTCCAGCAGCTCCTTCAGACTTTCCTCTTTTCCTCCTCCTTCACTCCTCTGCTAATCCCACAGTTGCTGAATCGGAGTCCTTGGCCTTTATGCATCTTCAGGGCCTTGACCTCCCACACCAATTCTTCCCAGTTCCTGTCTATCCATAGCACTTGCACCTGCACACCCTCCCCTCTGGAGACTCGCACTTCCACCTCTCACGGCCTAGGCCGTGCAGCATTCAACAATCCGAGCACTTTGTTCATGGCTCACCCTCAAGCTCGGAGTCCCCAGCACTTACCCCCTCCTCCATCTTCCATTCTGCACTTGCACGTTTTGAATACTCACAAGGCATAGTAGGGTCGTCCCTCTCCCCCCTCTGTTCTTAATATTGTTTTGTAATGTATATCCCACCATCCCTCTCTCTCTCTCTCTCTCTCTGCCCTGTGGGCGCTTTGAAACAGTATATTCTTATTGTATTCTTATTGTATAAGCACCTAACAAGCAAAGAATAAATACATAAATAAATAAAGTATTGATTTCACAGATAATAAATTAATCCCACTAAATTAGCTTTTCTGTGTCAGTTATGTTTATTAAAAAGAAATTGGAAATTCCAATACCAAAATATATCAATAAAATGTGTCTCTATATCTATATCTATATCTATATCTATATATATATATATATATATATATATATATATATATATATATATAGATATATATATACACACCACACTTTTGTTTTGAACACATCAATATCATCAATTTTCCCATTAATATGGTCCCCAATATCTATCTTTCTTTTATTCTAAAATGTTATATTGCTCAAGCTATGTCCTATTCACAGACATTCGTCGGGATAGATCATGTTCACAACTACACCATACTTCATTCAAATTCACTTTGCATCCAGGAACACTAATTAAACTTCAACTTTTCTTAGATCTTACATTTTAGTTTGTGTTCCAGACTGATGTATGAAACAATATGAAAGACTTCAATGAATATTCTTCTTTAGGAGAGCAAATTATGCTCTAAGATTATATTGCATATAACTAGGTCTTCTTTCCGTGTACAAATGGAGCTACATAGTAACACAACTAACATACTGGAATCTGGTTATCCAATAAACATATATTCTCTTAGTTTCAATCTCCAAATATCCATGTGCGGTGCGTATCAGTGTGTTTTGCGGAGCAGCAACGGGCAAGTGGTTGATAGTAGCAAAGTCTGTTTTTACGGTCTTCTGTTCCAGCAGGAAGGAGGATCCTTTAAATGCTTACACACTGTATGGAGCGCAGCAGTGCATTTTGTTTTGGGTGTGTGGTGCCAGGGCAGCAGCAGTGAGACCTCTTGTAAACGAAAGGGAAGAGGCGTAAACCTCTGCAGTTTGCACTGACACTTTCAATACGTTTCTGATTCTTTGACTCTTAGAAAGTATTTTGGTATCTTTATTGCCACTTTTGCCATGTGTATTCTAGCACTCTGCTCCTCTATAAACGGACTATCATGACTTCAGTTTACTGGTCACACTCACCTGGATAGCTTGTTCATGATACAAGGCCTTTACAAGCCGTTTGGGAGTCACTAAGGATTACAATTGTCGGGAGACGTTTCTCACGGAGAGCTACACTGCTCTATTTATGTATACATTGGAATATAGCAGCCACTTTTAGAATTTGAACGAGAAATTTCAGGTGTGCTGACCAGTGACCATAGTGCTCGATCTTATGGCACAATTTGGTGCTTAAACAAAAGACTGTCAAGACAATTTTTTTCCTTTTCATTGGATATTATTCTGCACATGGTTTTTAATGACTTTCATTTGACAATTGGCTGAAAGGCTGGTTTGGGTGAAGGCGACTGCATGTGTCAGTACCTTTGAGCCTACCCTTATTATTTAACTGCGCTCGCCATTTGAGGATTGCAGAGGAGATTTCTTGTGCAACTGTGAGCACAGACACTATTCTGCCTAAGGGCCTTATCTCTCGACTTTGTTGTCCGGCTGCTATTCTTGTCTGTGGTTACATGACTGTGGGTCTTAGTACCTTTGAGCCTCCCTGGTTTTGTAAAAATGTTTGTGTAACAGGTTTTTGGCCGTTCTAATTGTCTTTCTTGTTTTATATTGAAGTGATGATGGCTCTGCTGAGAAGTAAATTGACCCACCATCAGGGTGAACATGAGGTAAACCCAGTAACTGATTCAGTATTAGATTTGGACCCAGTGATTAATGAGGTACTAATTGGTATTCCTACTGCTTCAAATATGTTACAGGACATGTGGTAATTGCGGGTGGGAGTGGGTCTGATGGTTGTGCGCCTAAATATGAGACAAATCTAACGGTGCAGGTTACTTTTGGGAGACAAATGTCAGAACTGGCCATGGTTGGGTGGGATGTCACCATTAATAATACTATTAATCCCCAGCCATTGGCAACTGGCTCCTTTCACATTAAGTCTTCTGATAGTTCAACAGAAACTCAAAGTTTGCCCTATAAGATGGGCCAAACTCTTTACATGGAGTCAGCTAATGAAATAGATTGGTATTGGATGTATCAATTAAGGCCCCAGTGATCTTGCATGGCTTAGGGAAGAGAGTACGACTTCCTCTGGATTTCAAAGCTAATTAATGGATTATACCAGAGACAACCTTTGTATAGATGATTTGACAGAAATTCTATAACACCGACCCTTTGAACCCGCACTGCAAGAAGCAGTGACTTATTCCCCCAAAAGTAATATTCCAATGTTCTCTGCTGAAATTAAAGGTTTTGGTAGGCTACAGTGAGAACAGTAGGTGACAATAAAGGGAATTTTCCCCAAGTAGTGACAGGTATACTGTTTGAGAATCTTGCGTGGATGGTGGCCAAGAGGCTACCCGTATAGTCAAGTTGTCTTTCCTGGTGTTGGCCCACCTACTAGATACAATGGACAGAGGGTACGATACCTTAAACGTCTAAATGAGGGAGGTGTGCTTGACATTGAAAGAAATGTGCTGCAAAGATGCATTTTATTGAGATGTTTATTACAGCCATTGAAGTGAATTCATGAAGCAGTCATTTGAGGGATGGGCGAGACTCAGGTTCCCCCTGAAAATAGGGGGTGTTCAGCGACTAAGCCTGGTGGGGGTGGTGTGGGGAATTTACCCTTGGAAATCATTGACTGGCTTGCTGCCCTCCTGCCAGAAGATAGTAGAAGACATAGCCTAATGGAGGCTCCTGGTAAAATTGAGTCTATATAGGCACAGACTATAGCGCAAATAGAGGTGCTGCCTAAGGAAGGTGTCAATTCTAGGTCTTAAATCTCCAATGGTAAAAAAAGTCTCTCAGGCACCTCTCCTTAGTAATAGTAGTACGAGTGAGTTACCAATTTTAGCCCAGACATCAGTAAAATTGCAGGTAAAGGAGAATAAATCTGGGGAAAGTCTAAAGAAGCCAAAAAATGGTAAAGCTCCACGAAGACAGCAAAATAACGGCTCTAGAAAACGTTTGTGTCAATTGGAGTTAACGGTGGGAGAAACAATCGGCAAAGGGTCTTACTGAACCAAATAATGTAAGGCCCCTCTTACCAGGAGACGGGAAAGAGCAAAGAAATTTTCCCTCAAGGGACTTTACTAAAGTGGGACGTATATTGAAAGGCCAGGGCACTATCACACACTATATGATTCCTGTTAGGCAAGAAGAGGGCTCTTTAGATGTGAGTAATATCTCAATATACCCAAGGTGCTGCAGGGACTAATGAGCAATGTGAGCCCAATGAGATTAAGCAAGACATAAATGGGGTTAAAGTAGGTGAGGGAAAATGCTGTAATCTCAATGAGGTCCTAATTTACAGCTTATGAGTGTGTTACGCCCACCATTTAAAAGGAGGGTCGACCCTAATAACATCTTTCCAATATTTATGACAGTGGAGTAAAAGAGAATGGCTCCTAACCAGAATAAACACTGAGGGGGTCAAACTCCAATAAGAAACACCCTGCAACTTCATGATAATAAACTTAAACTTGACTCAGGAAGGGTCCACTCATATGAGGACCAGGAAAATAAAAGAGTTGGAGGGAAGGGGAGAGCTAAGGAGGAGGAAGAGGAGCTCAATTGTCTACAGTTGAGCTGACTTTTTGGAAAACTGGGTAAAAATCCCCTTAATCGTAAGCATATTGTTTCGCCCTTTTCAGAAATTCCCACCTTACGGTTAATGAATTCTAGTGATATTCAGCTGGTTGATTTTGTTTAAGATTGTGTCAACATGGCTAAAATGTATGCACATACTCAGATAATCAATAATGAAATCCTGGCTGAAGGTTGAGGCATTACTGTCCCTGGGTTATGAAGTGTTTGAGAAACTTGACCTGCAATATAATAATCACCGCAATGCGTCCTCCAAGGTAAAATATCAAGAGGAGAAACCAGTAAAACATCTTATGGTAAGGTTATCAAGTGAGGGTGGGCTCAAAAGTCAGGTGGAAAAGGTAAGTAATGGCAACCCAAGAAGAGAATTAAGCTATGACTGTCCAAAGATTGTAGGCTCTTTGCACAGATTCCCGGTGTATACTGACCATGAAGCACGAGCTTCCCAGATGCATTTACTATCCTGGAATTCATGCGGGAATGCAAATAGTATTAAAATTAAGGACATTCTGGGTTTTTACACAGTTGTCTGTTTGCAGGAGACCCATGTTAGATGTTCCCTTGATGGATGGGTACAAAATATATGTCATTAATGCAAAGCAGGGTCTGATGGCCCATCCATATGGTGGGCTGCTAACAGCGGTGAAGTGCAACCAGGGTATTATTGAGAAACATATTGAAACAGTAGAGGAGGTATGTTGAGACCCCTGAAGTGCAGCGGGTGACTTCAATTCCGAATGCTTAAGCAATGAGTTGTATTTGAAACCTGACCAGTTCGATGTCCCAAGAAAAAAAGAGGGCAAATGATCCTTTGATTTCACATGAATTTGCAGCATGGTATTCGATCCCTCTTAATGGCATAATCCAGGGTGATAATTCCTCCAACATTTTCAAGGTATAATAAGCAATGGAGTTGGACACTGGACTATATTTTTGCATCATCATCTCTGAAAGTCAAAGGTGGTGCCTTGAAGATTTTGTGCTCAACCCTAAGTGATCACTCGATGTTGACACATGCAGTACCAATAAAGAGCGTGAAATTAAGTCCAGTAGAGAATCTATAGGTCTCAATTAATCATAGAGACCACAGTGTGAGATGGTGTAATAAAAGAGCTGCTCCATCTAACAGCCTAACTGAGAGCTACTTTTAGAACGCTGTTATGGTTTTATGTGATCCCTTGGAATTTGAGTATATTATTAGTTTTACTTTGGGCGAGTAAACATCCTCAAGGCACCTGTTAAAGGTGGTTTCATCTCCGTCACACAAACATGCTTTAGATGTGGAGGTGCAAAATCGCAAGAAAGCCCTGCGTAGGAACATAAGAACGCTGCAAAATAAAAAAAAAACATTCTCCTTGTGGTGAGATAAATAGCCTAAAACAGAAATTCAAAAACTGGTTTCTAGGACATACATGTTTAATGTTGATCAATGATGCAGAGAGGATGCTATGCCTCTGTCTGGGACAAGCCAAGACATGTTTTGAAATTTGATTAAGTCAAGAGGAGTGAAGTCCTTTTTTGCAAGTTCAGCCAATAGCTGAGAGGACTTGGGTTTCTCACTTTGTGGACTTTTACACCTCTGCTGAAGTGGGTAATGATACCTCTTCCGAGGAGTCAATCTGGCATGGTCCAATAAATTGGGTATTGGACAACATAATAGTCTTAATTAATCAAAGCAAAAAAATCAAATTCTCTTGGGCCCGACGGGTTATCCGCAATGACATTAAAATCAGACGTGCTCTTGTGGGCAAAAATCATCTCAGCCTTGTTCCATAACATTTTGTCCACTCAAATGATCCCCCCTTCTTGGAAGCTGGCATCAGTGATTCTGGTCTTTATAGGAGGTTGGGGGGGGGGGAGATAGGTAACCCCCCCCTAAACTATAGTCTAGTTTCACTGTTGGATGCAACAAACACAATCTTTGCCAAAATGCTTCTCTGTGACCTTCAAAGTTGGGCTAGGAAATCTGGTAATTTGTGCCCTTACCAAGCTGGATTTAAGAAAGGGGTGGGAACAGGTCTTAACAACAATTTTGTGGTTTCATTACTCGAAACCCAAGCAATGGCCCAGAAAAGAATATTATATCTTGCTTTCCTTGATGTGAGTAAAGCGTGTGATTGCATGAATCGAGCAATTTCTAGAAAGAGCTGTTTTACTGTGGCTGTTCAGACTCCCTTATTGGTATTTTGGTGGCTTGCATAGGGACACAAAAATAAGGGTTAGGCTGGGTACCCAAGGGGCATGCACGCAATGGATTTACACAAATTGGGGGCTCTGCCAAGGTTTTGTCCTGTCCCCCTTTTTTTAAATAATTTTTACATTAAGGATAGGGGCTCTTGCTGGAACTTAAAACATACCAATCCCCCTCAGTTAGGTCACACAACAATTAAATATCTGAATTATGCAGATGATACTATCATCTTCGATTTGACTCCAATTGGCTTACAATGTGCATTAGATGGTCTTAATGTTTATCTTACAACATTGGATCTTAATATAATAACATTAGAAATGCTGATCCTGAATGCAGGTAAAGCCAATAGGGAATTTTTTAAATGGAATATTTTAAATCAAAACTTGGAGGTGGTAAATGATTTTAAATATTTGGGAAGTTGCATCTAATTGGGAAAATCAAAATCTGTATTGTACAGAGAGAAAAGAGCAATATTGTTAGCATCTGCCTTCGAGCTGATACAATTTGATAGCAAATTTGGAAGGTATTCAGTTTTGGCAATGATTAAACTATATAGACAGAAATTGGTACCTAAACTATTCTTTGAAGTTGAGACCTCTACTGCGGACATTCCCTGGTCCAAGTTACAGGCTCTCCTGTGGAGAAAAAAGTACTTTGTCTGCAGAGTTCGGTACCAATGGAATGTATTAGTTACGAATTAGGCTTACTTCCTCTGGGTACGTTTGTATAGTGGAAGATATTACAACTTTATGCCTCAGTTCTATCCCCTCTCCAGTCTTCCCTTCATGTCAACTTGGGAATTGAAATGGACAGAGCAATATGTAAGACTTTTTTTTAACTGGAAATGCAAGTGTGAGGGTTGACCTGAGAACTTCGAGTCTTCCGCTGAAGAACGAAGTACTAATCCCAACAAGGTGAAGTTAAAATTTTACAGATACGAATGGATCAAGACAAGGGAGGTTTTAATGGATCACTGAAAATATAATGATAACTTTAACTGGAATGTAAAACAGTTTAATGTTATTGCTCCCTACTTGATCAAACATCCATCAAGGGATTTAATAACTAAAGTACTAAAATTTAAATTGAACTTGTTGCCATCTTTTGATGTCTTGGGCATGAGGCAGAAGACCCCGGAGGAATAAAGATTATTATGGTCTTGACATTGAGACATTTATGTATGGAGAGCACTGCTCTCGAGGATCTTTGATATGAGAAGTTGAACCGATTTATGCACAATCAAGAAGTAACCGGGCCCAACAGTTGTGGATTCGTATTTTAAACACCAATGAAAATCCACTGCTAATTGCAATTTTAGATTTTGTAGAATTGGTTTTGGCTGATTTTAGCATTGGAATATAGTTAGCATTTGAAATCAGGCTTCTAAATTGTTTATTAACTGACTTGTAGGTCTTTGCGCTTGTAATGAATTTAATATATTGTATATGAATAGTTTTTTCCATTTTAATGTGTTGTGTTGAGTGAAAGGTTCACTTGTGTAACCAAAGCGCACAATAAATGCAATAAAAAAAATATATCCATTCACGGAGCACACAAAAGGAGAAAAAAAAACCCATCATCTCCTAAATATTTTCAGGTGGCACTTACTGCAGGCCATGATCCCTCTCTGTAGTGAGAGGATAACTTGCCCAGTGTCCACATGGAAGCCAGCCAAAATAGATTGGGCAGGGGGATGAAATGCATATTCATGGCAGTGCCAGATGAATGCCAGACATTCTGATAGGCGTACACATCAAGTTGTAAGAAGAAAGTATTGCTTAAAAGTAAAACTCACCCTTTACGGCACCAGTTAGAGCAAGAGAAGCAAGACCATCCTATTTTAGTGGGAGAGAGAGAATAAAAGATGCCTTACCTTGTGCTGGCCCCCAGAACAGAGTAGGAGAGAGTCATCTAGAATGTTGCAGTGAGAAAAAGACCCTCGGCCATCCAAGACATAGGGCCTCATTCCGAGTCCGGCGGTAACCGATCTGGAAAAACTGGCAGGTTACCGCCGTACCCATATTACCATTCCGCCTACGTGATTGCCGGAATCACCGGGGCATTACAACCCCAGTGACCCGGTAATTCCGGAGGCGGAATTCTGTAAATCCCCATTCCAATGGAGTCACACTGGTTCCGTCAATCACAGAGCCGGTGTTTCCATGTCCATCTGCAGGCAGGTGGTGTTAATCCCGCCAGGTCAGACCTGGCGAGAGTGACACATCCCAGCCTGCAGGACTCAGAATCAGCCGGTCCGGAAAGAACGGTGGCGGCGGTTTTACCGCCACCGTTTTTTATGGACCGGCAGGGTTGTAATGAGGCCCATAATCTCACTGTACGGTTGGAGAGGGCTACAAAAATCTCTGCATTACATCACACTCACTGCCATCCTATCTTTTCCACAGATAGTCAAAGTTCACAATGGGATAATAATAATAATAATAATAATAATTTGGCATTTATATAGCGCTACGAACCCTCAGGTATCTGAGCGCTGCTTATTATTACCCACGGTGTGTGGTGCTCATTTATCGACCTCGGAAGGATGAAAGGCTGAGTTTGGCCCTGCCGGGATTCGAACCTGCGTTAGCAGGCTCTGCACGGGTGTCAAAGCGAGCGCTCTACTCGATGTAAGTAAGCTTGTATGGTCACAAAGAATAATCTTACAGTGATGGAAGTGAAGAGAAAACAAAAAGAAACAACATAATATAATAATCTCAAATAGATTATTACAATTACTTGAGGGGATCTATTTATTTTAAATCGCCAACTAAAACGTCAACTGTCCTAAAAGTCATCTTGAAATGATCACCTACCTAAATTTCGACCTCATATAATTACACTAACTTTCACCAAAAAGACGACCCCCAAATCTCGCCATTAGTATTCAAACATAAAAATATGAAAGTGAACCAATATAACAACAGGGGGCAACGCCCTCTTTACGCCCCTAATTAGCACTCCGCCCAAAAACTATCTTTAAACTCCTTAGTCGCCCAAAAACTCCTTGCTTTGCTCAGCACATACTGTAATCAAATAATTAACACTAGAGAGCAGTGAAGGTACATGAATGAAATAGGGCGAGGTCGCCAGCTGAGGCGAGATTGTGAATAAACAAAATAATGTTCCAATGAGAAAACTTCAGGGCTTTTTATTGAATACCACTCCAGTTATAGTGTTCATGATAACATCGTAGACCAATGTGTTGTTATTTTTAGTGTTCGTGATCATGAGCACATCGTAGATCAATTTGTTAACTGTTCTGTTTTGTGTTTATTCTCCATTGGCATGGTATACGGTCGTTGCTCCAAAGAAATATTAAAGAAGAACAAGTTACTCTCTTACCTGGTAACGTTCTTTCGATGGGATAGTCCGACGACATATTCCATATCTTTGACAGTAATCAGCACAGCTGTGGCGATTACTGTCAAAGATATGGAATACGTTGGAGGACCCAATCCCCTCGAATTGTATTTTCAGGACACATTCCCAAAAATGCAATTCATTAACATTAACATGATAGCAAAACCCATAAAGAAAACATGGGTTGTGGGTAGGTAAGTGGAAGGGTATGAAAAAGGAGGCAATCGAGAAAAAGATGGTTATTACGGCACCCCTTATAAAAAAGGGGTGGTCAGGAAAATAAAGAAAAACAAATTGAGGACAATCTGTCAGATTTCATGTTGGGTCACATTCGTATGTCCTTGTACTGCTGTAGACTGTCCAAATGCACAGAATTCGAGTTTGGGGTTTCAGATAGTAGTTTAACATTGCCTAACAAATGACAATGCGTACACACGTTGTACATTGTTATTCAATTTACATCATGACAAGCATCATAAGGTTAATTAGCTTAGCATATCCACATAGCATAATTTAATAGAAACGTGATATTGCATGGTATAGGAGTATTACTTTCTCAAAAAAAGTGAACAACTGACTTTAGGCTTGTTTTTGCATGAATAATTTGAGAAAACAACCTAGAGTCAGCTATACACTATACAAAATGTGATTTAAGCAACCAAAAAAAAAAAAAAGGCAGGCCACAGTTGGACCTGTCACACCAATTACAGAAGGTGCCAAATGCCAGGGGTAGGCACTTGAATGTGTCAGGTCCCAGTGCTAGGCAGTTAGGGTCCTATTAATGTCTGCCTCCTTTCCATGTTTTGTTGAATAACAGCAATGGGTTGTTGCATCCATACAATTTCTAGGTTGTTTTCTCAAATTATTCAAGCAAAAAACAAGGCCCCAGGAGTTTTCATCTTTTTAGAGACTGTATTTTACCCTTCACATGGAGATCAGGGTTTCCCCAATGTTTTTGATATTGATATTGATATTAATAGAAGCATTACTTAGCATTACAAAACATAGCAAACTAACAAAGCATATCATAGAACAGGGGTCTGCAACCTTTTGATCCACAGGTGTTTTGGACTTCAACTCACATCAGCACGAGCCATAATATTTGAAAAAGTGGGATCATGGAGAGACCCAGGTGGAATAACCTTGGCATAGAACAAACAGCATAGTTTCATGGGAATTATGCTCCTTCACTAAAATAGGGATATTTGCACAGTACACACAGTGGAGAATATGCAAAATATGACCTACTGTACTCCTCAGGGTTTCAAAACGTTCTTTATTGGGTTTAAAGAACAGAGATATAAAATGTATGTGCCTATCTAAGTCATCCATCTGCTGGGAGTTGTGACGAATCAAGGGAATTTGTCCCTTCTCCCCAAGGGGGAGCATCCCCTTTAAGGTTTAGGAGGAGAACCCGCTCTGCAAGACCCTTCTTAGGAGTCTGGGTAAGAGGGACCTCACTGGGAGAGACTCCCCCTAAGAGGACAAGTATTCCTATTCCTCTTACGAACTCCCTAACCCGTACCCCATGATGGCATACATGGAACTATCTGAGAGGCAAAAAAGCAACAATTTCAGATACTGGGTTGAAACCAAAGTTAACGTATGCCATGATCATCAAGGAACAAAATCTGTCTCTTTAAGAACAAACTTCCAATCAACTGTGATGAGGAGGTTGAATTTAGAGGATATGTTGAATCAGAGAGAGAGAATGAAAAATGCCCCCTGACAGCGAGCAGGATAGGCCCCCGGACAGCATAACACAGGCAAGAGTTGAAGCTGCAAGGAGCTGCGGAGCCCCCGAAGTTCAGAACTGCTACGAACAAGAAGAGCAGATGCTGGAGACCCAGCTTTTACAGTCAGTGCAGAACCGAGGAAACGGGAGTAGGAATTCCAGTGCTGGCATGACCAGCGAAGCTCCATAGCGGGCAATCTGCCCAACTGACTACGCCAACACCATCGCACTGAAATATCAGCCACTGGGCCGATTACCAGAAGGGTCACTGGAACCCCGGACGAGAGAAAAACACAAGTCAGTTGCTGGCCAGAGCAAGCCAACAGAGAAATCTACAGAGAGCGATAAGGTCTCAAGCGACTGCAGGCCCCGGAGAAGTTCCCTAGTGATTCTGATGGCAACAGGGATAAAGGGAGGCCAAGTGGACTCGTTATATAATCGGAGAAACTCGCCCCTGTTCATAAAGCAAAGTAGACAAACCTGAAATGTAACACTAAGGAAAAGAGGATAAGTAAACCTGATAAAAGGACTGGTAAACCATGGCTAAAATCACTCTGGGAAGAGGGGAGAATATTCTGTCATTCAAGAGATACCGAAAGGAATATATTAGAAAGGATACTATGAAGTAAAGGGAACCCTAAATATCAAGTTGGGGAATATGAACTGTCATAAACGTGGAAAGAAGAGTAGGAGGAACCTTGAGCAAGAGATTATTAAAAATTGGGTAACACCCTGGGAAAAGAGGACAATCCGCTGGTGTTCAAAAAGCACTGAATCAAGCAGATTAGAGAAAAAGTACTATGAAAAGTGGACAAGAGAAGTCACCCAGATAAACCAAAGCTAAAAAGAGAGAACGTTAATAACCCAAAAAATATATCCCAACTAAGAAAATATATCCCACAAGGATATGTAGGACCAAACAGCCTGGATCAAAAGACACGTGGAAAGCACTCCCTAAGGATAAGGGACAACACAAGACATTAAAAAGGAGTTACAGGACTTGATACAAAAAGTGACCAGAGACTAAAGATTGGATATTAAGAAGATACACTTTAAAAATACAAGCATGGCATTGCCTCATCAGGAGAAGGGAGCTATTCTCCTGACTGTAGTTTGTTTTTAATAGTGGTAGGGTCAGTTAGGGTTAGTTTTTCGACAGCGGACTCAAGCACCTTAGTTATTTATTTAGGTACGGAACACTGCATAGCAATAGGGAAAGATAAACCTTATATTTACGTTAATAAGGAATTCTTGGAAATCTCATCGCAGTGTCCACATCCCTCATCTGACCCTCCACACAGTGCTCTGATTTTAAACATATACATAGGGCAAGAAGTGCAGATTATTTGCTTATGTGCCACAAGGAGGAATATCTTAGCTACGTTGCTCCTTGTATTTGTATTTGTTTATTATTTGTATCGCGCACCTAACCCTGAGGTAACTGGGCGCTGGAAAACTTCAGAATGTATGAAAGATAGTAACAGGCGGGTCGACCAGTGGTTATAGATAGGTCTAGTAGACTATAAATACATATAAGAGCATAGGAATCAGTG